>NC_138187.1:96487126-97087126 GCF_964194105.1 Spermophilus citellus
GTCTCTGCATGCATAGCTTAGACTATACATTTCACAAGTATGTATTTACTGCCATGTATGCACCATGGTTTTGGGAAGTACCACGTGATTCATAGATAGTCCTTTGGGCCTTGCACTCAAAATGGAATATTTAAGAGGTATATATGTGAATGTGTGTGTGTGTGTGTGTGTGTAACAAATATGTAACCTGTTCGGTGCAGAACAGGCTGAACTATGTTATCTGCAGGGCAGGCTGAACAAATGTTAGCTGCAGGATGGCCCACGCACTCAAACCCCCCTCTGTCTGGTCCTTTATCACCTGTTGAGTCAAAGCTGAACATTCAACCCGTGCTCAAAGCTGAACACTCAACCCCTCCTTGTGCCAACAAGGCAGCTTGCAGACCCAGAGGCCCCGTTAGATTTGGGCTATAAAAACTCCCTCCTGCTGGGCCCCACTCTCTCTTGCTCTCTTGCTCTGTCTCTCTCTCTCTTGATCTCTCTGTCTCCCTTGCGTGCATGCTCTCTCCTCTCTCTCTCTCTCTCTCTCTCTCTCTCTCTCTCTCTCTCTCTCTCTTTCTCTTTCTCTTTTCTCCTCTGTTGCACTGCTGCAAAAAGATCTCTTGGTTGCTCCGAGTGTTGTGGTCACTTTCCTTTCATAACCAATTATTACAGTGTGATTATAGCATAGCACAATATCATGAGTCATGGATAGATGCTATGAGGGCTCAGTTAAGCAGCAGCTCAACATGGAAAAGTATGGAGAAATGTAGACTGAGCCCTACCAAGAGAGCAGACCAGACTAAGCTTTAAAAATGTGATCTTTCAAAGTCACAGACAGCATCTCACTTTCTTGTTTGAAACTTCCCAGTGACTCACTACTTCATGCATGAGAGCTCCTTGTGGGTTATGTTCCCGGATATAAACCTTATTTATATTTTCAGCCCCAATGATTTGTTACGGTGGGGATTTTTCCCAAATTAAGAGTATTAGCTTATTTCTACTAATTAAATAGCTTCTGGAACCCCTACAAAGAATTGCATTAAACTTTATGAATACTAAACTTACTCATTGAACTTTCTGCCTATGAGGCTGGTGGGTTTGGGGAAGAGATCCACCCCAAGGGTTGCACAGACTCCCACAGGATAGATAATGAGCAGAGCTTTGTGCCCCAAGGTCCCAGAGCAGACTGCATGTGCCTGGTGTGCACTGGCTCGCTTCTCTTCCTCTCCTTCAGAGGGCTCCGCTGGCCTTGCTCCAGGGCAATTTTGTCCGTATGAGTCCAGGAGTGGCTAAAATGATAAGTCCCACCATGAGCTTCAACAAGAGATGGTTTCCGCAGTAGCTGGCATGCCAGCCCCACTGCACTGACTTTGCAGCCCTGATTCTGCAAGGACTCCAAAGGAATACCTTGGCACTGAAAAGGTGGCACTGATACCGTCATATACAGCTCAATTTCAAAGATCCATTACCTACAATTACTACTCCTTAGAATTGATGGTGCCTCTGGGTGTGACTATGTCTCTATGATTCTGCATTAATATGGCATCTGATTCCCTATAAATGCATTTCAATTTGACCACATTGCTACTGCTGTTGTTTTTAAGTGCAAGATATCTTGGCAGCACCGACATTCATTGCAAGATTGTGCCAATGAGTCCACAGTAAAGGCAGGGAAACATTAGAACATGTGACTTCACGAGTCAGACAGGGGTGCAACAACAAGAGACTGACAGATGGTCCTAAACAGGGAGAGAAGATGTGGGGCTTCATCCCAGAGCAACAAGAGAAGGCAGAGAGCATTTCAGAGACAGGACAGCTCGTTTGTCCTGCATGTGCCCAGGCACAGGAAGATTATAGTTAATAAAAAAAATAATGATGATCCACACAATGTTAGTCAACTGCATGGCTGCCATGACATTATCTTCCAAAGAGCCCGAGAGAGTGGTGATAAAATATTTCTTGAGGTTCAGGACAGTTCCTAATATATTTCTGTAATCTCCAAAATAACCTGGTCCTAGCAGGACACCAGTTTTTTATAAAATGCTCTCTAGAGACCAGCTCTCCTCTTAGTGCTCTTCCCTCCAGGCAACCTGTGGCCACAGCACAGCATGGCCCCCAAGGCCAGGCTATGGAACCAGTACCATCCATAGGGCTAGCCTCAGAGCACTCGAGTGACACCAGCTGTGCTTCCTGCAAAGCAGGAAGAGAAAGCAAAAACCTTTCCTTCCAATCACCAGGCTCAAGGGAGATGCTAAGTAAATGTTAGTCTCTCTTTGGGGAATTTTGTTTTCCTCTGTAAAGAAAAACTGGTATTTACTTGAAGATTGAAGTTGTGTTGTAGAGATTTCAAAACTAAGGATGGGAAGATTATTTGGATAACATATAACACAACTCAGCTCTAATCCTTAACATTTAAAACATCTTTCATTGGAAGGACTGTCAGCCTTTTCCCAATTGCTTGCAGCTCATATATCATTTTCTAGATTCATTTTTATTTAGGACTTCATAGAAGCGAGATCATTTTCATTCTTTCCTTACTTCCAACATATGCACATTTTTTTTATTTACATGGTGCCCTTATGAAGTCGCTCCTACTGTTACTTTGTTTTATCCCCTAGGTACTGGCTTGCTATGAATAGTTTGAACATTCTACTTATAATCTCAGTACTAAGAATAAAACCTCTTGTAATACTATGTATTTCCCCTAACAGCAAGGAATCTCTGGATTGTTGGGAAAGACCAGTCTTAAATAGGCAGACCTAGCAATAAGAAGAAGCATATGTATTATGGTAGGCTGTGTTATTCTTCACCAATACCCTGTTTTTATTTCTCATTAATTTTACAAGAGGAGATATTGTACACAACCATGTAATATGCTTCTGCTGTGGCCTGAGAAGCGATGTGTGTCATTTCTGAGCACATGTCCTTTTTCACTTGGCTGTAACCACTGGTGATGCTGCAGATAAAGAATGCTTTTATTCAATCAAGAAATAGTCTTTTGGTCTCCATAAGCCAATTAAATTTTGAAGTTGTTCATTTTTACAGCATTATCCAGCCAAATCACATAAATTTGTGCTTTTTCTAGCATCTGAATTTGTGCTAATCTGTCATGACAGGAATAGAAAATGAATGTACCAAATTTCCAGCTTAAAGAATAATAAGTACAGAGTAGCAAGGCGACAGGTACCTTTGCAGAGAGGTTAAATGGTTTAACAATTTACCCTGATGATCAGTGATAGCAAAAAGAACAGGCTGATAACAAGATCTGGTCTTTCACTGGCTATTACACCTATGGAAAATTATGTGTTTTATGAGAAGGACAAAAAAAATGTGTTCACTTTGTAAAATCGCTAGGTAATTTTTAAAGTAAATGCACATAATCCAGTCCCAGATAAATGATACATGATCACTTTATTGATAGCTAAATAAATGAACAAACGAACAAATCAATAAATGGAAAGTGGCTGAGGCTGGCCAAAGAGCCCAATTTATGAGGACATTAGGTTTCCTATTTGAAGATTGAACAATATTCTCTTCCAATCAGTAACCTGTCTTCGATATTCAAAACCTACTGGATAAAGAAACAACATTGCTATTTTCAAAAGAAAACAGGCTTATCCCACCAATACCCTATATTCAATTCATTGAATTTATCTACTAGTCTTTAAAATGTACTTTAACATGAAACTACTAAAATTTCAACCTTTTTAATCTCTTCAGGTAATGATTTCAAATAAAATCATCTCATTGTTTCTAACCATGCCAGGTAAGCCTATTTATTGAAAATATTTTCCAAAATTTTAAAGGAATGAAGTCAATAGAAATACTACAAATCTACCTTGCTCCTGAAAAGATCTTTTTTTTTTTTTTTAGAGAGAGTGAGAGAGGAGAGAGAGCGAGAGAGAGAGAGAGAGAGAGAGAGAGAGAGAGAGAGAGAATTTTTAATATTTATTTTTTAGTTCTCGGCGGACACAACATCTTTGTTGGTATGTGGTGCTGAGGATCGAACCCGGGCCGCACGCATGCCAGGCGAGCACGCTACCGCTTGAGCCACATCCCCAGCCCCTGAAAAGATCTTAACTTAATTAGGAAGCCAAATACCCATGCACCCATCTACGTTTCACTGTTATCACAGCATACAAAGAAGGGGGGCAATTAACTTTGCTGGGATAGCAGGGAAGACCTTATGGGGCGGGGACAAGTTCCATTTGGTTCTCGAGTGATTATTCTCACTGTTATTCATGTACGCTTGTCTTCTCATCATCTTCTCACACAATTTCAATATCCGAAGGCAACAGATATACAGATTTGCTGTTGTTGTGTAGTGTGTCCTCCTTAAATCTGAGGTAGGCAAACTTCTCTTTAACCATCTAACTTTCAGACAGTCAACACATTTGCCCCTCCATATCCACCCATTCTGTGTCTTCAATAGAAAATAGTCAGGAGAAATCATCCGATCTGTACTGAACAGGTACAGACTGTCCTTGTTATTACTCCCTTAAATGATACAGTGTAACAACTATTTACATAGCGTTTACACTGCATTAAGTGTTATAAATAACTAGAGATGATTCTAAGTACAGAGTGACATGTGTTGGTTGCATACAAATGGTTGCCATTTTTCTAGAAAAGACTGGAGCAGCCATGGGGGTGGGACATTTGCCAAGATGGCTCTGATCTCACAATGTAATAGGAGCACAGGAGGTCCAGAATCCAACCAGCACAGAGGCTGAGGAACAACTATACCTTAGACTTTGCAGCTACATGATTTCTTTCCCGATTACTAGCCCATGCAGCCTTAGGGCAAAAGCACCACAGACAGTAGGAAAGCTATAGTATTTCAAAGAGTGGATGGGACTATGTTCTAAGGAAATGTCATTTACAAAAAAAGTGATTGCCAGATTTTGTCGGTGGCTACAGAGTGGCCCTACCTGCAGTACACATCACAGCAACATCAAATAATTAACAGGTATTACATTTTCTGCCAAAACTCAAGGAGGCACACAGGTAGAAAAAAGTTCTTGCTTTGAAAAGTTAATCAATGTGCAAACTTCAAGGTAAATAAATCACAGGAAGATAAAACTTTATAATCCTTGCCTTTCACATAGTATCAGCATTGGATTAGGAAGTTACATTAATCTGGTTTTATCTCATTTTGACATGTTGCTACAGATAATCAACTAACATCTTAGGGATTATTTTCAATGAATCTCATTCATTAAAAAGCCTTCAGTACTATCTGGTCATGGGAAAATAGACATTCCTACCCTCCCTTTGTGCCCAAGATGGTCCACATCAGACACACTGTTAAGGTAAGGTCATGTTTCTTGTTTGTTCACTTGGTGCTGGGGATTAAACCCAGGGCTTTCAACATGCTGAGCTTGTGCCTTCTCTAAGCTACATCCCAGGCCCAGATTGTGTCTGTAGTTAGAATCAAAATCATAGATGAGAAGGAAGAACCACAAGGATTTCATTTTCCTGTGTGGTCAGATTTAGCAAGGAGAAGAAATGGCCTGGAGTTCAGAACACAGGTTCATCTAGAGGCAGGTCAACAGCAAGCCAGGTCCCAGGCCTGAGACCCCATGGACCTAGTAGGCTATGTGGAGCTCAGGCTCCTTCCCACTGGGTGATGCTGACAACCCCTAAGGGTATGAATCAGTGCTTGTGGCAGGTGGGGTTAACGTCTGAGCTCACCGATGGGAGAGACTTTGAACAACCAGGCTGGTTGTCTGAATTTCAAATCTGAGATAAGATGGAACCTGGGCATTGAAGAATAAATGGATTTAAGGAAAAAGAGAAGAACCCTGAAGTCAAGGAGAATGCAGAAATTGGCCACATCAGAGGAGAAGCTTCACATTGGAAATGTGGGAAATAGGATGGAAAGCAGCCCGTGTGAGGGGTGGGACATTTGCCAAGATGGCTCTGATCTCACAATGTTATAGGAGCATAATCTAGATTTTTCAGCAGAGGAGTGACATGATGCTTGAGAGATTCTTATTTGGGCATCATAATTAGAGATGGGTTGTGGTGTAGGTACAGTATTCCTACAGACCAGTCTCATGGTTGGCCGAGTGGCAGAGAAATGAATCGCTGTAGGTCTGGATTTAGAAGTGTCGGGGAGACAGCAAGACATTCTTCATTTTTGACACAGTGAGAAAAGGAAAGAGATCTGTCACAGAGAACTCCAAGGTTTTGAGTGAAAGTAATTGGAAAAAAATGGTAATATCCTTACAAGAGACAAGGAAATTGTGGAGAGAATCTCATTTGGAACACAGGAGGCAGATTCTCTGAGGAGCCGCTTGGAGGATGAACTCTCTATTAACTTTCAATCTGGTGCAAATGTGTAAGAGACCTATTTTAATAATAAAGAAGTAACCTTGGGAAAATGCTCTGACTTTCCAAGCTGCTTCTCTACCCAGCATCAGGAGCATTTTATTTTAAAGTGTTGTTTGGTGGTACTAAGCTGCTCTCAGGCCTGAAAACCCACTCAGCACAGGCTGTGCCCAGCAGTGTGTGCACCACATCCAAATGCAGGGTATAGACTGCACAGTCAACCTCAGTGCAAACCCCTCTCAGACCTGCAGGGCCCACAGGAAATACATGGCATCACTTAGGACCTGAGGAGTCAGTGTTTTTAATAAATATCTGCACCACTGTTTTCATGGGGGAGTCCCAATTCATAATTTTCTATGCCCTGCCCACAAAGAAAGAAAGGTGACTCTTTACTGATTTTCTTTCTTTTGTGGGGGCACGGGTATGTGGGAATCAGACTCGGGGCCTCACCCAAGTTAAGCACATGTTCTACCACTGAGCCACATCCCAGCCCCCATATTGATTTGATGAAGAAAAAAATTAAAAATCCCACAGGGACTTTAGATACAACAATGGACATTATCTAAGATGTGAAGGCTGGAATCACTAGCTGGGCCACCCTGGGGCTTGAAACATGGAGCAGAGGGGTTCTCTCCCAAGGGGGAGAATGCAGAGGAAGGAGCATAGAGTCAGGCCTGGGGCAGGAAACCTTCATCTGCAGAGGGGTTCCCAAGTGAAACAAGAGCTGGCATTATGTTGTCCCATGGGAGAAAGAGCATTTGAAACCCATTCAAGAACTTTCGCAAAGTCCATTAGTATCTACGTGAGACAGGTAAGCTGCGCTTTCTTCTAAGAATTATTCCCCAGCTGTTTTAATTATTTGAGTAACCTTTAGTGAAATAGAGTAGGAAGTGAATTCTGTATATATCTAGCAGTCTTACTATCCTGGTAATCTAACCTTTTTGAGGCAATAATAATTTTTTTAATGATCCCCTTAAAATCCTTTATTGCTGGTAACAGGAGGCCTTTTTATTTTTAATATGAGGAGAAATATAGAGGAGAGACAGAGAGAGCTAAAGAATATGCTATGTGAAGTAGTCCTGATATGTAAGGAAATACATTGCACAATATCTCTTATACGGGGGACTATAAAAAAATGTCAAATGTACGGAGACAGAGAATAAATAAAGCATGGGTTATGGAAGAGAGGGTGGGTAGGGGCCAGAGAAGACAAAGCATGGCAGGTGTGTGCAACCACCAAGTCCAGAGAGCTCTTGTCCAACAGGAAGACTGTGGGTAAGCAGATAGCACTGCACTGGGGTTCCTGCTAATTGAACAAGCTTTAGCTGCTCTTGCCACAAAAATAAAACAAAACAAAAATGGGCAACTATGTGATGGTGCATATGTTTGATTTGCTTCATTATAGTAACCACTTTGGTATACATATGTGTGTCCTACATCATTATGTTTATGTATTTTAAACATACAGAACAAATGCACATTTCAACAAAGGAGATTTTCTCATGTTAAAAAAATTAAATTAAAATCAGTGAGATTTTATAAAAGACAAAAAAAAACTAAAAAACGTTGGTGGGGGGGAGCAGTACAGAATGGAGACTGAGAATCTCAGGAATGAGCCAAGAGACCTGGACATAGCCCAAGTACTTAGTCTTGATTCTGCCTTTTTTTTTTTTTTTCCTTTTTCTCTCCAGGTTCTTTCCAGGTTCAGAGGAGACATTTGCTTCATTTAACAAACCACAAATCTGTGCCCCTAACATCCGCATGCCTATTCCATTGGCAGATCAGACCTTCGAACACTGATTTGTAATTCTGCTTTATCTAGAAGAATATTTAAAAGATCATTTGGGGCACAAAGCCGACTGTTAGAAATATGATTTCCTGGAAAATAAACATATTTGCTAGAATTATTTCCCCAAACTGACTTAAAAGGGCATTGTCTTTATTTTCTGTAAAACCAGTGTCCATAGCCAAGAGACCTGGCTCCCCCAAGTGTGGTCCTGGAGGAAGTGAAGTATGCCTGCTGCCAACCCCCCCATATGCTTCCTTTCTCTTTAACTTGGACAGAATCTATGTTGTCATATTTTATCTTGATGCTTCTCACTTCAGTTAGGACAGAAGCCAAAGCTTCTCTGAAAACACAGAAAAAAACAAGTGGAAGCTATGTGAACAATCTTACTGAAATAATGAGAGAGTGCCGTTAAAAAACAGTGAAATGCTAAACAGGGGGAATGGCTCTGTTGTGTCGACTTGCTGAGAGTGTAGAAGATATGCAGAGAAAAATGACGTATTTTGTTGCAGGAAAATGGGAGGATAAAGGGGAAAAATAAAGGCTACTGCCTAAAGAGAGCTTGCTAAAGACAACTCCTGTGCATATGTACACAGAGCAGGCAGGAGAAAAAAAATGTGACTTAGTGAAGAGTTCCTGGGAAGGCCATGTTCAGGGTTCAGTGAGAAAGAATCAGATGGTGGACCCCTGACATATTTACATCCAGGGCAATTAAGAACTCAGGCAGGTGATTACACTTTGGAATGGAAAAGTCTCTTTTTCTTTGGGGACAAGAAGGTGGATGATTAATTGACAATGACACTGGGGAATTATAAGGTGCAGAAGGAAAAACTTCAGAAATTTGGAGCGTATTTCTCTTTCTGTGTTGGTAGGAGCAAAAAGGAGACAGTCTCATGGAAAGCAGGATAGGACCTCTGAGAAGAGTGAAAGAGAAATGGAGTGACCATTGTCGTGCATGGCATGGAAATGATTATCAAGAAGAAGAGGGGTCCCCTGAGGTTAGATACAGACGTGTAGCTGACAGACTCAAGAAATAGCACAGTTTCAGGGGAGAGAGCCGCATAGAGAGCAGAGTTGATGGAAGAGAGAGGAGAAAGGTGAGCCTGGAAAGCTTCTGTGGGCCCGTCCTGATGTGGCCAAAGTCCCTGGGGGCCCCGTGAGCCAGAGATTCTGAGGCGGAAGGAAGATGAAAGCCATTGCCCATGAGGCATTGAAAGCTGTTGGATTGAGGAACTGTGCACGCACACAGGCCTTTTAACTCTAGGGTGCAAACAGAAGGCACAGGCCAGCCTTACTGTGCCTTTGCCACAGTGTGGACCTCACCAGCTTCCAATCCCCACTCCTTCTCTGGATGCAAGGGGTAGTGGCCACCTTTTCTTGCTCTTTCTCCACACGTTTGTGTTTGATGACGGAATGTACCTCCTCACTCATGCTGGAGGGTCCCCTGATTCAGGTTGCTGTCTCTGCTTGGCAGTGACCCGACAGACAATGGGTCATCTTAATGTGGGTGTGAAGCTGAAATGCATTCAACAGAAACTATGTGTCTAACTTTGAACCTGGACATTTTCCTGTGCTGGCCACACACCCTACATTTCTCTCTCTTGGTGCTAGGCAGAGCCACTCCCCATCATCCAGTCAATCATGAAGGGAAGCCCTGGATGTTGTACAGTGTAGGTGACACTGTGCCAAGTGACCTTGGAGAAAGTAGGCAACTTAATCTCCACTTCCCAGACAGTCCCAGGCCTTAACATTTGTCTGGCCATAATTACTGAGCTATGCTGTTCCATGGGTTAAATGAGTCATGGACACTTTTAACTGACAACTTGTGGTGAGTTTATCTGAGCAGATCCCCAGGTAAGTCAAGGGACATCTATAATCCCCGTCATCAGTCCTTAGCTGACACAGAGCAAAGAGCATCCCTGTGACAATGCTACAGTAGGAGATCCACTTTCAGAGAAGAGTGGGAGAGAACCACAGGTACTTAGGCCTGAGGGAGGCTGGCCCTAGAGATGCACAGAGGTGGATCTAAAGTGGGTTAAAACTTGGTTGCCCTCTCCTGATGTCTACACTTTACATTTATATTTTTCCTGATGTTGGCAAAAAAAAAAAAACTTAAATAATCTTGCCACTTCAAAATGAGAGTAAAATTCACTTCAACAAATAAATAGCAGAATGATAAATAAATAAGATTTATTTATGAAGTACTAATTTAGATTTCAGAAGGACCAAGCCAACTCTGTTTCCACCTCCACAGAGGGACCACAGTGACCCACCTCTACTCAGTGTTTCCCTGCAGTGCTTCAGACATGTCTGGAAGCTCCCAAGACTTGTTACACGCACTTGTGTTAGTTTAAGAAACCCCGAGTTTTCCCCAGACAGTTCTAGCTCCCAACAGCTGCCTGATCACAATCACTGACACGTCTTCCTTTCTCTAATGAGTGCACTGGTTTAGACCATGAATCACATGGTCACCACCTAGCAAGGCCTTTGATATCTCACTGCAACCTACCTTTTCAGCTGCAGATCCTGCTATCCTTCCAGAACTCCTTTCAACACATGGAATGTTTCAGAATTTCTAAACATGCCAAGTATAGGCGCTGCTTGACTTAGTATAACATCCTGTTCTAAGGTGAAAATGTAAGTCAGAAATGCATTTAATACCAAACATTAGAGCTTAGCCTTATCTGCTTAAAAATGCCCAGGACACTTACATCAGCATCAGCCTAGAGGTGGGCAAAACCATCTGACACAAAGCCTGCTTTATAACAAAATGCTGCTGACTAGCTCATGTCATCTGTTGAATACAGTATGCTGATACAATATCATACATAATGCAACATATAATGTAATACAGTATACAGCATAAAACATAACCAAATGTTGATTGAAAACTGAATGTGGAAAATGGCTACACTGTCACACCATTATAAAGTTGAAGAATTGTAAGTTTGGGACTGTCTGAACCCCAGGCCTCTCACAGGTTGTCTGTTATTACCATTGCTGATGCGTCTTCCCTGCTCTTAACCCTATTTCCATTTATGTATCCAGAAAACTCACTCTTACTTTCCCATTGCTAGATCAGGTGTAACCTCCACTGTGGGGCTCCTGTGACCTTGTGCTAAGCTCGCAGTTCCTACTCTGAGCCCTGCACCATATGCACCTGCTTCTGGAGCCCACAGCATCCTACCATGAACAGTGGATATTTGTCTGTGTTGCTCATCAGCCTAAGATCATTGAGAAAATGTTTAAACAGGTCCAAAATAACATTAATAAGCTCAACCTCCCTCCAGGTAAAATCTAGTCCCCGTTCCAGCACTGCTCATCTCAAGGTCAGCATCAAGAGCTTTGTTTGACAAAGTCTGAAACCCGCTCTTGTTCTGCACTCTTCCTCTCTTCCTTTCTTCCTTTCCTTTCTCACACATATACATTCTGTACATGTTATTTTCTAAATCTGCACTTCTCTCTCTACCAAAATCCAAGAAGCAGCCATTTTGGACCTGGACTCAATCTGCAGGATTCAAATAGTCAAGCTGCAGATGTTCTGGCCCATTCTCCACACTTCAGTCTTTTTGAAAATAAAATAATAAACTCTACTGTCACATCTATTGAAATTCTCACAGTCACGTTCCATTACTGTAATGATAGAGATCTGTAATGATCGTGGCTAGACCCGCCAATGACTACTCATCTATGTACCTAGCTTTATCTACTCCATGCCTGTTCATCCCTGAAATCTCATCCACATATCACCTTCTCGGGGAAGGTACGGCTCATCTCCCTGAGTCCAGTCCCCTGTGGTGGGCTTCCATGGCAACCTGCCCTGCAGGAGCATGTGGTAGAGGGTGGTGTGCGGGCACTGACATGCGGCTACTTGCTAGACTTGCACTTCCCACAGGCAGGGTCCATTTCTGCTTCTGCCCACAGACCTGCTCATGGCCAATAGACCTGTACTGAATGATGTTTGAATGAATGAGCTTACTGTTCATTTTGGTGGCCATGGGTTAAGCCTGCTGCCTAATACTCTAGGATGTTATGGAAGCATCTTCTAGGTGCTTTGTATTTTCTTAATATTTTTATATTATCTTTACATTTTCATTATACTTTTTGCCATTTCATCCAGGGAAGAGGGAGTTTATTTTGTATTGTTTGGGAGTTGAAAGAAGGGGAAGAAATTTTTTTTTGTTTTACTTTTTCCTTCCTTCCTTAGGATATTCTAAGTCACAAGTACTATAAAACACATTCCTCTTGCATTTCAGTAACTTAAAATTATATCTCTGGTAGGTTAAGAGACCATTTGCAACTGTAGCAATTGTTTCCCCAAAAATGCAATTGGGCTTTTAATTATCCAGAGGAATAACTGAATTACCTAGAAAGGCAGCAATACACTCAGATGACCTCAGGGGTCAGGCAAGGAAGGTACAAATAGAACTTGTAGGTTTTAGACAGCACATGCTATGTCTAAATTCCTCAAATTTGAGATTGGCTTTGCCTCTGGGATGCTCAGAAGCCAACATATTATTAATATACAGTGACATACTATAGTGTACATGCCCTTATCTAGTGTATCTTGTATAACATTTTCTATGGATAAGCTTAATTTGTTTTAAATCTCCAGGCTAAATATTAACATCTTATTTCGATATAAGCTATCAAGTTAAAAAAATTTATATATATAAAACACTCTGCTTAAGTGGAGTGTTGGAAAAATAAACCCCAAAGTGTAATTGTACACTTGTTAATGGGTTGATGACATGTTCAATTTAATTGGCTTTCTTCATGCTGTGCTTCTGGTGTCAGGGAAAAGATAATTCTTACTGTCAATTGCTTCCTAATTTATCTCATGTTCTATGCTCTGCCAATTTAGCTATTCAATTATAGCAATATCCATTTCTCTTACTTACAGGAGTCTAGCTCAGAAATGACCTGCATATCTGAAGAGAGGATTAAATCAGAGTCAATTCTCTTCTTTGTGGAGGGCTGGGATATTATGATAAATGAAACTCACTAGTAATCCAAAAAAAAAAAAAAAAAGGAAGCTCATTGTAGGCAAATGCATGAGAATCCTACTAGAGTGACTTTTATTAGCCTTGTCAACGAAAAGCAGACAGTCCCTAAAGTTGTCACTTACCTAGTGCACTAAGAGGAAGCATTTTGGCGGGTAGGGAGGAGTCAGAAAGGATGAGAGGCCAAAGGTCCAGGGCAGCATGCACACCAGAGATGCCTGAAGAAAGGAGAACCCAGGATGTACTTGTCTCACTTTATCTGATTCGTGTAAATGAACATGAATGAATACACACTTATCCCAGCAGAAATATGGAAGCCCCCTGCCACAGTACCTTCCCTCCTGCAAGCAACGATTTTATGGTTCAGATAAATGATAGACATCTGTCCACTTTTTCAGGTAAGGAAGTTATAATCAAGGAGGCAGAATGAAAACAATGTAATTTATGAAATTTACATACAAGCAAGAACACAAGGAACACATTAAAAGCTGGCTTCTACCAGAGTGTGGTCTTTCAATAACCATAATTTATTTGACGGCTCCATTTTATCCATATGTAAAATGAGAAAAAACATCAAGCCCCTCACCTAAAACCACATAATTGAGACTGTATTAAATAAAAATAACAGATGTGTAATTTGGAAACCACTTTGAAACATATTTATTTAGATATGCTGAAGCTGCATTTGGGGCTAAAACAGTTATTTCAAATGGTCCCTTCTTAAACTATTTTTTTTTCTGATTTTATGCCAGCTTCTTAGAAAATAACAAATAATTTACAGTACTTTGAATTTTTAATTTATCTGAATTTACATAAACTATTTATGCTGTATCCATCAATCATCCTAGTTGGCCTGATTGCTCCTAGAAAACATTTTTAGCAAGGCTTGAAGACATATGATATTAGGCTATTTATTATATTGTATGCATTTATTTGATGATATGCCTTTAATTAGATCTCATAGATGTCTATGTTGTACTTTTCACTGTTATTTATATATACAAGGCTGATGAATTCAGATTCATAATATTTTCAAATTCTATTTTTAGATGATGTGGTAAGTCAGAGGGCTTCAAGGAAGGGAAAGTTCCAGGGAAGGGTTATTGTCTGGCAAATATTCTAATTCTGATCTAACTTCTGGCTGTCAGTTCAAGCGCACAGTGAGACCTGGGTGTTCCCTGATGCTTCCTGGTTTAAAGGAACAGGAAGAAGGAAACGTTTTGCTTTTTTCAGTAATTGTTCAAAAATAGCAAAGACCATTTTCATTAAAAGATGGGGTTATGGTAAATTCCTAAGTCAAATTCAAGACTGATTCCAAAACTATGATAATTAAAACAGTGGTTTTGTTGAAGTTTAGAAAAATATAACGTTAGACTGAAATAGATAGTCCAGAAACATGCTTATATGTAAATGTGGTATGTCACAGAGAGGCAATTGCAGATTAGTGGAGAAAGGGCAATTAACTAGATGGTATTTGGATAATTATGCTATCTAGAAAAAAATCAGAGTTCTATTATACACTATAGACAACAAATTTGATTTCAAGAATGTTGCAGATCTAATTATTTTTAAAGCGTATGTTACAGTTAATGAAACAAGCAAACACACACATACACATATGAAATCTTCCACTTTAAACACTTAGGGGAAAACATGACAGTGAAATTGGAACAAATTCATTTGACAAGTTACCAACATACACATGAAAACATAATAAGGATAATGATACATTGATAAATGTGACTACTTAGAAATGATGTTCAAAAAAGAACAAAAAATAAAGTTCATAAACACCCATCAGTCCAGGAAAATATATTTGCTGTTCATGTAAAAAAGAAAGATTTGGTATCCCAAACAAAACAAAACAAAAACCCATATAAATTAAAAGACCAAAAAAAGAAAGAAATGGACAAAAGTTATGAATAAGAAATTAGATTTATTCCCAAGTGTTTTTTTTCTGGCTATCGTGAATGAGATGGTTTTTCTAATTTCTCTTTAAGCTGATTCATCATTGGTATATGTTAATGCAATTGATTTATGGATGTTAATTTTATATCCTGCTACTTTACTGAATACATTTATGAGTTCTAGAAGTTTTCTATTGGAGTTTTTTGGGTCTTCTAAATATAAGATCTTGTGGTTGACAAATAGGAATAGTTTGAGTTCTTCTTTTCCTATTTGTACCCCTTTAATTTCTTTCTTTCGCCTAATTGCTCTGGCTAGGGTTTCAAGAACTATGTTGAATAGAAGTGGTGAAAGAGGGCATCCCTGTCTTATTACAGTTTTTAGAGGGAATGCTTTCAGTTTTTCTCCATTTAGAATGAGGTTGGTCTTGGGTTTACTGTATATAGTTTTTATAATGTTGAGATATGCTCCTACTATCCCTAGTTTTTCTAGGGTTTTGAACATGAATGGATACTGAATTTTGTAAAATGTTTTTTTCTGCATCTATTAAGATACTCATGTAATTCTTGTCTGTAAATCTATTGATGTTGTGAATTCCATGTATTGTTTTCTGTATGTTGAACCAAACTTTCATCCCTGGGATGAACCCCACTTGATCATGATGCACTACCTTTTGAATGTCCTTTTGTATGTGATTTGCCATATACTCTGATATTTAAAAAGTAGATAGTGATTTTGTTTCAGACTAAAGGACTGGGTAGTTTCAGATGGGCCTAGAGATGGGTCGGAAAAAGCTGAGAAGGTCAGTGGCCTCTGTTGCTCCCAACAGCATGATGGTCCATAAGGGAATCAAAGGAGACAGAAACTGGTGCAGGAAGTTTAAAATACATACTAAAGGCTTTATCTCTGACACTAGGCATCTTGTGTGTAGGGTGGCATCCCCCATATTAGGCTTGTCTTCACATTCCTATCTTACCACCTTTCCATTTTCTATATTCCCAGATACGTGAGATAGCCAAATGGCTTCTGGGTTGACAAAGATGATGCATTAAACTTCTTTGTGTCCCAAAGCTCCACTGGTTCCATTGTGGAGAATTCAATCATGTTCTTTCCTGGTAGAACACTCCAGGGCATGGTACTACACCACCACATGCTGAATGCTGGCCATGTGCCAATTGTACACTACCAAATGTAATCTTGCTATGAACCTGTGGACTAGAACCTATGGATTTTAATGTCCTTATTTTAAATATGAGAAAGTAAGTAATTATTAGGGTTAAGAGAATTGCCCAGTGATACCCAATTGGCAGGTGGTAGAGGGAGATTTAACCCCACACCCCAGCTGCAGAACCAACTCATCCCCAAAGACTCTAATGCTCACTCCTTGCCTGTAGAACCCTCCAAGGAAATTCTCATGGCTTATGTTCTCACTTCGCTCTCTCAGGCTTGAAAGGAGCTGGGGGAAGTGAAAAAAATTGAGAAAACTGTGCTTCCTCTGTCATTTCCACAAAATAAATGAAAGATTGATCTTAAAAAAATAATTTTAAAGCATCAAAGATACAGGTGTCATTCTAACCTTCCTATCTTCTTTGACCAAGTTTCTCTAGAATTTTGAGAACAAAAACTGCTTATGAAATCACTTTTTTTAAATAAAGAAGCTATATTTAATCTATGTGGGCTTACTCTTTAGTGAAAATACACTGAAGCTTCCTACTCAGTCATCCTTCCACTGCTTTAAAGCAATTAACTTTGTTATGTCAATTTTAATGTAAAATGATTTGCTTTAGAATGATTTTGTTTCTTGGGAATTAACTATAAAAGAAAGGCACCATGAGATCATCCACATGTCTTCTGTCAAGCATACTTCAGTAATGTGAAAACTTCAAGGACTTTTGATGATCAGAGTTTGCCAAAGTTAACGAGGACACTAAAGCCCTACGCACCACCCATGTAAACAATTCACACACAAATAATCACAACCTTAAGGAATTTAGTGGCTCTAGGACTATGTTATCTCCTATCAAATATTCTGCTCTCTCAAGAGCCAAGCCTTCAATATCTCCCTCTATGTTCTGTCTTCCACATCCAGAATTGTTTTGTCCTCCATTACATTCTTCATTGTTTCCCAGATAATTCATCTGGTGAATCTCATTAACTGAGTCCTTGAATCCCTTCTCTGCCTCCGAGTGCATTAACTGTGGGGACAGTAGAAAGTGAAGCTACTTAACCATGGAATTTCTTTTACCCTATAAAATGCACACACACACACACACACACACACACACATAATATGAAAAATTTCAGTTACTTTGAAGACTGGGGTAGTATATTAGTTTTCTATTGCTGCTATAACAAATTGCCATAAATTTAGTGACTTAAAACAACAAGAATTTGTTGTCTTACATTTCTGGAGTTCAAAGTCCTAAATGGGTTTCACTGGCTATTAATCAAGTTGTTCATAGGGCCACATTCCTTTTGGAGGCTCTGGGAGATAATCTGTTTTCTTTTTTATGCAGCTTCTAGAGGGACCTACATTTCTAATTCCACAACTTTCCCTCCACCTCAAAGCCAGCACTGTAGCATCCACCTCCTTTCTGACTCTGCTTCCCTCTCCATCCTCTCATCATCTCCTCTTGACTCTGACCTGCCACCTCCCTCTTAGGTTGACCCCTGTAATGCAGCTGGTCCCATCTGAATAATCCATGATACCCTTCCCATCTCAGGATCCTTCACTTAATCACACCTGCAAATCCCCTTTTGCCACATGAGATGGTTAATATTATGTATCCACTTCACTGGGCTAACGGATGCCCAGATAGCTGGTAAAAATGTTATTTCGGGGTATATCTGTGAGGTGTTTCAGGAAGAGATTATCATTCAAAGCAGTAGACTAAATAAAGAAGATCAGCCCTTACCAGCTGTGGCAGGTGCCAAATTATCTATTAAGGGGTAAATGGAAGAATAGGCTGAGGAAAGGCAATCCTGTCTCTTGTTGAGCAGGGATATTTATCTCCTCCTGCTTTAGATATCTGTCCTTAAACCTCAGTCCTCAGACTCTTGACTTATACCAAGAGCAATGGATTAGTCCTTTTTTCTGATTGCTATAGAAAGAATTCCTGAGACTGGTTTATTTGTTAAGAAAAGAAATGTCTTTCTTACAGTTCTAGAGGCTTGGAATTCCAAGGTTGAGGGGTCACATCTGTGGAGGGCCTTTTTGCTGGTGGTGACTCTTTGAAAAGTCCCAAGTTAGTATAAGACATCCATGGTAAGATAGAAACCAACTGACTTTTCAAACAGATCCACTCCCAGGACGACTAATCCAACCATCCACGAAAGAATCAACCCATTCACTTGATCACCTCTGAAAACCCCCAGTTCCAAAACTATTAATGTAAGAATGTGGTGATCAAGTTTCCGACACACAAAATTTAGGGGACACAGTCAAGTCACTGGCTGGTGCCTCACTTAGCCTCAGGCCTTGGTTCTCAGTCTGAGTGATTCTGATGGCTCTCCTTGTTCTCCAGTTTGCAGATGGTAAGACTGCTTGGCCTCCATAACTGTGTGAGGTAATTCTTATAGTAAACCTTGTGTGTGTGTGTGTGTGTGTGTATGCACGCCTGTGTTTCACACTGATTCTATTTCTCTGGATAACCTGATTAATACACCATATAAGGAAACCTATTCACAGGTTCCAAGGGTGAAGATGTGGACATCTTTGAGGGACCATTATTCTGCTTACCACAGGTAGTGGCACAGATCAGCAAGGAATAACAATAGCCATGTTCTGAGCCCTATTCTACCACTGAGGTAATCACACATTATAGCAGAATGGGACTCAGTTGTGACTGGTGTCACATGACCTGAGAAACCAAGATCCATAGAGTCCAAACTCTGGAAGTAGAAGGTGTGGAAGAAAAGACATGCTCTGAGCCCAGTGCCAGGCCCCCTTCTGCTTCTCACCCACATGTGACTTTGTCACTCAACATGGGCAAATGGGGTTGTTGAGAGGCAGGTTAAATCTTTTGTTCTACAAAATGCTACACTATAGAAGGCCTCGTTATTACATTCACAATAAAAATATGGTGCTGTCAAACAAGTGTCAGATCTCTTTTGTCCCAAAAGGCAAAGGCCAAAGGCTGAAGAGGAAGGAACACAGAAAACGAAATTCAGTGCTGGAAGTAGGGCAGAGTTAAACATCACTGTCTGCCCAGTTGATTTACTGAGAGGAAAAGACAGTTTGCTTCTCTCTCAAAGAGAAATCTCAAACCCAGCATCAAATTGGTCATTTGCAAAGTGCTCAGATACTGAGAGTGCAAAGGAATCGCAGGGGAGGAGACGCCAGCTTGCACCAGGACCTGCTCTGCTGATTCGCACTTCCATTTGCAGAGATGAAAATTCTAAATGGAGCTTCCAAAGCATTTGGGGGTTTCTCCTTCAAATTAAACGGCTCCTGTGATCCACAGAATGGTATTTAATATATGGCTGTTTCAGGGTAAGCCTGACTTTTTGGCGAGTGGGAGCACAGCTAATGAAATAAAACGATTAACACTTACATTTAATGGATTGGGTCTGGCATCAGAGCAAGGATGGATAGACCTTCCTTGGCTCTGCTGAGGCTGGTGAGCGTGTCCTTCAAGTCCTGGAACGGCTTTTACACAGGAAGGCTGTTAGCAGAGGGTTTATTTGCTGGATTTGGGGAAGAGCAAATGGGCTTCAGTTAACAATTTTGTTTCAGACTAAATTGCTTAATGAAAAAGGCATTCTCAGAGATGAGTGTCTAGGTGTATTCTGAGAGGATCACCAGTTTTCCTACTGTCAGAGTTTTGGCAGCAAAACAAAACAAACCTCCAACCCCCCGAAAAAACAAGTTCTGTGGCTTTGCTATAGAACGGATCCTACCAGAGGTCCATGCAGGGTGCTTGCTCATTCTGCATGTGCAGCCCTTGTCCTGGACCTGTGTAGATGTCACTCAGAACCATTAGATTCAGAAATTCAGGGCTAAAGTTCTGCACCCAAGTTTACGAGATGAGCAGAGTCCTCCACGTGCCAAAGCATGCCTCCCACACACATTCAACTTCATCAGAGTTGCTAATCCCTGAATTTAGCAGCTTTCCTGACTAAAAAGCACTTATTAGTTGCAGAGACTGTTGTGGATTTCATTCCTCAAGTTCAGAGGTTTTAAAACTGCCTCAGTGTTAGTGAGAAGATTGTGGGTCTCACTGTTCTTCTCAGCAGAGAAAAACATGTCATTCTCAACTGGCAAAAGCAAATGGAGCCAGCTGAAGGCTCTTTCCACAGAAACCACCCAGGACGTTACCAGGGGCTACAGTCTGAATAGCTATGTCCCCTAAAGTTCTTAATCTGAACTTCTAACTTCCAAGGCTATGGCATTAGAAGATAGAGCTTTGGGAAGGTGATTAAACCATGAGGACAAAACTCATGAAAGGGATTGGTGCCCTGTAAAAGAGGCCGGAGCACCCCCCCCCACCCCTTCTATCATGGGTGGTCACAGCAAGAAGACAGCCGTCTATGAACTAGGAAGTGGGCCCTCACTAGACACCTCCATCTTGAACTCTACAGCCTCCTAAACTCCTAAATTTCTATGGCTTATAAACCACTCAGCCTACAGTATTTAGAGAGAGCAAATTAAAAGTACTAAGGCACCAGGAATCAGGAGGCAGCTGCTGTAGAATAATGAGCCCATTACCACTCTCTGCCCTGTGGGAATCTGATCCTAACACCTGTGAGTCCTCACCTAGGTCAGCTAGAGGATTCTCTACTGCACACTGGTCCAACCCAGGCAATTGGTCAACATACTTTAACCTCTCCTTCACTGAAACTACAACACAGAGTCACATGGAAATCTGTCAATTTGTGAATTGAAAATGTAAAATATGATAACATACATATTGGTTCTAAATATATGAACATTTCACAAAGTAACCTGAATGTTGGACATGTATCTTGAAAATAATGTTATTGTAAGCCATAAAATCCCCTCTTTTATTATAAATCTATTAATCAATTTTAACAAACTAAAAAATGTACATTGTTAAACATTCTGTAATTTTTTTTTCAACTAGATCAATTTGCGTCTTTTTCCTTATAAAAATGAAAGAGTTGTTTGCTTCTGACTGATCTAATTTGGAGACAGGAAGACAACTCATATTCTGAGGTGTCTCATTGTTGGTATAATTAATTTTAGTTGATTTGTCATACTTTGTTAAATAAGGAATCAGAATATTTTAATTAAATGATAATATCATTTTATGCTGCACCTTCTGACTTAATAAGTATTCTAACATAGAATATAATTTCAAAATTGAAACATTTGTCTTGACTTTTTAAAGAAGAAATTATGAAAACACTAAAAAGGGAGTCTAGCTTCAAAACTGTGTGCCATTGTTGCTGAGGCAGAATAATGAAATTGCTATCATTTATTTCATCTTCGGTACTCGGCTGAGAGAAGCACACTCAGATACACATAAGAAGTTTGAATGTTTTGAACTGGGGATGTCATGAGGACTAATTTACTGTGAAGCCCCCTCTTTGCATATTACAAGCACTCAACTGCATGAAAGGAATTATTCTAGATGCTTCCATGGTGCTGAAAACAATGTTATTGTAAGTCTTAAGCACTTTCACCTGGAGGCTTACTCTTGCCCTGAGGGTAAGCCAATCCTGATGAGGCCAGGAAGGCTATTTAAGCAACGTCATGCCCACCAACTTCAAGGGCTTGAGTTAACCTGTCAATCTTCTGATACTGAAACCACTAAGTACTCACTACATTTTTACTTAAGGGCTTCCATGTTAGCCCTACTCCCTGCCAAACTATCTCCAGCAGCTAATTGAGTTTCCTCAAAAGTCCTTCTAGGGTCCCCAAGGACTGGCACTTTCTCTGACTGTGTAGATTAAACCTGTTTAATTTATCTTAAAAGGAAATAGTAGGTGGAAAAGTAAATAAACTACAAGAATGAGGATGTGTAGATCTTTGAACCAATGTGGATCCATTTCTTCTCAAAAGATCCTTTTCTTGGCTTTATGATCTCCAAAGTGAAATAATCTCTTCTTACAAAGCCAGAATGTCTTTGCTGACATTTCTTGGGCCTTGACCAGGTAAGTGTATCTCTTTAGAACAGCCTCTGAATGTGAGCTAAACCATGGAGCCACGCCCACTTCTGTCCAGGATGACCGCCATGCTTGTTTCCCTCCTGCTGCGCGTCACCCACATGGCCTCTCTGCAGTTCTTTTCCATGATCTTCAGGACACCATTTGGGGTTTCACTGTCCTAGTTACCTTGCCTCTTGCTTTTGATTAAATCCATCCCAGGTGCACCACCAGAGACT
Source organism: Spermophilus citellus (assembly GCF_964194105.1). Lineage (NCBI taxonomy): Eukaryota > Metazoa > Chordata > Mammalia > Rodentia > Sciuridae > Spermophilus > Spermophilus citellus. The sequence goes on from NC_138187.1 coordinate 96,509,479, forward strand.
AGAAGAGGGGAGGAGTCTACACTGTGGGTATTTGTGCCCCAGCCTTCTCCCTATCCTGGTATCATGGTTCTGGAGGTTGTTGTATCCCTTTGGTTAACATTCTTTCTGGGACAGCCACTTCTCCATGATTCCTGCTTTCACTTCTTGGGAGCATAGGACTGGAAATGAGCTCTCAGTTCCCACACTCACTACTTTCTGGGTGCCTGGGCATCTACTTTTGAGTTCTCAACCCCTGTGAACAACTCTGCGAATCATCCCTCATTAACTGTCTTCAGAACTTGATCTCCATGTGCTCTGTGCCTCCTGTCAGAACTTTGATTGATAAATCTCCCCAAATGCCTTCCCTGGAGGGGAGAACTTGGACTCAGAAATTCAGGTTAGATCTCCAAGGCTTTGTATCTGCATCCAGCACACTTATGTCAGAGAATAAAAAGAGTTGGTGGGAAAGTTCCCAACGTATTACCCAATCACATTCGATGTGAGGGCATCAGACTATGACAGACGCACACAGAATACTTATTTCCACCCTGTGCAAAGCCCAGCCAAGCGATAGAAAGAAAAGAGACAACACATTCATTGCAGACAATTCACCTCCCTTCAAACCCAGTATGCCATTTTCTGAAGCTGTTAGCTATGACAGGTCTCAAGTGTTCAGCTGTGCCAACCTCACTTGTCAACACTTTTGAACTACCTGCAACTCTAACCCTTTCAAAAGCCCTTTCAAGAAGAAATTCAATGCTCTTTTCTGCATTAAAAATCTGTTATTTATACCGGCTAAAGTTGGTCCTGCATCACACGTAATATTAAACTTTACCTCCTAAGATTTTATAATTTTAAACACTTGACGGATGGTTAATGAGGATTTTGCCTTCCCTCTCCCTGCAGAGTTCTTCTAAATAATATGTGGTTATCACATTCACCAGGTGTCAGTTCAAGTAATAAAAAGGAATACAAATGATTTTTCATTATGTTAGTAATTTGAATCATAATTCTGTTTCCCTTCCACTTGCCGAAGCAGCATGGTGAAACAAAATCAATTGGAATTTAAAATGGATTCTCAATTTTGCTGTGTTAATAAATTGCTTCATGGTTACTGTTGCCTGATTCTCTTGAAAGAATTATTAAGTGGTGTGAACTTACTTTTGGGCCCCTGGTAATGTCATCAATGTCTGTTGCATCCCTGGGAGAGTATTGAATAAGCCTTGTAAGCACGATCAATAAGCACCAACACGTGCTCATGCATTTGCAAGTAACATTCCGGGGGGAAGGTATGTGAGCATGCATGGAGGAGTGGATGTCAACACAGTTCTTTGGCCACAGAGAACTGGCACATGATCTTTCCCTACAAACTCTCTGGATCCTGGCGCAATTCACTGGGGTCCTTTCAGAAGAGATCTAAGTGGAAGTTGGTGTTCCCCAGGGAGTAAGTCCTGCCAACCCTACTCAGAACCCTGATCTCACATCCTACTGCCCACAGCAGCCAGAAGCCCATCCTCTCACAGCCAGAGTTGGAATCATCTGGAACCCTTGGCAAGGAATGGGACCTACTTTAGCCAGTATAAATAACAGAACTTTAACACAGAACAAAGAGCACTAAGTTTCTTACTGAAAGGGTTTTGAAAGGGTTAGAGTTGCAGGTAGTTCAAAAGTGTTGACAAGTGAGATTGGCACCACTGAACACTTGAGAGCTGTCAGAGCTAACAGCTTCAGAGTATGACACTCTGGGTGTGAAGGGAGGTGGACTGTCTGCGATGCATGGTGGAGGGCTCTATTTCTAACTATCTGTCGTAGGGATCCCTCTATGGAATCCTCCCGATGTGTCAATAAACATCACACTGGCAAAGGTGCAGTCATTTTACTGTAAGAACCTTGCTTTTTTCAAATGATCTAAAGACATCTAGAGACTCAAGATGTGATCTCTGTGCAGAATCCCAAAGCCATTCTTCACAGAAATAGAAAAATAATCATAAAATTCACATGGAATCATATAAGATCCCATAGAGCCAAAACAATTTTGAGGGTGCTGAAAGTTAAAGACATCACACTTCCTGACTTAAAATTATATTACAAAGCTATAGTAATCAAAATAGTATGCTATTGGCTTAAAAACAGACACAGTGGAACAGAATAGAGACCTAGGGCTCTCATAAAATCTAAATATCAGAGCTGAACTAATTTTACACAAAGAGCCCCCAAAAGACACAATGGGCAAAAAAATAGTCTCTTTAATAAGTAGAGCTTGGAAAATTAGATTTCCACATGCAAAAGAGTGAAACTGGGCCGTTACCTTACACCATATACAAAAAATCACCTCAAAATGGATAAAAGAATGTGCATTTCTAAACAGGTCATGCTGATGGAACCACAAATGGAGAGTCACTTGTCTAAACTAATTGGGTTAATTCTATTTCCTTTGCTGGTGATTGATTTCAACAATGGACACGTAGAATAATTCTGAAGAGTAACTCAACAAATATTTATTGTGCATATATGATGCACCAAACAGTTCCACGCACACATAGGATACATTAATCCACAAAATTTTTACTCAAAGGGTCATATTCCACCATGGTTATAATTCCTCAGAGTGGTCCTGATTCTTTCAGTGGAGGATGTATATTTAGAAACTGAGAATCGGATGCTCGTGGTGCCGATACCACTACTGAGTGCCAGTGCTTCTAGAGTCCCTCAGTAGACAGAGCGAGGACCTGTAGGTTGTGTGCGGGCATGTATCTATTCAGGTGCTCATGCACACCTATCTATCTACATTTACATATCTATAGCTCTAGATATATTTCAACCATGAGTTCATACTGACACTTCCAATTTAAATCCAACACCTCACTATTCTGTTTAGCTTTGTTTGCAAATACGTTCTCTCATGCTTTCATTTTCCTCACCACATTGACTTAAGTGAGCAGTGGACATACTCCCTCAAGCTAAGCAGATTCCCACCTCCTCTCAGGACTCTGCACCCTCAGGCTCCAGCAGGTGCATTGAGGTTGGCCTCCAGGCATCCCACATCACTGGCCACCCAGCACCTACCCTGCATCTGCAGCATCTCTTGGCCCTTTTGCCAAATCCTTCACATTGAAAAGATAAGGATCACCATGTCTGAAAATTAATAATAGCTGCACAAGAACACAATTATTTTATGTAAAGCTGAATTATAAGAGGGGTAATTTGGGGCACCTCTTAGCTCTCTCTCCAGGCCTTCTGGTGTGCTAGAACCCACCCTTGCCCAGCACCCAGCCCTGGCAGTTGTAGAAGCAGCCCCTGCCTGGCTGTTCTTGTGGGAACCTCCTAAGAGCTCACCTGCCTACTCTTAACTGCAAGTTGATGGATCTCATTTACAGTTTTAGAAGAGAATCGATCCATGGTGGAATTTCGGATGGCATGGGATAATGAAATTATGATTTTCAAATAGATACTGTGGGAGATGTTTGGGGACAAGGTACTTCCCAGGCACCCTTACAGCACCAGGAACATGTGACTCTGCTCTAAGGTAGATATAGATGCAACAGTGATTTTCTTCACTGTTTTCAGATTCCATAGTAAAAGTAAACGCACATAGAAAAGACAAACAAGGTAATGTACTACTAAAGTTTCTGAATAACTGATGCAGATAACTTTTTTTGACATTGAATAAACCAGTTTTTCAACTACTAGACTTGGACTAATCTGGAAATAAAAATATTACCAATTTGCTAAAATAAGTATTAAACAAAAGTATTTTAAATGATATTTCTAATCTGTAGTATTTTCCTCTGGTGTGGTTTTTCTACTTAAAACCAATAGTTAGGACAAATTCATATCATCTTAATTGTAATCATATACTCAGAATGTTAAAGTAATGAAAACAGCAAATAATCATATGGAATTGCCAAGAGACTAGTCCTTAGTTGAAAGCTGTGTGTACACATATATTTTTTCATTTAATCCTCATTCTGATCCACTATGTGACTATGCATACTACTGCTTTTTAATTTAACAACTTATTTACTAACAAAAAAATTAAAATAGGTAGAGGATGTATTTTGTAGCATTTCCCATGTAGAAATTTCCCTACTGCTAATACTAACTCTTACTATGAAAAATGTTATCTGTGGAGCAACAGCATCAGCATCATCTGGTGCGTAGTAGGCAGGCACTTGGACCCTGCTCCAGACCACTGACTCAGACACTGGACTTTAAGAACATCCCCCAAGTGTTTCAATTGAATATTTAAAGTTAGAGAACAGTGCTCTGGACTACAATAGTGTGCTAACATGCTCTAATCTCAGTTGCTCTCCAAGGAGCAACTAAGAGGGGTTAACACACAAATTTGGGATTTAGGCACATCCTGCCTTAGACTCTTAGAGAGTCTGTTGCACTTATAATAAAACTTGAACTTCTTGCCATGGTCTGCAAGGCTATTTGAGAGCTGGTTCTTGCTCCCTCTCCCACCTCATTCAGAGCCACCTGCTCCTGAGTTCATTTCCCCCCCATGTAGACTCACCTTCTCAGCTTGCTCTCTGTGTCTCCCTGTGCCTAGAACAGCCATCTAGGACTTGCTGGTTGCATGACTTTGGACAAGTCACTTGAACTGGCTATGACTCAGTTTCCTAATCCATAGAAGAGGTTTGACAGTCACAGGAACTCCTGAATTGAGATGAATGGCTTAGTTTCTAGGAAGTGCTTAATAAGAACCTAGCAGGTAGTACAAAACAAGGGCTATGAAACTATCACCCATAATTATAAATTATTATGCTGAAGCAGACATAAAAGTTTCTAAGAAGCTAATTCAGTTAGGAAAAATGGAAATGACATAGAGTATATTGGCAGTGATGGGAGGTGATGTTCAGGATTGTTTGAGGCCTTCTCAACCCTCTTTCATCATCTATACCATCACCTGTTTGGCAGCTCAGATTGGAAAATGGCCCCTTTGACAGCAAGGTCAAGAGAATTTCTCCTACTATAAAAAAGGAAACAGCTACACACACCTAATTGGTATAGAGTTATTAAGGAAATGTAATATAAGACTACATTGTGCAATACCCTCTGGTAAAACTCATGCTTCAAGGATAAATGCATAACAAAATAAGAACACAGACAAGTAAAAGTTATTAACAAAAGAAAGTGAAGATTAAGACCTATACCTTCTTCCCATTTGGTTAAGAACCACTGGTTTGTGCTGATGTTCATTTCAGTGAGAACTGCACAAGGGGGTGCACAATTCTTGTTGGGAGTCTCCCCGGCTCCAAAGATGGCGCTGACCGCATTTCTCTTCAAGTACTAACTTACCCATCCCCTGAGACAGCAGCGGGAAGACCCGCCCAATGGTGAGCCCTGCTGACCCTCATGATCCTTACCCACCAATCAGAAAGCTCCCCATGCCAACTGTTAACCCGCCCCCGGCTCTATAAATGTGCAAAGATGTTTCTCAATAAACGGGTACTTCTCTGACAATGAGCCTTGTCCGGTTGTTCTTTCAATTGTCATAAGGCACCCTTCTTTGGTCACCCACAAAGTAGCTGAAAGATGTCACAGAGAAGAAGTGGCCTTGCCCACAGCTGGCTGCTCTGCTCAGCTCTTCCTCTGCTGCCCAGACCAGTAGTCTACAGTTCCTCATCCTTCCATCCAGGGAAGGGGGAGTCACAACCCATTCCCTACCGTCTCTACAGTCAACCACATACACACCTGCACTCGGACATCAAGCAGCCAGTGGCCACCTCTTTATCATTAAGAGCATCCTTCTCTGGGGTCTATTGTTCCATCATGGGATGGAAATGAAGCAAAAGGGTCAGAAAAGTTTTTGTACAAAATAAGATAAATGGCCTCATGTAGCCTCAAAGATTATTGCATTGCAATATGTAGATAAGTGAAGGAGAAAGAAGAGACTGGAAAGAGGAAATTGAACCAACCTTTACATTTTGCAGCTATCCTCCACACCATTTCAATGAACTGACTCACACAACAGTTTCATCAGATTAAATAACAAAGCCAATGTTTCAGCCTCCCTCCTCATGTCACCAGGTCATGTCATCTCCAGCAATATTCTCAACATTTCTCAGGAACCTAACCCATGAAAGTTTTAATGTCTGTCAATATGCAATCCACAGAGTAAAGTCATAAAGGTGTAATAGACCTGGAATTAAAACATGTAAAAATCCAAATGCCACACAGAGGTAAACTTATCACAGTTCACAAGTAGAATAATTGTTGACTATGTAATTTTTAAGTGCAAATTATTGACTGAGCAAATTTTGTATATAACTAAGAGGCTTTGGAGACATTAGCTGAGTATAAAATGTCAATTGCTCTCAAGGGAAATGATTTGTTTCTATGACTATTATCCAAATGTTAGAAGAGTTAAGATAGAGTTACATGTTAGTTTTAAGTGTTTTCTGTGAAAATTGAGGGGTCACATTTTTATCTTCAGTTCAAAGAGTACACTATTTTTGGATTTAAAACTCTTGGAATAAGAGCATGATTATAACCACAAATGAAATGTGTAGTTTTCCTACCCAAAAAGATAAAATAAAAAGGAAAAATCACACATGGGAAAGCAAACAATATTTTTACATTTCCTAGAAGAACTAGAAACTGCATTCCCATCTACTTTTTATTAATTATATTATGGGATCATAATGGCAGGTCCATGCTTATACTATGCTAATAATCTTCCTCCCCCATTATTCTCCTGGGATGCCTCTCAGGCAATGAGTAAAGACTCTTCAGGTTCCATGAGCCAGCTGGGAAGAGGACTACACCATTTTAACTGAACCATCCTAAGAAATGGACCCAGAGAAAAATCTCAAAATAATATATTTTTAGTTGTTAAGACAGAGGACAATGATAATTACATCTATTTCAGTAAAGTCTTACACTTTACCATGATGTTGCTATATCCTGCATGCTATTTGCTTAAGGAACTTATATAAGGTCGATAGTTCAGTGAGCAGATTAAATGGCTCACTGCCTCAGGCGTAGGGAGACTGAATAATTATAGTAATTTAGGACTGGAGAGAGGAGAGCCTGGGGTGTTTGTTCAGATGTCCTCAATCTCTATGTTTCATCCAGAATATGATAACATTTTAAAAGGATATAATTAGCAAGTGGCTCCCTGTGGTGTTACTCATCACCCTTCCCTAAGCTATCTGTCACCGAGGAGGTTGCTGTAGAAGGCCCACTCCACACAAGGACCAGAACATTCCTCTAAGAACTTCAGGATGAAAGTATCTGCATTCATCTAAACACAGATTCAGATTCAAACAAGTGCATCCACATAAACAAGGCAGTAATTACACACACCATCAACTTCTCGTGTCAAGTGTCATTGTGTACTGGTGCTGATGACCTTAATTCCACCCCTCCATTTATTTTTTTTTTTCTTTAGCCTTTTCTCTCATCTCTTCCACTTAAAATCAAATTAGTTGTGGACAAACCAGCATGGTGATACTAAAAGTAGAAAATTCCCTTTCTCTGTTATGCTTTCCATCCAAGAAGTTATTGTGTATCCTGAGTCAGACTCAGAAATGTGGCTTCAAGCAACACACACATTGTGGCTGCAAGTCCTTTCAACATGCAACCAAGAGCAAACCAAAAGCACTCGCCTGGGCTTCATCACCTTGTCTTTTTGTGCTGGTCCAGGAAACGTACAGGTATTGTAAGTTATCTGGTCTCACAACCTCAGAGAACACCACCAATAGCCACGAGTGTTGCTGGCACAATTGAGATGTCTATGGAGCCCGAGGAAGAGGACTCAGTGTGCCTGTACGTTCATGCCAGTGTTTATTATGGAAATCACATGACACAGACATGTTGCTCTATTTTGGAGGTAAAGTTTAAAATGTGTGTGAATGAGAAGTGTGGACATTTACAGACCTAATCTGGATTGTAAGGAATGGTAGCTTATAATTTTGGGGAAACACTTCAGGAATTTCCAAATAGGCTCAATTCTCCAAGAAACTGTCAAGAGAGCCTGACAGATGAGGCACAATGCTGCCCTTATGTAGGTAATAATGGGCAGGGGGTGCAAAAAGGGGATGAGAGGACCCTCCACTCACATAGGCAATAGGAAGTGCCCCATCATCACCCAAAACTGAAATTGTTATGACATATGTATATTAGACACCTATGTATATAGCTTTGAGAATAAAACCTGCAGTGAGCAAAGGACTCGGTGAGCATCTGAAGGCAGATGTTGGGGACAAAAGAGTTTCCTGTGAAGAATGGAATATTTTTGTTTTGAAAAGGACAATCTAGCATTTAAGATGATATACACAAATTGCTACTGCTTCAGTAAAATTTTAACATAAAAATGAAGGCTTAATATGGAATTAAGACAAACAATACAGAACAGGTACCAATTCAGATGTAACACAGAAATTCCTAGAATTTTTAAAGTTGTTTTATATAATTTTTAAAGAATACATAAAGGATGTCAGCAAGGTGGCAGAATAGGAGTTCCAAGATTCACTCAGCAAGTTAACTATGCATATTAGTGAAGACCCCTAAACATGGGAACAAGTGTGAATCGCCTGTGTGGCCCACAAAACTGATAAAAACACATTAAAGCACATGAGTAGTGGACTCATTCTAATTGCACCACTCAGAGGGGACTCCCACGGTCCTGATTGCCACAGAGGGCAAAGGTATTATACCTGCTGGCACCTGGAGCTGGACTCTCATCCTCACACTGTGAGCAATGCCTTCCTATTATTTATCTATTCTGTAGTCTGTGGTATTTTGTTACAGGACAAAGATACCCACTTTTCAAAACCCTCTTCTTAACTATAAAAAAAAAAAAAGAATAGAGGGAAGGAATCACACCTAAATCCCCTCCTTATAGATCATCATCCAGTAACTAAGCTTTCAAGAGATGCTGTATTAGGATAGTTTCCTTCACTGTTGAAAAGAACCAAGAGAGTTTTCAGCACAAAGCTTCTCCCATAGTTGAGGACACTAACCTCCAGCCCAAGTGACTTTTCCGTGGTCAATGACAGTTAGTGGCGGATTCATGACGATAATTCAGTCCTCACATATTTAAGCTTTCTACCTCTGAAATGAGACCAGAAAAAGGAAAGAGAATGGAACAGGCATAGATCCACTTTTTCTCCGGGTTCCCTACTTCACAGAAGTGGGTTTGAGAAGACTAAATAAGTATGTTTGGCCCTGAGACTGTATCCATTGCAACGAGCAGGAGATCATCAGTTTTAGTAATGCTGGGTGTGCTCCCTAAAGCATTTGTATAGTCTGAGAATTTGTGCCATTCTCTTGAGTCTGCAATCTAATCTGTTGGGTCAGTTTCCTGCCATTACTCACACTCCATCAATACCCAAAAAAGCACTTTGACTGAATATCAATGTTTCAACCCAAAACATAGATGTCAGCACAATCAGGACTTTTGCAAGTTCTTGAAATCATTTTGTATTTTACAGAACTATAACTGAATATCAATAGCAGCCTGAGATTTTTGCGAATGTTCATGAAAATATGTGGCCTTTAATAAGGTGATATTGCTATATTCAATGTTAGATTAAAAAAAAACCAACCTCATCTAAGAAAAATAACATGCTACCACACCTTCAAAATTCTAAAAACAAATTCTTAGAAAACTGTCTTTCATAAGTTCTCATAGAGTCATAAACTTATTCACACAAAAGTCAAACTATTTTTTAATTTTAATTTCTAATTAATAGATACATTTATGAATTTCAGTATGATGTTTTGACTGTTTAAGCACAGAAAGACCTCCATATAAGGTGACACTAAGTAATTCCTAAATTGTTTTACTGAGTTTGTGCTAGCTTTTCTAATCAGAAAAATAAACACTAATTATTCATACCATGTTTTAATGTAAATAATTAAAGGCTTTGGAAAATATTTTCTTTCCTACATTATTACTGTTCACTATAAATAATACTAAAATAGTATATGGCTAGTATTATTTAAATGATAATACTGATTCTCTTTTTGCTATTTACTATACACTGGAACCAATAAATGCATCTCTGATGGTATGTATAATCTCACGTTTATAATGGGATTGAGACTCAGAAAGGTGAAGTGATTTTCAAATAAATCATGCAAAGTGAAACTTAATTTTGTCATCAACTCTATGCCAGGCCTAAAATATTTGCCTCCAGTAACTTGGTCAGAAACACTGTTTAATGACTAAATGACAAGCCCCTGGTTTTCCCTGCTCTGTGCTCAGCTTCGTCCTCTAAAAACCATCTCAACAGCCATGTGGTGAAATGGATGCATAGTTCCAAAAGAAAAGGAAAGCCTATGAAGGGAATCTGCCAAAAATATTCTGTTTCCGTATCATAATGAAAATAGTTTGAATTTGTGCCCATTTCCCATTGTTTATCAAGGAAATTACAAACTACAATTCAATGCCTTTGGTAAACCATGAACATCAGTCCACACTCCACCATAGGCAAGTGGCTGCATATCCCTGGCCCCTGTCTCCACAGCCTGGAGCTCCACCCGGCAGTCACTGTTACCCAGACATCACTCAGATATATGGCACAGATATATATGGTCCCCAAAGATAAATAATTCTTCATAAATTGTTGATTATTGTTAACTCCTTTGTCTTGAGTGAGGAACCTTTGTTCCTCCCACAACCAGAGTGATCAGCAAAGGAACCTGGCAATGGTGACGAGGGAGATGGGGTTTTCCACCTGCATGCATTCCTCAGCTAATTAAGAAAGCCATGAACGATGACACCATGAAGATGGGTTTCCTCTTGGATGGTGCTTTCTGGAAGAGTTGAAACATACCCAGTTGAAAGAACTGTAGTATAGACAATGTGGATGTCCTCTCTCTGGAAGGACAGATGAGAAACTGGAAAACCTTCTAGGGCTCAGCTCCCTTCCTGGGCACATTCATGGACCTCAGAGGACTCCCTAACCAGCAGACAGGTCCCCTGAGCTGCCCGAAGGTCTACTGAGAAGGAGGTGAATCCATAAGTTTCACAAATAAACAAAGCTTGCCACCATTTTATAGTTGGAAATGACAATTTCATATTATAAGAAGAAAATATGAGGCAGAGTTTTATTCTCTGCCAGCTATAAATAGTGCCATTCAGACTGTGAATATGACAAGATGATTACATATCAATGGGGATGGCAATTTCCTCTAAGGTTCTGAGGTGTTTTCATCATATAGAAAACTTATCTTTTCCAATTCACTTGAAAATATTATTTTTAAAGGGAGAAAGATATAGGTTTATCTTATATAGTAACAGTCACAATTATAGTAGCTGAAGCCTACCATACTGTTTTCAGCATTCCTCATTTTAAAAGTAATGGTGGTTACTCTGTCACTCAAGGAATGGCTGCAGAAAAATTGGAAAGTTGGAGAAGTCAACACCTCCGTTGTAAACGTATTGAGACATCACAGATGAAAATATTGCTTTTGGGGAATGCAGAAATACAAAATAAACCTGAAATAAATCTGTATTGAGCAAAGATATTTTTAAATTGAAAAACAAAAAGGATTGAAACTTTTCCTTTCATATTCTTATTTAGATTTCTAACTACTTTGAATTAAAAAAAAAACAGAACACATTATTATTTGTTAAGATTTTTCCTTTTGTAAAAATTAGATATTTTGGCATTTAATTGGATGTTTGGTCACTGCATGATAACAGCCAATAAAGATAAGAATTAAGACTGTGGTTGTGTAGGAAATGGTCTTAAACGCACCATGAAGGAGAATCTATTAGGAATCCAGTTCTGAGACTGTATGTGCATGTGCGTGTCTTTCTGTGTTCCGTTATGGATAGTGGACCTAGGAATGCTCACTCTGCCTCTAGGCCACCTCCTCCATCAGTCTTTTTGCAAAGTGATGTGGGAGAAACAGCACCATAAACACCAAGTGTCCATGTGTATTGCTGGGACAGAACCTGAAGACCCAGGGTTTGTCTAATTAAGGGATGGGTGGCCATTATTGCTTCCTTTAACTCTAGCTAGTGTATGTCGAGCATCATAGTCTGTGTCCCTAGGCTTCAAGACTGTGAGGCAGGCCTGAGCTGGGGCACAGTGGCAGAGCCTTCGCCAAGCATGCACTAGGCCTGTGTTCGATCCAGTACTGCAGAAAACAAAACAAAACAAAGCACTGTAAACAGGAATGACACCCGTGTCTTCCTTTTCCTTGCCAATGTTTTAAGGCATAAGTGTATCATACATCCGAACTACTAGTATTTTTTTGAAATCCAGCTAAGGGGAATTTGGAAATACATCATGTAAACCACAATTTAGAAAAGGATTTGGGACATACCAGTTTTTTAAAATGAAAGAAGGACTCCTCTTTAAGGTGCTTTCTTTTGTCATCTTTAAATTTTTTTACTAAAGGACAAAGATAAAATTTTGACAGAGATCAAATATGAAATAAGGAAAATAGAGCAATGAGATTAAAACAAACAGTTCAATGTCAAGAAGCAAAACAACAAAATTTCTTGTTTAGGTCACAGCAAAAGCAGTAACTCACTAAAAGGCAGAGATAAAGAAGAACAGAAGTAGTGAGCAGAAGTACTGAAGAAAATTTTGGCTTATTTAATAAGGCCAGCGAATGAAGAGGAATGAATCATATGCACACTATGGAAGATTTGATTTTCAATAATGACTAAGGGAAATAATATAAAATTCACAGTATATCTCCACAGTGAGCATATTGATGACAAACTGGTTAATTAGTGCAGATAATTCAGAATATTTAAGATTATTCTCAACATAAAAACTTGAAATGGCTTCAAACCTCTTCCCATTTACATGAGAAACAAGATTGATACATTTTTCCCAATTTGAAAATAATCTTAAAAATTGACACTACCAATATCCAGTTGCAATGATGAAATATTCTAAACTCCTATTAGTGAAAAGTAATAGGTAAATCCTGATAAGGATGATAATTTTCTATCAAAAATGATATTATATGTCACATAAAAAGATCAATAAAACTCATATCCTCCAAAAATACCCAAAAACAGATATATGAGTTAGGCATTTAATCAAACTATTATATTATTTTTATTATTTTTATGTTTGTAGAATTCGACAGCTTTTCAAAATTTGCAAATCATAGTGGTTTTTATTTTATTATGAAGAAATATTCACTTCTGTACTCAATTTTGACTTTTTAAAATTATTTCTTATGGAAGGATCCTAAAATATTTGTTTCAGGACATAACAAAATCTGTATCTTCCCCTGACCTTCTTAATAAATGTAACTAATTGAAAATGGACAGTGTTAGTGTGAGGGGTACCTTAAGCAGGGGTCTGTGAATGAAAGATAGGGAAGAGGAGGAGAAGGGAAGAGATCCAGAATATTGAGAAAGGCGTCTCTTGTGTGGAACAGTCTGGAATGACTACGGTTCTGGGGAACAGATTTATCTTCTCCAGCAAACGCCACAAAGCAAAGAGGGAGGGAGAAAATAAACAAGGGAAGGGAGGGAAATGGAGGGAGAGGAAAGGACAGGTGAGGAGGAGAACCGGGGTGGGGCCAGAAAGAAGGGCACTTGAGAGAATCCAAGGGACTGATTGTGGCTAAATAGCAAAACTGTGTAGAGCTCAGGGATGTCGGAAATAACCTGCTCAGGTAAAGACGTATAGTTGCACCAATGGAAAAGACAGGAGGAACAGAATCCTGGGGAAACCCTTGTGTGCAGTGTGCTCTTCAGTACAAAAGTGGAAATCACGGAGACGGCTTATCTTTTGTCCAGGACACTCACGCCAAGGCTCTGTGTGGTGGTCAAGTCTAGAGGCTGCCAGCCACTGGGAGCAGCTGTGGCCACTGGAGGAACAGGCAGAGGGCCAGGAAGTAATGTCCAGGAAGATGAGGCAACAGATGAGGGAAGGTGGGAAAGGTGAGTTGGAATAAAAACAGGAAGTCACCACAGATGTGTCTGCAGGGCAGGCAGTGTGACTCTGGGGATTCCAGGCATCCCCAAGTCTCTTTGAGTCACATGACTTCATCTAGAACAGAAAGCACACTTCAGGGAGGTGCGGAAAGGCAGACTCCAGGCTCAGAACTTGAGACTTGCCCTAGTCCCTGTCCCTCTGGGCTTTGTACTACCCTGCTCTCAACGTCTGAGCATCCAAGTAAGGAGGCCACCCTTGCTGCCAATGGCTGGGAAGCCCAGAGCCCTGAACACAGCAACTCCTGTAACCCAACACGCAAATACAGTTCCCAAGGCGGATTCCATCACTGAGTTATAGGAGTGAAGTGTTAGGGCGTTAACAGAACAAATCCTAAGGATGCAAGACAGGAGAGGGATGGGTTTGAGGATATGATAGTGTTTTCATTAGTAAATGCAATTATATATTCAAGCCTTAAGTAATTCATGTGACTCCCATTAGGGTTATTAAGGAAAATTCTCCCCTTATTCCCTTTCTTAGTCTATTATGTGGGGAGAGTTCTTATTTTATATCCTGCACGCTTCAGGCAGAGTAACTAAAATATCTCAGTATTGGCTCACTTACCTCCCAATCCAAATATTTTACTTCTATCAGATTTATATTCTTACATTTGAGGGATTCAGCTTTTTTTCTTCCATTGCAAGACAGAAGAGATATTTCAAAATGATCTTTTTTTTTCCTTCCCACTCTCCAAAGTTTCAAAATAAATGAAAAATAGATAGATAGAATCAAGCTGCCTCTACTGGCATGAATCTCTTTTGGATGTGAACATCACTCATGAAGCTCATTTTCATTCAGCAAAGGGTGACACGTCCTCTTAAAAAATAGCTGCTCTCAAGCATGTGGCTACAATAAGCTCATCTCTGGGAAAACCAGGCCCCATGTTTGGGCAGTGCTCATCAGCTAACCAGGGCAGGGCACATGTTGAAAGTGATTTCACATTTGTTTGTTCCAAGTCAAAGAGTGAAATATAATATAATGCAACTAAGAAAGACAGAATGGAAAAATCACACATGGGGAGGATGCCAGATCTCAGCCATATTCCTATCATCACAGTAAATTTTTTTCTTGACTTTTAGAGCTCAATAATTAAACAAGATTCTAATATTCAAATGTAAACTTCCAATTCCTGGGATGATTCATCTTCAGACATTGTTAACACTTGAAGTGAGATCTATTATACATTCCATTCGCACATAAGATTCCTCCCAGGAAGAACTTATTTGCATTATTCAGAAATTGGTAGTTAGAAATGTCAGTGCAAATGAACAGAGTCGGTTGAAATAAATCATAGAGACGATGATGGTGCTCCTGAGTCCCTGCCACATGCACCATGCCAGCTCTTTTCTATCACAATGACCTGGACCCACCAGAGTTTTGTCCACTACTCACAGGGCCATGGTCAAGCAGGATGCTCAGCAATGAAGTGTGGAAAGAGGATACAATGAGCTTGCCAGGCAAATAAGGAGCATCTCCCTGGGATGATACTAAGCACTGGAAAGGTGCTCATGGATGCGACAGATGGAGCTGACATCTAGGAGGAGGTGGACAGAAGGGAAGGGAGGGGAGAACAGAGGAGAGGGGAGGAAGGAGAGAAAGAAGGAAGGAAGAACCCAGTTTGTGACTTAGAGAAAAGGGACCCATAAGTGGTATGAACTTGAAGAACTAAAATAAATAATAATAGGTGCAGATTTTACTTAGGGTGATTAGGAAACATCTCTCTGAAAAAGAAAACTTTAAACTAAAAACAGGGTTGGAAATGAATTTGCATTGCTGCTGTGCAGATGACAGCTCACATTTCATACTCTCCGAGTTGTTCTTTGTTGCATCTAGCAAGTGAAATAAAGCCAGGTCTTGTTTGTTAAGACAATGCAAATTGGGGATCCGGAGCTAAGAGCGGATTCACAGTGATGGTTAACTTTATTCATAAAACATGGTATGCAAAGAAAATGAACATAACAAAGATTGCATGAATTCTTTGGAATAAAAGTTTAAATGCTCATAAGAAGTAAACAAATGAATTTGAGACCAACTATAATATTTGCTGTGCAAGGTGTAGCTCGTTCACTTGAGCGGCCATCAGCACACTCCTTGACAGTCACTGTAGGGACCACAGTGGTCTCCCCATGCGCACGTATACCCTCCACACAAAGCCTGATTTCTATGAGGGTCTTCTAATGTGGAGGAGAAATATATATATTTGTCCCAATGTGAAGCCGATGGTCTAGTTGAGGCCAATAGAACATTTTACTCCCCATGACGAAAAAAGAGTAAGCCTGGAGTTGACCTCATGGCATAAACTGGCCCAATGTATAAATTTCAATCTCACTCTCCTCATGAATGATGTATGCATACTCATAATGATAGGAAACACTGCAAATTTTATTGCACATGGATAAAGATGGACAGAAGAGCAAGAGAAGAACCCTGTGAAGCTATGAGCTAGAGCCTTAACCAAACTATACCTGAAACCTGATCAACCTCCATCCTTTTCAGTTATTGGCCTCAGAGCTGAGCCCATAACTTCTTATTAGTGAGTTAGGTTTGCTAATTAAAATTTCTTCTCTCTATTCCTTATTTGGGTTCTTACACCAAGGTAAACTAACTGTCCCCTTTGTTGACCATGGTCACCCTATTCTTCCAGCCTTACCTTTCCTTTGCATTTCCTTGGTCCCTGAGTATATTAGAGCCCTACCTTAAGAAACTGTGTCACTAGGTAGCAGAATGCCATAAGTCAATTAACAGTCCAGGTCACTGCACTTGAACTGCAGGTGGCATGCAGGTACACCTGTTCTTATTGTGCTTCATTATCCTGCACTGCGCAAATGAATTTTTTCTTATGAATTGAATTGAATTCTTTTCTTATCAATTGAATGTTTGTAGCAACCCTGTGCCAGGTCTCATTTTCCCACCAGCTTATGCTCACTTCACATCTCTAGGTCCCATTTTGGTAATTACCATAATATTTCAAACTTAATTGCTATTATTTTGTCTGTTATGACTCTCTGTGGTTACTGATCTTTTATATTACTATTCCCACTGTTTTGGGGTGCCACAAAAACTGTAGCCATATAAAAAGGTGAACTCAGAGTTATGATTAGTCATAAGGCATCCCCCAAAAGCTCATATATGAGACAAGAAAGCTTAGAGGTAAAATTATCTGGGTATGAGAGCCTTAACCTAATTAGTCTGTTAATCCACTTAGCTGGATTAACTGGGTGGTAACTGTAAGCAGGTGGGGTGTGGCTGGAGGAGGTGGTCCTTGCGGGGAATGCCTTTGCTTTGGGTATATATTTTGTGAGTGGAGATCAGCTCTCTCTGCCTCCTTCTTCCACTATGACATTCTGCCTCACCTTGGGCCCAAAGCAATGGAGTCAGCCACCTATAGACTGAAACCTCTAAAACCATGAACACCAGATAAAATTTTCCTCCTCCAATTGCTCTTGTCAGGTCTTTGGATCACAGTGGTGGAAAAGCTAACACACTTCATAAATGTCCCCTGTGTTGTGACTCTTCTACCATTGAGGCATTCCCTGTCTCTGCCTCTCCTTGGACCTTCTTACTTCCTGAGAAGCAAAAATATTGAAATTATGACAATTAACAACCTGCAGCTGTTCAAGGGAAAGGAAGAGCCATGGATCTCCTGATGAAGCTCAGTGAGGAGAGCCTGCTGAATGCTGAACCACCAAAGGCCAGGCCTCTTGCACCAGCGTTAGCCAAGTTGTGGATGCAAAGGAAAAGTTTTTGAAGGAAATGAAAAGTGTTATACTGGTGCTATTTCTCTATTATAAAGGAAGTTCAAGCCATAATTATCCATGAAACCAAAGTCTCAATCAGAGCAAGGCTCTCCCCCAACACTTTACAGTGAAGGCTGAGACCAGTGAGGGAGCTGCAGAAGAACATTTCAGAGCCAGCAGAGGCTGGTTCATGAGGTTTGAGGAGAGAGCTGGCTGCATAACACCACAGCACATGGGCAGCAGTAAGTGCTGATGGAGAAGCTGCAGCAGGTTACCCAGGAGATCCAGCTGAGATGGTTGGAAGGTGGCCACACTCAAGGATGGATTTGTTATGCAAGTGAAGTAGCCATCTGTTGGAAGAAAATGCCACCAAGAACTTACATAGCTGGAGAGGAAAAGTCAATGTCTGGCTTCAAGGGAGAGGCTGAGCCTCAGTTAGGTGCTGATGTAGCAGGTGACTTCAAGTTGAAGCTAGTTATCCTCCTGAAAGTCTCTGGGCCCTTAAGAATGCCACTCAATCCACTCTGCCTGTGAACTATAAATAGAACAACAAGACCTGAGTGACAATACATCTTTTTACAACACAACTTATTAAATATTTAAACCCGTTGTTGAAATGGTCTACTCAGAATAAAAGATTCCTTTCAAATATTACTACTCATTGGCAATGCACCTATTACCCAAGAGCTCTGGCAGAGATACACAATGGAGTTATGTCTTCCATGTCTGCTAATACAACCTCCCTTCTGCAGCCCATGGATCCATAAGTAATTCCAACTTTCAAACCCCATTATTACTTAAGAAATGCATTTCATTAGACTATTGCTGCCATTGATAGTTATCCCCTTGATAGATCTAGGTAAAGCAAATGAGAAAACATCTAGAAAACATTCACCAATCTAGATACCAGTGAGAACATTTGTGATTCATGGGTGGAGGGCAAAATATCAGCACTGACAGGATTTGGAAGAAGATGATTGCAACACTCATGATGACTTTGAGGTTTTCAAGATTGAGTTGGGAAAGCAATTGTAGGTGTGATAGAAGTAGCAAGAGAACTGGAAATGTAGCATGGAGGTGGAACCTGAGGATACAACTGGACTGCTGTAGTCTCAGGTAAGCCTTCAATGAGTAGGAGAGGATTCTTAGGGATTAGCAAAGAAAGTGGCGTACTATAGTCAAATCCACTTGGAAAGGGGTATATATCCCCCAAAGATAAACTTAAAATAACCCTTTTTACTCTAAACTTTTAAAATTTGGATTCATCGGGACTTAGTGCTGCGGAAAGACATTGGCATTTGGTGGCCCGTACGGGGACCGCCTGAAACTTAGAGGTGAGTAAAATTGCTCGCCCCTGAGGGAAGGCGACAGAATGGGTGACCATTTCAAAAAACAATGTGTTCTTGTTTTGATTTATTTTGTTTTTATTTCAAGCTCCCTAGCCCTAGAATTTTCTCAGGCGAACTGGGAAAAATGGTTGGCTCAAGGTTTGAAGTTATTCGGCCCTGAGAAAGAGAAAATCGATATAACCATTCTCTGCTCCGTTTTTGTTTCATTCTGCTTCGGCTTTGTTTTATCCTATCTTATTGGGTTACATTACCTTTATAGTAGATTAGAATCTAGTAAAAAACAAACCGAAAAACTATTAAGTAAATTGTTAGAGGTCCAAACTATGGTAGAAAAAACGCTAGGTCAAGCAAAAGAGAAGGTCTCTCAAGCTAGTCAGACAGAGGAAAATTTAAAGAAAGAAAGCTTATAGGAAAAACAGCCATCAGGTGGAGAATTACAACAGGAGGCTGCTACTAACTCCGTTCTATCACCAGAGGGCGTAATTCAACCAACAGCTCCATCTACAGCTGAGCGGCCCTCAACTCCCGTAGTTGATGGACGGAATTCTGAGGCAGGACCCCAAAGATTAGCATGCCCTGTACTTGAGCAGGCAGGAGGGCAACGAATTCACCGTGCTTTAGATTTCAAAACAGTAAAGCAATTAAAGGAGGCTGTAACAACCTATGGGCTGCAAGCTCCCTTCACGGTAAGCATGGTCGAATCTGTTACCAACTTGGACATGACACCAGCAGATTGGGCTAACATGTGTCGATCTGTGCTAAATGGAAGACAATATTTGTTATGGAAGGTTGCCAATGAGGAATTTTGCATGGAGACAGCTAGGCGAAATGCAGAAGCCGGTTACCCTCAAAGAAATATAGATATCTTATTAGGAAAGGGACCTTATGAGTGTCAAAGACAGCAAAATTGAATATGACCCCTGGCGTATACGCACAAATTGCTGTAGATGCAGTTAGGGCATGGAAAACTTTACAGGGGCATGGAAATTTACAAGGTCAATTATCTAAGGTAATACAAGGAACTAATGAACCTTACACTGAATTTGTAGATAGGCTTATTCAGACAGCCTCTAGAATATTTGGAAATACAGAACAGGCAATGCCATTTATAAAACAACTGGTTTATGACCAAGCAAATCGTTGCTGCAGAGAGGTCATTAGACCATGGAGACATGAAGATTTAAACACATATATTAAATTATGTAGAGACATTAATGAACAAGGGCAAGTCTTAGCAGCAGTACAACAGGCTTTAGATGCCAGGCCAAAAACATGTTATAATTGTAATCAAACAGGACATTTTAAAAGGAGTTGCCCCATAAGAGGAGGGTTTAACAAAACTAGGTATCAAAGGAATAGAATACCGGGTATTTGCCCACGATGCCATAGAGGGAAACATTGGGCTAATGAATGCCATTCTCAAACCACCATAGATGGTATTCCGTTATCAAAAAACGGACAAGGACCAAGTGTTTACCCATGATATCGTGGAGAAAGGTATCAGGCTCCATTGCCAAAAAACGGACTAGAGGGCCCAATGCCCCGGGGCCCAAAACCACAAATATACGGGGCAATGGAGGAACCCAGCAGCACCATCAAGGTAGTGCCCAGGACGCATTATCCATTAAATCCCTCATCAGACAAACTAGAGGGAGCGCAGGGTTGGACATCTGCGCCTCTGCCAGAGCAGTACTAACTCCAGAGATGGGAGTTCAAATCATTCCCACAGGAGTAAAAGGACCTCTTCCCCAGAGAACAGTAGGTTTATTATTGGGACGCAGTTCTTCTACACTAAAAGGACTTATGATAAGTCCTGGGGTAATTGATCCCGATTATGAGGGTGAAATAAAAATTATAGCTAGTTCTCCAAGAGGTATATCAGTAATTTCACCAGGAGATAGAATAGCACAGTTATTAATAATACCCAGCCTGCATGATAAATT
The DNA here is from genome assembly GCF_964194105.1 of Spermophilus citellus. Taxonomy (NCBI): domain Eukaryota; kingdom Metazoa; phylum Chordata; class Mammalia; order Rodentia; family Sciuridae; genus Spermophilus; species Spermophilus citellus. The sequence continues at coordinate 96,530,415 of NC_138187.1, forward strand.
TTCCAGTTGTAATGTAGAAAGAGGTTCCAAGGGATTAGGCTCCACAGGTGTAGATTGGGCTATGCTGTCTTTAAATTTAGATTCTCGCCTAATGCTAAAATTAAATATTCAAGGACATGACTTTAATGGGCTGTTGGACACATGTGCTGACCTCAGCATCATATCTTGTCAAGAATGGTCAAAACATTGGCCATTACAACAAGCCACTCAAACGCTTCGAGGCCTAGGAGTGGCAACAAATCCCCATAGAAGTGCTATGGTATTAGATTGGAGGGATCCTGAAGGATGTGAAGGAAGAATACAGCCCTATGTATTGGATCATCTTCCCATAAATTTATGGGGACGAGATGTCCTAGATCAATTAGGATTGACATTAAGAAATAACATCAATCCTAACGCGCCCACTACTAAGGCTAAACAAGGCTTTAGGAAAGAAAAAAGATTAAGAGAACAAGAACAAGGTATGACAGCACCTATTCAAATAGATCAAGAAATAAATAGACATGGATTGGGTTTTCAGAAAGGGCCACTGAGACAATCAAAATTACTTGGAAATCAGAAAGACTAGTGTGGGTTCCTCAGTAGCCCCTGACTAAAGAAAAGATACAAGTAGCCCATGACTTGGTCAGACAACAATTAGCGGAAGGACATATACAACCTTCCGTATCCCTCCATAATACTCCCATTTTTGTCATTAAAAAGAAATCTGGTAAATGGAGATTATTACAAGATTTAAGAGCCATTAATAATGAGATGGTTATTATGGGACCTGCTCAATCAGGGATTCCCCAATTGTCTACTTTACCAAAAACCTGGCATGTTTTAGCTATAGATATTAAAGATTGTTTCTTTTCAATTCCAATTCATCCCGAGGATAGTCCATATTTTGCATTTATTATCCCTGCACTGAATCATGAAGGTCCTGATCAGAGATATGAATGGAAAGTACTCCCTCAAGGGATGGCTAACAGCCCAACTATGTGTCAAATTTATGTTAATAAAGCAATCCAGCCACTTAGAAATCAAAATCCTGAACTACAAATATTTCACTATATGGATGATGTGTTATTAGCACATAAAGATAAAAACACATTGCTAGAATGTTATGCCACACTTACAAACTTATTGAAAAATTATAATCTAGAGATAGCAATAGATAAAGTACAATTAAATCTTCCAATTAATTATTTAGGAGTTCTATTATCCTCAACCATGGTCCGTCCACCAAAAATTCAAATACGAGTAGATCAACTCAAATCACTTAATGACTTTCAAAAGTTATTGGGAGACATAAATTGGATACGGCCTTATCTAGGCATACAAACAGGAGAGTTGGGACCTTTATTTGATATTCTAAAAAGTCCATCAGATCCAAATTCACCCCTCATGTTAACGCCTGAAGCAAGAAAAGCATTAAAAATCATTGAAACATATATGGAAAATATGCATCTAGATAGAATTGATATAAGTTTGCCTTTATTATTTATTGTACTACCAACAAAAAATATTCCTACAGGAGTATTTTGGCAAGAAGGTCCATTATTGTGGATACATTTATCGTATTCTCCTAACACTATTCTTACTAGATATCCTGAGGCTGTAGGACAATTAATACTCAAAGGAATAAAAGCAGCAAAGGGAGTGTTTGGGATTTCTCCCAATAAAATTATTACTCCATATACTATGGATCAAATTGATGAGTTAGCTAATGAGTTAAATACTTGGGCAATAATCATGTGTAAAACTAGTGTTTCATTTGATAATCACTTACCATCTAATCCTTTGTTGTCTTTTTGGTCTAAGCATCCTGTAGTTTTTCCAAAAATGACAAGAAAAACCCCTATCATAAATGCTCCAAATATATTCACTGATGGGTCAAATAATGGTACAGCAGCAGTAGTTACTCCTGATAAAACTTTTACATTTTTAGTACCCAAAAAATCAGCTCAAAAGGTAGAGCTTAATGCAGTATTACAAGCTTTTGTGATGTTTAAAGATTCTGTATTTAATTTATTTTCTGATAGTCAGTATGTAGTTAATGCTATAGTATCCCTTGAAGATGCTGGTAGGATTTCACCTTCTTCTACTGTTTTCTCTTTGTTTTCCACTATACAAAGTCTAATCTGGGACCGAAAAGATCCCTTCTCTATAGGACATCTCAGGGTACATACAGGATTGCCTGGAGCCCTTAGTATGGGCAACGAACTAGCAGATAAATCTACACATGACATACATATTTTCTCCACAATAGAAGAAGCTATAAATTTTCATAAAAGGTTCCATGTCAATGCTAATACTTTACAAAAGCATTTTAAAATAACTAAAGAACAAGCCAGACATATAATAAAACAATGTCAAAATTGTGTGACATTTTTACCACAAGTTAATCTTGGAGTCAATGCTAGAGGACTGATACCTAACCATATTTGGCAGATGGACGTCACACACTTGCCAGAATTTGGAAAATTAAAATATTTACATGTTACAGTTGATACTTCTTCCGGATTTTTGATGGGCTCCCTTCATGCCAGAGAAAAAACTAAAGATGTTATAGATCATTGCTTACAAAATTTTGCCACTGTGGGCGTTCCAAAACAGTTAAAAATGGACAATGGTCCTGGTTATACTTCCACCTCTTTTAAACAATTTTGCTCATCATTTGGCATTACTCACATAACAGGAATTCCATACAATCCACAAGGACAAGGCATAGTTGAAAGAGCTCATCAAACTATTAAAATGTACTTATTAAAACAAAAGGAGGGAATTGGAAAGGGGTATATATCCCTCAAAGATAAACTTAAAATAACCCTTTTTACTCTAACTTTTTAAATTTGGATTCATCGGGACTTAGTGCTGCGGAAAGACATTGGCATCCACTCCTGGTGAAGTTTTGAGGTTGAAATAACAACAAAGAATTTAAAATATCACCTAAACTTTGTTGATAAATCAGCAGCAGAGTTTGGGTACATTGAATACAATTTGGGAAGAAGTTCTACTGTGAGTAAAATACCACCAAGCAGCACTGCATGCCACAGAGAAATCTCTCATGAAGAGAAGTCAATCAGAAGGCAAATGTTATTATTGTCCTTTTATAAGAACCTTCAACTATCAGCAGCCATTCATCAGTGACCACCAACACTGAGGCAAGACCCTCCATCAGCAAAAAAATAAATTACAATTTCCTGAAAGCTCACAAGACTCTAGGCAATTTTCAACAATCACATAGTTTTAATTAAGGTATGCACATTGTTTTTTAGACTCATTTTACTGAACACTTAATAGACTACACTAGTATAAATATGCTCTTGTACTCTAGAAAGCAAAACAAGTGGTACAACTTGCTTTATTGTGAGATTCACGCTATTGTAACGATGTGGAGCCCAACCCACAGCATCTTCCCTACAGGCTTTGAGACTTTCAAAAATATCTCTAGGAATATGATGGAGTTGAAATCTGAGTAAACTTACCTGTCCTACAGACATACGTCCTGAATTAAATTATTTTTATAGAAATAAATTATATATTAGAAAATGGGTTACCTTAAGTTTAAATATATTAGGGCTTGAAATGAAATGACTACCTACGTCCAGCATGAATACAGATCTATAAGTAGCCTGACGCTTGTGCCTCTGCCGATGGGACTTGGCAGAGGCTCCCAGCATGACCACCATCTCTGTATGGAGGCATCAATACAAGGCACTGTTTATAAAACTGACATTGATTTGTGTTCCACTTTGTATCAAACACTCTGTTAGGTCCTTTAAGGCCACATTAGGAATAATAACTCACCTCTACTGTCAAAGTGTCATAATATGTGAGACAGAAACAAAATATCATTATAGCTCCATGTGATGATGGTGCTGCCATTACAAAGACACCTGTCCCATAAAGAGCCAAAGACAGCCCTTGTGACTAGCATCAGTGTAGCCAGGGTGTCAAAAGCAGAATGGAAGAAGTGAGACCAGACAGGTACATAGTAGGCAAAACACGCCCAGAGGTCTAAATCATTCTGGCAGCAATGGAGAGATGTTATGGAATGCTAAGCAAGGGATGAGTGATCAGAATTGCATTTTAGAAACATTACCCTGGCAGCAGTGTGGAGAACAGCTCTGAGCAAAATAGTGCAGAGTTAATTTGTCCAAACTGGAATCCATCATAGTCATGTCAGTGTAACATTTCTAAACCAAAAACCAGGATTTAAGACCTGAGGTTTGATGTGAAAGCTCTTTGAGCCTACCTTCTATGGGGCAAGACTGTAGAAAATACTTTATAATCAGTAAAGACCAACCATGCCATCGGTTTCGGAATCCTATTGAAATGCTTAAAGATTTGCAAATAAATTTATTTCTGGAGCCATTATCGATATATATTCAATGATTAGAAAGTGTACAAAATGCTCATCAGTATAGACAATTAAATTTAAAAAGGAAATGAGAGCTCTAGCTATTCCAAACAAATTAGTACAACTTAAAATATATGCTAATTCTTAAATAAACAGAAATCTTTGAAATATGGCTTAAATTTTTCTTTTGTAGCATGAGGGCTAAGGAAAATATAAGTCATTGAATAGCCAGCTGCTATAATAGAAATATCAATTTTAAGAAGTGTCATCAGGCCAGGAACAGTGGTGTGGGTTGTCACAGAATTCAGGTGCTTCCCTTAGTGCGTAGCTTCTGAGGCACAGAGTCAACATAGAGGAACTTGAGACTCCAGCAGGATAGTGTTCACATGTCATCTCCTGCATGAGTCCAAGATGCTGAAAGGGTACTTAACCAATTTCCCCTCAACCTGTCTTATCATCATATTGTACAGTGCATGAAAGTAATCCGCACAGTAGAGGTGGTCCCTACATGTAGAGGCAGACTGGCTTTGGATCCAACCAATTTTAGGTCAGGGCATCTCCCACACAATTCCCAGGCCTTAAGTGGGGTCCTACCAATGAGTTCCCATGATCCTGTGTTTGTGTAATGTTTGCAAAAACAATGTATTTCTCCTAATCCTTTTGTTAAATATGAGCCTTAGATCTCACTTGGTTTTATCCACAAAATTGTCATATGATGGATACTATTACAATTATCGTGTGAGAAATAAATTATATACCCTGCAGAGAGTTCTTCACATAGTATTGGCATAAAATAAATGTATTATTTATGTGTTTTAATTTGTTTATTTTTTAAATAATTTATTTGTTTATAACATGTTCCAGCAAAGATCTATATTGGCTCATAAATACACCTAAAATATTACAGTAAAGATAACTAGAAGACATCAGAAGTTTTCTAAAAGAACATTGAGATGAGTTCATATACTTCCAGAAGTCAAGGCAAAGAAGAGAATTAAAACCCAGTACTTGACAGTGTCTATACACTAAAGATGAGCTGGTCAGTATAAAATCAAGTACTTTCAATATAGAGAAAGATGGAGTTGGAGTTTTTCACTGACAAGCACTATAAGGTAATGAGCAAAGCCTCCAGGGTATATTTAAATACAATCAGCAATTGATAGCAAGTAATGTTCGAGCCCTACTAAGAAAGTGTGATTGTAAATATAGCCTTACATGTAGGTAAAAATTCTTAGGAAAAAGATGTGGGGGGAAAGGAAATTTATGTGTGAATTTAGTTGTGGAATAACCTTTGATGGAGGAAACAGGAAAGGCCAGTGGATGGCACACACTACCACTGTGAAACAGGGCCACAACTGGATGGTAGTGATTACAGCTAAAAGAGGAAGTTTAGGTGAAGGAGTGAGTGGTGGGAAATAGGTAAAAATTGATGCAAACATTTGGGGTGGGGAAATGGAACAGGAGGTATCTTTATTAGATTCTAAGGACAAATCCACCATCACAATAGCATCTGAAGCTGGATGTAGCTGGGAAGCCTAACATGGAAGCTGAGAAGCTTTCAGAATCAAAGGTAATTCCCTAAGCTAACAATGGGGAACTTTAGTCCTTTAAATGACAACTGCTTCCTCCAAGGAAATCTTGTCTAAAAGTTTAACACTCTCTGTGCATAGTATCTGAACTTTGAAATCCCTAGATCGCCGACAAACTTTTTTTATAAAGGGTCTGAGAGTAATGTTTGGAGCTTTGTAGACCTTAGAGCCTCTGCTATAACCACTCCATAGCAGCCTGAAGGAAGCCCAGCATAATCAGAAAGAGAGCTCATTAGGAAGATTGAAATATGAATTTCTTAAAACTGAAATTGCTTATGACACAAAATAGTCGTCTTTTAAATTTTCCCCACCATTTAAAAATGTACAAACCATTTTAAATAATGGATTGGTCAAAAAGAGGTGGGGGTGACGGCACAGGAGGCAGCTCCTTCCCCTGGACAAAGTCATAGGAAAAAGAAGCTGCAGGGAGGGATGGGGAGAGAGGGACAGAGAGAGTTAAAGATAGATATATAGATATATAGGTAGATCAATACGTATGTATAAATGTAGAGATAGAAAGATGAGTGGATGGAAGGAAGGAAGGAAATGGGGAGGGAGAGATAGATGTACATGTAGAAAGACATGGAAAGACTTAGACAGGTATGCATATATATGGATAGGGAGAGGAGTTTGTGATGAATAATAGGTAGAGAGAGATATAAGAAGAGACGCGGAAAGACATAAATATCCACATAATACAGATAGATGGATAGAATATGTGTATGTATGCTTGTGTGGTGCATTTTTAATTTTAAGATCTCTTTATCTCCCTAAACACACACACACACACACGCACGCACGCACGCACACACACACCACATGTTTCTGACACTTTTCGTTTTTCTAGTTGCTCAGGGTGAAGTTTGTGGGGAAGAGAGGGAAGGCAGTCTGAATCAGCACCTTGGACAGGGCCCACTGGCTTTAAATAGCTTAATGAGTATTTAAATAAAGAATTCCTCAAATGAATGATTCCTCCTATCCCAGTAGCCTCATCTCCCTCACAACCCTTTTACACTCAGTCTTCACAATACTTATCTATACTATGTCTTCTTCTCTTTTTGCTTCCAGTTCACATCTTAACCCCTTAAAATCAGCTCTCACCTCCATCATCCCCACTGAGGCAAAGCAAAGGTCACCAAGGAGTGCATGTCGGTGAGAACACCAGTGTCCAGTGTGCCTAGTAAGTGTGTCGGCCCTGTACTGAGACCACTGGTGTGGAGAACTGTGAGGACCCACAAGGTTAAGGAAAGGAGAACTCTTAAAACCATGTATGATTCATTGTTTCACTTACAGTGTTAGCATTATGATCTGAGTTGGCTGTTTGCACCACTGAACCCTTAAAATATTTCCCTTTAGTTTCTGGAAGCCCATCTTCCAGTTTCCTTCTGGCTTTCTCAATTTTCAAGGCTCACACTTCTCCAACTGGTCTTCAGACACTGAAGAATCCCATGTCTAGATACTACAATCTATTTCATCTCATTGTAAATGGTTCCCACAGTTGGCCTCATGTGCACCTGCAGCTTTAATCACGACTTCAATAGGAATGACTTCTGTTTGCTTTTAATCCAAACCCAGGGCTCTCTTTTGACCACCAGTATCTTTTGATCTCTATCTCTATCTCACATGCCTTGTTTGAAGTGACATAAGCAACTCAAATCCTACATGTCCAATCTCAAATCCATCATCACCACCCCTCTCTCTAGGTATGGAATTCCTCCAAGCTCCCATCAGGGAAAGCCATCTTTGTGTAAGCCCCAAACTCATATCAGTGCAAATCCCCACCAAAGCCTGTTGCTTATTTCTGATGTGCTCCTGGCAGCCACCTAGCTCCCTCCATCACACATGGACCACGGTTTCCATCTTCTGTAGCTTTAATGTGCAAACAGCTTCATCACTGTCTACATACAACTGCTCCAAATACCTACACACTTTGCACCACGTTGGAACCAGATTGATCTTTTTAAAACACAAACCTTATGGTAACACATCTCCCTTTATCCAAGCTCTACCCTGCACTTTGACACCTAAGAAGGTGTTCATGTTACCCAGGAGATTCTATGAGATCTAGCCCTACTTCACTCACCACATTTTAGCTGAAACCATGCAACTTTGTTCTTTCTGATTCAGCCACACTGATTTCCTTCATCACCTCTCTTCCTCCCATATCCCCAAAAATCAACTCCAGCAATTCCAGTCACATTCTCTCCAATAGACTAGTGACCTTCTGCAACAATGTTTCTGCATCACCAGATCTGGACCTCAAGAGCCCTGATGGGATCTGTACCTACTAAGGGACATGAACCATGCTTGCTCCCTTCCTGGCCTTATCTTTTTTCATATCCCATCTAGTCTCATAATTTTAACAGCAAGTGTGGTGGTATCTCCTCCTGCTTCTCAGTCCAAAAACTGATTGCAAACCAATTGATTATTTTAAATGTATTCTGAGCTACACAGTGGTAACTCTGACAATAGGTGATCACCACCAGTTATCAGAAGACACATCATTCCAATAACCCAAAAACTTACTTCATTTTAAGTAGTTTTTATGTGGTACATACTCTCAAGTAGGTCTGGAGTCTAATGTTGTACCTGAATTATTAAATGTAATGCAAAGTGGGGAGGAGGGGATGAATCTGCCTTGTCTGTTGATTTTCTCTTTTATTTTACACAGAACATAAGTTGACTAGTAGTGAGTAAACATAAACAAGCAAAATAATGTGTTTTTCTACAGTTTGTGCCTAGGCATGAGCTATGCTAAACAATGAAAAGTTAGTCTTTTACATTTGACACAGCCTTCATTTGTTCTTACCCAGGATTTTTATGGATATGGAGAACTTTTTCCTAAGCTTATTTAAAGACGGAAAATTCAGTGTAACATCCTTATCTAGAGACTTATGTTTAAAGATGTTTTTATGTAATAAACTCTAAGCACTGAAGCTAATACCGTTTGTTTTAAAAGAAAGATGATTTTAAACTGAGGAATCAGGGTAAGAACCAAAAAACAATCCAGTCTCTGGCCTCTGGAAGTGTAAGATTAGGTGGGTAATGACATATTTTCAGCTGATTAATTTTTTTCTCACTGGGACATCTGCTGTCATTTGAAAACTGTCCAACATGAGTATCTGTAGCAGATGGGAACAGCATGGAGGATGTCAGATTGGCTTGTGGTATAAGTAATATTTGCTTTTCCTGGATAAGCTTTATAACAAAAAAAAATCACTATTTATGCTTGGTTTCAGCTTTAAGCAATGGTGAGTAAGGACAGGTACAAGTAGGTTTGGAACCCAGGAAGAGCTACTGCCTTCCATGAAGCAAAGGCTCTAGGCTCCAGCTTCACATCACATGATTAAACAGACCCCAGGGCTGCCAGCTGGACACGATTTGACACCCTGATTAATCTTGAGAAATGTTCCCACTTTCATCCAATTAGAAAAGTTTTGGAAAAGCCCCTGTGCCATGTGGTGGCATAGCTTCCAACAGACAGTGCCAATTGGCAGTTATCTATTCATTAACTGGCCAGAGTTGTACTGAGTAACTCCAATTGTATTAACTGAGTCTGAATTTCTCAGGATCACTCCTGTTTGTTGTAATTTTCAAGAGGAAAACCTGTCAAGGAAAAGCAGATGCTGCCCATTTCAGGCACCTGAGAAATGGTGGACCTCTGAAAAGATCTCCAGAATCCTTAGAGCCAGAATGTGGTGTTTCCCCTTCTGAGAATGTTTTTCATTGCGGGCTAGCCATGTGCTCAATGCCTGGCATCTGGCTTGCTGATGGAAGGACATGGTTTTACCAGTATCGTGGCCACCTTCTGATGTTTGATGGCAGGGCACCCGAGGAGCATGGAGTTCTCAAGCCTAAAACTTCAGTCCTTCAAGAGCAAGATACAGGGGGACTGCTGATATGGACCTCTTCGTAGGGATGGAGGCCCTCAAAACTGAAGGAGACCTCCTGCCTTCGAGATCTCATATCTACTGAGGCATCAGGAAGGAGAACAGACAATTACAAGCAGCTAGTTCTATGATAGAAATTTATACAATTAATTAGGAAAGAAAATAGGAGAGAACCTGGAGAAAGCAGCTTTTAGTTGAGTCTTAAAGACCAAAAGAATCCGTTAGTCTAGAAGAGTGAGGGGACATCTGCTCAGGAAGGAAGAAATGGGTGGAGGTGTAAGGATGGCATTTGTGAGCACAAAGATGAGCCAAATTAATAGACAAGGAAGGTACCCTCCAGACCAGTGGTCCCCAAACACAGGCCCTCAGGGGGTCTACACTCCATTTATGTGGGTTGTGTCTGGGACTATCTACTGTATTTTACTTAAACTGAGATATTTTAAAAATATTTATGTATCAATTCATTTAAAAAGATGCACACACCTAACATGCTAACATAAATAACATATTTTATGATGATAATTTTCTTTCCAAAGCAAAAAAAAAAATTATCAAGAGTATCATTGCTTTTTGGTTTTGAAAAATTCTTTAATTTACGGCTTAATAAAACAGAATTGGATTCTCATATATGCATCTACATTCAAGCAATTGCAATATGTTGTTTTGGTTTAAGGATGTGAAAAAAAATCTGTCCTTGCACAGAGAGATAGCTGGAAAAGTAGTACATTTTTCAACAGCCTTCATGGATTATTGTGGATAATTCTTCTTTAATGCTACCCAACATTTTACTAGCAGTAATTTCTTAAAAGTTTGTCACAATAAATAATCTGAAACTATACAAAAAGACATTTCACATTAATTACATTAAAATCCATGGTCTCTCTGCACTGTGAATGGACCTTTATCTTGGAAACTTTTATTACATTGGTCAATGAGAAAATGTTGGTTCACTGAGTTATATGGGTTTTCCAGATGTTGGTACACTGTTACACAATGCCAAATGCTAAATCTGCTAATATCATCATTAATCTCATCAGAAAAGTCTTTTGAACTGGGAAACTGCTAAGTACGCAGAAGTACAGACAAGTCTTTTAATATTCTAATTTTGGCCTAAATGCTTGAATTTTATCTGTTATATATCTCAAAGTGACAAACCTAATCTGAATAACTATAGCTTGTCTGTCAGTCATTCTTTCAAGTAAAAATGGTACTCCCTAATAAACAGTAGCCAGCACAGCTAGCAGTTGTCTAACCAGTGGGTCTCCTCAAGAACACTCCTGCTGGGTGTGCTACAGAAGGGCTCACTGGGTACCTCCCACTTCACCCCCTGGAACACTTGAGAAGCATGTACTGTAAGATCAAGGTTAAATACAACTAGTACTCTCAACTGCTTGTTCTGGGCATTAGGTGACTCTAGCTTCATTTTTCTGCATGGGTGCAGAGGAGGGGAACATCATGGCTTCCTGTGCAATTGAGTGCTGTGCCCTTGTTTGTGCCCTGGCAATGGCAGTTTCAACCACCACTGGTTTTGTGCAATTTCTGGAAGTGCAAACACAGCAGAAGGTCAGTAAATGTCCAGTTTTAATCCTGAAAACCTCTGAAAATGTCTTGGGGCACCACATTATCTTTGAACTGCTAATTTATATAAAATTATAAATGAGAAGGAAGGAGACAGGTAAAATAAAATTCATTGACTAGGCATTGGTGACTAAAGAAGTGGTTTACATAATCAAAAAGTGAAAACAGTTAAACCAAATAAAAATAAAACCCTAATGAATTTGCTAAGAAAAAAGGAAATGCATTGATTTATATAATAAGCTGAAGTCAGAGTAGATCACTCACAGGAACTCAAGTGCAATAGAAAGAGGGAATATATAAATGATCTGGTCACTCTCCCTCCCTGGCCTCTGTTCTCTCACCAACTCTGCCTATGAGGTTTGGGCCTTGGCTGCTGGCAACCGCTGGCTCCCCTTTCCATCAATGTCACCAGAACTGAAAAGTCTATCTTCTATATTAGTTCTTACATGAAAAATCCAGGGGAACACTGGCTTATCTTTTCTTTCTGGCCAAGATGAGATAGAGTTGGGATTGGCTTTTTGATGGGCAGGTCTCGTTAGAATCATATGGTTGGACAAGGGAAAAGAATGCATCCCCTAAAGCAATATGGGAGTTGTTTTCAGAAAGATATTCTTGGCATGCATACACACACACACACACACACACACACACACACACTCAAAATTACACAAATATATAAATGTATATTAAATTTAAAACTAATGATAAATTATGAATCAGCCAAATATTGGAAATGAGAGACTTACTTGTCAAAGTGCTTATGTAATTTTCCTAGCATCATAAAACTATCATTTTGTGGAGATGCACTGGGGTGCCTAGTTCTGAGCTCCTGAGTTCAACATTGTCCTGCTGCCTCTCAGGGAGGGTGAAGGCATGAGTGTAGATGATTCAAAGAATCCACCTATCCATAAATTTTAGAAAAATCTCACCCTTAGCAACATATTTACTGAGTACTGTTTTTTGCTTTTAATCTAATATTACTAATTTTAAAATTTACTAATTATTTAGCAGTGGAAAATGATGAATTCATCCTACATTAAAAAGTGTGTATGGTATAAGCTTTTGTGAGTTTATCCACAATTAGTTGCTCTAATGTCCAATGGTGAGGTAAGTGACTAAAATTTCATATGTGTTTCATATTGTGATAATTTAAGCTTTACAACACCATCCTTAAATGGGTACTCTCGTTACCTCCCTTAGCCAGTGCCTGTGACGTGGAGAGTTCTGGATGGTTTTATATTTGGATAATTGGATCTCCAACTTAGCTCTACTCACTAGTTATAGTAATCTCCTAACCATAATAAAGTTGGGAAATACCCATCTACCATAACCCTGGGAGAAGAAAAATCAAGAACATTTAACAGTACAGACACCAAAAACAAACAAAAAAAAAAACACAACAAAACAAAAAATCTCTCTTCCTACTGCCTGAAATTGTCATCTGGAATCTTAATATTCATTTATTTCGACTGAAGTTCTTTACGTGGAAATCTCCATGAGGGAAGAGTTTAATAATCTGTTATTTAGTGGACAGCAGGGCCTCAAGGACCTGAGAGGCCATACGCAGTGACAATGTGTGGGAGTGATGTTCGTGACAGGAAGTGATGCTCCAGTGGCAGAGCTGGCGTGCAATGTCCCCAGAGGAGTAGTAACAGAAAGAAGGGGTAAGAGGGAAAGTTGGGTGGTGATTAATACTCTAAGAAAAAAATCCGTTAATTTGCAATTTTCCCTCCACATTAACGTTCACAGTTGCCATTGCTACTGGACTTGTTCTGAGCAGACTCCCAATTCTTCCCAGTCTGTAGTCATAGCCCACACCTGTTCTATGCCACAGTGCCCAGCTCTGCGGCAGGGCCAAGGACTCAGCCACCTATTGCTCCCCTGACAGCTGTCCCCTCTCAGGAACAGCCACAAAGTGTGATGTGCCCACTTTACGTCTTGTCAACCCCTTCCTTAATAATCACCAAAAAACAAAACTAAGACCACCATCTGAAACCACAGAAGTAACAGATCTCAAGATTCTTTAGTGAGTTCTGAAAGCCTTCCTCCAACCTTCACATCATGACACACTCACTGAGGTCACCATGCAGGCATTCAGTGGTCCCATCAGGCTTGTGTCAAGGTTATTTTAAAGGGAAATGATGCATCCTTGGGCAAAACGTTTTGCACACAGTGGGTGGTTCCTGAAGCTGTCACACGCATGTTTATACTGTATCAAGCTGAAGGAAACTGCTGAAAGTCCACCAAAAAGAGAGAGACACATGGGGCAGAGCCCGGGACGTTTCCAGATGCAATATTCTGTACCTTCTTCAAGAGAAGTCAGGAACAGTGCCACACCACAGAGTGACAGTAAGCACCCAGCCAGGGAAGCCTGCTGAGTCTTAGTGCCCAGAGTTCTCTCCGGGGCTCTGTGTGCAGGCTTGAGAGTCAACCCTGAAGGCCAGCCTCAGCATCTGGTCCCTCTGGAGGTGCAGCTGATACTGTGTCCCAGAGTCCTGACCTATACCATATTATAACAACACCTGGCATCACCCCAGATCACCCCAGAGGTGACCTTCCCAGGGTTAGAGATTGCCTTCCAGAGGCTAAGAATATAAGCCATTCCTCTTCCTGGATAAGGTAAATCCTTGGCTGGACAACACAGAATCGTATCCAAACATTTCCCACTTAAACTCCACTGACAAGTCATATATTGTCCACTGAGGGGGAAAATGTGGTCAAAGAAACTATTTATCATGGATACTAATGAGAACTTTTGTAAATATTCCCCTTTACTACAAGGTTTTGCAAAGGATCAGCCATTATTCCAGTGTTCTCAGCTATACATTATGTAATCATCTCACAAAGTAAAAAGTACAATGCCTTTAAAGTAAGAGGGGTTAATTAGGAGTTCCTCACCATAGAAACTGCACTTCATAAACTCTCCTTTCTGCTGACCTAATTATCCATCTCCAGAGATCGCAGGCTCGACTGTGAAGTTCAGGGCATGTCACTGCTGACGAATAAATTAATGGCATAAAGGAATCAAAGTCAAAATTAGCATGAAATTAGTGTCCCACAGCTCACTACCATCAGGGAGAGCTAACTGAATCTATTGGAAAACTTGTTGGTGAGAGAATCAAGTCTGATAGAAAATTTGGTTTTCTTTCTGGATACCTCCAAACACAGCATCATCATAAAGCCCATTCTATTCCAAAAGCATGATCTCTGGGCCTTATCCAGAGACTGTTGTAATGGCCACTTCAACATGTGTCACCTTTAAGAGGCAAAAGCCTGAAGCAGAGACTTGGCTGTGAAGTCTTACCGGTTGCCCTTTAACTGGATTCCATTTGTCTCCGCCCTGTAGAAGCTCTGGGTCCACCACAGTGATGACCTTCCAACGTAGCTACTCGAGGGAGCTGTAGCAAAGAAGAGTGACCTAAATGGGTTTGGGATGGACAGTGAAAAAATGCCATGTAGAAGAGAGGTCCCCACTTACAGAACACTAACCATTACCCAAAATTAGCTTGTCCGTAGGATTTTGGAAATCAGTGAATGACATGCCACTGATCCTTCTTAGAATGTGCCTACTAGAAGGACTTCCCAGAGTGAAAAAAAAAAAGCACACTTGGAGAAATGGATAGCACATGATGACCAAAAATTCCAATGTTAAATGTCCATAGAACCCGTTTCCCACCTGTCTCACTCCCCCTTCCTCCCATGCTATGATTTTCAAGTGTGTTCTTTCTTATAATTAATATTGTTTTCCAAACATGCCTCCTGAGATGTAAAAAAAAAAAGTTATCTCACAAAGGTTATACAAATAGGCTCTATTTTTTTATTAATAAATTGAGATAATCAGTGTTTACAAAAGGAAGTTCAAAGCTCCTTCAAAATACACATGGCCCTAGGACCAGGTGGTCTAAGACATATCCAATAATCAAAGAGCAGGGGAGGTGAACAAATTCTAATTCAACAGTGTAACCCCAGATTCATTCTGCATAAGACAAAAGTCAGAGAGGCTCACATCTCTTGCAAAGCTACTATTGGCTATATCACCAATTCTGATATCTAGAATCCCTTTCATAAAGTAAATATGCTTCGAAAATATTGCCAAGTAAAGGTTTGCATCTGTTAAGGGAAACTCTCCAGAAAGTTCCATTTCCAGTGTTGGCTGCTAGGAAACTCAAAGCTAATCATCTTCTGGAACCATCTCTTGGGGTCATCTTCATCCTCATCGGACAGTGTGGCCTCCAACATACAGGGAAATGTAGACACTGTGGATTTAAACTTGAAAATAACTCTGAAATGGAAAAAAAAATGACGTCTAGACACTTTGAACTTTATCCTATCCCCACAGCTATTCCCTGGGTTCTCTGCCTGAAACTAGGCATAATGGATATTTCATTTGCAGAGTTGATTAAATACTAGAGGTAGCAAAGAGAAAACAAAGAGAATGTGTAAAAGTTACCAGAAGTTTGTCTTACAACATACTGGCTTCACATCCTCCCAAAGCCTATCTGTCCCTCAGGTCTCTGAACCTTCCACCAAGAGGAAAAGACCATGCCTTGTCTGAGTTGCTCATTTCCTGGCAAAATTTTGGAAGTTCTGGAATTTACTGTATTATATTTTCTTCCTCAATATTTTCTTGCTTTCAGTCTTTATTTTAAATTTCCATATGACTGTTTATATTATAAACTGTTTCAAGTCACTTTCAAAGTAAAGAGAGACTAAAATACAAACAAATCAACAGAAAAACTGAGAAACAGGCTAATTTCTAATGCTAATGAATGCTTCCTAAGGGTCTGAAGTCCTGGCTCTTGATTGGATTTGCAAAGCATGTAAATGGCTTATGGGTTACAAAATCCCATAGGCCCTAGGAGATTTGTTTTAAAAGAGCAAGCAGCTTATCCTGCTTTTCCACAATATAAAATTCCTTTGCATCTCTGCAAAACAGCAATTCAAAATAAGGGTGAACTTGATTAACTTTAGTGTTTCTTGTTATACTTAATTTCCACACTGATTTGCTCTAATAACCCATGTTGTTGTTTTAGGCAGCCTGTTTTCAAGCAGGCAAGAGGATTTAAGATACACCACTCAGGAGAATGAGTCATACATGTAAACCATTCTGCTAAGGACAAATCCTGAGGTTTTGTGTGCTACTCACACTGTGGACCTGAAAAAAATATTATATGTTCACCATCTTCCAATATATAACAGTGCTCCTTCATTGAGTAACTTCTTCTGATTCTTATTTTTTCTCCCTGAAAAGATCTGGGTGACAGCTGGCATTGCTCAGTGGAAGATTTCCTTTTTTTTTTTCATTGTATTAGTCAATCACATAGTAAATTGAATGGCAAAATGGCAAAGGAGATAAACAAGGCTGTAAGCCCAGCTGTAAAAAGGAAAGTTTGCATTTACTATAACAAAAACAACAACAATCTCTGACATTTATTATGTCAGATTGCATTATCCCTCTGGACAATTACTGTTATGAGGGGCTGGCTATACATTTTGCTTCAGCTTTGGGAGCTTCAGCAATATATCATTATTTGCTACCAAAGCTTCACTTTCCACAAAAGGAGAAAAAAGTGGTTAATAAATGATCCCCTTCCCCTAATCAAGACGAATGGGATGCAGGACCAAATGCATCTGCAATTCCAAAGTCTTCAAGGTGATTCTTTATCTAGGATTTAAAAGAAACCATCTCTAAAGATGAATAAACTTTTAAGTATTATAGACTATTGTCAAAAATTTTTATTAAACTTATTGAATATAATATTTAATAAATAATTTCTTTAAGGTTTTGAAAAATATAGACTTATTCAATGTCACTTTATAAGTATATATAGGTAATTGTGCTTGCATATATGTATTAATACTGACATGGATGTTTGTATGAATGTGTACATAGATACCCATATATGTGCATATCTATTATACCTACACACTTAGATGCATGTATGGATGTGTACATATAAACCCATATATGTGTATATGTAATATACCTACATACTTAGATACATTAATACCTTATTGCATTTGAGAATCATGAAAACTGGCTACTAGTACAAAATTTCAGTTTCATTAAATCCATTCACACATTTACTCATTTATTCATCCAACAATTAAATTACTCAACAAATATTTACTAAACTCTTCATAGAAGCCATTAAGCTCATTAATGGATTAAAAAATAATTAGGACTGCTGCTTTTCCAAAATGAGGCTACAAGCCACTAAAGGGGAAAAGACTGCTACATGAGCAACTCTTACAGAAGTAAGCATAAGTAAAAGCTATTGACTAGTGCCAAGGGAGAACTCTTCTTCCAAATGAATAGAATCTAGAAAATTCCAATGAAGGATTCTACACCTAAGCTAGGACCTAGAGAATGAGTGTGGTTCCACAGGAGAAAGTTAAGACATTTAATTAGAGCAAATGGCTTAAGAAAATGCAAAGAAGGAAAAAAAGTTGGAGTTGAGCTTGAGAGTCTTCAAGTTTGTTAGAAACTACGGAAAGAGATGAAGCTGGAGGAGGTAGGGTCTGAGAGAAGAATATCTTTAATGTGACCTGAAGGTTTAGGTCTTCAACAAGTAAGCAGAATGGAGTCACTGAAGTCATTAGGGCACCAAGTAATGTGAGCACAGCTGCTTTATCTAGTGGCAGCATAAACCAGAGACTGCTATGAAGAGGACCACCCCACAGTAGGCTTGTAGGAGTCCACACAAAGGGACCGGGGCATAATAATTCTGCAACATTTGGGGGAGGGGGGGCACACATGTGTGTATGTTTGCTCAGAGGGTGATGTGTTGGTGTGCCGCAGCTACAGGCATAAGGAATAGATTATTTTTTAGATAGTAGAGTTTTGAGTGAAATCAAAACTAAAATAGTACATATTACATATTCACAGTTTGGGGGATTAGGACATTGACATCCCTGAGATGTGGATTTGGGGAGGGAAGCATTTTTTCACATGCCACATAGAATTCCTTGTGGGAGAAGATAGAAATTGGCTTTTTCACAATGTCTCAAATGAGCTCGTACAAATACAGAAGCCTGAAGAATCTTTTAAGACTTGAACAGCCCAAAGAGTTCAAAGCCAGGCTTGTGGTCTCCCTGGCAATATACTTCCTGCTAAAGTTTAGTGGATTTCCTGATCACGTGTCTCCAGTCAGTTCCATGTGCCATTATCCTAACCAGTTGCCTTTCCAGAAACAGTTATCATCTTTCTTTCTCTGATCTTGTCCTGTCACTGTCCCCTGGCTCTTGCCTTCATGGAGTCTACTCAAGTCCTCAGGAACAGACTGGGACATGGAGCTGTAAGCCTAACCTCCATTGTCTGGGAACCAAAAGCTCTTGGTTTTCCAGTTTTGCAAGGCCTCAAATCTCCCTGCTCTCTCTTTTCTCTTCCTTATCTGTCCTCAAACTTACAAATTTTCACTTGTCCTTACCTTGCATATAATGCCTTAGGAAAAGGAGGAAAGCAAGTCAACATTACAATACTCTCCAGCCACTTCTCTAGAGTAATAAGCAGTCGCACCATTGTCCTCTAAGTAAATATATGAATGAGTCAGTTCTACTGAACATTAGGGCATTGTGAACTTTTAAGAGTATATCCTTTCCATACTCCCAGGTATCCAAAAAATTACTCCAATGTCTCATATTGCCAGTTTTAGAGCAGAATTTATCTTATAGATGTTTATTTCTTCATTAAAATGTGTAGGCAAGTGGGATATGGTGGCACACACCTGTAACCCCAGTGTCTTGGGAGGCTGAGGCAGGAAGATCATGAATTCAAAGCCAGACTCAGCAACTTTCTGAGGCCCTAAGCAACTCAGTAAATAAAATAACTGTAAATAAAATACAAAGAAGGGCTAGGGATGTAGTTCAGCACTTAAATGCCCCTGGGTTCAATCCCCATACCAAAAAAGGAGTGGAGGGTAGGCAAACTGGGTGCAGTGTTGCACATCTGTAATCCTAGTGGCATGAGAGGCTGAGGCAGGAGGATCTCAAGTTCATAGCCAGCCTCAGCAAGACCCTGTCTCAAAGCAAAAAAAAAAAAAAAAAATAGAAAGGGCCAGGGATGTGGCTCAGTGGTTAAGCACACCTGGGTTCAATTCCCAATACCAAAAAAAAAAAAAATTAGATAAAAAGAATAGGCAAGGTTATAGCAACAAATAGGCCTAAATAATGTGTGTGGCTTCTTACAATAGAATTTTATTCCCTGAGACAGTCTGATGAGGTGTTCTTGGTCATCACTGGTTTTTCTCCAAATGGTTTGGAGACTGTTATCTCAGCCACCTGTGGCCTCACAATCCTTTCTCTTCACAACCTGGTCTTTATTCAACCAAGAACATAAAACAAGAGAAGATATACAAAGTGATAGATATCATCCCCACCCATGTTCTATTTCATAAAAGTGAGTGATTTGAGTGACATCTCACACCTGATTTCAGGTGAAACAGGGAAATGCAATATTTCCCTACCAAAAGGAAAAAGCAGTAGATTTGCTTTTTGTTTTGTTTTGTACAAAGATAACAGCCTCTGTTATGTTATTTATTTTAGCTTGTATAAATAGAACACTTGATTCTACCAATGTAAATATATTTGTATACATTTCATATAATTCCAGACACATAAAGAAATTTAGTAAACCTATTTTGATATTTTTTTAAGTATCTGGGTCAGACTCTGGTTGCTAAAATCTTAGTGAGAAAAATCCTTGAGTCTATTCTCCAGAGAAACTCCTTCCTTCAATGCCAACCTCAAACCCACAAATTCATAATATGGAGTCAGTTGCTGTATGGGGAGTTCTCTGAACTCCTGGAACCCTTCAGAAACACAAGTGACAGCACAGATCTAACTATAAAGGGTCATCCCACTTACCCAGGTCCTTGCTTCCCCTTTGAGTCAGTCATGGTATCCTGTGAATCTAGTATAGACACATGGACTGAAATGTGCTTGGATACGACCATGTCTCAGGATCTACCCTAAACTCCCTGAAAGGTAAAAATTTTATTTTGTTATACACTGTATTAGTTTCTTATGGCTTTTTTAACTATCAAAAAATTAGTTACTTAAAATGCTAGAATGAATTCTCCCGTCTCTCCCATCATCTGGGAAGCCAGAAGTTTCAATTGGTATTGCTGGGCTGTCATCCAGCTGCATCTCTCTCCTAAGCTCTAAAAGAGAGTTGATTCCTTGCTTCTTCCAGTTCTAGTGACTTCCAGCATTCTGCATCCTGTGCCACATTATTTCAATCCTAAAATCGCTCTACTCTGTCCCCACATGCTCCCCTGGAGGATCCAGGGGCCAATCTGTCCCTTGCTTCTTATGAGTTTTGATGGCTATTGGCACTTCCTGTCCTGTGCCACATGAGTCCAGTTCCTGCCTCTATCTTCACATTGCCTGCTGTGGTGAGGATTCTCACCTGCCCCTCCCCTGGAAGGACACTTGTGATGACATTTAGGGCCCCCCAGATAATTCAGGGCAATCACCCCATGTCAAGTTCCTTAACTCAATCACATCCGTAAAGACCCTTTGTTCCCCAAAAGGAAACACCTACAGTTTCCAGGGATAGGAGCTGGTTTCCGGGGGAGATTACAAATTTTATTTTAGAGAAGCTTGAGCGCAAGAGTCTGGAAGATGAGTTCCATGCCCTCCAAGTGCCTACTTTGATTTCTCCCCAGAGACTGGGTAAAGAGCAAGCAATCTCACTTTTTTCCTTCTATATAAGTGATAGTAGGTCCTAGTGTGAAGTTCATATGAACCAAGTCTCACTGAAGATTCAACTTAGTTTTATCTGAAAGTTCACACAAAAGAGTTGCAGATCTGTTAAGGTGCAAATAACATTAGAGAGACACTTGCTCTCTGGTATGCATGCACCCTGCTATGGTCTCCAGGAAGGGAGCATTTATATTGTCAATTGGGAATCACAGAATTTCAGGGTCCAAAAGGGCCCCTGATATTGCCTATTCTAATGTCTTTATTTTATAGAGGAAAAAAAAATATGCCCACAAGGAATAAGCTTGCTGCCAATGTTTAAAGTTAGTTATGTTGCAGGATTACTCTAATTTTGTATTCTGCCTCTATTTTAGTGCTTTGACCTTTCAAACCTATTACTATGACCATGTTCTTCATTGTTACATGGACTTGCAATGGACCATTGTAAATGATGAATCACCCTTAATATAAAAAGGCCTCTGTGTTGCCCTTTAAATTCTCCATTCATTAGTGGACATAGGATAATAACTATCCCCCAGAATCCACTTCAGAATTCCCAGAACAATGTGATCCACAAAGATAAATGCAGACCAAGGAGGCTGGAGGCAGACCCAAACCCTGGAAGAGATAGGTTCTCACTAGACCCCCATTCCTGCTTCACACATTGAAAATGCAAAACAATAAGAACCAGGGAAGGGCCAGACAACCAAACTTCAAAAACAAAAAATCGATTTACAATAATACCTGGGTGGGCTCTTTTCCCATACCTTTGAAATCACTTGCTTATGCCATTAATACATTGTTACATGGTGATAATTTATTTGCATGGAAACTTGGATCAAAGTATTACCTGTGAAACTTTCCATGGAAAATATAAAAGAGAATTAAATAGATGTCAGATTTAAAAACCAGAACAACTCATGACATACAGTCTATTTTCTCACCCAGCGTTTACCTATTAGCCACCCGTGGAAGCATCAGAAGCACTACTCAATTCAACTCAGCAATTAAAACAAATTGAAATTATCAGCAGGACTTTGGAAAGTAAGTGGCTGGAAAAATATGCTGCGTTTCCTGTCCACATAACTGTGCAGGCCTAGAGAGGGAAGCTGTTTACACCTGACTTATCGTGGAACATTACAATCTCAGGCACAGTATTTATTTCTATGGAATATGATGCATAGTTGTTTTGTCAATTTCTATAAATCTTTATTGAATGTGAAATTGCTTTTGGTTTCAGGGCACCAGACTAATCTTGCATATTCCCACAAACAGATAGCATAAAGTCTACAATAGCAGTAAGGTTTTAGGCCAGGATAGCTTTCCAGAAGAAGAGGGGGACTTAAATTTGAGTGGGAAAAGACTAAAAAGTGAAGAACAGAAAAGAAAATCAAGAATATGTTGAGGGCTTGATGCATTCCATGCCAGACCCTGTATTAGGTGTTTGCTCTATTTAACTTTATTGAATGAACCTTGAGGATGAATGAACCTTGAGATAGTTCATTCTCATCTCAGCTTTTCCACTAGAGCAATAAGATTTCACAGTTCTAACCTCTGGGGTTTCATTTGCCTCCATCAGTGATAGTAGGATTTGGGCTGAGCCGTTACTAAAGTCCCGTTGGGCACTGTGACCCTCCTGTGCTGTGCAGCGGAGGACCCATTGGTAGCTGCCCTTGTTCAGGACATTCCTGCCCACAGTAGGACAGTACGTGCATCTGTCCAGCAAAGGAAGGGCCCAGGCTGGAACCTACACAGGAAGACTTTTACTCTGCCAGGAACAGCTCCTACTAGGACTCATGGAGAACAGGTTGCTTTTCGTGACCTTTGTTCAATTGTTTTGGGACAAAATACAGCATAGCATGACTTGTGTGGTGATTCTACACTCATGTCCTACATATTATCGAACATCCTTTCCCACCCCTAAGGGACAGGTATGAAAAGTTAGTGTACTTAGTGGCTAAGGATAGGGATTCTAGAAGCCAATGAGTACTGACCCTGTTTCCACCACACTAGCCACATAAATTTGGTGTTTTTCCTACTCTTCATGTGTCACTTGGAATGGTGAGCATCCAAGGCAGTATGCACGACCTTCTTAGTTCAATGTCAGCAAACTGTAACTGTTCCTGTACACCTTCTCCTCTGCTCCTCAGTGTACATCAGGGGATGAACCTCAAAAATCTATGGCAACCAAAAGTAAACAGCAGCAAAATTGAGTGTGATAATGGGATGGTAAATGTTTGCTGAAAAGGCCCAGGGAGCAAGTGTTCCAGGCTTTGTGGGCTGTGGGATCTCTGTCACAGCCTTGGTTGTGCCATCATAGGGCAAAGCAGCCACAGAGGATGTTGGACAAGTGGGCTTCCCTGTGCTGCAGTAAGTTCTACAAAACAGGTGGCCACCCTACCTCACCTGCATGGACTACCCAAGGGCACATCCACCATAGTCCTCTCCACCCTCAAGGAAATTATTTTATGGGCGTGTCCTTGTGTGAGTCTCTCATTGGACAAATGTGAGAGTCTTACAAGAATGTATGCTCAGAAGTCTTTACCACAAGCACATCAGATAGAGCATAGACCTCCAGGGTATATAAAGCACTCAAAAACCTTAACACCAAAAAAAAAAAAATATCCAATCAATAAATGGACAAAGGAACTGAACAGACACTTCTCAGAAGAGAATATACAATCAATCAACAAACATGAAAAATGTTCATCATCTATATCAGTTACAGAAATGCAAATCAAAACTACTCTAAGAGTTCATCTCATTCCATACAGAGTAGCAGCTATCAAGAATACAAACAATAATGTTGGCAAAGATGTGGGGACACAGTCATACACTGCTGGTGGGACTGCAAATTGGTCCAGCCAATATGGAAAGCAGTATGGAGATTCCTTGGAAAACTTGGAGTGGAACCACCATTTGACCCAACTATCCCTCTCCTCAGTTTATACCCAAAGGACTTAAAAAACAGCATACTACAAGGACACAGCCATATCAATGTTTATAGTAGCACAATTCACAATAGCTAAATATGGAACCAACTTAAATGCCCTTCAGTAGATGAATGGATAGGGAAAATTTGGCATATATGCACAATAGAACATTACTCAGCATTAAAAGAGAATAAAATCATGGCATTTGCAGGTAAATGGATGGAACTGGAAATATAATGCTAAGTGAAATAAACCAATTCCAAAAAACCAAAGGCTGAATGTTTTCTTTGATATGAGGATGTTGACTCATAATAATGATGGAGAGGGAGCATGGGAGGAATGGAGGAACTCTAAATAGGGCAAAGGGGAGGGAAGAGAAGGGAAGGGGTAAGGGGGTAGGAATGATGGTGGAATACCTATAATACCTCAATAATGAGTTAGACATCATTACCCTAAGTAAATGTATGTAGACACAAATGGTGTGAAAAAATTTTGTATTTACAACCAGTGACTTGAAAAATTGTGCTCTATATGTGTAATATGAAATGAATTATGTCATTCTGTATAACAAATTAGAATAAATAAATAATTTAGTAAAGAAAAAAATATGATTTTAAAAAAAAAGAAGAAGAATGTATAGTCAGGAGGCGAATTTCTCCTGGGTCACACAGAGCTCTCATGAGACCATCTTCCTATAGGTTTGTGATTGCCAGTCAAAAGGAAAGTGTTGGGGATTTCTCTACCCTCAAATCTTCCAACAAAAACCTGACTGACTTCCACCAGCCTCAGAAGCATGTGCTGAACATTGGATAATGACTGTACAAAGGTCCCTTTCGTTGAAGGCTTGGACCTGAGGGTGGCACAACTGGGAGATTGCTGTGGACCTTCAAGAGGAAGGGTGTTATGAGAGGTTCTTACATAATCAGGGATGTGCCCCCAAAAGAGAACTACAGAACCCTGGACTCTTCTTCTTATTTTGCTTCCTGGTCCTGTGGTGAGTCATTGGCCCACCACACACTCCCTGCTGTGGCAATCTGGCAACAGCCTGCAGAGGCCCAAAGCAATGGGTCTGCCCAATCTTGGATTGGAAACTCCAAAACCACAAGTCAAAGTGCACTTTTTATCTTTAAACCTAACTACCTCAGGTATTTCATTATAGTACCATAAGCTAACAGTGTGAAATTGCATGTTATTAGTTTTGAATTTTCCAATGAATTAAATACAACAAGCACTTACTGGCATTGAAGTTTTCGGCTATACATTGCCAATTCATGTTCTTTGCTTATTATTCTACCAAGGTGGCTTTTTCTTGTGATTTGATGGAGTGCTTTAAATTCTAGATGTTAATATCTTGTCTAATTTCAACACTGGAAATATTTTCTCCAATTCAGAAAATTTTCTTTATCCATGGAAATTTGTATGATAGAAATCCTTCATTTTGATACAATCAAATCCACCAAATTTTTGCTGTTTTTTGTTTGAGCTTTGGAAGTTTTATTTCTTTAAAGAAGTCTTTCTTTCCTAGATCACAAAGATGTTTGCCGACATAATCTCCTTTTAGGTCTATAAATTATTATTAACTGTGGATCCTTAATCCACTTATAATCCTCTTTCTATGTTAAGGAAGAGCAAGCTCTATTTTTGTTGACAGAGTAAGAAAATTGTTTTTTTCTCAATTGATTTCTGGAAGATGCCCTGTTTATTTTACAGTTAGCTCAAAATATAAAAGGTTCTCTGTGGATGAGAGATGGCCTTCCACTTGGTCCACAGTTTGTTGTGAAATCAGTCTGCACTGCCTTGCTTCCTGCAACAGCTTAACATCTTATAATACTGGGTCCCCTTTACTCTGCCTTTTAAAGGGACTTTGAATTACACCTGTACTTCATTCTTCAATATAATTTTAAAGTATTTTAGTGAATACTTTATTCATAAAAAGTTGACCTTGGGTTTAATTATATTTATAGATTTTTAAGAGTAATTTTTTTTAGATAATATTATATCATCTCATCCAAGGAAATAAAATTATTTACTTATGTAATTTATCTGCTATGTACTTTTTAGGGTTAATAATTTTTCTGCAGAGGTCCTACCCACTATAGTAAGTTAATTCTTAGGTGCTTTTATTATTTATTACTATTGTAAAAGAGCATTTCTATGTTTCACAATATTCAATTGACTTTTGCTGGTGTAGGGAAGTATTGATTTTTATCTATTAAAATATGGCAATCATATATATATATTTCTATGCACATATTTTAAAATAGATATAGTTTCTTATGCTAAGAAACAAGAAAAAGCTACATGAAAAGATAGAAATTCACCGTAGGACTGGAATCTTAACAAAATGAATCTACTGGTCAAGAGAGTATTTTAGAATCAAAACTTTTAATAATTGAAACTTTGATTTCAATATGTAGGCTTAATAGCAGATTAGAAACAACAAAGAGAAAAATCAGTGAACTAGAAAATTTATCATTAGAAATATCTACACAGAAGCATGGAAAAATAGGATTAGATATCAGTATGATCATTTTTCTGAGTTTCTTATAGAAGTTGTGGATAATTGTCTTTTTAGGTCATTTTAGTGTATATAGTAATAATAAAATATTTGTATATTAATATATAATAAAACTTTTGGGTATATTTATATGTCATCTGATGCTCATAATTACACTGTGAAGTATCTAGTGTAATTCTGTTTGCAAGCTCAATTTATTCTGAGGAAATTAACAGGAAACTTTGAGTTGCTTGCTAAGTATGAGGAAATACAAGCCTGGGCACCTAACTCCAAATCTGGGTGCACTTTAACCACAGAATGTGACTTTTCAAAGTGCAAGTGAAGTTTGGCAAAATCACCTCAAGCTGATGAATGCTTTCTTTCTATATGAAATGATATAGCAAATAGTTTATATTCTTACCTTCAGAACTTGTAGTCAAATCAGACTACATATTATCTCACCTTTCCATTCACTTACCAGATATGATAAAAGTCAATGCATCAGAATGCCTACAGGTAATCTTCAGGTCCAAACAGAGTATTACAAGATTTATTTCATTTTACTTATTTTATCCTTGGACTTTTTTTTACCTATATTAATCAATTATAGCAAGATGGAGTGGGGATGGTACTTACATTAAGATAGTGATTTAAATGACAAAATTTGCTTTACATGTTTTACGTTTTACATGAATTCTATACAACCAATCTTAAATATTATTTTAAATATTTAAGTTTTTTGGGGGGAGGTAATAAGGTTTGAACTCAAGGGCAATCAACCACTGAGCCACATCCCCAGCCCTATTTTGTATTTTTTTTTTAGACACAGGGTCTCACTGGGTTGCTTAGCACCTTGCCATTGTTAAGGCTGGATTTTATCTCATGATCTTCCTGCCTCAGTCTCCAGAGTGGCTAGAATTACAGATGTGTGCCACCAGGCCCAGCAATATTCTTAGATTTTACTCTGAGTTGACAAAACAATAAAAAATAATAATATTAAAGTTAGAGGCTGAAACTATTTCTGTTGTGTTATGCATGCAATTATTGTTTTTAGTATTTATCACCTAATGATAAAAGTATAACTGCTTTTCTTTGATCAATTTTAATGCCCTGACATTCTTTTAACAAATCACATATAAGATATACAGGCTTCTTAGAAAGTAAAAATAATTGAAATGACTGGTAGCAGCTGAAGAAGGAAAAAAAATATCTCTAGAAATGATCATATCAATTCCCAAGGGCAAACCTAGAATGCCCAGTCTATGCATGGTTCAAAGAGCATTACTGTTTCCAAATGAAAGGGTGGTCCTGTGGGTTGTTAAATGGTAATTCAGTTTCCACTGGGCACTGATGCACCTTCTATGTTCCTGACCTCTGGTAACTCATGTTACAGGGCAAAGAGGAAGGAAGGTGGTTAATATTCATGAACTCCAAAGCAAAACTGGAAAAGCAGAGAAATGGGGTACTCATTGATCCATAACATTTCCCAAGGTAAACGATGGAATAAAATGAATTTCTTTAAGCATGAAGCCAGATGTCTGCTCAAAATAGATTTCATAGCACTGGGATACCTTAGCAGCAGGGCCACATCTGAACCGAATGTTGGCTGCATGAATTCTTATTACAGAAATTCCAAATTGATTCTGATTTAGCTAACTCTTTAAACAAGTATTTAAAGAACAAGTTTAGACATCTAAAATTTTCAAGAAAATATAAATACATACCATCAATTTTATGTGTTATGCATAAGTACTTAATTTTTGAAGAAAATATAAAGGCATACTTTAAATTTTTATTAATTATATTTCTGAAATTGTTCTTTTTTAAAGTTCTATGCCTGTATTATTTAGATATATGACACAAATGTTGTTTAAAAGTATCTGTGGAATGATCTAGGTAAAGAATCAGATTAAGTACCTGATTGGTACTTTAGCTCTGCTAATTTCCTTAAATTAGATATACTAGTTCTCACATTATGTATTCTAAGACTAAAGCCTTAGAAAATAAATCTTGGGAAATTTGTTTAAATAATATCTTTTGGAAGATTGTTTTTTTTTCATGTGCTCAAATAAGAAAGCAAAAGAACAGAAATAAAACTAATATTCAGTGCTGGGCACAGTGACGCACGCCTGTAATCCCAGAGGCTTGGGAGGCTGAGACAGGAGAATTGCAAGTTCAAAGCCAGCCTCAGCAACAGTGAGGTGCTAAGCAACTCAGTGAGATCCTGTCTCTAAATATAATACAAAATAGGGCTGGGGATGTGACTTGTGGTTGAGTACCCCTGAGTTCAATCCCCAATACCCCCCAAAAAAATAGTATTCAAGAATATTTCTATTTAAGATTGCAATGCATGGAAACAGAATTACTTCTGAAGAGCACTATGTGAGAGAAACAAAACTGGAAAACCAAACTAAAGTGACTTGAACAAAACACAAGTTTTCTTTTATGGTGTTTTAAGATGACTAGAGAGAAAACAGCCATTAAGAAACACAAAATGCTAATTATAATGTTTAGTTAAGAGAAATGATTACCAGCAAAAGTTAAAAAAAAAAGAGGGAGGAACTATGGAGATGTAAATTGAATCACACAGCGCTGGCGTTCAACAGAATCCATTTCATCTTGCAGAGCAATCAGAGGTAGACAGGGAAAACCTCAAGTTCGCAGACACAGAGTTGCAGAAGGAGACGGTAGGAGCACAGGTGTGGCTCGCACAGAGGTCAGACACCAAGGGAGCCAGATGACCTCTGGGAACTGACCTGTAGCTCTGCTCAGTTTTGTGGGTGCTCTTGTAGGGTTGGGGAGGCATAGACCAGAACTTTTGGGAAATTCATTTAAAAAGACAGGAAATATGCACAATAAACATATTTTAATTGGGCCACCTACTATCTATGTGGATATGGATGTGATAAAAATATAACTGCAATTCCACAAATGCACTGAATTCCCACTGTGTCAGGCACTGGATTCGCTGCTCTAAGGAATACAAAGGTTAGCCTGGAGGACCTCACATATGGAAAGAACATGGAAGCAATGGCAGCTGCTATTGACCTGCCACCTGGGGAGAAACAAACACAAATCCTGCAGGTAAATTCACCGAGTTTAGTGCCTTTTGCCAAGAACAGTTAAATGAACTGCATCTCAAGCCCGCAGCTTTCTACCATATCACACTTAACACCACAGCCTCTCTTTTTGCCTGGGTACTGGGTTACTTTTCAGCCATCTTCTGTGAGGTCGAGAAATCCTAGGTCGCTTACCATTTCCACCCAATTGTTTAAATGTCCGTAGCTGTTCATTCATTCATCTGATTACTGAATGCCTCTATGATGGATTGACTGTCTGTGGATACTGAATGCCTGAGAGCTTTCCATCATTCCTCCCAGCATCCCACACTTTATAGCAAGACAGAGCAAAGCTCCCCTTGTCTGCTCGATGGTGCACTGCAATGTGCAGCTGAAGGATTCCAGAAGCATCCAGGGATATGAGGGAGCAGTGGATGAGAATGTAAAGGCCCTGGATTTATCACTGCAAACCCTTGCATTTTATTCTGGTAACTGTTGCTGCTCCTACTGACAATTTCAGATGCAGCCTTAGGTGTTGACAATGACAAATGGTCTATATTGTTAGTTCAGGCTACCAAGTCAACAGGAAAACTGAACATTAGTCAAAACTTCGACTTCACTGAAGCACTTTAATATTTCTACCAAGCCTTGTCTGACATCCATCACAGCATGAATTAATTACACTCTGGCTTTGCCTAAAATTTTATTTTCTTCTCCACTCCTAAGACTTCCTCGACTTGTAGGTCACTACATTTGATATAAAATTAGACTTGGCATTCCTGAGTAAGCATTATTCCTAAGCAATTCAGTCCATTCCTTAATTATCCATGGAGAACGAGGATGGGGGCTAGGGAGATGATGTATTAGAAAATCTACCAACATAACAGACTCCCCTCATGGATCTAAACAACTAGAAACAATCTTAAGGAGATTTTCAAAGTGTATCAAAGATCATCAGCAAAAATTGAACTCAAAACTATTTATTTAACTGTTTTTCTCAGCACTTTGTAATGTGTCTGAGTCTCAATAAGGTTTTTTTTGGGCAGATGATTCTCACAAACTACTATCTTTATTGCTCTATAGCAATGATTTTCATCTTATATTATCTTTTTGACTAATTTGCATTAAAACAGGATAAATTTAGAAAATTTATAAAACTCTTTATGATGACCCTAAAATACTACAAGTGCTGCAATGTTTTCTGATCTTCCAGTAACTACCGTACTGTACTCAAAATACTATTAATTTTGACATAGCCTAACCCTCTGGAAACCATCAGCTCAGTATGGCCTCTGTCCCTGGGCCAGAAGGATGGGTGTCCCTGAAATCCTGTTCCAGGCATACCTGTTCTATGGTACTGTCACAAACATGGTGTCTTAAAACAACAGGAATTCATTCTTTCACTCTTCTGGATTCTGGAAGATCAAACTCAAGGCAAAGGCAGGCTGTGCTCCCTCTGGAGACTCAAAGGAGCACTTGCTGTGTGTCTCTCTCTTGGCTCCACATTGGCCTAGAGTCTCTAGCATCCCTGGGCTCATAGATTATTGCTCTGTCCCCCCACCCCCTGCATCTCTCTCTCTATCTCCAAACATGCCTTCCCTGGAATCAGGATGTACCTTAGTACAGTAGAACGCCCGCTCAAGTCAATTATCTCTGGAAAGACCCTATTTTCAATCAAGTCACATTCACAGGTTCTGAGTGGACCTGAATTTTTAGAAGATACTATTCAACCCAGTTCACCAGGCAAAGAAAAGGTCAATATGGTCACATATCAGTTAACAATGGGAAAACAGCCTAAGAAAATCATTTGTGCAACCATCACAGAGTACACTTACACAAACCCAGGTGGTGTCGGCTCCATTGCATCTGTGATCCATCAGTGAGACAAACACCGTTATGGGCTGGCCAACAGAGGATAGGTATACAATGGTGACCCCATGTTTAAATGGATCTGAAACCTTTTTATCACCTGGTAACCCTAACATGTGTCTGCATTTCCTCCCAGGTCCAGCCAATTCAATCCAAAATAGAACAAAATGGAAGAATGAAGTTAAAATGTGTGCTTGGTACAGTACAAAACAGGACTGCTGACTAAGTCTCATGAACTGTTTTGCTGGTTTGTTGTTGGTTGTTGTTGTTGTTGTTGTTGTTGTTGTTGTTTTAATCATGTAAACACAGCCTTGTTTTGTTTTTCTGTTTCTTTATTTCCCAGAAAAGTATTATGCATTTGATTTCTCCAATAAACAAAAACAACTTCACTTGAAGTTTTGTTTCAATTGCAAAATGGAATATTGCCTATCTGGTTTGGGCATGGTTTTTCCTTTTAAATTCTTCAAGATGGTGATCATTGAATTGTAACATCAAGTTTGGGACCTGGGCCAACCAAATAAGCCACTTCTCCTTGCAGATGACATTGGACACTTTTGACTTGATGGAATCATTTGGAAGAATCTGGGTTTTTTTTTATGAATTTGCTTGGAGAAATCTCCTCTCTAATGAGGTGATGGTACTGCTGTTGCCAACTACGAAGTAATATTTGAGGATTTTTATTTTCAAGAGAAGAAGAAAATACAAATATAAAGACAGCATATATAAAATCTAGTCAGGGCCCTGATGACAGAAAAGGAAAACTTGCTTTACTTTACAATAAAAATATTAGCATGTTTATTAACATACAAATTATGACATTATATTTTCAAAGTTTAAAGTTGTTTTGCATTCTTACCTCTAGCTTTCCATGTTTCAAAGTTATATTATTGCTATTAATATTTATTTTAGAGACAAGTTTAAAATTTAATAGAATTTATTCTTTAGAACAGTGGTCTCCAATTTTTTTGATTACACCATTCTAATGTAAAAAATAATTACATGTAACCATTCATAGAGATGTGAGTATTCATATTCTATATTGTAAATGTAGCAAATTATGTTTAATATGGAAATTTCAAAGTCAGAGCTAAATTTAAAGACTGCATATAAAATATCATTCCACATCCCAAAGACAAGTCTGCTTATAACCAAAATGAATGAAACATCAGAGGACACAAAAAAATGATGACTTGAGGAGGAAATTGTTCACTAAGTCACTCAAACATTTAAGTCTCTGTCCCTGGGTCTCACTCTTCAACAATGTATAGATATGATTCCAATGTAATAAAAGAAAAAAACTGCCCACACCAAATTTCTTCCTCCATCCCTCATAGATGATGGCCTCTGAGGAGCTGGTGCCTGGCAGCTATTGGCTGTTCGTTTTCCCTGCTCAGCTGCTTGCTCAGCAGCGGGGCTTCCTATAAGATTCTGTAGTGCTCTGAGTGTGATGGCAAGCATTGGAGAGTCTCCTAGCCAGTTGTCATCTTTGGGATTGAATTTGAGTGACATAGAACTAGGAGATGGTTGGAAGTTCCCTCCTGACATCAGCTCCTTGGAAGTTCACTTGCCTCATACTCAGAACTGTACTGGGCACTGTCTTCATAAGGTTGAGTTGTTCACCCCTTCCTTCTATGCCTGAGCTATCTCAGTTGCTTTCCAATAAAGTTGTCCTCCTGCTTGGATTAGTCAGAGGCAGATTTTGTGGTTTGAAACAAAGAAATGTGGCCAGAGGACTGACACTGGAGGTCTAACACATCAGGTCTGGCTCCTGGCCCTCAAAAACTGAAAAGAAAAGGTAACAGTGAAGAGCATTAAATAAACTTTAACCAGTATAGTTTTCCTGCCAGGAAGACAAGGGGACCTTTGTTCTGAGCCCTGTCTTTGAAGGGCTGACAATGACTTTGAGTTATGTAGAAGGGGCAATGGAGCGAGGGTTGGAGTTTGCAGAGCTGGAGGCTTTTCACACAGCTACCAAAGCAGGTGATCTTGACCAAGTGTGGTCTGTCCACCCTTATCTCAGGATTGGTCGCAGGACCTTGTCCTATAGTAACAAAAACAGCATGGTACTGGTACCAAAACAGGCAGGTGGACCAACGGTACAGAATAGAGGACACAGAGACTAATCCACAAAGTTACAACTATCTTATATTTGATAAAGGGGCTAAAAACATGCAATGGAGGAAGGATAGCATTTTTAACAAATGGTGCTGGGAAAATTGGAAATCCATATGCAACAAAATGAAATTGAATCCCTTTCTCTCGCCATCCACAAAAGTTAACTCAAAATGGATCAAGGAGCTATATATCAAATCAGAGACTCTGTGTCTGATAGAAGAAAAAGTTGGCTCCGATCTACATATTGTGGGGTCGGGCTCCAAATTCCTTAATAGGACGCCCATAGCCCAAGAGTTAATAACAAGAATAAACAAATGGAACTTACTTAAACTAAAAAGTTTTTTCTCAGCAAGGGAAACAATAAAAGAGGTAAATAGAGAGCCTACATCCTGGGAACAAATTTTTACCCCTCACACCTCAGATAGAGCCCTAATATCCAGAATGTACAAAGAACTCAAAAAATTAAACAATAAGATAACAAATAACCCAATCAACAAATGGGCCAAGGACCTGAACAGACACTTCTCAGAGGAGGACATACAATCAATCAACAAGTACATGAAAAAATTCTCACCATCTCTAGCAATCAGAGAAATGCAAATCAAAACCACCCTAAGATACCATCTCACTCCAGTAAGATTGGCAGCCATTATGAAGTCAAACAACAATAAGTGTTGGCGGGGATGGGGGGAAAAGGGTACACTTGTACACTGCTGGTGGGACTGCAAAATGGTGAGGCCAATTTGGAAAGCAGTATGGAGATTGCTGGGAAAGCTGGGAATGAATCCACCATTTGACCCAGCTATTGCCCTTCTCGGACTATTCCCTGAGGACCTTAAAAGAGCACACTATAGGGATATGGCCACATCAATGATTATAGCGGCACAATTCACAATAGCTAGACTATGGAACCAACCTAGATGCCCTTCAATAGATGAATGGATTAAAAAAATGTGGCATCTATACACAATGGAGTATTATGCAGCACTAAGAAATGACAAAATCATAGAATTTGCAGGGAAATGGATGGCATTAGAGCAGATTATGCTAAGTGAAGCTAGCCAAGCCCTAAAAAACAAATGCCAAATGTCTTCTTTGATATAAAGAGAGCAACTAAGAACAGAACAGGAAGGAAGAGCATGAGGAAAAGACTAACAATAAACAAAGACGAATGGGGGGAGAGAAAGGGAGAGAGAAGGGAAAGCATATGGAAATGGTAGGAAACCTTCAATGATACACAAAATTATAAGAGGTTATGAGGGGCAAGGGGGAGGGGGGAAAAAGGGGAGAGAATTGAACAACAGCAGAGGAGGTAGAGAGGGAAGATGGGAGGGGAGGGGAGGGGGGATAGTAGGGGATAGGAAAGGTAGCAGAATACAACAGTCACTAATATGCCATTATGTAATAATGTGAGTATGTAACAGATGTGATTCTGCAATCTGTATTTGGGGTAAAAATGGGAGTTCAAAACCCAATTGAGTCTAATGTATGAAAGATGATATATCATGAGCTCTGTAATGTTTTGAACAATCAATAAAAAAAAAAAAAAAGAAATTTCCTGTTGCCCAGTGAGAAGCTCCAACTCATCACTGGGTGCATATTATTCAAACCTTGTTTCTGGAATCCAAGACAACACAAAGCAAAGAAGATAGGTAAAAAATGGAGGAGGACAGGCCAAGTGTCGAATCCTGCTTTTAGTCACTCAGCTTCTGCAGGGTCTGAGTCTTTATTAGAAATATGCTTCTGCTTGGCCCCTGTGGTTGAGTTCTAAGGAGCTCAGAGTTTCATGCATATCTTAAAGACACATCTATTAAGACTCTACTTTGCATTAAGTGCCAAGCCACAGGATAAATGGATGAGGAAGGTATGGTTGTTGTTCTTCAAAAGAGTGAATGTAGTTGAGAAAACAGTTCACAGGAGCACTGGAGTTTTATGATTGCACAAAGGAAAAGATGCTGAGAGACTGAGGCACAAAACCCAGTCTGCCTAGGGGCTATTTTGTGAATGAGTTATGTCTCACAGAGGCTTAGACCTGGGAAACAGAGTTCAGGATCCTGGCAGGTGGAGAAGATGCAAGGCACACTTGGGATAGCAGACATGCTTTATTTGAAAGCCACACTGGCCAACTGAGTCTTCCCCTAGGCCTTTTTTATGCACAGGCCAAACAATAAAGGCCAGTGCCAACATGTTACATTGTGAGTGCATGATCACAAGCAGATATGTATGACCTTAAGTAAGTTCATAAGCTGGATCATGTGTTCATGACCTTAACTACATACTAAAAGAGCTGGGAAGAAGATATACAATTTATCAATAAATATATGAAAAAATGGTCAACATTTCCAGCAATTAGAGAAATACAAATCAAAACCACTCTAAGATTTCATCTCACTCCAGTTCTCCAGTCAGAACGGTAATTATCAAGAATACAAGCAATAATAAGTATTGGCGAGGTTTTGGGGGAAAAGGTACATTCATACACTGTTGGTAGGACTGTAAATTAGGGCAACCATTCTGGAAAGCAGTATGGAGATTCCTTAGAAAACTTGGAATGGAGCCATCATTTGACCCAGCTATCCCACTCCTTGGTTTATACCCAAAGGACTTAAAATCAGCATACTACATTGATGGGGCCACGTCAATGTTTATAGCAACTCAATCCACAATAGCTAAACTATGGAACCAACCTAGATGTCCTTGAATAGATGAATGGATACAGAAAATGTGGATATATATATATATATATATATATATATATATATATATATATATATATATACATACATACATATATTCAATGGACTATTACTCAGCTTTAAAGAATGAAATTATGGCATTTGTTAGTAAGTGAATAGAGTTGGAGAATATCATGCTAAGCGAAAAAGCCAATCCTGAAAAACCAAAGGCTATATGTTTTCTCTGATATGCGGATGCTGATCCACAATGAGGGTGGGGGGTTAAAGGAAGAATGAAGGAATTTTGGAGTGGGTAGAGGAAAGTAAGGGGAGGGGAGGGGTTGTGGGAGTGGAAAGGATGGTGGAATGAGACAGACATTATTACTCTATATACCCGTATGATTGTACAAATGGTGTGACTCTGCATCATGTACAGTCAGAGAAATGAGAATTTGTGCTCCATTTGTGTACAATGAGTTGAAATGAATTCTGCTGTCATACATAACTAATTAGAATAAATTATTTAAAAAAACATAGCTGGCCAGAAGTCTCATCAAGGGAGCCAAACTATAGCCTTTTTGGGTCTGCTCCACAAGTTAAGACAAATTCTAAGCTTTAAGCTTAATTTTCAAGAACATGCATACAGTTGGGGGCATTCTGGGCAAAGAGGAACCACAATAACAAATGGCCTGGGGGTGAAGAGACACCTGGTATGTAGGGAACCATCAGTTTGATGTTCAGTGAATTTTGTGGTTGAGGATGAAGCTCACTAGATTGATAAAAGGGAGTTTGAACATTGTCTCACAAATATATATTTTAACCTTTTTTATTCCTAAAATTAAGCTGCTTAGCTCATCTGCAATAAACCTGTCCAGTGTTCTGTGAATTCTTGTACTATTTCAGCAATTCAATCATAACTGAATGATTCACTTACAATAAGTATCAATCCTGAAAGGAGACCCATGTCAATTTCAATTGCGAATTTTCTTAAAGCAAAATCATAAATGAACACTGGTTCCATGATCAAAGATCTTTTGATCTATACTCATCTAAGAGTATATCAAGCTACTGAGAAATAGCAGTAAACTTGCTGGTAGAAGTGTGCTGATAAGATTAGATAAAGCCCTAAATCCAGCTGCCCTGACACAAACTCAAGTTATACTAGCCAGTTAAGTTTTTCTTAATTTTGATGGCATCTAGGCTGCCTAACCCTGTGTGTAGTGACCTGTGCTGCAATACCTCTCAAATATGATCTGTTTGCTCTCCTTTCCTTCCTATTTTTGTTATTGAAATATTTCAGATTTACCCATGTGCTTTAAATGGATTATTTGTACCGCCACCCTCCTCAGGTGTTACCCTGCACAGCATTCTAACAAGTGAGCTTTGTGAAGGAAGCAATTACAGTATTTATTCCCCCTGGCAAGGAACAGCTGATGCTTAGCATTTTAATGCTCATTGGCAACAGCCAGTTTTGCATTTATAAAGCCGTTGTCTTTTCAAAATTGAAAACTCTTTGATAACTGAAGTTCTATTGTTGCACACAAAAAGAGAGATAAGACCACACACAAAAAAATCAAATCAAGAATTTTTGCCTCTCCTAACCTTTTCATTTCAGGTCTGAGAAACAATTCCATCAAATAGCTTCTGCAGGTATCCTTGGAGATGAGATTAAGTGTGTATAGGCTCCAGATAATTATTTTTCCCCACACCTGCTTTTTCTCACTCTGATTCAGACACCTGCACATGTTTTTGGAAAATGAAAATTAATTCCGAGAAAAATCCATTTAAAGGTATTGGTTCCTAATAAAGGAATTTCAATTTAGAGATGAAAATCCAATTGATTTTCCTTTTGTGATCCCTAGTCTTCTACAAGGAATGTAATTCCTTAACCAGGGAAACCCAATTGCTAACAAGAACAGTAGAGACTAAACAAAAGTCCATGGGAATCATGCCTGGAACATTCTTCCTCACTAGATGCTGCTGTGTCCTTTCTTTATTCACAGGTCCATGGAAAAGCACTTGACTCTATTATCTCACAGCTTTTCATGAGAAATCATCCTCGTCGTCATCGTCATCATCATCATCATCATCATCATCATCATCTCTACTCTCCCTTTGCCACTCAGGAAAGCAAACTCTAGCAAGATGCAATGTCCCCCTGTGGCCTCTGCAACCACATCAGCTGGGACGTCTCTATCAGTCTTCTACTGGCTGGCACTGGACAGATAACCACTGAGAGCTGAGCCCACATTTCATAATGGAGGGACAGGCACTTTCAGAAGAGGTAGAGAGTGTTCCAGCACCTGGGTCACAGACTCTTGCAGATGGAAGGACACAGGAGCGGTCATAATACTGGGGATGTTGTTGACCAGAGCATCTAGTGAGAAGAAGGTTCTTATCCATGGGGACGAGGAAAGACCCAACAGATCCACCAGAGAGAGGTGATGGGTGATTTTAGTCCCATTGTAAATTACCAGGAGCATTCAGTCTATCCATGATTTTTAAAAAGTCATGACTAGATATTGTAAATGAGCTACCTACAAAAAAGAAGGCAATTCATCCATGTCTGTCCACTGTGATATCAAAGTAGCTATTTTCCATAACAGATTAATTCATTATCTATTATTTGGAGATAATGTTGGAAAAAGAAAAACCACATAGCTCCCTCTACATAACCTTGGTCTAAAGTTTTTAGGGGGGAAATAAGTTTGTGTATATTAATATGTGCTTTATAGTCACAGTAGATAATGTAATTGTTGCTGATATACCTTTCTCAAATGCACTGATAATAAATGATTTCTTCAGTTCAAGGGTTTAAAAGTCCTTAGATTCCTGGTGCTTACTAATAGGTGTGTGCCTGCCTTAGAAAGACACTGGGGATGGGTACAGTCAAGATCTATTGACATGAACAGCTATCTGAGGAGCTCAGCACAAGGATCAGGGATTTTCCAAGTGTCAAAGCCATGTGATCCCCTTGTCAAGGAAAGCATGAGTACTGTGAAATTGGGTGTATGGATGACAAGATGTCACCAAAAGAGATTCAAAACATTTGGTAAGATGACCAAGCAATCCAACCTGCACAAGCAGGAATTCAGACCAAAGTTTCCAATTTGCACATGTGAAAGAAAAATCTGCACTTTCTTTCTCAGATAGTAGTCTGAGAAATAAAGAAAAGAAACACTGATGCTGAGCTTGCTCCTCCTAAAGAGAGGGGCCTGTAGCAACTCACCACTGTTATACTCTAACTCGGGACCCCAAAAGACCACCAGAGACCCAGATCGATGTAAGCAGCAAAGAGGTGTTTATTGCGAGCTAGCTCGATCCTCCGCTCACACAGCAACTGGTGATGCTGAGAGGCCCTCAGCCCAGAGTTTGAAGCAGTTTTATACACTCTTTGGGGAAGGCAGGGACTTCACATACATCATAGCATCTCTTAGCAAATCATCACACACACACCGCGGGAAAACATAAAACAACTCTAAAACATGATTAGCACATTTACTGGTGGGAACAAGTTGGGTAAGGGTGGTTGGCTAGTACAAGATAGGGATTCATTTGAACTGATTGGTTTAAACCACGAAGGGAGTAAGTGCTGAACTATATGGTTTCCCAACATGTTATCAACCACCATAAACTACTGGGGGGTCATCTGGCATCCCAGGTATTTTCCCTGTCTCATGCTGATTGGTGGTTGCTAGGGGGTTGCTATGGTCCTCACCTAGCCTGACTCAGTCAGGGCCACCTGGCTTTGCAGATCTCTCCTGTTATTTGCAGACAACCACTCAGCAGGGTGGGTATGTGCCTAGGAGTGCTCTGTGGGTTTTTCAAAGGACAAGGGCCATGCCCCCTTCCTTGGACAGGCTTTGCTCTGAGGTAGAGGCTGGTTTTTCAAAAATGGAGTCACATCAGTGTTTCAACCACAGCACCCATGAGCACAAAACTAAGGCCACAGACACAAGACAGAGAAAATCCAGAAACAATTTGACATGAATGTGGTCTGACTCTCTGGGAATTAGGTAAATGGCAAAATAATAAGGTGCACACAACATAATAGTTCAAGGGAGCAAGAATATGCAACTTCATGGCACATGCAGAGGGAAAAAGCTGGCAGAAAACCCAAAAAGCACCATTAAACCTCTATAGAGGAATAAAGTAGAGGCAGAGTTGGTACTGATGCTTAGTCCTTCCTGCCACCCACCCCCCAATGTGGGGTCAGACTCTTAGATTCCCCCAAACACCCCACCTCCTAGTATTCACGCTCCTGTGCTATCCCCTATCCTTGAGAATGGGCAAGGCCTGTGACTTGCTTATAACTAACAGAATATTGCAAAAGTGATGGCTGTAACTTTCATGCTTAGGTCACATGAGATTGTAATTTCTACCTTATTGCAGACTCTCTTTCTCTCTATTGCCTTCTTGAATTACATACTTTTTAGATTTTATTTTATTTTTTTATTCTAATTTGTTACATATGACAACAGGATGCCTTACAGTTCATATTACACAATTTTTCATATCTCTGGCTGCATAAAAGTATATTCATGCCATTCGTGTCTTTAATGAAGCAAGTGGCCATATTTATACGGCAACACAACAGAACACTGTGTCAGGGGCAGCGGACATCTTTATTGCAGCCTTGAGACACACCTCGAAACAGAGGATCCATGAACTCTCGCCTGGACTTCTGACTCTTAGAAACTGCAAGATGACAAGTCTGAGCTGCTTTAAGTGTCAAGGTTTGGGTGATTCATTACACATAATGAATATTGGATAATGCCAATGGAGTCCCACAGTCTAGAATCCATGAGAGCTGGCCACACTATAAATGTCAGACAATTATCTGGCATGATTTATCCCTGGTGGGAACACTTGGCCCTCAGAAAATAGGGTGGTGATTATTTTGTGTCAATTTGGCTCCCAGATTGCTAGAATATTTGGTTTAACATTATTTCTGGGTATGTTTGTGAGGTTGCTTCTGGTGAGATTAGCATAGGAACTGACTGAGAGATAAAGTAAAGTAGATTTCCCTCCCAGTGTGGGAGTCTAATCCAATCAGCTGAAAGCCAGAACAGAAAGTGGTAATAATTTCTGAAAGGAAAATAGACCGTTGTTGAGCTGGAACATCGTTCTTCTTGCCTTTAGACTCAGATTCAGACTGGAACTTGTCTCTCAAGCCTCCTGGTGCTCAACCCTTGGACTTGGACTGGACCTACCACCTTCACTCTCTAGGTTTCCAGCTTGTTGATTACATATCAGATACCTCCTCCTCCGAAAATCATGAGTCAATTTCTCATCGTAACACTGTCTCATATATGCAGAGAGAAAATATAGGGTATATACTACATTATGCATATCATATATACACCTATATGTGCATATAGCTCTTGTAGTTTTGGTTTCTTTGGAGAACCCAGATTAATACCACAAAAAATGGCATGGTTTTCTGTTTTGGACAATGCAATCTTTTTTTTTCTTTTTCTTTTGTTCTATCTGTTTTGCAACACTGAGGATGGAACCCATGGGTGCTCTACCATTGAGCTACATCTCCGGAACTTTTTTATTTTTTACTTTGACACTGGTTCTCACTAAATTACTGAGGCTGGCCTCAAACTTAAAATCCTCCTGCCTCAGCCTCTCAAGCTGCTAGGATGGCAGGCCTGCTCCACCGTATCCAGGTGCAATATTTAAAATATCCTTCCTTGGGAAGGAAAGTTACCATTCTCATTTTTCCTTCACTAAAGCCTTACCCTCAAGAGAACCCCTACTCATAAATAATTACATTTTTCATCTGACCTCAGAGAGAAGAACTTAATTGAGGTTCACTGCAGGTCACAGGGACACTTTGGAACTCTGGAAATATTATCCAAGCCCTGAATGCTTTGGAGGGTGTGAGGTGCAGGCATCAGTGAAGGGGGTGGAGCTCCTCTCTGACCCTCCAAGATCCCACCACAGCCTGACGCCCACACCTTAGCACAGTGACTTCTGTCTACTTTGTTTCCATTTCTAAGCATAATTATAAATAATACACAAACAGAAATGTGTATATTATACTAGCTATAGATATTGCATTAGCTTTCAATTCTATTTTTCATACAAAAGCAATGGTAAGGATTTGAGATGTCAAGATACTGGAGGAAACCCCTATCATCAGAAGCTGAGAAGCACCCATACATGCTGTTTTAACTAACACATCATCTGAAGTACATACCCTGAGATCTATTTTTCCAGGGTCTAAAAAACATGTTATTGACATTACCTTTACTCAGCTTTACATCACCTCTCTCAATATTACCATATCCCTGTTTGAAACATGAAGAGAGAGTCGGACTGAAAACTATAATGGGGAGTCCAAGGTCACAAGCTTCTGTGCCTAGAATATAAAGCCTGTAAGAGTCAGACATTGGGGATATTTTCTTTTTCCCTACTGACAAGAGCTAGTCATGCAAGTGACAGCTCAGGAACACTATTATTTGCAAGCATCCCCTCCCTCTCTTTTCCAAGCCTTTTGCATAGTCATTTCCATAAAGGTTCATGAATTATACATCAGTCAAATCTCTTTGTATCCTGCATGTACTTATACTTCAAATAGTTGTGCAATCTTGAATTCATTCGTTTGATTTTTTTCCCCTTCATTACTCTCCTCTGTTTCTACTAAGCATTGTTCTTGCTATAGGCATACAGCCCAAAGAAGTCAGAGGAGGAGAAAACTCTGCCTTCTTATTATTCACGTCTTATCTTCCCAATTTAAGGACACTATCTGACTCCTAGTCAATAGCTGAATATGAAAGTCACCAATCCTCTCCCTGAAAACACTATAAAGCTGAGAAAAACTATCAAAAGTGATACTCTTGATGCAGTGAATATTGGCCAATGCACATAGTAACCTGAAAGAGCTCACCCCTGAAGGATGCTGAACTTCGGAGACCAACAGGGAGAGTCTAGCATTCTCACCTGGAGCTGCCCTCAAAGTGCAATCAGTACAGAGGTTCTGTCAGAACAGGACATGCCAGGAGGACTAGTGGCTTTTCCCACAGCTAGTGTTAGAGCTGGAGAAACTGATGATGTTGACGCAGAGTGAGCAGGAAGGGCCGATAGATTCTGGGATCCTGTGGTGTTAGTCACGGTTGGGGCAGGCTTATTCCTGGGTGAAGTGCCTGCATCATAGAGGACACGGAGGTAGCAAACTGTGCCCATGCTCCTGGACTACTCTGAGCTGTGCCAATAGATAAAGGAGACACAGGAGAGCTCAAGGAAAGAGAAGAGCCAAGCATACCTGAAAGGAGATGTTCAGCACTTTTTTCCTGAATTGCTGCCCCCACACAGATCAATTCACAGGGGACAGAACCCACACTGGTGTGAGGCATTTGAACAATGACCTGTGTCCACCCATTAAATAACAGCAAACCCAAATAGACAGAGAGGTAACCTCTAGGAAGTTAGGCTTAAAAATAAGAATTATTAAAAAATAGAACAGTCAAATGCCATGGGGAAAAACCAACCACTTTGCCATGACAGGTTACTAAACAAACAAGCAGCAATAAGAATCCTGAGTTACTATCTGATCTAAATGTCAAAATAAAAGTTACAGGACATACCAAAAAAAAAAAAATAGGAAAGCGTGATCCATACTCAGGATAGAGCAGCCAAACAAAGCTGTTTTTGACTCTCCCCAGATGTCTGATTTAGCAGAAGATTTCCAAGCAGCTATTATAAATATGTTC
The DNA here is from genome assembly GCF_964194105.1 of Spermophilus citellus. Lineage (NCBI taxonomy): Eukaryota > Metazoa > Chordata > Mammalia > Rodentia > Sciuridae > Spermophilus > Spermophilus citellus. Next base: position 96,574,388 of record NC_138187.1, read on the forward strand.
AAAACTAGAGGAAACCATATTTTAAAAATTAAAGGAAAATATAACAAGATCAAATCAACAAATAGAGAATCTCAGTAAAGAGATAACAATTTTTAAAGAGTATTCTGAAGTTGAAAAGAACATCAACAAAGAAAGCCTCAGCAGCTAATATAAGATGGTAGAAGCAAACAACAGTGAAACAGAAGAAAGATCAATAGGCATTATACTATCCCACTCCTCAGTCTATACCCAAAGGACTTAAAAACAGCACACTACAGGGACACAGCCACTTCAATGTTTATAGAAGCACAATTCACAATAGCTAAACTATGAAACAACCTAGATATACTTCAATAGATGAATGGATAAAGAAACTGTAGTCTATATACACAATGGACTATTGCTCAGCATTAAACGAGAATAAAATGGCATTTTCAGGTGAATGGATGGAGTTGGAGAATATCATGCTAAGCGAAATAAGCCAATCCCCCCCAAAACAGGGGCCAAATGTTTACTCTGATAAGTGGATAATGGGGGCCATGGAATAAGAGGAGAAACTTTGGATGGGGCAAAGAGAGGGGCCAGGGAAAAAGGGGTAGGAAAGATGATGGAATGAGATGGACGTCATTACCCTAGGTATATGTATGATTGCACAAATGGTGTGACTCTACTTCATGTACAACCAGAGAAGTTAAAAACTCTGCTCCATTTGTGTACAATGAAGCAGACAGCTTTCTATTATCATGTATAAAAAATAAGTATATACAATAGAAATAATAGAGGCAAAGACCCAAGGTAATTAAACAAAGCCCCAGGACTGCAGGCAACATCAGGTGGAACAATACATGGCTAGCAGAGTCCCAGAATGAGAAAATGCATAAATAAAATGCATTTGGGAAATTTCTAAATGTAATTTAAATACCATCTGCACATCCAAGGTACTCAACTAATCCCAAGAAGAATAAATACAAAGATATCAATTAAAGCTGCATATTGTAAAATCAACAATCACCAAAAGGGGAAAAAATCATAAGTGAATATAGTGAAGGAGAATCAATAGGGGAATAAAATAATATTTATTTAATGCAAGTGGGTATAGCAAAGAGGAATAAAGGAACAAAAGAGACAAGAAACATATATAAATGGCATTATGAATTCAACAATAACAATTAGCAATAATTCCTTAAAATGTAAATGATATCAATACAGCAATCAACAGTTTGGATATAAAAGTAAGATCCAGCCAGATGCATATAAGAGACACATCTAAGGTTCAAAGACTCAAACTAGTTGAAAATGAAAGTTTAGAAAAATGTATTTCATGCAAGCTATAACCAGACAACCAGAGTGGCTGAACTGGTAACAGAAGGAATATTTCAAGAAAGGAAATATTGCTAGGGACAAAGGAGAACACTGTATAATGATAAAAGGATTAAATCATCAATAAAATATTGCTTATAAGTAAAGACATGCCTATTTACACAGCAACAGATCATATGAAGCAGAAATTGACAGAATTGGAAGAAGAAAAAAGTAAATGAAAAATCATAATCAGACCTAGAAAAACAATAGAAAAGATCTATGAAATGAAGAGTTCATTTTTTGAAAAGATAACAAATTTGACAAACCCTTAACTGGAGTAAAAAAAAAGAAGAGGGAAGAATAAAATTAGAAATTAAAAAAAAGAGAAATCACAGAACTAAAAAGAATTATGAGACTACTCTGAAAAAATTACACAGCAACAAATTGTAAACAAACTAGAAGAAATGGCAACATTCCTAGACACAGTCATCCTACTAAGACTCAATCATGACAAAATATTAAGTCTGAAGAGATCAGTAATGAGTAAGGAGACTGAATCAGTGATTATAAATTGACCATCAAAGAACACCTGGAACCTGGTGGGCTTGTGCTGAACTCTATCCAACACTTAAGGAAGAACCAGTGCCAATCCTTCTTAAAGTCTTCAAAACAAATGAGGAAGAGGAAGTAACTTCAAACTCATTTTAAAAGGCTAGCATCATCCTTATACTAAAATCAGACAAGGATAATATAGGGAAAGAAAATGACAGCCCCCAATTATAATTAACATGAATCCTCAACAAAATACTGGCCAGCCATATTTGTTTTAGTCAGCGTTTTTGCAATGGAGACTAAAAGACCGGACAAGATCAATTTTAGATGAGAAGTTTACTTGGAGACTCAGGATTGCAGAGGTCTCAGTCTAGACATTTGGCTCCACTCCTCAGGGGCTTGATGTAAGGCTGTATATCAGGGTGGAAGAGTGTGGTGAAGGAAAACAGATCAGGACAAGGCCACCAAGAAGCAGAGAGAGCTCAGCTAAACGAAGTATATACCCCAAAGGCATGCCCCTGATGACTCATCTTCTAAAGCTACACCCCTGCCCAGTTAATCACTATAGGAGATTAATTAACTGATTGAATTAAGGCTCTCAAAACCCAATCATTTCACCACTAAGCCTTCTTGCATTGTCTCTCAAATGAGCTTTTGGGGGACTCATATCTAAACCAAAACAATGTTCAACAGATAGGAAAGGTAGCAGAATACAACAGTCACTAATATGGCAGTATGTAAAAATGTGATGTGTAACCGATGTGATTCTGCAATCTGTATTTGGGGTAAAAATGGGAGTTCATAACCCACTTGAATCTAATGTATGAAATATGATATGTCAAGAGCTTTGTAATGTTTTGAACAACCAATAAAAAAAAATCATTCATCATGATCAAGTGGGATTTATCCCTAGGATTTGAGGATAGTTAGACATACATAAATCAATAAATGTGATATTGATATTAAACATATATAAATCAATAACTGTGATATAGCACATTATCAGAATAAAGGAATTAAAACATATGATCTTCTCAATAGATGTAGAGAAATCATTTGATAAATTTCAACCTGTTTCATAATAAAAACTACCAAATTAGGAGCAACGTACCTCAACACAGTAAAGGTCATATATAACATACACACAGTTAACAGGACATTTAATGTGGAAAAATTCAAAGCTTTCCTCTAGGATCAAGAAAGGAAAGTAATGCCTGCTCTCACCACTTCTATTCCAAGTGATTCTAAGAATCCTAGCCAGAGCAATTAGGTAAGGAAAGAAAAAGCAAAAGGCATACAAATTATAAATAAAAACGTTAATTATCTATCTCTATTTATAGATGGCATAATATTATATACAGAACACTTTAAAGATTCTACCAAGATACTATTAGAACTAGTGAATGTATTCAGAAAACTTTCAGGATACAAAGTCAGCATACAAAAATCAATAGCATTTCTATACTTCAATAATGAACTAACTGAAAAAAGAAATCAATAAAACAACTCCATTTACAATAGCACAAAAATACTTAGGAATAAATGTAACCAAAGAGGTAAAAGGTATGTATATGGATAACAATAAAATGGTAATTAAAAAAGAAAAATACTAATAATAGAAACAATGAATTTACTGTGCAAAAAAGAATCAACCTAACAAAAGAGGTGAAAGACCTATACAATGAAAACTACAGAACCCTAAAGAAAGAAATAGAAGAGGATCTTAGAAGATGGAAAAATATACCTTGTTCATGGATAGGCAGAACTAACATCATCAAAATGGCAATATTACCAAAAGTTCTCTATAGGTTCAATGCAATGCCAATCAAAATCCCAATGGCATTTCTTGTAGAAATCGATAAAGCAATCATGAAATTCATATGGAAAAATAAAAGACCCAGAATAGCAAAAACAATTCTAAGCAGGAAGTGTGAATCAGGTGGTATAGCGATACCAGATTTCAAACTATATTACAGAGCAATAGTAATAAAAACAGCATGGTACTGGTACCAGAACAGGCCGGTGGACCAATGGTACAGAATAGAGGACACAGAGACTAATCCACAAAGCTACAACTATCTTATATTTGATAAAGGAGCTAAAAACATGCAATGGAGAAAGGATAGCATCTTCAACAAATGGTGTTGGGAAAACTGGAAATCCATATGCAACAAAATGAAACTGAATCCCCTACTCTCGCCATGCACAAAAGTTAACTCAAAGTGGATAAAGGAGCTAGATATCAAATCAGAGACTCTCCGTCTGATAGAAGAAAAAGTTGGCTCCGATCTGCAGATAGTGGGGACGGGCTCAAAATTCCTTAACAGGACACCCATAGCACAAGAGTTAATAACAAGAATCAACAAATGGGACTTTCTTAAACTGAAAAGTTTTTTCTCAGCAAGAGAAACAATAAGAGAGGTAAATAGGGAGCCCACATCATGGGAACAAATTTTTACTCCTCACACTTCAGATAGAGCCCTAATATCCAGAGTATACAAAGAACTCAAAAAATTAGACAATAAGAAAACAAACAACCCAATCAACAAATGGGCCAAGGACATGAACAAACACTTCACAGAGGAGGACATACAATCAATCAACAAGTACATGAAAGAATGCTCACCATCTCTAGCAGTCAAGGAAATGCAAATCAAAACCACCCTAAGATACCACCTCACCCCAGTAAGATTGGCAGCCATGACGAAGTCAAACAACAACGAGTGCTGGCGAGGATGTGGGGAAAAGGGTACTCTTGTACACTGCTGGTGGGACTGCAAACGGGTGCGGCCAATTTGGAAAGCAGTTTGGAGATTCCTGGGAAAGCTGGGAATGGAACCACCATTTGACCCAGCTATTGCCCTTCTCGGACTATTTCCTGAAGACCTTAAAAGAGCACACTACAGGGATACTGCCACATCGATGTTCATAGCAGCACAATTCACAATTGCCAGACTGTGGAATCAACCCAGATGCCCTTCAATAGATGAATGGATAAAAAAAAAATGTGGCATTTATACACCATGGAGTATTACGCAGCACTAAAAAATGACAAAATCACGGAATTTGCAGGGAAATGGATGGCACTAGAGCAGATTATTCTTAGTGAAGCTAGCCAATCCCTAAAAAACAAATACCAAATGTCTTCTTTGATATAATGAGAGCAACTAAGAACAGAACAGGGAGGAAGAGCAGGAAGAAAAGTTTAACATTAAACAGAGACATGAGGCGGGAGGGAAAGGGAAAAAAAAAAGGGGGAAATCACATGGAAATGGAGGGAGACCCTCATTGTTTTACAAAATTATATATAAGAGGTTATGAGGGGAATGGGATAACAAACATGGAGGGAAATGAATTACAGTAGATGGGGTAGAGAGAGAAGATGGGAGGGGAGGGGAGGGGGGATAGTAGAGGATAGGAAAGGTAGCAGAATACAACAGTCACTAATATGGCAGTATGTAAAAATGTGATGTGTAACCGATGTGATTCTGCAATCTGTATTTGGGGTAAAAATGGGAGTTCATAACCCACTTGATTCTAATGTATGAAATATGATTTGTCAAGAGCTTTGTAATGTTGTGAACAACCAATAAAAAAAAATTAAAAAAAGGAGATGGAAAAAAAAAAGAAAACTCCATTCCTTGAAAATTACCCAAGAGATATTAAAGCATATATATTCTCAAAGATGTGTATGTGATTGTTCATAGCAGCATATTCATGACAGAAAAAAATTAGAAAGAATCCAAATATTTATTATCTGGTGAATCCATAAATGAAACATAATATAAATAAATAGTACAAATAAATTCTGTCCAGCAGTTTCAAAAACAAACTGCACATACACATATGACAGAGATGATTGGGTCTTTTCTTTCTTCTTCTCTGTGCTCCTCTCTTCTCTCCTCTCTCTCTCTCTCTCTCTCTCTCTCTCTCTCTCTCTCTCTCTCTCTCACACACACACACACACACACACACACGTACCCATACTAAGACAACACCAAATTCTACCAGTCTATTTTCCTAATTGCTAACAGCCTAGATATTTGTTTTATTCATTTTATGTACCAAATGAAAAAGAAGCTAAATTTAAGTCAAAATTGCAGTTTGAAGAGCCACATAATATAAAATGACTATTTTTTCCTAATTAGATTGTCAAAATATTAACAGAGGTTAGATTTTATTGTTAAACTCCAAAACAACCATTCATTTAAAAATAATCTTTGGCAGGCTTGATTGCACACTCAGAAATAGCTCCATGCATTGAAATAAAAACAATGTTGCCTTCTTGTCACTCAGGGAGAGGATCAGGTCAGTTCAAATGGTGCTACAGTTAATAGGGAATTTAAGATACCCAGAGTGGAATTTTCCTATTATGTAGAAAGCCAAACTATTCCTAAGAAAGAAATGAGAAATTATCAAATACTTCCCCCAATCAGAGTTAAGTCTCTTATCATTCATCTTACTAAACTATGAGATTGGATAATTATGAAAGTTCATAATTATACAACAAGTTGAAGTAAGATACAATACTTAAATTTTTAAAAATAAATTCAATGCAACAGACCCACCACAAAGAATATTTTAAGACAAGAGGAAATTGGAAATGAGGCCTGGAAAAGACCAATATGGAAGCCAAGGAAATTAAATGAAAAAAACAATATATTCTACTGAGTAGAAATTCCCACAGGTTGGCACTCTGGTATGAGCAACCCTGTAATTTGCTATGGCAAGTTACAATAGCACTGCTACAAGAAATGTCACCTATATATCCCCACAGCTGGAAAACTGGCAGACAAATTCATCATTTTTGCTTAACTTTTATGCCCAGTACCTGAATTGTCATCAATTAATCCAGCTTAGAATCCAAATGTGTAAATGTGTTCACTGTCTTTAAGTAATGTGTTAACTTAGTCTCAGTCACCTGCATGGATATAATAATAATCAGTAAGAGCACCTAAAAATAATAGTCCTTTTATCTGAAAACGTTACTGGCACAAAACACAAAATGAAAAACATAATGAACATATTTATTGCCATTTAATGTAACTTTTTTTAAAAAAAATTAAACGGTAAATTATAAGAAAAATATATTATCCTGAAATATAAATATATATTATATCACCATACTAAAAATACAGATTCAAAATCATCCCTATAACAATCTTGAACTCATTAGCATTCTGTTTTCTTAAGTGGAAAATAGAGAAAGTAGATAATAAGCCAGCACATTGGCACTAGGACTTCACATCAGCCTGGGAATGACCATGGGAACTGTTGGGAACATCATTTAACATGTGTGTGTTCTGGAATAGAGGCTGAAATCCAAATTAAAACATACCAAAAAAAAAAAAAAAAAAACAGGACACAGCCCTTATCCCAGGCAGGGATTTGTAGATCAATAGTGTAAAGTCCATCAAAAATATGTAACCCCAAATGTCCACTGATTTCTTTTTAAATTGTGGCATTATTGGAATAAAGTAACATATGCATCTGTAATAGCACAGAAAAGATTAAAATAAGAGAGAAAAATCAAGCAAATGAAAATAATAATATGAGCAAGAAGTGGGATCATTTATAATTTTTATTTGTACTTTAACTGACAAAGGCAAAAAAGCCTGAATATATCAGAAATTATTAAACTATTATACTCATTGGATTTGAACATAAGCTCACAAGGGAAGGAACTTTGTCTCTCTTGTTCGCTGTTCTGTAATCTGTGTATAGAAGTGACTGGCAGGCAGTTAACCCTCTATAAACCTAAGTCAACCCAGGCACTGATTAGAAAAGTTCTTCTCATTCTGTCCCATCCATCCTTCTCTACTCAAATCAATATTGTAAAGATAAAGCAAAAAGAGAAAATTGTGTTACTGGTCATGGGTCAAGAAGGAGATTATCAAATACCTGACATTTTAATGGCTACTTATTAATCAGAATGCACATATTTATATATATTCACCAGGCAAATGGCGAGAATGCAGAGTACCTTGTGCACATTCATTGTGCTACACTCTATGAAAGTGGTAGGACCCTCGAAACATACCTACCATAAAGTTTTTCATTTGTTTTTGCTTAAAAAGTTCAGAAAGAAAAATTATAGGAAAAGACCATATAGCAGAGGCTCCTCTGAGAAGAGGAAATATTCCAGAAATATTTCAGGAGTGGGGAAAGATATGCTCCACCTAGTATCTAATGGCTTTTTTAACAAATGGGAAATCAAACTCTGGCTCTTTCATTTTTGAACTTTCTCCTGTTCTGTGAATGGCAACCAGCACTAAGGGGAGGTCCAGGAAGTGAATCAAGTAAGCTTTGTGAGAAGACAGGTCACCACAGAGAGGGGAAATAGAAAAGAATTAATGGAGGCTAAGCCTTAATTAAATGAGAAACAACACTGAACAAGAGTATGGAAATATTAGGTCATAATAAGCATTTTATATTCTCTGAATTATGCATTCTAAAAAGTAAAAATATTTGAAAGAAAATTGGTCTTAATTAGTGACAGAAATAAAATTGTTAGAAAAATTAAGGCTAAAAACAAACATTATATACATGCTAATCGTGACTCCCTCTAGCTCAGTTAACTAGTTACCATCCACTAATCAAACCCTATGAGGAGGTCAGACAGAGGGCAGCCCACATTCCCAGCAGCCCATTATGTTCTCCCAGTTGAGTGTGCTTCTGACCCGCCCCTCCAGTCCTCCCATGGTCCACAATCAACCCTCCATTCACCAAGAATAAATAAGCGAAGAGAAAATAAGGAAAAATTTGTCTTTCTTTTTGATTATATCCTTTCTAGTATGGTCATGAATCACTTGAGAGATCTAGGAATTGAAGATATTCTACATTTTGGCTGATGGGTGCCATTTCTGACTTGAGAATAAATTCTAGGCACACTATCAGAGTATTTGAAGAGGGAAAAATTATTCTGCTTATGAGTTTAACACGGAAGAGGTTATTTATCTTTTTTAGAAGCATCATTTATAGGAAGTTAAAAATAGCAAACTCTTTCTTTCTCTTTCCTCATCTTATTGATCTGTAAATGAAAATATGAATGTCCTTATTCCAAATAAGGAAAGAAAATCTATAATATAAATACCTTGGGCTGACTGAAGAATTTACCAGATTTTATGCACATATGACAGAGTTTTAAAATTGTATGAATATTGTGAAATTTTTTAAAATAACTTAAGTGAAGTCATAATTAATTTTTTAGGAAAGACAATTGACAATATTTAAATTTCTACAATACAAAACTACCATTTGACTCTGGATGGAGTTTGAATTTTACTATGACAGCTGGTATATTTATGCCATCTAACTAAGCGTAAAAATGGAATTTTGCATAGCAAGATCCAAATGAATGTAACCATCTAGGGAATCAAGGCAAATAGTCTATCTTGACTCTCCATATGTGACTGGTGTCCCTGTGTTTATAGTTCCCAGTTCCCTCTACTGCAAACCAGGAATTTCCAATCTCATTCATTCCAAGACAGTAGAACTAGCAGACCCAGGGCCAGTCATAGTGGGTAGACTTAATTTCCTAAGTGCCTACCCCAACCTACAAATTATCCTTTGGTGGCCACTAGATCATTTAGAACATGCCTAAGACATCATAAGAAAAGAAAATTCTAAGCGTTTCTTATGAACACAAATGCAAAAATCCTCAGAAAAGAACTAGTAAATGCAATATACACAATATGTACAAACCATGCCCAACTGGCATTTATCCTAAGGAACTCAAGGTTAGTTTCACATAAAAAAATCAATTAATATAGTAAACTATTTTAATAGAAAAGGAAAAGATTCATATATTCATCTTAATAGGTGCAGGAAATGTATTTGATAAAATCTGGCACATATTCTTGATTAAAAAAATCTTAACAAGTTAGAAACCTTTAAATTAGGGCACCTAGGAAAAGCTTATAGATCATCACACTAATGAAAAATTACTGAATGCTTTTCCCCTGGGATCAGGAAGAAGATCCCTTATTGTTTCTATTCAATGTTGTAATGGAACTTTTAGCCAAAGAAATTAAGCAGGTAAATAGAGGGCAGGCAAAATGGAAGGACAATTAAAATAACCTCTATTTACATGTGACATCATATTATACATAGAAAAGTCCAAGGAAACCATCCACAAACAATCTATTAGAATAAGTGAAGGTCAGCCAGTTAGAAAGATACAAATATAATATACAAAACTCAGTTTCATTTCTACAAATCTGTAATGAATAATCCAAGCATGATATCAAGAAAGTATATTTAAAACCATATCAAATACAATAAATTTCTCAGACTAAATTTAACGAAAGAAGCGCAAATCTTATATTCTGGAGTATATATAGCATTCTAGAAAGAAACTAGAGATCCAAATCAATGAAAATGCTTTGGAAGTTCATGGATTGGAAGACTTAACAACATAAGGGTGGCAATGTTCCCTCAGATGAAAATGGAATCTTGCATAGCAAGATCCAGATGAACCCAATACAATCCATATGGAAACTTGCCGCAGTCCTGCTGCAGCAAAATAACTGGGGGGGGGGGGTGACGAACAACTTGTGTACATTGATGCAGCAGGAGTGGGAGCCATTTATTGTAGGACAGGAGGGGTTTATATACATTCCAAACAGCTTATTAACATAAACTAGATACAGCAGTCAACCAATAAGGAATCGCCACACTTAATGGCTCGCTGGCATTACTTCATAAACCACTCCCTCTGGCAAAATGCCAGGCACCATCTTGACTTGTTTACAGACTCTAACAGAAACTCAGTTGATTTCATTTGCAGAAAGTTACAGACTGATAATAAATTTATATGGAAATTAAAGATTCTCAGAAATCAAAATATTTTTTAGAAAGATTAATAAGGTTGAAGGATTCACCTCTAACAATTTAAGCCTTACTATAAAACTATAGTCATCCAGAAAATGTGGTGGTATTGACAAACAGAGATATATCAACACAGTTACACAGATAAATGAAACAGAACTGAATTTAGAAATAAGCCCTCAAGTTTTCCACAACTGATTTTCAGCAAGACAGCCAAGATCATTCAATGGGGGAAATAATAGTGCTTATAACAAATTGTGCTGGAAAAAAATATATATGTAAAATAATAAAGTTAGATTACTACCTGATACCATATGTTATTAAAAACTAAAATCTAGATTAAAAAGATCCAAATATAAAAACTGAAGCTATAAAACTCTCAAAAGAAAACAATGACATAAATCTCCATGCCCATGGATTAGGTAATAGTTTCTGAGGTATGATACCAAAATATATGCAACCAAGGAAAAAATAGATAAATTGGACTTAATCAAAATTATTTTTTTCAAAATAATACATTAATAATATGAAAAGACAATACAAAGAATGGGAGGAAAATATTTGCAAATCATATGCTCAATAAGAGATTATATCCTTATTACGTAAAGAATTCTTCCAACTCAATAATAAAATCACAGGCTAATTTAAAACTGGGCAAATAACTTGAATAACTTCTCAAAAGATATACAAATGGCCAAGAAGCACATGAAAAGATGCTAAAGTCTTAAACTATTAGAGAAATTTAATTGAATAACAAAATGCCATTTCACATAAAGATGATTTTAATAAATCATAAAAATAACCAATGGTGGTGAGGATTGGGTGAAATTGGAGCCCTCATGTGCTTGGGGAAAAATGTAAGATAGTGCACCTGTTTTGAAAAATTGTTTGGACAATTCCTCAAAAGCTCAAACACAGAGTGATCATATGACCCAGTAATTTCATTCCAAAGTACATGCCCAAGAGAAATAAAAACATACGTTCCCTCCCAAACTTGTATATGCAGAATTATTCATGATAGTTTAGAAAAACAAAAAGCAGAAACAACCCAAATGTCTATTGTTGATGAAAGGATATTCAAAATGTGGTATATCTTCACAATGGAATATTATTTGTGTATAATATTGCATGTAATGTTATATAATGAAATGTATAAAGTGCGAATACATGCAATAAGATTGACTTTAAAACATTTGCTAAGTGAAAGAAGCCAATTACAAAACACAACAGGATTTATGATTCCATTCATTTGGAAAGTTCACAATAGGCACTACAGAGGCAGAGAATAGGTTAGTGGGGCTGACCTCGCTGACCTGGCTGACCTAGGGCTTGTGGGTATGCAAAGAAATGGCCAATGGCTGCTAAAGGGGTACAGGGGGTGATGAAAATGTTCTAAAATTGATTGTGCAATTTTTTTGAATATATTAAGAAAGATTGAATTATACAGTTTAAATGGGTGATATGGGGCTGGGGATGTGGCTCAAGTGGTAGCGTGCTTTCCTGGCACGTGCGAGGCACTGGGTTCGATCCTCAGCACCACATACAAATATGATAAAGATGTTGTGTCCACCAAAAAATAAATATTAAAAAATTCTCTCTCTCTTTAATATATATATATTATATATTAAATATATATTTAGACCATTATATATATATATATATATATATATATATATATATATTGGTCTAAATATATATTTCCCCAAAATTTTATGTTGAAATTTTAAGACTGAAATGTTGGTGTTTATGATAGGTAGCAGACAAACAGGAGTAAAGTGAAGGTGATAATTCCATAGACTCAGCCAATGTGCCAGCCCTCCACATGTTTTATTTTAAATACCGATTTACCCGAGGCCATCTGACCCTGCTCTGGCTTAAGTCAATAGGATGTGTTACATTTCTTGACAAAAAAAAAACCTGTTATATGCAGTGCTAGTCTCAGGGCCAAGGAATAGATGTCCAAAGACTCCTTTCCAATAAGAAGGATACTGAAGGGGAATTTTTTGACCTTAATATAGACAAAGATTCTAAAACTCAGGAAAAAATGATAATTAAAAGCAAAGCCACCAACCACAAAATCTGCATTCCACACAGACCAAGGTCTGTTGGTCTCTAGTTTATCACTTCAACCCCCTGTGGGTCTTGCTAGGCTCCCTGCAGGAAAAATCCTGCAGAATAGGGACTTAAAATCAGATGCGATCCTCTTGTCAGTTCAAAAGATAAGAGGAGGTACCTGAGCAGGATTCTCTAGAAACTTCCCTAAGACTCCAATAAAACTAGGAAACAAAGTGGCTTGATGTTACTCTTCTCTCTGAGAAAACCCATCCTCCACCTTGAGGGTGTCTTTCCTTTCTCCTCTAATAAACTTTGCTACCCTTTTATTATGTTTTATGTTTTGCATGAAATCCTCTCTTGCAAGAACACAAGAGCCCACAGATTAAATGTGACCCCCACCCGATATCTCCAGTAACAGGAATGAGAACTTTGGAGAGGTGATTATATCATGAGGGAGGATTTCATGAAAGATATCAGTATCCTTGTAAAATCAGCCCAAGGGAATGTCTACAGCTATGTAAGAGTACAGTGAGAAGATGCCCATTATCAAGGAAGTGGACCCTCCCCAGGCACTGAATCTCCAGATAATTTGATCCTGTAATTCCCAACTACCAAACTTGTGAGAAATACATTTTTATTGTTTTTAAGATACTCAGTCTAAGGCATTTTGTCATAGCAGCCCAAATGAACTAAGATATGTGAACTATGTCTCAATAAAGTTTTTAAAAATGATTCCGAATTTTAGTCCATCCATGCCTCCATTGATGGAAATAAATCTTCCATATCCCTAACACTGGCTAGTCTATTGAAATACAGAGCTGAAAGCTGCAATCTCCATCCCAAAATATTCTATATAATAGGAGAAATGAGTGTCAAATCCATCCTCATGAGATGAAATGTATGATTCAATAAGAATAGAACACTATTGAAATACAAGAGAACCCAATAGATCCAATTCAGCATGGGGTTGAAAGGTCAGGGAAGGATTTCTAAAAAGGAAAATATCTAATCCAATGTTAGGGCACAGTAACGATGCAGAAGACAGAAAAAGCTTATTAGCAGATGTACTGAAGGATATGCAAAAACAGGGAGATACAAGACTATAAGGCATCTTGGAACTGCATAGGGCTAGGACACTGAATTCATCGACTAGAAGGGTAATCACTGAGAGCTGAGGTGTATCTTACATTACAACAGATTTTGTATGCTACCATACTAACAAGTTTACAGTAACGAGTATGCAAAAGGAAATTGGTTCGGCTTAGATTTGGAGAAGAGATATATCAGATCTACATAAAATCTAGAGAGACAATAAAATGGGGAAAATTCAGGAGACCACGCTTGCTATAATCCCAGTAGTAGTGAGGTCAGAGGGCAAAGGATGGGTTTGAAGATGCTCATAAGATAGAATTAATTTGCTATGCCAAAGCATTACATAGAGCTATTAAGAATGAGGAGGGAATCAGGACTAACTCCAAGTTTCTAACTTTGCAAATTACATTTGCTAGTAGTGCCCATTCATCATGATAGTGGTTACTGAGAGAAGATGAAATTAGGACCAATGGAAGACATAAGAAACCTCGTTGAGAAGCCACTGTTTTTAAGATGCCTGAGGGATGGCATAGTAGGCACATACAGATATCAAATGGATATAAAGAAACAAAAATCATGAAAAAGGACTGTGTAAAAATGAATATATGAATATTCATGATATATGGCTGTTGAATTTGTGAACTGGAAAATCACTGATAGAAAGTTTGAGCCATAAAGACAGAGAATAAAATCTATTAAACAAGCTTTTTCACTCATGATCTCTGTACTAGGAATAAGATAATGCTCTGAGCTTGAGTTTGCCTGTCACTAAAATGAATGTAGTAAGGAAATAAATATGGGAAATAGAAAAAAAAAAAAAATATATATATATATATATATATATATATATATATATAGAGAGAGAGAGAGAGAGAGAGAGAGAAATACAGATATAAAGATATAGATCTGGGTATAATGTAATGCTTCACATGGAAAAACTAATTCACTCCCCCTTCCTTCTTATGTAAAGCTTTGATATGAGCATTGTTCTGCATACTCAGCCTGCCTTTATTCAGATATGGGATGGAAGAATGACAAGTGGACAGAACATAAAAAATCTAATTTTCCAGGCAATGGGGATAGACTTAATGGGGTGGATAAGGTAGGACTAACAACCAGCCTGGTACAGACAGACTTTTAGAAAAGAGTTCCCATTTCATGACATTTTTCTAAGCTAGGGCTACTAGTAAACACCTTGACCACCTGAAAATGTCCAGGTGAGAGAATGAGTCCTACAGAAAGAAGCAACCCATGCCCAGAGACAGGCAGAGTCAGAGAACATCAGAACACCATTTGAGTCAACAGAGCCGACCATAGCTGAAGTGTGATTCCAGACTGGACTTTCTAGCTGAATCAGGCAGTACCTCAGCCAGTACATATTTTTGTTTGAGGTGGTTTCCTTGCACCACTTGCAACTGAAACATCTCTGTTCAGTGTCCTTTCTCAGCTCCAGGCAGGTCCTTTGTTCTGTGAAGCCTTTGTTCTATAGGAAGACTTTGGCCACTGAGAGAATTCCACCCTGTAGGACAGGTCTCTCTAGGGTCTAATAAAATCTGTGTTTCGTCCAGATGTGGAAGCATCTACCCAGAAAGCAGCAAATATGGAGTTATTTTGAAACACCAATTGACAGTTTGCCTAAAGTCAAATACCATGTCATATGATAAGGGCACACTCTCTACATGTGGAAGCTAATAGGAAGGTGTGAGAAGGAGGTCAGCAAGAACAAGTCACAGAATAGAGGACACAGAAGCCAATCCACAATATTACAACTATCTTATATTTGATAAAGGGGCTAAAAGCGTGCAATGCAGGAAGGATCGCATCTTCAACAAACGGTGCTGGGAAAACTGGAAATCCATATGCAACAAAATGAAACTGAATCCCTTTCTCTCGCCATGCACAAAAGTTAACTCAAAATGGATCAAGGAGCTTGATATCAAATCAGAGACTCTGCGTCTGATAGAAGAAAAAGTTGGCTACGATCTACATACTGTGGGGTCGAGCTCCAAATTCCTCAATAGGACACCCATAGCCCAAGAGTTAATAACTAGAATCAACAAATGGGACTTACTCAAACTAAAAAGTTTTTTCTCAGCAAAAGAAACAATAAGAGAGGTAGATAGGGAGCCTACATCCTGGGAACAAATCTTTACTCCTCACACTTCAGATAGAGCCCTAATATCCAGAGTATACAAAGAACTCAAAAAATTAGACAATAAGATAACAAATAACCCAATCAACAAATGGGCCAAGGACCTGAACAGACACTTCTCAGAGGAGGACATACAATCAATCAACAAGTACATGAAAGAATGCTCACCATCTCTAGCAGTCAGAGAAATGCAAATCAAAACCACCCTAAGATACCATCTCACTCTGGTAAGATTGGCAGCCATTATGAAGTCAAACAACAACAAGTGCTGACGAGGATGTGGGGAAAAGGGTACACTTGTACATTGCTGGTGGGACTGCAAATTGGTGAGGCCAATTTGGAAAGCAGTATGGAGATTGCTGGGAAAGCTGGGAATGGAACCACCATTTGACCCAGCTATTCCCCTTCTCAGTCTATTCCCTAAAGACCTAAAAAGAGCATACTACAGGGACACTGCTACATCAATGTTCATAGCAGCACAATTCACAATAGCAAGACTGTGGAACCAACCTAGATGTCCTTCAATAGACGAATGGATAAAAAAAAAAATGTGGCATTTATACACAATGGAGTATTACTCTGCATTAAAAAATGACAAAATCATAGAATTTGCAGGGAAATGGATGGCATTAGAGCAGATTATGCTAAGTGAAGCTAGCCAATCCCTAAAAAACAAATGCCAAATGTCTTCTTTGATATAAGGAGAGTAACTAAGAACAGAGTAGGGAGGAAGAGCATGAGAAGAAAATTAACATTAAACAGGGATGAGAGGTGGGAAGGAAAGGGAGAGAGAAGGGAAATTGCATGGAAATGGAAGGAGACCCTCAGGGTTATACAAAATTACATGCAAGAGGAAGTGAGGGGAAAGGGAAAAAAATAACAAGGGGGAGAAATGAATTACAGTAGATGGGGTAGAGAGAGAAGAGGGGAGGGGAGGGGAGGGGAGGGGGGATAGTAGAGGATAGGAAAGGCAGCAGAATACAACAGACACTAGTATGGCAATATGTAAATCAGTGGATGTGTAACCGATGTGATTCTGCAATCTGTATACGAGGTAAAAATGGGAGTTCATAACCCACTTGAATCAAAATGTGAAATATGATATATCAAGAACTATGTAATGTTTAGAACAACCAACAATAAAAATTTTAAAAAAAGATTAATACACACAAAAAAAAGAACAAGTCTCAGAAGAACATTTCAGCCTTTAGATTGTGATCCACTCCCCACCTTTATCACAAAGCTCTCCTTTGAAGTTGGATTTTGCAGACAACACACCAGCCTATATAAAATTCACTTACTGGGGGACAGGGGGACAATTCACAGTCGCAGGAATGCGAGAGTACAGGTGGATAAGCATTTCATGACTGCTTCTGAAACACCACCCTGGCATGAGGAGCCGTCTAGCATGGTGAAAAGGAAATATTTCTCTAGTCATTGACCCCAAATGTGCACCATCAGAGACTTTACTTACAAAAGTGATATGGAATGTGAAAATTTACAAATTTTCTCTTTTTTCCTTAAAATATATATGAATGTTGTCCTCACATAAATAATCCAAATTCATTGGACAGTTATAAAAGCTGGACAAAGGAAAAATAATATTCTTTCACCCAGCCATCTCAGTTAACTCCTGCTATTTTGTGCAGGGCTGGTGGTAGGATATGTGAA
Organism: Spermophilus citellus; assembly: GCF_964194105.1. Lineage (NCBI taxonomy): Eukaryota > Metazoa > Chordata > Mammalia > Rodentia > Sciuridae > Spermophilus > Spermophilus citellus. Next base: position 96,592,020 of record NC_138187.1, read on the forward strand.
TTGTTTATAAGAACTCATCTTGTTCTTGCAATTTTAGCAGTAAGCATAAGGGTTTAATATCTTTATAAAACATATAAAAAGTGCATAATTATTTAAATAACTAGGTAGTACCCCCAAGTATACAATAACCAGACAATTTTCAATGCACAAATGTTCTATAACTATTTAGCTTATCTCCTAATATTAGTACTTTTATCTCCTTCTAAGTACTTATCTCCTTGTATTTTTCCAATATAAACTATTATTAGGCCAAAAGTATATAGAGCTTTTCCTTAATCTTTGTATAAATTTTACCAAATTCTCTTATATGAAACCTATAATATTTTATATTCTCACTTATCAACAAGTATAAGAAATCTTATTTTTTCATGTTCCAGTATTATCATTTTAAAATTACAATAAGCAATTTCTATTTTCAATTTCTAAATTGAAAATACAAGTACAAAATAAATCCATAAAAAGAATGTGTAAATCCTGTAACATTCATTTTCCATAGAAATAGAGTCGATTCTTTAGAAGATAATGAAAAATTAAGCTGAAGAGAAAAACTATATTAAAAATAAAATTTTCAATAAGCTGCCTCCAAGTAATTCACTTTTCTATGAGTAACATCAGTTTTTCTTCAGGATTATGTCAAATAGACTTGAAAATAAAACTGTTTACAAGATAAAAGTTTCTCCAATGTACTATTAGAACATCAATCAGACTTTGGAATTCTGCTGCTAAGGGGCATATCATTTAAAATGTAGAGGTTTATAAACTGGAAAACGTAAATAAAATAATCTACAATTTTTTGAAGAAAAATGGTGCTTGATTAGGTTTAATAATAATGGCTTGGCATAAAATAGTCATTAAAATTGTTAAAGTTTACGAGACAATGAGAAAATCTCCCACAGTGTGACTTAATTATGATATTACAAACACTCCTTAATGTATAAATTGTTTTACATTAACCTTTATTATTTAGTTGTGGTAATCTAGCATACATTGTATTCAAGTCATCTTTTAATAGAATTTTATGCGTTTAAAAATAAAGTATTGTCTTTATGGGGGATAGGCTGATTATAGCAGGATAGCTAAAATATGTTCTATATATCACATGATGCTTCATTTAAAAAGGGTTTGGTGATCAGATATGTTCAGGAAAGACTCTATATTATGCCCTTCCTTTAGAGATCTGCAATGTATGGTTGTAAATTAAAAGCTCTAAGAAATTCTAAAACTATGCATCATTGTGTTTTATTTTATTTTAGTATATCCCAAACTTTTCGTCCAGGTTGTACATCATGCCTCCTGTCTGCCTTCTAAGAGGTGTCAGTAATGTCCTCAACAGCTCAACTTTCCTCTGCCCCTCCCCTTACCACCTGGTGAAATATGTGATACTATTAATGGGCCAGGTGACTACCTCCTGGGATGCTCCATGGGTAGGGAACTCTGCCGAGAGTGCGAGTGACAGGTGGCCAGGTAGTTATAGGTGGCACTGCCTCAGGAAGATGGCACTTGGTCTGATGCTGTCATTGTCAGCCTGCTTGTGGCTCCCCCAGTTCTTATGGATGCTGACATGGACCTTTGCCTTTATGACTCATCCACTCACCCTTTGGGATTCCTGTGCTATTTATTTCGGTTGCTCATTCAGGGCCTACAGTAATTGGAGAAGAAAGACCAGAAACTCCCTGAGGACTTGGTTCAAGCCTCAGATTATTTGCTAATTTATCTATTTATTTTTTAAATGCATAAGTTATTTGCTGTGCATCAGGCATTGAATACTTTGGAAATATTAATTCATTCAATTTTCACAAAACCCTACAGGATGCATGCTGTTTATTAGCCCTACCATATGAAAGGAAAAGCCAAAGCACACAGAAGTTCAGCAACTTGTTAGTTACTGAGAGTGATAGAAAGCAGCTGAGCTAGGGAGGGACCCAGTAATAACACTTAGCCACTGATGTAGTTTGAAAGTTTGTTCCCTCCAAAATTCAAATTGAAATTCCCAAATGTAATAGTATTATTAAATAGAGTTTTAGGAGATGATTACATCATGAGCAATCTGCCATCATGAAATGGATTAGTGCCCCTACAAATGGACTTAAGGGGCCTGCATTTCCCTTTGCCCTACTGACCCTTCTGGCAGGTAAAGACTTAGCAAGAGGGTAGCCAGTCCTCCCTAGAAACCAAATGAGCTGGTACCTGGATCTTGGACTTTGTGGCCCCAGAACTGTGATAAATGACTTTCCTGTTGCAGACCACCCAGTCCCAGGTATTTAGTTATAGGAGCCAGAACAGACTGTAACAACTCATAAGCTAGGGTGCCTCTTTGACTGATTTGCTTCTCTGCATCTTTAACCATATAATAAGACACACTCTGCAGAGTCCCTCCCAGTTCTAGAATTCCATCTCCATCCTGCCTTATTGGAAGAGCTCTTCCCCTGACTCAGTCAGGTTTCCTTACTACTCTGACAATCACAGTCCAGTGTGACAAGTGTGACAAAGTAATTGCAGGTGGCATCGCAGATCATTACAGACTGCTGGCAGGTGCTTCACACTTAGTAGTGATTTTACAGGAGAGGTCAGAGATATGAAAGTCACTTTGAGCTGTCAGGAAATCTAGGCCCGTAATCAGCAGGCAGCATGCTTATCACAGAGTGGATACTCAGATACCTGCTGATCAGAGGGTGCATGATAACGGAAGTCTCTCAGTGAATTTGAATCCTTGTCCACTAAAAAGAAGAGAAGATCCATTTTGGTGTGACATTGAAGATAAAGTTAAATAATGGGAGGACAAAATTTAGCTACGAGGAAGATCTGTCAGTTAAAGAGAGAACCTCTATCATGGTTGATAAAGTCAGAAGTCTTGACGATAAAGCAGTTTCACTGTAAAATATTCATTCACCTGGGTGTCAGTCAGTTGCCAAAATGGCTCCTGGCCTATATCATCATGTCCCTGAGGCTCTGAAAGTCTCATTTATCAGTCATCAGGGCTATTATGAAGTCCAATATGAATTGCAGCAAATGTGAAAAGCTAGATGCTTGAAAACATCTATCTATTTATCTATAAGTGGCAATCTTACTTTTATTTAAACTGGCAATATACAACTAGAAATATAAAAAAGAGACAAAAAATGAAAAAAGTGTATAGACATTATAAGTAGTTGGATTTTGCTTTTGTAAATTTTCTGTATTATTGCCTTATAGCCTTTTACAATAATTTTTAAATTACCCAGAATAAACTAAAAATTGCCCATTCTATAGTTTCCTGAGAAACACAGGTCTTCACATGTGATGCATCACTATCCACAGGATCTCTATCCTGCCTTGACTCTTTAACCCTGCATGTTTTAAATACTAATGTATATTATACATTTATAGAGATTGTCAAGCAGGTCACAAAGCCATTAATGCATCAGACCCACACAGATGCTCTTCAAATTAAAATGGGATTTCATCCCAACAAACCCACTGTGGGTTGAAAATATCTAATGCAAAAATATGCATTTGATACAACTAACCTGCTGAATATTGGATCAGCAATGCATCATATCGCAGGACGTCGGTGGGTCACTCTCCGGAGCATGAGGCTGATGAGGAGCTAAAGCTGCCCAGCATCATAGGAGGGCTCACCCCTCGCCTGAAAAGAGATAAAAATTTAAAGTGGGGTTTCTACTGAATGCACAGCACTTTTGAAGCATCATAAATTTGAAAAACTCCAAGTAGACTGTTGTCAAGTCAGCACCATATCAACCTGGCATTGGGTTAGTGGTTGGACCTGGTGAGAAGCTGATGGGTGAGTCGAAAGAAATGGCACCAGAGGCTGGAAGTGTCACAATTTGTTTTGTGCATTGTCAAACAGCACGAGTGTCACCTGTGGTAACATGCAAGGGAGAGTGCTCACAGGTTTCATCTTGGGGCCTCTTAGCCAAGTGCTACTAGAATAAGGAAAAGAAGTCAGGCCAATAGTGAGCAGAAATGAAAGAGCTCATGAGTCCAGAATGCAGATATTTAAAGGGTTAGGAAAGCTAATGGCTTCTGAATTTTAAACAGTAAGAGATGAGATTGTTAAAAGACCTTTAGAGGCAAAGGTCCAGCAGAGCTTCTTAGTTGAAATAAATGACAGAAGCCAAAAGTAGGTAAAGGAATGCCTGCCTTGGCCCCATAGGTGTGAGGTCACCACCTTTAGGTTTAGAGCAGGGGTGTGATGGAGGGAAGGTGGAGGAGGGAAAGGGAAAGGGAGACCAGAGAGTGGTACAGGGAGGGAGGCCAATCACAGATGTGGGTCCAGGAAAGAGCAAGATGTAACTAATGGGAAGCAAATAGATTAAAAGCCTTGAAGTTTTCTCAGGGAAGAGTATTTGAAAAGAAGTTGTAAAGCTAGACCAAAAGGAAAAATTTTAAAAGTCTTAAGACTATTAAAGAATTAAAAGAACTCTTGGACTCCAACTTTTTACAGATGAGAAATTAAGCTCCAAAATCTCTTCCGTCCCTAGTCTCCGATGCCCATGTCACATGTGGCCAAAGATGATAGTTAACAAGGAAGAAGGCTTACTCTTCCTGTCCTTCTCCTGAAACATCAGAGCCGGGAACCACAGTCAAACAAAACACAAACAACAACAACAAAAACAAGAAAACGAGGTAGTTCTCCCTGAAGGACTGAGCCAGTGTCTAATCAGAGCAATGTCCCCATTTACAAGACCTACCCCCAGAGGATAAGGGGATTTCAGCAAGACTGGGACCAGCAAAGTGGTGGTACACTTACCTTCTCCCTGCTGCACCCTATGGAGCAGATGGGGCATGGGCAATGAGATCTTCACATTTTGCTTCTATGCCATGTATCTAGGGGGCCACATCTGTATCTGATGGAGAGCTCTGCCACACATAGAATCTGATTCTGAATGAGACAGCCTGGTTTGGTTCCCTTTAGGAAATGTTGATTGTGTTCTGTGTGTGGAAAGAAGAATGAAAGAGATATTTGACAACCTGAAGGGCAGACGACAATGAAACCTGGTTCTATGTTCACCAGACATATTTCCTCTTTTCCTTATGGGTTCACTGTTATTGAAAAAAGTCAGTCTTCAGCTCTGCCTGAAAATAGAATGGTCATGTGACTACATTCCACTAGTGGCATGTGAGCAGAGGAGATGCTCACAGGTCTGTCCCACCAAATACTCTATTCTCTGTCCTCTTCCTCTTCTGCATCAATATTGCAGGCTCTTTGATAAAGACTGGGGTGTCAGAAGAAAAATGTATCCCTTAAAAGAGGGTCCCCCCATTTACACTGGATTATTCTTTGATAAAACAATAACCGTCTTGTAATTTTTCATTCATAAACCTATGAAATTGGTAGTTGTTTGTTATCACTTAGCTCAACTGTACTAAATAGAAATGTGTCATAATTTAGTCAGTTCTGAGAAATCCAAATGAAATGCAAATATTTCATTCCTTTGTTCTAATAAATATATTCATTTCCCCATGACAACTACAAATAAATATTAGTATAAACAATTTTAAAACTATAGACATCAGTAAATAATTTGCACATGCCATTCTATTCTACCCCCAATAGAAAGCAGGGAATCATTTATATGATACGTGTTGGAAACAGGAATCAGACCAATGTTCTTCCCATATATTACATCTCATGAATGGCTTCAACTGTGACCAATGGGCATATTCTCATTTCAAGGTTAGATTATGAATGAAAATGAGATTGAGCCATTTCAATAACAAACATCCAGCACCTTCTGCTGATCACAGGCATACACTGATTCTCCTTTGAGTTACAATGGAGTTATGTCCTGATACACTTGTCATGAATTGAAAATTTGAAGGTTAAAAATGCATCTAACTTGCCTAGCCTACCAAGCATTAGAGCTCAGAAACACAGCATGCTGCAGACCATGAGCTGTTTACCCTAGTGACCAAGTGGCCAATGAGTGCCTGTGCAGACTGCCACTGTCCAGGATCTCGAGAGAGTCAAACATCACCAGCCCAGGAAGAGACCGAGATGTCAACTTCAAAGTTGAACAGTTTGTACTGAATGCACATCACTTTCACACTGTCAGGGCCCTTCCTTAGGTCACTTGATGATACAGTTTGTCCCTGGGACAACTGGCTGAGCCTTCTGGTTGACAGAGCATGTTTTACTCTGTGGCAAGTTTTCACTTCAGACCTACTGAATGGTTCTCTTTTATGAGTTTTTACTTGCTTCTGTTTAATAAAATATATACTGTATGTAAAAGCAATACTTTTTTATTATCTATATTGCCATATTCACATTTGCTTTTAAATACGTTTTAAATAATTAAAGCATAAACTTATAAACATTCAAAGGAAAAATATTCCAAGTTCCATTTCAAGAATTTTTTAGAAGGAAAAAAATGGAAAAATAAAACTTATTATTCCCATGGAAAGATTTGATCACTCTCAGAGAAAATCAGAATAAGGAAATGTTAAATGTTATGTCTATTGACGTCTGACGTCTAAAATGGTACACGTACATAATAAACATTATGAAAAAGATAATAAAAGTCTATATATTAAGAAACAGATAGTGATAAAGTGAAAACTAAAGCATTGCTCATAATTAATGAATTTCTAATATTTTTCATTTGGTTTTGCCACATCAAAATAATCGGGGAATGAATTTAGATTGGGGCATTCTAACTCTGGCATCGCATATCACTGGTTAACTCTATCTTTCAACACCTTAAATGCAAGCAATATTCTGATAGAATAAAATCTTTATTCATTTAGAATGAATCATATTTATAGTCATAATGAATTATTAATCATATCATGAATAATTTGTGCTAAAAAACTCTGATATTCAAAGAATATTTCAGGCATCTTTGAAAAAGATTTGGAATTTTTCAATCCCAGCAATCTACACAAACTATTTATTTCAAGGACAAATACATTTTCCAGAAGGTTTCACATCAACATGAGAAATCAAGTTTGATTGCATATTTAAATTTACACCTTACACCTGGCCTCATTCCGTTTCCACTTTCTAATCACTACAATATCATTTCAAGATACTGACAATGCTAAGATATTTAGGGAATGGTGCTTTAGAGATGATTCAGTGAAGATAATTATTCTATCTTTATGAATTTCTAGTTAAGCATTTCACGCTGATTTGTCAGCATATAATCCTGTAACTGTAATTAATTTGACAGATCTATAATCAGGATTCTTCTGGCAAAAACTAAACCTTTGGTTATTTTAATATCTTTTTAAACTCCTTTTTCATTTTCACTTACTACACCTTTCCAATTAACTTTATATAAAGCTTTAAACTATGTCCTTAGTTTTTCCTTCACAAAAGTGACTTGATATCTGAGGGCAAAGATCAGCAAATTAGTTCCTGAGGGAATTTCATATGTTAATGAAGGGTAGATATTAGCCCTTGATATTAATGGAAATTATTCATGCTCATCATGCCATGTAATCTCATCATTTGCAAGTCTCTTATTTCTGTCGAGAAATAAAGACTGTAGTCCTGTTTTTGAACTAAATTGTTATTGTGTAGTAGATAAAGTGATGGTTTTTAATTTATACCTGTGTGAATTTAATTTTTCCTAATATTGTGCCCTTAATCTTCCCAGCTATTCATTTTTATCTAGGAGTTACCTTTTCCTCTTCAACTAACATCTTATTATTCTGGGTGAAATAGAAGAAGACCATGTAAATTTAAAAAAAAAAAATTAAAAGGAGAGTACTAAAATGTTAGAATAGAGAAGGTCACTTTCCTGGCTGCTTTATAGTGTAAACCCTTTTGTAAAGTAACTACTTTTAGCATGGGCAATGACTGATCATATCACTTCTGCTTACTGTGTCACATAACATTGTAGATGTCAATATATGGCTTAATGCTATATATTGTTTGCATTGGTTCTTGTTATTTTTTGTCTCCCCCTAAACAGTGAGGTACTGGAAATCTTCAGGGACAGTATTTAAGTCCACAAGGTAGAAAATCTACTGCCACAAATGCATAATGTTAGATTCATAGAAAAACAATATAAAAATCAAGTTAAAAAATCACCCCAAACACTGAGGTACTCCAATAATAGAATCCATTGATTCCACAGTAGAAGAAATATCAGAGAAGGAGTTTAGAATATGCATAGTTAAACTGATCAGCAAAGTAAAGGCAACATAAGAAGTTACATCAGAGAGAAAATACAACAAGTGAAAGATAACTACCATAAAGAGAGATACATGATACATTCTGGAAAAAAAAAATCAAGCAGAAATCCTTAGAATGAAGGAATCAATTGACCAAATTAAAAATGTATTAGAAAGCATCACCAGCAGACTAGACCACTTGGGAGACAGTTTCAGGCAATGAAGACAAAATATATTATCTTGAAAATAAAATTGACCATAGAGAAAAGATGTTAAGAGACCATGAGCAAAACTTTCAAGAAATATGGGATAACATGAAAAGACCAAACTTAAGATTTATCAGGACTGTTGAAGGCTCAGAGACACAAACCAAGGGAATGCACAACATTTTCAAAAAATACCTAAAATTTTCCCAAAACTTAAGAATGAAATGTAAAATCAAATACAGGAAGCATACATGATCCCAAATATATAGATTTACAATAGACCCACACCAAGGCACATTATATGAAAATGACTAACATACAAAGTAAGGATACTATTTTAAAGATGTCAGAGAAAAATGACAGAACCTATGTCGAGGGAAACCAATCCAGATCTCAGTTGATTTCTCAACCCAGACCCTCAAAGCTAGGAGATCTTGAAATAACATATACCAAACTCTGAAGGAAAATGGATGCCAACCAAGAATACCATACCCAGTAAAATTAAACTTCAGAATAGATAATAAAATAAAAACCTTCCATGATAAACAAAGTTAAAAGAATATAAAGCTAGAAAGCCTGCACTACATAGCATACTCAATAAAATATTTCATGAAAAAGAAATGAAAAATAAAATTGAAAACCAGCAAAAGGAGGAACAATAATAAAGAATAATCAAAAGAGAAACTAATTCAAGTTAAAAAACAGAAATAAATCAAAATAACAGGGAATAAAAATCATTTCTCACTAATAACATTGAATGTAATTGGCTAAAATTAAAAGGATGGGAAAACAACATCATTCAACTGTATTTCATAAACAAGCAGGGGTTTCTATCCTCATATTAGATAAAGTAGACTTCAAGCCAAAGTTAATCAGAAGAGACAAAGAAGGACTTTTCATACTGCTTAAGGGAATTATACATCAACAAGACATAACAATTGTAAATATTTTTGTCACCAACAATGGAGCAACTACATTCATTAAACAAACCCTTCTCAATTTCAAGAATCAAACAGATCACCACACAATAAAACTGGGTGATTTTAACATGCCTTTCTTGTCACTGGATAGATCCTCCAAATAAAATCTAAATAAAGAAGTTATCAAGCTAAAAACTACAATTATGTTTTCTTTGATATAAAGAGGTTGATAGGGAACAGGAGCATGGGAGGAATAGACAAACTCTAGATAGGGCAGAGGGTTGGAGAGAAAGGGAGGGGCATGGGGTAATTAATGATGGTGAAATGTGATGATCATTACTATGCAAAGTACATGTATGAAGACATGGATTGGTGTGAATATACTAGATATACAACCAGAGATATGAAAACTGTGCTCTATATATATATAATAAGAATTGTAATGCATTCTGCTGTCATATATAAGTAAAAAAATTTATATAAAAAAATTTAAAAAGTTAAAAAATCAATTAATAATTTATACTTAACAGACATACATAGAATATTTCATCCATCAATGACTGAATACACTTTCTTCTCAGCAGCATATGGGTCTTTTTCAAAAATAGACCATATCTTAGGCCCCAAAGCAAATCTTAACAAATACAAAAATATAGAGATAATATCTTGCATTTTACCAGATCATAATGGAATAAAATTAGAAAGCAATGATAAAATAAAAAACAGAAGCTATGGTAACACTTGATGACTAAATAGTACACTACTTAATAACCAATGTATAGCTGAAAAAATAAGGGAAGAAATTTTTAAAAACTACTTAGATGTAAATGAGAACACCAATATAATATATCAAAATCTTTTGGACACTAAAAAGGCAGTTTAAGGAGAAAGTTCATTCCATTGAGCTCATTCATTCAAAGAATGGAAGGACACCAAATAAATAACCTAACACTATATCTCAAAGCTCTGGAAGAAGAAAAACAAATAAAAACCAAAAGCAGCAGAAGACAGGAAATAGTTAAAGTCACAGGTGAAATCAATGAAATTGAAATTAAAAAAATCAAAAAATCAACAAAACAAAAAGTTGGTTCTTTGAAAAAATAATTCAAATTAATAAACACTTAGTCAAACTAGTGAAGAGTAAGAGAGGGAAAAAAAACTCAAATTACTAATTTGTGATGAAAAAGGAAATATCAGACACTAATGAATTACAGATGATAATCAGAACCTACTTTAAAAATTTATACTCTAAAAAAATAGAAAAATCTTGAAGACATCAGCAAATTTCTAGAGATACATGACCTATCCAAATTAAATCAGGAGGATACAGAAAATTCGAACAAATCAATACAAAGCAATGAAATTGAAGACACCATCAAAAGCCTACCCACAAAGAAAAGCTCAGGAACAGATTCTCAGCTGAGTTCTACCAGACCTTCAAAGAAGAACAAACACCAATCCTCTTCAAATTATTCCATGAAATAGCAAAGGTGGGAGCCCTTCCAAACTCACTCTGTGAAGCTAGTATCACCCTGATACCAAAATGCAACAAAGATATGTGAAAGAAAGAAAATTCAGACCAATATCCCTGATGAACACGGGTACAAAAATTCTTAATAAAATATTGGCAAATCACATGCAAAAACATATTTAAAATATATTACACCATGATTAAGTGGGGTTCATCAAGGTTATTTCAATATATGGAAATCAATAAATGTAATTCATCACATCAATAGACTTAAATACAAGAATCACATGATCATCTCAATAGATGCAGATAAAGCATTTGACAAAGTACAGCATCCATTCAATGTTCAAAACTCCAGAAAAACAAAGGATAGAAAGGATACAACACTGTAAATGCTAGATATGTTAAACCCAAGCCAAACACCATTCTAAATGGAGAAAAATTGAAAGAATTCCCTCTGAAAATGAACAAGACAGGGATGCCCTCTTTCACCACTTCTATTCTACACAGTCCTTAAAACTCTAGCCAGAGCAATTAGACAAAGGAAAGAAATTAAAGGGATACTAGTAGGAAAAGAAGAGCTCAAGAGCTCAAACTAAATATTCCTATTTGCTGTTGACATGATTCTATATTTAGAAGACCCAAAAACTCCACCAGAAAACTTCTAGAACCCATAAATGAATTCAGCACATTAGCAGGAAATCAAATTAACTCCCATAAATCCATTGTGTTCCTATACATAATGATAATCAACTGAAAGAGACACTAGGAAAACTATACCATTAACAATAGCCTCAATAGGGAGCAGGAGCATGGGAGGAATAGAGGAACTCTAGATAGGGCAGAGGGTTGGAGGGAAAGGGAGGGGCATGGGGTAATTAATGATGGTGGAATGTGATGATCATTACTATGCAAAGTACATGTATGAAGACATGGATTGGGAGTTAAATTTATCAAGTGATGATCATTACTATGCAAAGTACATGTATGAAGACATGGATTGGGAGTTAAATTTAACAAAAGAGAAATTGAAGAAGACCTTAGACAATAGAAAGATCTATTCTTGTTCATGGATAGGCAAAACTAATATTATCAAAATGGTCATACTACCAAAAGCATTATACAGATTCAATGCAATTCCTATTAAAATTACAATGATGTTCTTCATAGAAATAGAAGAAATAGTCATGAAATTCCTTGAGAAGTATTAGGGGCCCAGAATTGCCAAAGCAATCCTAAGCAAGGAAAGTGAAGCAGGAGGCATCATAATAGCAGACCTTAAATTACCCTACAGAGCTATCGTAACAAAAATGGCATGGTATTGCCACCAAATGTTATTGGCAACAAAACAGATATGAAGACCAATGGAACATAAGAGAAGATACAGAAACAAACTCACATAAATACATTCATTGAATAGTAGACAAGGGCACCATAAATATACATTGGAGAAAAGATTGCCTCTTCAACAAATGGCAATGGGAAGACTGGAAATCTGTGTGTAGCAGAATGAAATTTAACTTCTCTATTTCACTCTGCACAAAACTCAAAGTGTGTCAAGGACCTAGGCATTAGACCAAAGTCCCTGCACTAACTAGAAGAAAAATAGGCCCAACTTTCTATCATGTCAGCTTAGGAACCAAATTCCTCAACAAGACTTCTAAAGCACAAGAAGTAAAATCAAGAATTAATAAATGTGATGGTATCAAATTAAAGAGCTTCTTCACAGCAAAGGAAACAAGGAAGAACATGAAAAGAAAGCCCAGAAAAGAGGATAAAATCTTTATCACTTGCACCTCAGATGAGGCATTAACCTTCAGAATAGACATAGAATTAAAAAAACTTAACATCAATAAAACAAATATCCCAATCAATAAATGGTCAAAGGTACTGAACTAGCACTTCATAGAAGAAATATAAGTGGTCAACAAATATAGGAAAAAAGGTTCAACATCTCTAGCAATTAGAGAAATGCAAATTAAAACTACACTGAGATTCCATCTCACTCCTGTCAGAATGGCAATTACCAAGAAAACAAGTAATAAATCTTAGTGAGGATGTGATGGCAAAATTTCATTCATACACTGCTGGTGGGACTGCAAATTGGTGCAACCACTCTGGAAAACAATATAGAGATTCCTCAGAAAACTTAGAATGTAATCACCATTTGAACCAGCTATCCCACTCCTCAGTATATACCAAAAGGGTTAAAAATCAGCATACTACAGTAATGCAGCCACATCGGTGTTTATAGCAGCTCGATTCACAATAGCTAACCTATAGAACCAACCTATTTGCCCTTCAAAAGATGAATGAATAAAGAAAATTTTGTAAATATACACCATGGAATATTACTGAACCATAAATCTGAATGTAATTATGGTATTTGCCAGTAAATAGATGGAATTGGAGACTATCATGCTAAGTGAAATGATCAAGTCCCCAAAACTCAAAGACCAAATGTTCTCTCTGATATGCAGAATGGTGGGGGCAAGAATAGAAGTTCATTGGATTATACAAAGGGGAATGAAGGGAAGGGAGGTGGATGGGAATAGGAAAGACAGTCGATTGAATCTGACATAACATTCCCATTTTCATATATAAATTCATGACCAGTGAAATGCCACATCATATACAACCACAAGAATGGGAAGTTATACTCCATGTATCTATAATATGTCAAAATATACTCTATTGTCATGTATATTTAAATAGAACAAATTAAAATTTGAATCTGAATTTTAAAAATTTAAAACTGTTTTGTATCTAAATCCTTTGGGGATTCCATGAAGACCTGTAGTATACAATCACAATACATGTTTGCAAACCAGCACTATAGGATTTACAGAAGTTATTTTAACACTGTATCTTTTAAAATATTACAGACAATTGATTGGGATAAAATGTGAGTCAGAGCAGGAATCTATGGAGATGGTGGATTTAGTAACTGATATGAAATTCTAATATCTATAGTCCTTTCCTTCATTTGCCCATCACTTTACATACTGTGAAATACTTTAAGGCCCTTTGATCTGATTGGCATTTGAGGATCACAACAACCCTGAAATTCACATGCTACTCCACAGACATGAGTTCCCTTCCTGCAGGTCCTCCCAGTGGCAGAAGCAAGGCCTGTAGTTGTGTAGGCAATGCACTCCAAAGCCCAAGTAAGACCATGAAAAAGCATGAGCTGGACCAGATTCTTCATTCACATTGATGTAGTTAACCACTGGGATGTTACGTTTATGTTGACAACTTGACTGGGTTAAAGACTACCCAGATGGCTAAAGGTGTTTCTGGAAGAAGTTAGCATTTGAATCAGTGGATAGATAAGTAAAAAGATCAGTCCTATCAAGTAGGTGTCCATATCCAATCCATCAAAAGCCCAGACAGAAAAACATATGGAGAAAGAGTGAATTCTCTTTTTTCTTGAGCAGGGACATTTATCTTCTCTAGCTCTCAGACATTGGAGCCCTAGGTTCTCAGGCCTTTGGACTCCAGGGTTTACACCAGTGCCCCCTGGGTCTCAGATCTTCTGAGCCAACAGTTTTACTCCACCAGCTTTTTTGGGTCCCCACCTTGCAGACCACGTAGCATGGGACTTCTACACCCCCATAACCTCATGAGCCAGTTCCCAGAATACATCTCCTCATCTATCATGATATGTGTCCTATTGGCTGTGTTTTTCTGAAAAACTCCACCCAATACAGTTATTCGCATTCATTAGATGTTGCTATGCTTAGCATATTAAGTATGTGTGGAATCTCCACTATAAAAAAAACCACATAATTAATTTTTGGGGGTTACCAGGGATTGAATCTCAGGGGTGCTTAACCACTGAGCCACTTCCCAAGCCCTTTTTATTTCTTTATTTTTATTTTGAAACAGATTTTCACTAAATTGCTTAGGGATTCACTAAGTTGCTGAGGCTGCCTTTGAACTTGTGATCCTCTTGTCTCAGCCTCCTAAGCCAAACAAAATGGGTCATACTACTTGAACTTCAGTAAATAAAAATGAATAGCACAAAGGTGTGGGGTTGTTTTCTTTCTTTTCTTGCCTATTTTGCAAAAACAGAGCCTGTAAAAAGTTTACTCAAAAATTCAAGGCTGCTGAATCCTACAAATTTGAGTTATTCTCTGATAAACATTAGTTTGCTTTATTTCATCTTTTTTCTTCTGACAGGCCAAAACAGCCCTGTTTGTCCCTGTCAAAATCTTAAGCTTTTCAAGAGGCAAGAACAGTTTCTCCAGTCTGGACGACAATCATGACTACATTACAGTTCCACTCCTGTTTCCGCCTCTTTCTCAGCCCAGCAAACAGCTGCTGTGCTGGCCCCCAGGGGAGTAGAGGGCACACTTGGGAGAAGATAAACAATTTTCAAAAAATCAGCTCTAGTTCAGCTTGAATAGGACAGGAAAGAACCAACACTAAGATAGGAAGTCCAAGCCAGGCTTGAACAATGTATTTCTGTCTGGACTGGAACAAAGTCTACCATTCAACTTTGGTGGCATGGAACAGGAAAGCATCAGCCAATGCTGTTTAGAGTAGCAACTAATTTGCTTTAAAGAAAAATATCTGTGCCTATATGTCACTATATGAGAATTCTTTGGCCCTGTCTGAAACAAGCACCATTGGAACATCTAAGGTGTGTATTATGGTTTAGATATGAGGTGTCCCCCAAAACGCATGTGTGAGACAATGAAAGAAGGTTAGAGGTGAAATGATTGGGGCATGAGAGCCTTAACCTAATCAGTGGATTAATCTCTTGACAGGGATTAACCAGGTGGGTAACCACACGGTTAATCCCTGTCAGGAGATTAATAAATAGGGTAAGCCTGGGGGGCAGTCAGTCATTAGAGGTATACCTTTGGGGTATATATTTTGTCCCTGGAGAGTGGAGTCCCTCTCTTTCTCTCTTTCTGCTTATGGCCACATCCTGAGCTGTTTGCCTCCACCACACTTTTCTACCATGATGTTCTGCCACCCCCCAGGAGCAATGGAGTTGGCATCTATGGACTGAGACCTCTGAAACTGTGAGTCCCCAAGGAAATATTTCTGTCTCTAAAATTGTCCATCAGGCATTTTGGTCAGAGCAACAGAAAAGCTGATAAAAAAGTGTCATCCAGGGGTCATGACATTGGGTCCAGCACTGATGGTGTGGACTCCAGTCCAGCTGGATGCTGAACTCAGAGTAGGCTTCAGGTCCAGCAGGCGCTTCATTCTTCCAGGTGAGGTGCTTGTATGTATCTCAGCATAACAGTGAGGCCAAAACACACACGATGATGAGTTGAAAGCCCTTTGAAAAGCACAGAACCCACTCACCACCCCACAGACAAAGCACTGTGGGGGATGAATGCTGGATCTCTTTAACTGTAGTATATTGAAGCATCTCCTTACATACCCTGGATATATACAACTTTTGTCAATTATACCTCAATAAACCTACAGAAAAGAAGAAGAAATTTTAGTAATGAAACTTTTCAGTGAAGCTTGTTTTTTCTGAGGACATTACAAATGCCCATTTAGGATGTAATCTCTCTTGCTAATAATTTCACCCACTAATCAGGAGATGCTAGACATACACATGGTCCAGAAGAAATGTCAAGAGAGATTTTATTCAGGTTCTTTCATGGGAGAGAGTTCAGCATAAACTAAGCTCAGCTCCACTGAAACAAGAGGCAGGAGGCTTTGCTTTTTCTGGACTTGCAGATACCCTGCCAGATCAGGGGCCGTTGGACAACCTGCTTGGGCCTCCGTATTTACCAACCAGCATCTGTCAAAGTTAGCTCCACTGGCCACAGAGACCTAGAGACAGGGGCCCTTTCTTTCTTCATCATTCCATTTCAAGAGGAAGTGCCCAGATCTTTGAGAAAGATAATTCTGGATGTAAAACATTTACTCCTCAAAGAAACAGAAGGAATTTAAGATTGTAAGTTTTCTAAAGACAGGGAGTTCCAGGTTTGGATGGAACAGGTAGTAAATTCTTCTAGCCACATTAAACTTCTCAAGCAGGAATCTTAAGAAGGTGTGGTGGGGTGTCTGAGTCATCCCAAGGACTGGACCTTGAATTGTTAGATATGCTAGTGTTCCTTCAAGTCTGGGCTGGCAGTGTTTACAAAGCCATTTGTATTGAGAGAGTTTGCAGCCAAGAGGGATCAGAGGAGCTGAGTGAAGTCAAGGAGAAGAGGAGAGAGACTCTTCACATGTGTCCATCAAGCAGTCCTTATAACATAGTATGGCTTGAATTTGATGCATGTAGCCTTCACTATAAGGTACACATCTAGGAAACATCCACTTCATGATTTGACATGTGTGGAGGAATGCATATATTTTAAAGTTAAAACAGGAGGAACAAAACTAAGATCTTAGAATGTCAAAATCACTTCCAACATTAATGTAAACACACGCACACGCACTCGCACAACACACACACACATCAAAAATATTAAGGCAATTTAAAAGTGATTATTTAAAAAATATAAAAAAGAATTCAAAATCTTAACACCAAAAACACACAAATAACCCACTCAATAAATTGGTAAAGAAACTGAACAGGCACCAATAATAAACGTTGGTGAAGATGTGGGGAGGAAAAGCACACTCATACATTGCTGGTGAGACTGCAAATTGGTGCAGCCACTCTGGAAAGAAATGGAGATTCCTCAGAAAACTTGGAATAGAACCATCATCTGATCCAACTATCCCACACCTCAGTTTATACCAAAAAGACTTAAAATCAGCATACTATAGTGACACAGCCACATCAATGTTTATAGCAGATCAATTTACAATAGCTAACTTATGAAACCAACCTAGATGCCTTTCAACAGATGAATGGAAAAAGAAAATGTGGCATATAGTCACAATAGAGTATAACGCAACCATAAATCAGGATGTATTTATGACATTTGCAAGTAAATGAATGGATCTGGAAATTACTGTGCTAAATGAAATAAGCCAGTCCTCCCAAAAAAACAAAGGTCAAATATTCTCTCTGATATGTGAATGCTAATTCACAAGGGGTGGGTGTAGAATAGAATTTCATTGGATTAGACAAAAGGAAATGAAGGGAAGAAAGGGGAAACAGGAATGGGAAAGATGGTGGAATGAATCCAACATAATATTCCTATGAACATATATGAATACACCACAGTGAATCTCCACATTATGTACAACCACAAGACTGGGAACTTAATTAGAATAGAATGTACTCATGTTTGTATAAAGAAGTCTAAATATACCCTACTGCCTTAGAGATGATGAAACATAGTAGATAGTGGAGGAATCAAAAATATATCCAACCAAGTCTTTTAGGAACACTTGAACTTCCCTTTCATCAAATCCAAGAAGACCATCCAGTGCTCTAGATGCTTGGGGTGAGACAGGGATTTAGGATAAAGATATACCAAGTTCCAAAGGAAATGCCCACAAGCCTCTGAGAAGCAGAAGGCATATTGTAAAACTTGCCCAACCTGCCTTTGGTCTGCATTCTCGTAAAATGAGGAAAACTCACAGATGCAGGGAAAACTGGCCCAAAATTGTACAGATCCATCTGGCTTCACCTTAAGTCTGGCCCCTAGCTACAGCTCCTCTGAAAACACAGGACCCTAACCCAAAGCATAGCATCTCACTCTGGATACAGCCCACATTCTCCCTTGAACCTGTAGCTACTTTCTACATAAACCTCTGTCCATGCCTTTGTCTGGCACTTGCCAGAATTCTTTCCTGTCACGTATGCCAAGAGCCCTTCTGCTCCTGAGTGGAATCCCCCTCCCCTCTGGGAATTCCTCAGGCCCCTCCCTCATGGGATCTCTTCTCCTGAGATCTCTTGGTGGCTTGTATGGGGATCTACTTTGGTAAGTTTTCTCAAGTGGTTTCTTTGTGCCTTGGCTGTGACTTATTCTGTAAGCCCCTGTGCTATGACCCCTCTCTGATGCCTTCGCTTTCTAGACCAAAAATCCCTACCTGGAGCTACCTTAGTAGGTCCCTAGTTCCTCCTCCTGGATGGATGGGAAATCTCCATGCCCTGTAGATTCAAGTGGCAATGAGGTGACAGCCAATGCCATTCTGGGGAATTGGTAAGCGTCTTTGAACTCTAAAACCATGAAGGGGCTCAATGGCCCCTCTTGAAAACTCTTTCCCTTTTCACACTGCATAGTGGGATCATGTAGGTTTCTCAGCCTTTATGAAACTCAAACAGGTGACTTTGTTCTTTTCTTTTCTCCCCCCCCCCATTTCTCTTCCTTTCTTTCTTGCCCTTAAGCCAACGTACCTCATTCCTGGGTCAGAGGGACAGACATGACGAGTGGTCTGTCAGTGTTTTGAGAGCCCTTTGTTTCAGCAAACGTGGGGTTCACCCAAGACACATCATTATTGGAGTGACCTGGCCCTCAGTTATAAATCTAAGTGATGAGGACAACCCTCACCTGCCCTCCCTCAGTCCCGTCATGAACTGTCTCTCTACACTCTCACGCCACATGTTCCCACCAAACTATTCTGCCCAATACCTGTGTGCATAAAAATAATTTAAAGTATTTTAAGGCAGAATATTTAAAGAATGTTTTTATGTAATATAGTTTGGCTTCAATATAAATAAGGGAATGGAGAAATGTGGTCTAAAAATGGCACTGTAAACTTTAACACAATGTAGCAGCTTAATTTATTCTGTAAGCAAGAAGAAAAATGGACAGAGATTCCATATGTTCAAGTTTTTAGGGCCTTACATCAAAATCCAAGGTCACACCTGGCTTGGCAGTGCACACCTGGAATCCCAGTGACTCAGGAGGAGGAGAGGCAGGAGGATGGCAAATTCAAAGCCAGCCTTTGCAACTTAGCAAGGTCATAACAATCTTAGCGAGACAGTGTTTCAAAAATAAAAAGTAAAGGTGCTGGGGCTGTAGGTCAGTGGCAAACACACCAAAGTTCAACCCAGTACCACCCCCCACCAAAAAAATCTAGAGAAAAATATCCAAAGTTACAAATTCTGCAAGATCTATTTTGTTCATATCCCCCTTTAATCCAGTAGGGATGAACACAATCCAATGGAGGGTTTACTTTTAAATGTTCCAAACAGACCTCCTCCATCACCCATGGCTCAAATTGTAGGACCAGTAGCATCTCCGGAGGTTTTAAGTGAAACCTCTGGACAAAGTTCTCCAGGTTCTTCTACTTCCTCTTCTCCAATGACTTCTCCTCCTTACCACCTTCGTATCTCCCCCTTTATCCTTCATTACCAGAGGAACCCAGTTGTTATGGTTTAGATGTGAAATGTTCCCCCAAGAGCTCGCATGCGAGACAATGCAAGAAGGTTCAGAGGAGAAAGGATTGGGTTGTGAGAGCCGTAACTCATATTGAGAGAACCTGCTCTTTTCTCCATGACCAACTTCACACAATGTAAACAAAGCCTGGGTAGATTCCAGAGGACCCTGATCAATTCACAGGTGGGCTCCCAGCCCTGTGTTTATGTTTGATCTACTGTGGCTGACATTCAAGGAGTCTTTTCTACCTGCTACACCCCTGAGGAAAAGACTCCTTTATGGGCAGCCACAAAGGCATGTGGTGGTGAAGTGCACACTCAAGACCATGAACAGCCTGTAGGGGAGAATGCTACCCCAACCAAAGTCCTAGCTGGGATTACCAAAGCCAAAGTCACAACCTTAGTAAACAAAACTGTATGATCACACATTTGATCAAGGAAATGAGAGGACATACAAGTGAATCAGATAATTTTGAAAAGATTTGGGAAATAATACAATATAAGGATAAAAGTGCTGCTTTGTTTTTGGGATGAAACCCTCTGGAAATATACTAACACTGATCTAGACTCATGTGAGGGATGAATTTTGTTAGGGTCTCACGTTATCAGTGAATCAGCCTCAGATATGAGCAAAAAAAATAAAACCTGGAAACAGGTGATAGGACCTCAAACTCACATTGATCAACTTTTGAACTTGACCCTTGGGGTTTTCAACAATACAGATAAGACAGAAGAAAATATGAGGGACTGGGACAGATGGAAGCAGGAACTGGAACCAGCCCAATTATCTGCCCTGATGAACCAAGCCCTTGTCCTCGTCACTACAGCTCCCTGGCCACAGAGCCATGTAGTCGCTGGCATGGATCTGAGACACAGCAAGCCGGGACCAAGGCAAGTCACCGTGCACTGCCCTGTCATTCCACAGTGGCCCAGTCCCAAAGAGTAAATCCTGTTCCTATCACTCTTGCATTCCATTGTAGTTTATGAATTTCATCCTTCGAATTTGCAAGGTAAGAATCCAGGAAGAAATTGGCAGTGAGCTGCTAGGGTCTGCTCTAACACTGGAGGGCGTATCCCATCAAGAGCTGCAATGCACCATTTGATAGTAGTGAAGAATCCAGCTTTGGCAGCTGCTACCCTTGAAGCTGATGCCTACAGGCATCCCCTGCTGTGATCAGCTCCTAATACCAAAAGGGGCTTGTTCAACTGCAGATGCCTGCAGTTTACACAGACCCCAACCACCCACCTGCCAAATCAGAGATTAATTCAGTCTCAAACTTCAGTGTCACTAGCATTGGGTAGTAAGTGCCTGACTACTCAGGGTTACCCAAAGGCTCCTAATAGGAAAAGGGGTAAAAGTTGAAGCCAGAACTACTACCTTTGCAAAGAACCTGGGTACTAGAGCAAGGATCACCACAAGCCTGGGTTATAAACCTGCCTCTACCTGGGTTTTTCACCCTCTGTAAAGGGGCATCACCTCAGAGGAGCTTGGGAAACTCTTGACCTGGCAGGTAAAGATATTAACTTTTAAACAAGAAGGCTTAATTTTTCGAGACCCACTGATTTACATCGCCTTCAGCTTGTAGATTTGGTGTACTAGTTTTTACTCCAGGGTCTTTCATTCTCCCAAGCCCTGACTCCTTTGCTGGGAAGAGACTTTCTAGCTGCTCTAGGTAGAACTCTTCATTTAGCACCAAGACTTCCCCCTGCCTTAGGTTTTTACTACAGGGCCAACAAGTAACAAATATAGATCTGAAGATGCTTTTTCTCAAATGGATCCTCAAGTCTGGGACACTGAAACTCCAGGGAGCCAGTTCAGGTTCAGCCTGTTTCTAGTTCTTTAAAGAACCCAAAAGTTTATCCCCATAAACAACTTCCTATCAAACCAGAGGCCCACTGGGGACCTTAGTCTCTCATTCCTACATTCTTAAAATATGGTCTTTCCATTCATTGCCAGTCCCCATATAATATCCCATTCTTCCCATTCTAAAACTAAATGGGGAATATCAATGAGTCCAAGACTTATGGACGATTAATAAGATTGTAGTACAATTGTATCCTTATCATCCTTATACTATTTTGACACAGATACAAAGTGGATCTGCATGGTTCACTGTCCTGGATCTTACAGATGTTTTCTTCTGCATCCCATACATCTGGCTCACAATATTTATTTGCCTTTAAATGGACTGACTCTGCTACCATTCAAAATGCCCAGTAAACCTGGGCAGTGCTGCCTCAGGGGCTCAGATGAAGCCTCCACTTGTACTGAAATGCTTTAGCATAAGGATTAAGATCTCTTGAAATAGGGTCTCTGTGCCAGTAAGGAGATGATCTCCTTATTTGCAGTCCCACTAAACAGGACTCTGACACAGCACAAAGTTCTGAGCTTCCTGGAAGCTGCAGGATGTTGAGCATCTCCACAAAAGGCTCAGATCTCCCAACAAAAGGCACAACACTTGGGTCTCATCCTAACTCCAGGGGATGAACTCTCACCCCTGAGAGTAAAGAAGCCTTTGTAAAGATAGGACTGCACACAGACAGGCCAGGCAGAGCCTCTGGGAATGGCTGGGTTTTGCAGAATTTGGATTCCCAGCTTTGGATTGATAGCTAAGTCACTCTATAAAGCCATAAAAGGACTTGATTATGAGCCCCTCGACTGAGTGGATAAAACATCAAAGCCCTTTTCCAAAGCTCAAAAGTTTCTGTGGCTGCTCACCCTGGGAATTCCAGACTTGGATAAGCTCTATATAAAGAAGAAACACAGCCTGTGATGCTGGGAGCTCTTATTCAAACACTGGGGGACATTCCAAGGCCTGTGGCTTACTTTTCTAAATAGTTGGATTTGGTGCCATGTGGATGGCCTGGGTGTCTGCAACCCAGCTGTCACTGCACCCCTGGGAAGAAGCTATCAAATTAACCTTAGGACACCCGCCACAGGGCCAGACCCCACCAGGTTCAAACTTAGTAGCTAAGTGGAGGCCAGCTACTCAATAGCAAGCTCTCCTCTTAAAATCCCTAGAGGTCACCCTCAAGGTCAGCTAACACATCATGCCACAACTTTACTCCTTACTCCAGGAGGAGAACTTGGCTTCAGTCCTGTGTGGAGACTACAGAGCAGACCTGACCTAACCATCAAGGTGACGTGGACTGGCTCATAGACAGAGGCAGCTATATGAGTTGAGGAGCTAGAAAAGGAGGATATATAGTTGGTGGCCTCTAGGAGACAATAGGAGCAAAGCCACTGCATCCAAGGACTTGAACCCAGAGGGCAGAAATAATTGCCCTCACTCAAGCTTCACAATTGAGAAAAAATAAACAAGTTTATATATGTACAGACTCTAAATAGTTTTCTTAGTTCTTCATGCTCATGATGCTATATGGAAACAAAGGGAACTTTTAACAAAAAAATTTCCCAAGCATGGACATGAAATTCTCTTATTCTCTCTCCCTCTTCTCTCTTTCTCCCTCCATCCCTTCCTCCCTTCTCTCTCTCCCCCCTCCCCCTCCCTCCCTCCCTCCCTCCCTCTCAACACCTGCCCAAGTAGCCAAAATACACAGCAGAAGACATCAAAAGGGCAATTCCCTGGACACCATGGTCCAGGGAAATACACTAGGAGATAGAAGTGTTAGCCAAGTAGCACTTCAAAATATTTCAGAAATGTCTCTAATTCCTCTAACCTCAAATTTTAATCCTGGGCCATCCTGCACAAAAACCAAAAAGGAATGGGCAAACCATTGGGGATATACATGGGCGGAAAGTAGATGGTGAACTAGAGAAGAGATCACAAAGTTTTATTCCTCCAGGCTGATCAATGGAAACTTACGAAAGGGATCCATGACTCATTCCATCAGGGGAGGGGCACAGAGCACCAAGATTACCCATGCCTTTGAAGAAAAGGCCTCTCAAGACTGCCACATCAGAGGTCACAAGAGCTTGTCCCCTCTGTCTCCAAAATAATCCAAGGGGTGGGGAAACTAAGCCTCTGCCCTCACTTGACCCAGTACAATCTCCAAAATTATTCCCGGGGAAGACTGGCAACTAGATTTTTACCCAAGACCCCCGTGTTGAGCATATAACTATCTTCTAGTTTTGGCTGACACCTTTTCTGAGTGTACAGAAGCATATCCTACCCGAACTGAAGAGTCCCAAGAAGTCATTAGAGTCTTATTAAAAGAATTATCCAGATACAAAGTGGATCTGCATGGTTGACGGACCTGGATCTTAAAGATTTGGACTTCTAAATATAAGGTAGATGCTAGTCTTGAAGCACAAAGTCATTGGGGTCATATGAAGGGTCCACTGTGCCATGCACAGATTGGAAAGAGATCACTGGAACAGGAGAATAGGATATGTTGTCTCTCCTCAGAGAAGCTACAAGATTTTACCAGTGGCCCTCAAGGTACTATTTCTACATTACACAAACACAGGGGGAAAAGAGGTTTAGGTCTAATTATAGCTGAGGTAATAACCCCAATGGGATCACTTATTGGATTGGCAGGTGGAATGACTTACAATGCAGTAATTGCCAAAACATTTCAGCCCTCATGAGGGACATTGCCATAGAAACTGGACACCACTTTAAACCGCTAGCAGAATCTGTAGACTCTTTTACACAAATGGTGATAGGGAAAGGCTAAAGACTCTTTGCTGGCTCAGGAAGTTTGTGCTCTGGCAAACACCTCTTGCTGTTTTTAGGATAATGTGTCTGGACAAATGGAAACCAACAAAATTTTACAGAAAGCTGTTTGGCTTAATCCTGTTTATCCCAGTAATTCTAAGGATAGATGAGAAACTGTTGTGCTTGTTTACCTCATCTCGCTTGGCTACTGCCAGAGTCAGGTCCTCTGGTAATGATACTTCAGGTCCAATCATTTGGCTCTTGTCTTTTTAATCTCCTAATATAGTTCACATCTTCCAGATGACAATTCCGTGTTAGAAGGCGACAATGCAAGGATTCCAACCCATTCCCACAACTGAGGCTGCTCTCCCTCTGTCACCATTAGACTAGGCACAAGAGACTTAAGTTCCCCGGGAAAGTAGGGACAATGTCCCACATCAGCCTGAGGTAGATACAGAAGACAGACCTTCCTCTCCTGCACTCCTTAGGAATAAGAGATCTAAGTCTGCAGGATGGGGCATGGGATAGGGGTTGAGGGTAAAGAGTGGTATCTGGAGAAACAGAAGAAAGCACCCAGGAGCCATTGAGATGCAACAAGCAGAGTTGTAAAACTTGAGTAAACTGCCTTTGAACTACACCCCTGTAAAATAAGGAAAAGGGGCAAACCCAGGGAAAACTAGTGCAAAATTTTGCAGCTCCACCCTCCCTCTGCCTCCAGTCCTGCCCTAACTATAGCCCCTCTGTCAATATTGGATCTCCAAACCAAGGAGGTGCTTCTCACTCTAGAGATAACCCTCATTCTCCCTTGAATGCCTTGGGCATGTGCTGAAATTCTTTACCCTCAGGTATGCCAAGAACCCTGGAGGTTCTGAGTGGAATTCCCCTCTCCTCTGGGGACTCCTTGGGCCCTTCTCCAGAGACATCTCTTCTCCCATAACAGGAGCAGGCATACTGAGGTTGGGCTGCGGGGCAGGCACCAGCAAGAACAGTGGAGCCCACCTGGAAGGAGACAGATGCTCCCTCCCTAGTGACCCATGGGAGAATCATGGAGAACAACAGGTCTAGCACTTCTAAAGGGTGCCCTTGAACTAAGGAAATGAAGGTCCTGCATCTCCTTGCATTATTGAGACATCGAACTATAGACCAAAATTGGCATTTCTTTTCCTGAAATACATTCACTTACAATACTTGGCACCAAAGAATCATCAAACCCAGTATTTTCCCTTCTATGAGCAAATCTACATTGCGGCATGTTGGTTAAGTGGGGGCAAATTGCTGGTGCTGGTGAATTTTCTTTCAGGTCCCCAATCTGTCATCTTTTGTCACCAATGTGTGAAGTGAACTTTAAAATCTAAGTATAGATTTATTCACTTATGTTCACATCCATCTTTATGGATTTATTTGCCAAAAAGCTGCCTGAGAAGTGGTGGATAATCCTTTCTGCTCAAAAATATCTTCCAAATCCCATACTTATCTCTCATGAAACTGTTTTGTTTTTTTTGTTGTTTTTTTTTTTATAAAAACAATACTAGCCCATCTTTTCTGCTGTTACAGGGAGCCTGGAGAATTTGGAGTTTCTTCACACTGTGATAGAATTTTTAAGTTACAGAGAAGAAAGCAGTTTACACAGTCAATGAAATTGCACCAATTTTCTCTTGGTTTTGAGAGAACCAGGCTAAAATGCTATTTTTTCAGACAGGAAAAAACCATCTCGACTAATTCTGCTTAATGGCTCCTCTAGGATTGTTGTCAGGAGAGAATAAGGCACCGAGAAATAGAGGCCAGAAGGGGGAAAAAAACACTTGAGAATTCAGGAACACAAAGGCCTGTCAGGAGGTGCAGAACTAACACAGAAGAGGGCACCATGTCACAGTTGTGCCCATAGCAAATTTTAACCCTACCTGCAGTGTCCCTTGGAATGGCGATCAGAGGGCATAACTTTCAACAATACAGACAGTAGACAAATAGTCAATAATTTTCTAATATTATCTGCCAATGATTTTTAAGCCAGTGTTGAAAAATGAAGTTAGTGACATTTAAAGAATAAGGTGGTAACTGACAAGAAGTGGTCTTTAGGGGGAAAAGTGAAATTAAATGAAAGGATCTTGTTCTTGATTTAATTGTGCCATGCTTAATAAGATCATTTTTGCATTTTCCACATCACCCATTATTGATTCAGGGATCTTTGCAAAGTGGGCAAATAAGAGATGGTTAAGTGGAGACTGAGAATTGTTCCCATTTAATTTTAATACATAATTTTTGAAAATTTTAATAAAGGGCATTGACTAATCTGGATAACTTGATTTTTAAGTGTTAAAAGACATTACCTAATGTCTGAGACTCAATGGAGTGTTACTTTATTTTGTAACGTTGTCTAAACACAATCTTCTTTGTAGACCGTAATCTCTGATGAAGAACATTCTGTTCATTAAGTGTGGGGTCACTTGATCAATGTCCCTTTGAGTCTTCTGTTCCATTTGCCTTCAGAACTTGGAAACTCTTTTCTGTCTTCATGTTTCCCCAACCCAATTCTTCCTTCCTTATTCTCACAGCCACCAAAGATTGGACTATAAGCTGGAAACTGAACTAGACAAACAGCTTGGGGATACTGTTCCCCTGAGGTCCCCACACAGCCAAGCCATACTCCAAAGAACTTGAACACTGGTCTTACCATTTCTTTCTATTAGGTTGATAATACTTCAATATATTGGCAGAAAGACTGCTTCTTCCCTTATTCATTCAAAAACTATTTACTGAAGTCCTACTGTGTGCCTGGAACATGAGACCACAAGTGAAGCAGGTATGGTCCTACTATCTTGGAGCGGCATGTACCAAATAACTAAAGCTCTATGGTGACTCATCCTCTCCTTCCTCTGACCCCACTGGAGTTTCCTCAGCCCAGACCTTACTGAAATGGGGTCCTTATGCTGGCCAAGGTAATTTCCAAGTTGGAACTATTTTTTTTTGGATGATTTCCTAGGTCCATTTCAGTGTATGAATTTTGAAGAGTTACATAAGTGAATTTAATTAAGATGCTCCTGAGTCCCACATTCCTATTATAACCGGAGGTGTTCTTACTTCTCCAGCACCAGGAGTGCAGTGTGGTGGTATCAACTTTGATGCTCTTTGGCATACACTTTGTTGCAAAAGAAAATCTTATTTCTCAGTTCCAATTTTTGTTTTGTGAGAAATTATTATGAAGTATCTTTCAGAGTTTTTCAAGATGAACTTTAGTTTTCAAAATAACAACTTCCCTTAGAACACTATGGCTTTGTTAGAATTTTAGGTTGGCTGCTTTAAAATAGACCTACTCCTGTCAAAATGCTCTGGTGAGAGGCGAGGAATCACACTGAAGTGGGAAAGAGTGCATTTTCTAGAGACAGCTCCACAGTTCTTTACTGTTTTAGCTGAAATAATTAAATTGAGACTCAAGCCTACCCTAATCTTGGCATTTTATATGACTCACCAAATTATCCCAAAGGTCCTATTTTAGGGAAGTGAATGCCTTCCGAGCTACGATTTAGACAGGAAAACAAAAACCACACTGCATTGCTAATAATGAAGGATTCTCTCTCGCTTTTACACCAAGGCAAAGATATTAGAAAATGTGTCTGATGAGATAGGTATGGTAAAGGGAAAACATAAAATTGGGCTGGGGTCAGAGTGACAGGCATCAGTGCCCCATCTACTACTAAGTTTTGACCTTGGATAATTGGCTTACCCTGAGCTTAGAGTTTCTAACCTGAAAATGCTGGTCAGTAATACCTCCTTCATGCTACGTTGAAATGGTGAAACTATGTTATAGTTAAAGCTTCGTCCCAGGGTTTCATAAACTGACTTCCAGACCACTCACGTATAATTGAATCAAGCCTTTATTGAAGCACACTAGTGGTGACTGACCAGAACATAAAGCTCTTCCCCTGAACAGCCCCGAACAATTGCAAGGGCACTCCTTATAAGCCTGAAAACCGCAAAAGGGATGTTCGGGGGTCTAGCCAATGCAAGCAAGCTAGGTTACAGAACCAGGACAGTGCATCAAGTGGAGGGAAGCCTAACCAATCACAGTTAGCCCAGTCACCCCAGTTACAGAAACAGAGCCCCGTTACCCTAGTTACAGAAACAATGCCCCATTAGGTAGCTCCATGTTCTTAAAGGTTTCTATAGCAAAAGGAAAAGAACATTTTGCCCCAGTCATGACCCTTTTACTTGGCATGGTTGTTTTACAGGATGAAGTCATAAAACAAAATGGAGTCACATTTGCTCCAACTATCACAACTAGGCAAGCAGAGCTCAGAGCAGAATTTCTGCAAATAGACTCTCTCTTCCCTTCTCCTTTCCTCCCTCCCTACTCGCTGGAGCATCCTGGACAAAGCAATGGAGAGCTGGATTTCTAACAGTGATTAGGAAGCTGACCACACATTATGGTTTAGACATGAGGTGTCTCCCAAAAGTCATGTGTGAGACAATGCAAGAAGGTTTAGAGACGGAACTACTGGGTTATGGGAGCCTTAATCTAACCAGGGCATTAATCCCTGAGAGGAATTAACTGGGTGGTAACTGTGGGCAGGCTGGGTATGGATGGAGGAGGTGGGTCATTGGGGTCATGTCTTTGGGTTTATGAGGGGGTGCCATGCTCTCAGCTGCTTTCCTCTACCACACCCTTCTGCCATGATGTTCTATCTCACCCTGGACCCAGAGCAATGGAGTCGGCCATCTATGGACCAAGACATCTGAAACTGTGAGCCTCAAATAAACTTCTCTTTCTCTAAAATTGTTCTTGCCAGGTCTTTTGGTCACAGCAGCAAAAAAAAAAAAAAAAAAAAAAAGCTGGATAAAACACTACACCAAGAAGGTGCAGCCTCTGCACTCTGCATACAGAAAGCAGAACAAGTATTACAACACATGGGGATGCCTGAGCCTCTGTGCCATGCTATGATGGCTGCCCAGGAGTCCTCTGTGGGACAACAGGCACTTGTCATGACAAGTATCATTAGGCTGCAATAACTGTGCAAGGTGCCACTGTGGTTATCAGACCATTAGTCTGTCATCCCTGAATACCGGAAACCTAGCCTGGGATGAAACCAGTACTTTCTCTGGTGCTTAATTTCTTCCTTTTCTCTTTGCTCTCAGCAAACTCTCCCTCTAGCTACTTCCCTCTCATGTTCTGTGCACAGCCCCCTCTTCTTCTGGGCTTCTAAATGTTGGAGGATCCAGGGATCCATCTAGCCCTGTTCTGGTTGAATCTGCATCTAAACTCAAGACTCGTCCATGCCCTGGACTTCTACCTCCTGAAAAACTCCCTTGGCTTACACTCACCCTTTCCAGCCATCACCTCTTCCATAAGCACTAGCTAGAGTGGCCAGTGCCCACAGCCTAGCTGTCCAACGCATGAAAGACAGCTTGAGGTGTTCTTCAAAACTGCTTCCTCGGCTCATTCATCCAGTAGCCTAGATCAAAGTCTGCATGGATTTCCATTTTGCTGAGTCACTCCCACCTCCAGTCTACCAGCATGTCCCATCATCTCCCTTTCCAATATATATCCCAAATGTCTCCCCTGTCAGAATCCAGCCCAAAACAATCACCTCAGTGGGTGCTCCGCTCCTAGAGTGAGATCCCCTGCAGTCTGCTCTACATCAAAGCAAGTAGCCAAAGCCATCTTTTTAGAGCACAAGTCCTATTACCCCACAGCATTTCCAGGAAACCCCGACCCAAGCCCAAAGGCCCTTGGTTATCTGGCTGCTGACTTTCCTTCCTGTATCCACCAGCCACCCAGACCTCCCAGGGAATCCTTCAGGGCACCATGCTAGCAACCTCCCAACTCCCTGCATCCCACACTGCTGCTGCCCCTGCACAGGCTGCCCTTCAGAGTGGCTCCCCAGGCCCTCTTATCCCCAGTGGCCCTCCCACCCATCCCACCATACTGAACTCTGTTCACTTCCTCGGCTTGATGGTCCTCACCTTCTGTCACCATCTGAAAGTGTTTCTGTGTTTGTGTGTCATCGGAACCCCCAAGGAAGGGAACTCCTCCTGGCAGAGAGGTCATCATTCATCGCCTTCCTATCTCCTTCCTAGCACATGCGTCCTCCAAAGTAAGTTTGAATTGATGAATCTATTTACTCAGACTCCTAAGCTGCAAGACCCCTACTGATCTTTCTCTTTCTTTGGGTCCCATGTGTCTACTTCATCACTAACTCTTCTTTGCTCTGTCTTCAAAATAGTATCTCAATTTCTGTGCCTACCTGTCCTCACCATCTGACCCAGATGGCCCATTGTCTCATCTGAACAACTGCAGCAGATTCTCTTAGCCTAGCCTTTTCTATTCCTAGTTGCACATCTCCTATATCTTTTTCAGTTTTCCACAGTGTCATTAAGGTTCTTAGCTCTGCTCATGGTAATCCAGAAGATTCTAGAATTTTCCCTGGAACCCAAATGTAAATAATAAGAAATTAGTCATTCCTTGGTATCCAAGGATGATTGGTTCTAGGACCAACTTAGTACATAACCTGCAAACATCGTCCCCTATATTTTAAATCATCTCTAGATTATTTATAGTTCCTAATTCAGTGTAATACTAAGTAAATAGCTATTACACTGTATTTTTGAGAGAACAATGAAAAGAAAAAAATCTGTGCATGTTCAGTATAGACATAACCATCATCTGTTATACACCTGACTGCATGGTACCTGACCTATGCAAGGCTGAATCCATGAATGTGGAAGCTTCACGCACAGAGGCTGACTGAATGTACTCTTTGTTTTAGTATCCATCCTTCCTGGCCAGACTACCTGAAACCATCGTAACTCACTAGATGATAAGAGCTATGAAGATGAAAGGAGCATCTTCTGTTAGATGCAACAAGCCCCTGTCAATCACACTTGAGCCTATGTGAATGAGGTGTCTTGGAGAAGTGGCTAAGGGTGGCAGGGGCTGGTTGCCAAAGGAACCAAATGGGTGACTGAAAGGGTGGAACTTCCAGCCAAGTGGACTCATCCCTGCCAGCTGGAAACAGGGCAGTACTATCCCCAGTACTCTCACTGCCTTCCCAGCGGAGGGGTCCTGTTAACCTACTGAACATGAGCCAAGAGAGGTACGTCCAACTTCCCTCCTGGAGAGACTGGGGAGGTGACTAAATATTAATGTCTTGTTTTATTTTGGGACACAATTATATTTTCTGCCTCAAGAAATAGAACTTAACAATTCTAATGCTCTCCAGGTATGAATCACACTTACATTGGATGCAGATAATTAAAAATGCTGATTCTAAAGTCAGATACCTAGACCCATGTCCCCAGCTCTGACACTCTACTAGCTGTATGGCTCCGTTTATTTTTATCTTCTTTGTTAACCTCTGCTAGTATTTCTCATGAGATGATACATCTACAGCATGCACTTGGAGTTTCATGCATTTATTTCCCACAGCAACAGTCATTTAAGACTTAAAACCAACCCCCTGGAATTGACTGGCACACTTAGTGTTCTCATTTTACAGCTGAAAAAATGAGACTCCAATCTGTTGCGCATGGGGCAGGGTGAGGATAAGCTATTTTCCTTGGGCTACAGAGCTAGTAAGTGATAGAGGTAGAATCATCCTGGGGTCCATCTGTCCTGACCCATGCAATTACTGGCAGTTGTTCTGCAAAGATGTGCTAGCAATGTCAACAGTGTTCTGAGAGATGGGACTGTCAAGAAAGACAATTAAGCCATAAATAAGAAAAGGAAATTCAAGAAACATAAAGTCAATTGAAGCCCTGTCATACTTTATTAATTTTGGGGAAAGTAACCTACTCAAAGTCTTGACATCTGCCAACCTGACAAGCAAAAGTAAACCTGAAAGAGTCAGAGTAAAACATAGCTCTTGGCCTTGAACAGTTAGTTAATTGTCCAGTCTGTTAGTCAGCTTTCTGTTGCTGTGACAAAATACCTGAAAAAAATCAATTTAGCAGAGGAAAGATTTATTTTGATTTATAGTTTCAGAACTTTCAGTCCATGGTCAATTGCTCCATTGTTTGTTTGGGGGCCTATGATGAGCTATTACTCATGGTGGAAGGACCTAGTGTTACAAAGCTACTTACCCCATGGAATTTGGAAATCACAAAGAGAGACAGACTGAGGAAGGTGCTAAGTTCAAAATAACCCTTCAAAGGCAAACCTCCAGTTACTTCCTCCAGTTAGGCTCCACCTCCTAATGTTTCCCATGGTATCACTAGCTGGAGACCCAGCCTTCAGCATATGCTCTTGAAGGGACAGTTAGGACCCAAACCATAATAGCAAGAAAGCTGAAGCATGGCATTCATGTGAGTGAAATAATGCATTTTAAGTTCACCACATACTCAACTGATGCATCTGGGCTCATTGAGAAGTTGAATCAATCTGCTTGGTTCAGATGTTAAGTGCTGGGGAAGTTTTGGGGAGAGAATGTCATCGTAGATCCAGAATTTGAACTGAGTGTTGAAAGGAGGACATGATCTGAATAAATAGACAGGAAATTGGAAGGCACTGTAGAGAAAGGAGACATGACTGAGGCCATGCAGGCAAGGAGTGGCGAGATGTGCCTGGGACAGGAGGGTGGGGAATGACTGATGGAAGAAGACAGAGCATCTTGTCCAAGCGACTTAGTTTTATAAGAGTGTCCATAAATGACCCCTGCTAGCCAGCTCCATACAGCTGTGTATGTGTTGGTATTTCCATCCTAAAAATAAGCCAAGAATTGAAGTAACACAAGCAGCTGAATTAAGAGTAGAATAATGTACATCAAATTAGTGGCATATTAGTGGCGTACTAGCATTAAGAAGAATACTTCAGTTTCTTTTACTTTCATTAAAATATTTCATTATTTCTACATTCCCTGCAGTATGGAATATAGAGCTGAAACAGATACTTCAAATTAGGCAAAGAATGAAACAGACCTTACGGAGTTCAGTGTGGCTCTAGTACAGCCAGCACAATAGCACCTGATACACTCAGGATGCTGCTGTAGGGTTCCATATTGTTATGGTTTGGATGTGAGATGTTCCCTAAAAATTCCCATGTTAATTCAGGAATGTGAAATCATTGAATTGCGAGAGCTATAACCTAATCAGTCAATCCTAGTCTGAGTGGTTGACTGAGTGGTAGCTACAGGCAAGTGGGATGTGGCTAGTGGGGGTCACTGGGGGCTTGCCCTGAAAAGTTGAATCTTCCTGGCCCCTTCCTTTTTCTGGCTATTTCCTGATACTTCCTTGAGCTGAACAGCTTTCCTCCACTGGACCCTTACCCTGGACCCAGAGTAATGGAGCTGGCCATCCATGGACTGAGACCTCTGAAACCATGAGCCCCACATGAACTTTCCCTCCTCTAAGTTGTTCTTGTCAGATATTTTCATCACAGCAATACAAAAAATGACTAAAACACATAAAAACACATATGAAAAAATGAATCTTTATCTGTGAATCTATCAACTGTCTTTCTTAAGAATCACCTCTTGGTTGTGGGGGGAGATGGCGGCGGGAAGTGAGTGAGCCGCTC
This sequence comes from Spermophilus citellus, assembly GCF_964194105.1. Classification (NCBI taxonomy): domain Eukaryota; kingdom Metazoa; phylum Chordata; class Mammalia; order Rodentia; family Sciuridae; genus Spermophilus; species Spermophilus citellus. Next base: position 96,626,121 of record NC_138187.1, read on the forward strand.
CGTGCTCCGCGCCGCCACGCCCACAGCGTATGTTGCCGTGTATTAAAAGAAAAAGTAAAGATCATTAAAGGAGATCTGTCGACAAAGACTAAGCACCGTGTCAAGAAAGGGGCCTAGGTGGAGTGAATCCATCACGACTCCAGCCAAGGTGGAGTGAGTCCATCACGATTCCAGCGCAAGCAGTAAGGCTGCAGCCCCCGAGCTACCCGGCTCTCTCGGCCCCTTTTCCTTCTCCACTCCGCCTTCCCACTTTGCTTCTCCCCCGCCATCTCTCCTCCCACACTCACTCCCTAAATCTAGATCTCAATTTCTTTCCCCCGCCCAGCCCGCTCTCTCGCGTGCTCAGACACCCCGCGTGGGCCCCGCGGGGCTGCCTCCCCTCCCCCAGCCCGCACCCCCTCCCCGGGCATTCCGATGGCCGCACTTGGGCCGCGGCCGCCGCCGCCGCCACTTCCTGAGGAGCACCTTAGAGCAGACTCTTCACCGCGTGAGTAAGCCACCGACCCACTGAGTAAAATGGAACAGCTGATGAGTGACAATTTAAAATCTAAGTGATCCAAAATGGCGGCGGACGCAGAGAGATCAAGTCTCTAACCCCTTCAGCTGCGCAGGCATAGGGAGAAGTAAACTATCAAAATGCTGTTTGCTCAGGACCACTAGGCAATGTAGAGCTGAAGTGGATCCGGGGTGAACAGTCTGGCCTTCTCAGAACACACCGAGCCCGGATAGGCTGCATTCTAGCTCCGGTTCGCCTACTTCTCGTGACTCAGCACTAATGATCCCGCTGAAATAACTAGTCGGCCCACCTGAACTCACAGAGGTAAAGGCCAACTGAGCACGATAGCCAGACCGAGGGAATCTGGAGTGACGCGGGACTAGCGGCGCAGAACTCCCAGCTACCGCTCCCACCAGTGCTGACAACAGAGGTCCCTTGCACCAGCTACCAGGGAAGTTGCTACCTGAGGGCAAACAAATTCGCTGGGGGTCCTCAGCCCCAAGCTCTACAAACTTAGGGTCTGAGGGAGGCAAACAGAAAGGGTATGCCCAGGCATCCATGAAAACAAGGCTCCCAGGAGCAGCAGACCTGGTGTGTAGCCAGTTTTGTGGTGAGTATCACAGGTGACCGGGGCCTGGCTTGAGGAAACACAAGAGAAGGCCCTAGGCACTCAGGATTGGAGACCCGCAGAGTCTGGGAGGAAGAGCTGATGCACAGTGATTGGATCTCACCTATCAAGAAGAGAAGATTGGCCCAGTAGGCATAGCTCCACCTACTGGAAGAGAAGTTAATCGAGCTCTATGACTGCATTTATTATTATTAATTTTTTTATGATTATTATTAGTATTTTTTTATTTTATTTTCATTTTTTGTTTTTGATGTTGTTGTTGTTCTTTAACTTTTTTATTAATGGTTTCAATTTTTTTAATTCTTTTTATTTTATTATTATTACTACTTTTTTTAAACTTTAATTTCCATTTTTTTATTATCATTATAATTTTTTTTGTTTTAAATTTTTGTGTTTTTTGTTTTTTCTTTCTTTCTTTTCACTTTTTTCTTTTGTCTTTTCATTTCTTTTCAATTTTCTTATTCCCCCTCCCTTGAATTCTACCTGCCTACACTCATTCTCTTTAGTGACTTCTTCCCTTCCCTTCTAATACCTCTCCTCCCAAGCATCAAATAAATTTATAAGAGTAAACAGTAATTCAGCAGTCAAACAGAACAAGAAGTAACATGAGCATTAAAAAGCAAGGAAGAAAAGGAGTACAAACAATGAAGGACAGCCTAAATATTCAGGAGGACCTAGAGTCATCAGAAAAATGGCCATATAAAGAACTCAAGGAACACCTTAGACAGATGGAATGGAACCTTAAAGATCACACTGAAAATGAATTACATAAACAGATAAAAGAAGAAGTTAAGCATCTTTATCAGGAGATAGAGATTATAAAAAAAATCAAACAATAATTCTAGAAATGAAGGAAATGATAAACCAAATTAAAAACTCAATCAAGAGTATCACTAACAGAGTGGAACAAGTAGAAGCCAGAACGTCAGATAATGAAGACAAAATATATCATCTTGAAAAGAGTCTAGCCAACTCAGATAGACTGGTAAAAAATCACGAGAAAAACATCCAAGAGATTTGGGATAACATAAAAAAACAAACTTACGAGTCATCGGGATAGAGGAACGTACAGAGATTCATACCAAGGGAATGAGTAACCTGCTGAATGAAATAATTACAGAAAACTTTCCAGAAATAAAAAGGAAACAGATATACAAATTGTAGATGCATACAGGACACCGAGCACACAAAATCACAGTAGACCAACGCCAAGACACATTGTTATGAAGCTATCCAATATACAGAACAAAGAGAAAATATTAAAAGCTACAAGGGAAAGGAGGCAGATCACATTTAGGGGTAAACCAATAAGGTTAACAATGGATTTTTTATCACAGACGCTGAAAGCGAGAACATCCTGGAACAACATATTTCAAACAATGAAAGACAATGGATGCCAACCAAGAATTCTGTATCCAGCAAAATTAAGCTTCAGGTACTATAACGAAATAAAAATCTTTCATGATAAACAAAAGCTAAAAGAATTTGTAGCCAGAAAACCAGCATTGCAAAGCGTCTTGAGCAAAACACTACACGAGGAAGAAATGAAAAACAATAACCAAAACCATCAGTGGGAAGTGCCTCGGTAAAGACAGAGGATGGGGGGAAACCTAATCATGGAGAAACAAACTAAATTAGAAAAAAAAAGAGAGATAAATAATCAAACATGGCAGGAAGTACAAACCATATATCAATAGTAACTCTAAACATTAATGGCTTAAACTCTCCAATGAAGCGACATAGGCTGGTAACATGGATTTAAAAAACAAATCCAACAATATGCTGCCTCCAGGAGACACATCTGATTGGAAAAGACATACACAGGCTCAAGGTGAAAGGTTGGGAAAAAATATACCATGGACACAGTCCTCGTAAGCAAGCAAGGGTGGCCATTCTCATATTGAATAAAAACGACTTCAAGACTAAGTTAATCAAAAGGGATAAGTAAGGACATTACATACTGTTAAAGGGAACCATTCACCAACAAGACATAACAATTATCAATATTTATGCACCAAATAATGGCGCTGCAACGTTCATAAAACAAACTCTCCTCAAGTTCAAGAATCAAATAGACCACAACACAATAATTATGGGTGACTTCAACACACTTCTCTCACCATTGGACAGATCCTCCAAACAAAAGTTGAATAAAGAAACTATTGACCTCAATATCACAATCAATAACCTAGACTTAACTGACATATATAGAATATATCAACCATCATCAAGTGGATATACTTTTTTCTCAGCAGCACATGGATCCTTCTCAAAAATAGACCATATATTATGCCATAGGGAAACCCTCAGTAAATATAAAGGAGTAGAGATAATACCATGCATTTTATCAGATCATAATGGAATGAAACTGGAAATCAATGACAAAAGAAGGAAGGAAAAATCCTACATCACATGGAAAATTAACAATATGTTACTGAATGATCAAGGGGTTACAGAAGACATAAAGGAGGAAATCAAAAAATTCTTAGAGATAAATGAAAATACATACACAACATAGAATCTATGGGACACAATGAAAGCAGTTTTAAGAGGGAAACTCATCGCCTGGAGGTCATTCCTCAAAAAAAGGAAAAACCAACAAATAAATGAGCTCACACTTCATCTCAAAACCCTAGAAAAGGAAGAGCAAAACAACAGCAAATGTAGCAGAAGGCAAGAAATAATTAAAATCAGAGCAGAAATCAACGAAATTGAAACAAAAGAAACTATTAAAAAATTAACAAAACAAAAAGTTGGTTCTTTGAAAAAATAAATAAGATCAACAGACCCTTAGCCATGCTAATGAAGAGAAGAAGAGAGAGAACTCATATTACTAACATACAAGATGAAAAAGGCAATATCACAACAGATGCTACAGAAATACAGAATACAATTAGAAATTATTTTGAAAACCTATATTCCAATAAAATAGAAGATACTGAAGACATTGATAAATTTCTTAGGTCATATGATTTGCCCAGACTGAGTCAGGAGGATACACACAATTTAAATAGACCAATATCAATGGATGAAATAGAAGAAGCAATCAAAAGACTACCAACCAAGAAAAGCCCAGGACCGGATGGGTACACAGTGGAGTTTTACAAAACCTTTAAAGAAGAATTAATACCAATACTTTTCAAGTTATTTCAGGAAATAGAAAAAGAGGGAGCTCTACCAAATTCATTCTATGAGGCCAACAACACCCTGATTCCGAAACCAGACAAAGACACGTCAAAGAAAGAAAACTACGGACCAATATCTCTGATGAACCTAGATGCAAAAATCCTCAATAAAATTCTGGCGAATCGGATACAAAGGCACATCAAAAAAATTGTGCACCATGATCAAGTAGGATTCATCCCTGGGATGCAAGGATGGTTCAATATACGGAAATCAATAAATGTTATTCACCACATCAATAGACTTAAAGATAAGAACCATATGATCATCTCAATAGACGCAGAAAAAGCATTTGACAAAGTACAGCATCCCTTTATGTTCAAAACATTAGAAAAACTAGGGATAACAGGAACTTACCTCGACATTGTAAAAGCTATCTATGCTAAGCCTCAGGCTAGCATCATTCTGAATGGAGAAAAATTGAAGGCATTCCCTCTAAAATCTGGAACAAGACAGGGATGCCCCCTATCACCACTTCTATTCAATATAGTTCTCGAAACACTGGCCAGAGCAATTACACAGACGAAAGAATTTAAAGGCATAAAAATAGGAAAAGAAGAACTTAAATTATCACTATTCGTGGATGACATGATTCTATACCTAGAAGACTCAAAAGGGTCTACAAAAAAACTACTAGAACTAATAAATGAATTCAGCAAAGTGGCAGGATATAAAATCAACACACATAAATCAAAGGCATTTCTGTATATCAGTGACAAAACTTCTGAAACGGAAATGAGGAAAAAACTCCATTCACAATATCCTCAAAAAAAATAAAATACTTGGGAATCAACCTAACAAAAGAGGTGAAAGACTTATACAATGAAAACTACAGAACCCTAAATAGAGAACTAGAAGAGGATCTTAGAAGATGGAAAAATATACCCTGTTCATGGATAGGCAGAACTAACATTATCAAAATGGCGATATTACCAAAAGTTCTCTATAGGTTTAATGCAATGCCAATCAAAATCCCAACGGCATTTCTTGTAGAAATAGATAAAGCAATCATGAAATTCATATGGAAAAATAAAAGACCCAGAATAGCAAAAACAATTCTAAGCAGGAAGTGTGAATCAGGTGGTATAGCGATACCAGATTTCAAACTATATTACAGAGCAATAGTAAAAAAAACAGCATGGTACTGGTACCAGAACAGGCGGGTGGACCAATAGTACAGAATAGAGGACACAGAGACTAATCCACAAAGCTACAACTATCTTATATTTGATAAAGGAGCTAAAAACATGCAATGGAGAAAGGATAGCATCTTCAACAAATGGTGTTGGGAAAACTGGAAATCCATATGCAACAAAATGAAACTGAATCCCCTACTCTCGCCATGCACAAAAGTCAACTCAAAGTGGATAAAGGAGCTAGATATCAAATTAGAGACTCTCCGTCTGATAGAAGAAAAAGTTGGCTCCGATCTGCAGATAGTGGGGACGGGCTCAAAATTCCTTAACAGGACACCCATAGCACAAGAGTTAATAACAAGAATCAACAAATGGGACTTTCTTAAACTGAAAAGTTTTTTCTCAGCAAGAGAAACAATAAGAGAGGTAAATAGGGAGCCCACATCATGGGAACAAATTTTTACTCCTCACACTTCAGATAGAGCCCTAATATCCAGAGTATACAAAGAACTCAAAAAATTAGACAATAAGAAAACAAACAACCCAATCAACAAATGGGCCAAGGACATGAACAAACACTTCACAGAGGAGGACATACAATCAATCAACAAGTACATGAAAAAATGCTCACCATCTCTAGCAGTCAAGGAAATGCAAATCAAAACCACCCTAAGATACCACCTCACCCCAGTAAGATTGGCAGCCATGACGAAGTCAAACAACAACGAGTGCTGGCGAGGATGTGGGGAAAATGGTACTTTTGTACATTGCTGGTGGGACTGCAAACGGGTGCAGCCAATTTGGAAAGCAGTATGGAGATTCCTGGGAAAGCTGGGAATGGAACCACCATTTGACCCAGCTATTGCCCTTCTCGGACTATTCCCTGAAGACCTTAAAAGAGCGCACTACAGGGATACTGCCACATTGATGTTCATAGCAGCACAATTCACAATTGCTAGACTGTGGAATCAACCCAGATGCCCTTCAATAGATGAATGGATAAAAAAAATGTGGCATTTATACACCATGGAATATTACGCAGCACTAAAAAATGACAAAATCATGGAATTTGCAGGGAAATGGATGGCACTAGAGCAGATTATGCTTAGTGAAGCTAGCCAATCCCTAAAAAACAAATACCAAATGTCTTCTTTGATATAATGAGAGCAACTAAGAACAGAGCATGGAGGAAGAGCAGGAAGAAAAGATTAACATTAAACAGAGACATGAGGTGGGAGGGAAAGGGAGAAAAAAGGGAAATTGCATGGAAATGAAGGGAGACCCTCATTGTTATACAAAATTACATATAAGAGGTTGTGAGGGGAATGGGAAAATAAACAAGGAGAGAAATGAATTACAGTAGATGGGGAGAGAGAGAAGATGGGAGGGGAGGGGAGGGGGGATAGTAGAGGATAGGAAAGGTAGCAGAATACAACAGTCACTAATATGGCCGTATGTAAAAATGTGGATGTGTAACCGATGTGATTCTGCAATCTGTATTTGGGGTAAAAATGGGAGTTCATAACCCACTTGATTCTAATGTATAAAATATGATGTGTCAAGAGCTTTGTAATGTTGTGAAAAACCAATAAAAAAAAACAAAAAAAAGAATCACCTCTTAATGATCAAAACAAAAAATAAGTTTATTTCCTTTTCTAAGATGTTTAAACAAAAAAATTAAGTTTATTTCCTTTTCTAAGATGTTTCAGACCATAACATCTAGTTAGAGATTTGAAACATGGCATTCACATGTGTGAAATAATAAGCTAAAAAAAAAGAGTGAGCTTTGTTAAAAAAAAACTACAAATCAAAGCAAGTTTGACTTAAGTCACCACATTCTATTTTCAACATCTCCCCCCAACCCACTTTCTTCAATTTTTAATCTAAGCTGTGCACTACTCTAGAAGCTTTGAAGATTTATTTATTCATTTTAAAAATACTCTTCCTAAGCCAATTAAGATGATGGAATTTTGAAAACACTCATCTCCCACTCATGGAAACCCACACAATGGAAGAAAGTGAAATTGCATTTTCTATCAGGAATGATCCTGACAACAGGTGGAAAGTTTACACACATGTTCCCACCTTCTGCGGTGTCTGAGTCCAACTGATTGGAACACCATGGGCCATGCTGAGAGGTGGAAGGCAGATTAGCAACTCCCCATTTTTTTGAATAAGGGTCAGCATAGGTTTCCTCTCTGTTATGCATTTGTGATGGATAGAGGTTGGGAAGGGGAAAGCTGTTGATTATAAGAGATAAAGGCAGGATTCTATAGTACAGTATGAATGGTGACAGTGGGTATTGGTTTCTGATGACTTAAAATGCATGAGATTCTGTTAGTATTTTATTTATATACATTATTTTATTTTTGCAAGATTCCCATGTGGGAGGAGTTTTTGTTTCCCCTGACATTTTATATCAGGAGAGGATTAGAAAGAGTAAGCAATTTACCCAAGACCATGCAAGATTCTAAGAATCCACCATAGACACCTCTGAAATGTAAACATGAAAGACAGACACACATTGTTGTATGTTTGTGGGTGACACACTCCCTAATTAGTGGACACAGAAGTCTCAACTCTGAAGTAACACTAGTGGTTGCGTAAGAAAAGAACCCCCTTAAGAAGAAGCCATCAGGAAACAGAGGAGAGGTTCATTTCTGGGGTCCTGAGCAATGCAGAGGAAGGCAGACAAAACTCTGAAAGGAGGGCAGGTGTCCAGCAGACTTCCACAACTCCCCAAGGACAAACAGCTGATGGCTACTGAGGCCCGGCTCTGGCCTGGAGGTCTGCAAGGGTCAGTCCTGGGAAAGAAAACTGAGAAGAAAGTTCAGGAGTACACCTGGGACGATAGCACAGCCACAGTTTTATTCCCCGGATGGACTGGATGGAGCACAGCACAGAGAGAGGCCAGGGTGCAGGATGTGCTCAGGGTGAGTCAATGATGGAGAGGTCAGGTAGCATCGGGGTCTGCTGCCACTGCCAGGCAGCACTGAGAAATCAGCTCAGCAAGGTTTTGCTGCAGCTTTTGTCTTGTGAACTTGGGAGACCACAGGAAGCAGGTGAGTGAGGGAGGATAGGGAAGCTGTGAGCCCCAAGTGTGAACAGGCAGTCTGGGCTTCCTACCCCGACTCTTCTTCTAAGGGACTGTGCACATGTGAGTCTCCAATTAATCTGTAGAAATTGCCAGGGTAAGGTTGTGTAATAATCACTGCATTAAGTGACACACTTCAATACCTAGTCTACCACTTGGAGCACCACATATAAAATACATCCTCATGAAAACCACGAGCACAGCACAGACAGACTGAGAGTCCTGACTGAGGAGGTCTTTTGCAGGGCTCCTGCTCTTGCTGGCAATCATTTATCTAAAAATGATTTTTTTTTTTCTGAGCAAGAAGGAAAGGAAAGGAGGACTCAGGCAGAAAAGAAAAAAGGCCACAATTAATTAGATAGCTGCTATCTGTTCTCCTAATACCACTGAGATCTCCCTGGCAGGAGCGCAGCACTGACGTGGCACCTGTGCCACCTCGATGCTGAACCGCAGGTCCATAACACAGCAGAGAAGGGCAGTGAGGTACACTGAGGCCCCAGGCACACCTCCACCGTCCCACCGTACCTTGCAGAAGCCAACTCACCTGCACACAAACTAACAGAGCTGCTGCTCCAAACACCTAAACTAGTGATGGTGCTGCTGGCAAATCTTATCCAGAGCCCCCAGTGTGCAAGGCACTTCGGTCTCCAATAAATTTTGAGGTGACACTCAAAGGGTAGACAAGTCGGCTTTTGGCTTTTTTCCCTTTCACTCTTTATTCCCAAGCTGGGCCTGTGGCCTTGTCTCTTTACCAGTCTGATTCTTGGTGGCAGCCCCCCCGTCCCCAGAACAGCTCTGCTAATATGCCAATGCTCTTGAACCCAAGCCTGACTGGTTTCTTTCTGCCTTGGCTGATGGTCGCTCCGCCTGTCAAGTGCAGCCCCTCTGGAGAGAAACACAAGGCTGGGAACAGGGAGGCTGGGAGCCCAACCCCAGTCCTGGATCTGTCCATCCCAGGAGAATCTAAAAAACATGGTCCCAGGGTATTGTCTTACCTGACGTCTAGATTGAGGCTTTTCAGACCTAATGGTTCAAATGGTGGAAGAGAGAGACATTATAGGAAGCTCCCAGTTCCACGAATGTTTACTGGGCTAGTCACTGTTGAAAACCTGTCCTTCACCTCGCAGCCTCTGTGCAGGAGATCTAAAGACCCATTCCAGGTCTCCCAGGGAGTCAATGGTGGAGCCAGACAGAAGGTCTCCCTTCATTTCTTCTGGCTGATTGCTCATATGACCAAACACATACCTCCACATGAGCTTTAAGATCATGCACTTTAAGAAGGCACACATGTCCCATGTCCCCACTACAGAAAGGCCGTTAAAGGCTGATGTTAGAACGGCTGCCACAGTCTGGCTGGGCACAATTCACGAGCCACTTATCAAGCAGAAACTAACTTTATTTTTAGAACACACACACTACACCACACGAGCTCTTCAGGAATTCCCTCAGAGCCCAACTGCCACCACCGGCTTCCCACAAGCCTCTCAACCCACCCACCCCCCACTCCTCCTGCTCTTGAGGCCGATTGGCTGGGTCACGTGGGCGGAGCCAAAAGAGTCCCTCAATGAGCAGTTCCCTGGTCTGAAAGGGCGGGGAAACAGCCCAATGAGCATCACCACAGAGGAGCCAATCAGCTGGCAGCTGGAAGTGTGCTGGGGCCTCTTCTGCTGTGGCTCTCAACAAACGGCAAAGCCACAAACCTCAGCTATGTTTGTGTTGCCTCTGAACTTCATTCAGGATCCCAAATACAAATGCTGGTTTTATTTTTATATAAAGTTACAGGAGCAAATAGAAAATACTTTCACTCTGAACTCAGCAAAAGTGACCCTGACCCGGAGAGCTGCTGTCTGGGATCCCAGCTGTCAAAACCCGGAAGGAGGTGCCTCTGCGGGCAGCCCTGGTGAGCAGGAGATGCTGTCTGCCCTGGTGCTGTGGGCAGCAGCAGTATCCGCACGCTCAGCAGCAGACTTTTATTCCCACAACATTTTAGGCCAAAGTCTGAGCATCCTTTTTGAGACAGAGCCTCAGAAACCTGCCTTGCTGCCTGCAGCCGACTTCTCTACAAAGGAAGGAAGGAACTAGGCCAGCCAGCACAAACCAGGGCCCTTTAGCAAAATGAATTTATGATGACTGATTATGAATTTATGGAAAGTCAGAGGGAAGAACATCATAGCCCCATCCATTTATGCAGCCTAACAGATACTCCCTGGTACCTAAAAATGATCTTGTTGTCTGTTCTCTAAGTGTAATTTCCATTACACCAGAACCCCTTTGTTGCCATATTCTGTTTTCCTCCTTGAGGACGAGTATTTATTACTCTCTTAAAGCCTCCTCCTCCGAGTGTTGGGCCCAGGGGCTCTTAGCATGACTTCCAGAAGCTTCAGGATTCTGATCTTTCTACTTCCTTAAATGCTACAAAAGGAAGCTGTCTCTTTGTGACCATAAAATTTTGCTGTCTATCTCTGTTTCTAATTTTTAACCCAGGAGAGTGAAGGGAAAAAACACTACCCTTTTTTTTTAAGTACATGGTTGGACCAGCACTCCCTGGGCTACCAGGCAGGAGTCATGGGCACTTAGCCTCAGCCAGCCTGAAACTACAAGCAAACATTTTGGTAGGTATGCTGTAGTGAAGTTTTTTTCAGGATTCTTAACTTTTATTACATCCCAGATGCTGGGGATATAAAATGAAGAATGCTCTGTGAACCTAAGAACATCTTTTGGAAATTTTTGTCCATAGATCATTGTGATGCTTCTTCTGCCCTTGGACTCATTACACCTGATCTCACAGCAGTTCATGATCCATGGCCCATCTCCAAGCATGAACTAAAGGGTCATGGACGGATATCATTCAATGCCAGCAAATATAAATCTTCATTCTGGAGTATATTAGTCAGGGCTGTCTAGAGTAACAGAATCAACAGGAAATATAATTATAAAAGGGGATTTATTAGGTTGGCTTTTGAGACCAGAAGCTGGATAGTCCCTAATGGCTGCCTGCAGGCTGGAGAGCTGGAAGAACCAGTAACTGAGCAGTCCAGAGGCTGAATCCCCAGAACAAGAGGGATCAATGGTGCTACCCTAGTCTGAGACCAAAGGCTTCTGCAGAATCCAATTTGGAAGAGTGAAGAAGCAAGAATCCAATATCCTCAGAAGATCACAGCAGAAACCAAGTACCTATTCAAGAAGAATTGAGCTTGCATCTGCTGCTGCTTCCTTGTTCTTCCAACTTTTATTCTATCCAAGCCACCATCCTATTGGTTGGTGCTGCCCACACTTAGTGAGGGTCTCCATTTCAGGTTGGCTATCCCACATGCCAATCATTCCTTGGCACACCCTGACACACCCAGAAGCCTCTTAATCCTTTGTATCTCTTAATCCAATCAAGTTGACAAATTCAAATTAACCATTGCATGGAGCCTCCTTAGTTCTTTTCAGAATGACTGCTCACATGTTTAAAGGGTACATATTCTAAAATTCACCCACACGTACAATGTACCCAGTCATCTCCTTAAAAACTTCAGAATTGTTGTAAATATGACTCTACCTTTTCCCAATATTAGGATTCCTTTCCAGCAGCCATGACTCCCTGAAGGCATGGAGGTAACATACTCATTAAGGTTTTTGGAATCTTGCAGGTTCCGTGGCTCTGCTCACAGAATCCAACTGTCATATATTCCAGCTGTGCAGGCTGCTCCCAGCATGGCTAGACTTGTAAAAACATTTACAAGGGACAGAAAGAGGAGAACCACACTTAGAGTCTTTGCTTCCTGTTTGGGGAACCGTGCCCTCTGGGGTCTCTTCCAGGAATTTCTGTAAATTCACAGAACTGCTCAACCATCATGTAAAACCCTCCTCCTGGGCCAGGTCTCCCAACTTCTCCAGGCAGATGCACTGCCCTGATCCATTACTGCTCCCCAGGGGGACAAGCAGGTGTACCCGGGTCTTTGCCAACCCCTATGGCAAAGGCTGGCTCCTGCACACTTGACTGTGGCTAGAGACGTGCTGTGAGGGTGACACTCCAGAGGCTAAAGTCTGAACATGAGAAGAGAATGTTAAATGATTTCACAAAAGTCGTATGATAATTACAAATTAAACTGATCATTTTGGGGATATACTGCCTTAAAATATATTAAAATTGGTTGTGCCTGTTTCTTTTAATTTTTAACATGCTACTAGAAAATTTAAGAATACACATGTGAGAACATCATAGTTCTGCCAGACAGGAAGGACCATGCTGGTCCAGACCCTAAACAGGGAAGGGCACGACTCCAAGCTCTGTGGAGAGGCTGTGCCCCACCCTCAGCGCAGTGGGACTAAATTCACACAAGAGCATAGAGGGGAAACACAGGAGGCCAACAACACAGGCAGCACTTTGGAGAGCAAAACGGAAGAGGCACGGGCCAAAGCAATGAAAGGTAACAGGGAGAAAAATCCCAAACAGCTCAGTGATCCAGGTGTGACCAATTAACCCACACAGATCCAAAGATGGAGTCCTGTATGACCCGAGAGTAGGCAAGGGCTTTCTAATTATAACAGAAATCCTAATTTAAAAAAAATATTAAAGCCAGGTGCAGTGGCACACACCTGTAATCCCAGCAGCTCAGGAGGCTGAGGCAGGAGGATCGAGAGTTCAAAGCCAGCCTTAGCAACTAATCTAGGGCTTAAACAGCTTAGTGAAGGTCTGTCTCTAAATAAAATACAGAAAAGTGCTTGGGATGTGGCTCAATGGTTAAGTGACCTTGGATTCAATCCCTGGTACAAGAAAAAAAAAAAGATTGATAACTTGAGTATATAAAATGTCTTTTTTTTTAGTTATTGATAGACCTTTATTTTATTCATTTATTTATATGTAGTGCTGAGAATCGAAACCAGTGCCTCAAACCCTGAGCTACCACCCCAGCCCTATAAAAAGTTTTAACCACTTTTATTTGGTAAAAATATCCACCCCATCAATAAAATCCATAAGGAAAGGTAAACAAAAAATTGCAAATTGGAGTAAAGTATTTGTACCATATATGACAGATCAATGTCTAATATATAAATAAGGGCATTTTAAAACTAAGAGAATAAAGGCCACACAATCTAAAGAAAAAATGGGAAATGGTCTGGAACAAACAATTAATTAAAACTATGTAATAAGGGCCCTTGGATATATGCAAAGGTGTTCGAAGTACAAGTGTAGTAAGGTAATAAGAGAACTGAAAATCAAAACCACATTGAGATATTACTTCTCACCATCTTATTGGCAAAATTCAAAATCTTGACCATGGCCTCTGTGGTCATAAGGTGGGAGTGCAGGCTATCCCCGGGTTGCTGAGGGAGACGGAGAACCAGCCAATCTAGGGAGGGAACCTGTCACTACTTGAAAAACTACATTCACTTTTACCCGTGGACCCTTACTTATGTTGAGCTGGAATTGGTCCAGGTTTGGCCAGCAGGGACTCTGTCAAGCCCGCCCCTGTCTGTCTTGGTCGAGTGTCCGTCACTGTTGGAGCACCTTCTTACTTTCTGTCATAAGCTGTTCAGAGACTCCAACCTTCCCTGCTCCAGGTTCTTTCCCCAGGAGACCTGACCCTTCCTCTAGGAGTCTGCGCTGAAAGCACACCTGGATGCCACCAATACCTGTGTGGAAGGGCGTAACTTATTCCTGGTACGACACAGATGAGGAAACAGAGGAGAGGGTGGACTACTGCTACGCTAAACAAGAACATTCCCGAAATGGTCCGCTTGGCCTCCAGGAGGTACGGGCATCACTGATGTGGGAAGAGCAAAGAGGCAGATGCTGAACTGAAGGAGACCTGGGTCCAGGACCAGGAGATGCTGCTCCCAGCCAGCGCTTGCCTGATCCACCAGACGGTTTCAAGCATCAGATTCGCCTCCTGTGCCCGACCCCCACACCACCACCAAAACCTAGTCTGCACCTGGCAAAACATGAGGCCCCTGAAACTTGGACTCACTCTAGATCACAAATAGACAAGGATTAAAGTCTGCCAGTCATTTCTGGCCCTTGAAATATAAAACCAAGTTGAATGTTAGAATAAAAGCATTTAAGAGAACTTCCTAGATAGAATCTCTTATTTATATCTAGTAAATAATATCTCCCTCTGAACTTGACATATACTTCAATAGCCCAGATGATTTTTACTACATATAAGAAGCATTAATAAATCCCTCCCTTCAAAGGGAGAATATGTCTGCTGAAAACAAATTAGTATGTATCAAAATATATCCATCCTGACAACAGCCAAAAAGCAATTAATTTCACATTTAATTTCAGCTCATTTGATGCATGAAAGAATTGTAAGAAAGATTCCACGGCCAACAGAGTCCTGCTAGCCAGGCTTCTCATTTCCACAATCCAATGCTGCTGCCACATGTGAACAGAATTTTTATTTTCTCCATCTCTCAGAATGGTCTAGAATACAAGAAGTTTCCTATGAGACAGTGTAAAGCAATTGCTCTGCCTAGTCTTGGCTTCTCCATGAGCTTTCTCTGCACTCAGGACAGAAGGCTTGATGGACGAAAACCAATTAATTGCTCCTCTGGGCTCTTCACCCTTCCGCTTTCTGAGGGGACACCCTGCAGGCAAGCATCACCTTTCCCCTCTCTGAGGGGACACCCTGAAGGCAAGCATATGTCCTCTCGGAGATGAGGGTCTCACTCAGCAGCCTCAGTGAGGTTGCCACCACACCTGGAATTCAAATTTCTAATTATCCATTCTCTGAAAAGTGCACACTGCCATAGGACTGTCCCTCTGACTGCAGTAATGTAATTTTAAGGGGCTTCATAGTTTAGCAGATCACTTTTATACATAACCTCATTTCACCCTCACAGTTCAGTGCCTTCATTAGAAAAGGAATGAAAACCCACCACTGGTACCTTGCAAAGAGAAGCATATGGAGTAACCTTCCTGGCCCTGTCCGGTGTTTTCCTGCCCCACTGTAAACTGAAACACAGTGTGCATAAATTTATGTGTGAATTCTGGGACCCCGGGTGCCTAGTTTGACCTAATGTAGTCAAACATTATTCTAGATGTTTCAGGGAGGGTGTTTATGGACTTGTTTAACATTGGAAGCAATTGATAGTGAAGCAGATTGCTTTTCCTAAAGCAGGTAGGCTCCAACCAACCAGCAGAAGATATGAATAGCAAAGGAAGGCCAATTCCTCCTACCAGCTGCTTGCAGACTAGAACACTGGCCTTCTCCTGTCTTCAGACTTGAGCAGAAAAATCAGCTCTCCCAGGGTCTCAAGACTGCTGGCATTCGAGCTAAAATGAGACCAGAGGCACCCCTGGGTCTCAGGCCTTTGACTCCTACTAGAACTATAGCCCAGGCTGTTGGGTTGCTCACTTGGGGACGCCCCTACAGATCTTGGGGTTTGAGCCTTCATAAAACAAGCCAATTCCATGCAATAAATTTCTTTCAGTGGGTGTGTGCACGTGCACACACATGTATGTGATGGGAACTCAGTTTAGAACTTAAGACCCAAGAGGGTCTCCCTTCTTTGGACTTGGCAGCCCAGGGTCCACAATTCCCCAATTTGGTGGCCTGTAAGGCATTACCAGCCCTGTCTCTTGCTGATGGAGGGAAGACACAGTGTTCCGGAAGTCCATGCTCCACCTAGAAGACATGCTGAGGGAAGACTTGAGCATGCTCTGCTTTTGCCTCCAGTCTCTTAGACCATGCACTTGTATCAGCCCAGAGGACTCGGCATCATCTGGGGAATTCATCTGGTTTTGTGCACTCAGGATCCCTGCCTGATAGAAAACACCGGAGCATCACACAGTGTGGGAAAAAGCTAAGGAGCCTGAAGCCCTCATTTTAGTTTAGCTATTTGAACTTGCTCAGTCTCTAATTGAACTGGGGTTTTCTCCAATGTGTCAGAGTGTTAAATGTGTCTCCTTTGCAGACGTTGTGGTAATGAAGTGGTGTTGCTAAGGAGAAAGAAACCAAATGAACACTGGTTTCCTTCCCTCTCCTTAGCAGTCTTGAATGAATTTGAGCTAAGTTCCTTGCTTTAGAGACAGCTGAAAATTGTAATTATTTTTAAATTAAATTTTAAGAGCACCTTGGGTTTGAAAATGGAAAGACATGGAAGTCGGCTAATGCCAACTTTTGTACTGAATGCAAATTAGAATAATGCACAGTTTTTTTCTTACCCCCACTTCCTAATAAGAGTTCTGATGTTTACTGTACTAACATGATGTAACTTTCAGTGTTAACCAAGTTCAGTGAGTAGGGTAAAAAGTAACATGCCCTCTTCCTATGGTTAGTGCTAAATTAATCCTTGCAGCTCCTCCTCTATCTTCTTGGACTTTGCCTGGAATCAGTGTGAAAATATTCCTTTTTTATGAAGAAATTATAATTTGTAGGGAAAGAGATAAAAAGAGTTCAATGAATAAAACTCTCATAGGAGAGGAATGTTCAATTGAGGGGTTTTGAGTTATAGGAAAGTCCCACCTACATATACAAAGGATTTTTCCTTTCTCATTTAATGGAATATAACTGTACTCACCACAAAAAAAAACCTAAATGATGTTTTATCATTTTGTTAGTATTATTTGATCAATATACACAGTTATTCCCAGTGTCCATTGTTTTCTGATAAAAACATCTTAGGATCTCCTTGCTACCACAGAGATTTGTGTGGAGAGGTGTTCTGAGATTGCATTTCATTATTTCTGAAGCCCAGCCAGCGAGAAGGAAATGAAACCGTTATTTTTAAATCCAACACTTGCTCCAGGGGAATTGGAGTGAAAATTGGATTTTATAGAGTTGTATACATTCTTTTCTTGGAAAGACCTTTTGGCAGATCCATCCTGGTCATTGAGAAGTAAGTCAAGTAGTCAATTGTCTAATTGCTGTCCCGGGGGGGAAATCAAGAATTTAAAAATTAATCCAAATACAGATGTTCCAGCTTGAACAGAAGCATTCTGATTAATGATGCAAAATTATGTAAGAGACCATATGGGGCTTTGATAGCTATCTATGGAAAATGTATTTGTATGTGCCTTAATCTCTTTTCTGTTACTATAATTAAATATCTGAGCTGGTCAACTTACAAAGAAAAGAGGTTTATTTAGTTCACAGTTCTGGAGGTTCAAGATCAACTTGATGCCAAGTTCAACTTGGCTCTAATGAGGACCTCACAGATGACATCATAGTAATGTGATGTGCACTAGGGAGAAACAAGACTAGACAGAAAGCCAGAGTGAGGAGGAGAAACTAAGTGCATTCTTTGGAACAAGCCTCTCTCAAGAAATATCCAGGGTTCCTATAAGAACTAATTTAATCACTTCTGAGAGCAGTGCCCCAGGACCTAAGGACCACCCTGTGGTCCGCTGAAGGGTTCTTCCACCCTGAGAAGCAACCTTCCACTGCATGGGCCCTTGGGAACAAACCATAGCCACATCATAGCAGCATGTGATATCCATTTTCATTTGTGAGGATCAGATTTTTTTTAAAAAAAAAGGAGGAAAGAGAGAATCCTCTGAGAAGTGAGGAATCCCAGCAACTCAGCAACAGCTGGAGTAAGAAGCCAGGCCATTGCTTTAGAGAGGTCTGACATTCAACAAGGCAAGTCTCTTAGGAATTATGAAGATGGTCCTCCAGTGCTATTCCTCAATTCCTCCCTGTCTGTCTTGACCACCACTGATGTGCAATCAAACAAAGGACCTCGGCTTGCCTTCAAGAAAAAATGACCAGGGCAAAAGGACTCAACAGAGAGGAGCTTACTCCTTCATGTAAAAACCAAGGCAGCCGGCAGATAGCTGCAGGTCCTCAGTGCCACCTCCAGCAAAGGCTCCATCTCTATTTCTGCTCGGCTTGGTCCTTAGCTTTTAAGGTGGACTTACAATCACAGGAGGGGACTACCAGAATTTCAGGCGCCACCTCATAACCCAGGTAAGCAGAAAGGCAAGCAGCAAAGGTGGCACACTCCAGGGGAGAAAGTCAGCTGCCTTGAAGTGAAGATCTCAACCCTCCACCTACACCTCCCTACTCTCTCCTGGCCACCAGAGTCAATGAGGAGCTGGGGAACAGAGTGTTCTGGCTGGGTGTATCATCTCCCCAACAAATCAAAGAAAGAAGAGAGGATGGATATTGAGTAGGCAGCTGTTGCTTCATGGCTGTGTCCTTTCCTCCCAGGGCAGAGGGACAAAGAGATTTCCAAAGATCACAGAGCAGAGAACCCACTCTCTTGGGTCTCTTGCAAATCCCAAAGAAAGGAGGCCTCAGCTGGGTTACCAGTCGCCACTCAGCACGGGTGAGGCTGCTGGCGGTCTTCTCCCACCAACTAGCGCTCCTCGTGCTTTATTTTTGTATGTTTCTTGCTACATTTTTCTGTTGCTCTGGCAGAACACCTGAGAGTGCATGATACGGAGAGAAAGGGAATGACTTTCTTGCACTTTTGAAGCCTGGGAAGTCTGACACTGAGGGGTCACATCAGTGAGGGACTTCTTGCCAACAGGAACTCTCCGTAGAGTCCAGAGGCAGCACAGGGTGGCACTTGGCAGAGAAAGCAAGCCACGGAGAGCTCCCCAGTATAACAAAGCAGCTCCTGCAATAGCCCAGTAATCCTCTAATCCACTAATCCATGAATGGATTAATCCATTCCCCCCGGGCTCTGAATCCCCTCCCAAAGGTCTCACCGCTTAAATACATGAAGGCTTAACTTGAATGATCAGGGTTCCAAATCATAAAATCCGAAGACCAGTGAAACTGCAGTTTATGACCATCCCAGGACAGTGCTAGGCCCATGATGGCCACAGGACGCAGATCCTGTCACAGATTCAGGCTGCCAGCCTGCCAGCCCTCTGGAGGAGAGCCGGCTGACTGGATGGTTGGTACTGACTGTGGTTCCCAGGGGCTGTTGCTAAATGTTCTTCCATTTCGCCTTTTTTAACCTATTTTCCAACCTGTTCCAGTTAAATAGTGTGTTGTCAAAAATCAAAACAAACAGAGCATTGTCCTTCTGCAAGGCCCTGAACAGTCTTGAGAGGGTGCACGTGTTCACAGGAGAGGGCTCTGGGCAGGGCTCTCTGAGGAGCAAGGCCACCATGGTCACCTGCTGATAGGTCCCACTTCTGTGAAGGATCTTGCCTGGCATCTGTCCAGGCTCTGCCCATCTAGGCACATAATAGATGTTACAGCGCATCCCTTCCTTTTTACAAAAAAAAAATTTCTTTTTTTTTTTTAAAAGGAAAGAGGTCTTTGCTTTCTGGGATGAAAAAAGCTATTCTTATTGTAAAACTGTTCGTTCATCTTAAAGCAACACAGGCTGTGAAATACAGAGGAGTCCGGTGCCTTTGAGCTGTTCAAAAATTGGAACATTTTCAATATTCTGGGGTGATCAAGGAAAAGAGACCTAGTCGTGGTTATCGGCCACTATCCAGGACAGATTATGCTGCTGGCAGGTTCTACAGCAAATCATCCCGTGCTTCATTTTAGTATGTTATCTTGGTCCATTTTCTGCTGCTATAATAGAATATGCTTAAATTTTGACTAAAAAAATGATGTTCATGTTTAACAGACCCTGCATGATTTTATCAGTTTTAAGCTACTTTGCTGCCTATTGGGGGACTTAATTTCACAAAATCTAATTCTTGCTTCATCCTTAGAAACCAAACCAGCAGACTGAAGGCCTACCACCGCCCTTCTTCTCCCCAAGACTGAAAGGAATCTTCCCCAGCAGGAGGGAACCACCTCAGGGATTTGGACAGCCAGCCAAACAGCAGAAGACTAGGGCTGTGTCCATGTTCTATGGAGAACAATTCCCAAGTTCGCTTACCTGTCCAAAGAGGTTTCACCTTGGTACCAGTCAGCATGCTGAGTTCCAAGTGTCAGAAAAGAACCAATTAAAATACAGCTTGGCTGGCAAAAAGGACCCATGGGACATGGGTACACTTTCTTCCACTCCATTTGTTGTCTTGGTTCTCTCAGGCATGGGGCTCCCTTCTCTATCTTCACAGGAGGGAACCAAGGCCCCAGACACACCACACCACAGACTGTCTCCATTACTGACCATTGCCCATCCACTACTGCCTGAGGACACTGACTCCCTCCCTGATCCCATGGCGACCCCAGTAAACTTGAGAGAGGTACTCCCCAGAGAAGGGTATTTTCCAAATGAGAGTATACTCAGCAGACAAAACAGATCCCTGCTCCAATCTTAAAAAATAAAAGACCACCAGGCTCAACATCGACTCTGGGTGGTGGCAACTGACGGGGCATTGAAACAAAACATCACTCTGTGAGGTACTTTCCTCAGTATTTCATAGTCGATTTGCCCAGAACTAAAATGTGTCCACCAATCAAGACAAATGTGAGAGATAACTTTTTAATATTACCAAACACATGTCTGCTTTGCCTCTCAGCAAACAAAAGATACTACAGCAATAACTATAAACACCAGTGTATTAAAACAAAATGTCCCAATCTAGACACAACCCTCTGCCACCTTTTTTGGGGTGGTGGGGGGATACCAGGGATTAAACTCAGGGCACTCAACCACTGAGCCACATCCCCAGCCCTTTTCATATTTTATTTAGAGACAGGGTCTCAATGAGTTGCTTAGCACCTCATTTTTTGCTGAGATTGGCTTTGAACTCATGATCCTCCTGACTCAGCCTCCCAAGCCACTGGGATTACAGGCATGTGCCCCACCGCACAGGGTACCCTTGGCCTTCTTGAACGTGTCTGTTACCTCACAGGCTTGACCAGCATAACCAGCCGCTTAAACACTAGAAGTCTTAATTCATCCCTAGAGTTCATGGTCACATCAGAATTTTAACCTCTGGTTATTCCATCCAACTCCATGATCTGTATCTGCTTCTTCATGGTAAGAAGTAGAAAAAACAAACTGGGCAGATAGAGAGATAGGGATAGGCAGAGATAGATATATTTGCATGTATACACATATTAGTCTTTATAATAAAATCAGCGTAACATCAGAAATCTGTCTTCAATTTTTTAAAAAGATTCCTAAACTCAGACTTCCCATATGACTAGTAGGTTGTAAGCCTAAGTACATAAGAACTTCTCCTCTACATTTCAAATACGTTTACTCTAACTCACCTTTCATTTGCCATTTCATTATTTTGGTTTTTTTGGAAAAAAAAAATTACAGAGGAAAAAAATCTTTTTATTATGTGGTAAAAGAGCCCTAATACAAAATTCACCTCCTGAACTCTATTTAGTGCAGTATATTTCAGCAAGGACAAGCACACTGCCAGGCACTACCACTACCCATCTAGAAGGAGATAGAGCTCTGATCAGCAAAATCTCCCCCTTCACCCAGAGAGATCTTTGCAATACCGTGGTTACTGGGAGGACAAAAGATAGATTCAGCCCCATATTTAACATTTGAAGGCTGATCCCAAGAGTCCCCCTCCTCTTCTAAGTGCCACTTGCCACCGGACACTAAAACCCATCTGGTCAGACCATTCTCCAGCCTTCCAGCCTCTTCTGTGTGTTGGAGGTCACCCTGCTTCCCTTTTGACTTTTTTTTTTTTTTGGTACTAAAGATTGAACTCAGGGGTACTCACTCAACCACTGAGCCACTTCCCCAGCCCGTTTTTGTATTTTATTTAGAGACAGGGTCTTAGAGAGTTGCTTAGTGCGTCACAGTTGCTGAAGCTGGTTTTGAACTTGTGATTCTCCTGTCTCAGTCTCCCAAGCCACTGGGATTACAGGCATGCACCACTGCACCTGGCTCACTGCCTCCCTTTAAGAAGCTCAGGTATTTTGAGGGAAGTATGCGAGGTCTCCCTTCAGCCCTCGCAAAGACACAATGGCTAGTCACAATTTTAAGTTGGCTGTTCTACTGAGCAGGATTTCACCCAAAACCTTGATGAGAAATGAAATGAAGCAAAGGCATCAATTACAAGGGGGACAGCTTGTGGGTCCTGAATGGTACAACAGGAGGCATTGGTTTGAATTGAGCACCTGCAATGGGCCCAACAGAACACATGAAGATGAAGTCACTTGCGTTAAAGGGCCCCATACCAAGCTGACACTAAGTTATTTATCTGACCTTCTGAGAAACAAGGAGAAAGCAAATCAAATAACAGGCCAATTCCCAAACAGTCCAGCTCAGCCTGGCCTGACCAGGACATTCCCTCTGCCTTAACCTCCACAAGAACAGTAACTCTGGAAGAACCAATCTGCTTTCGGTTCTGTTTCTGCTTGCCTCAGCCCTCTCTTGCCTATCAAACCAACTTCCCCTGCACTGTGCATCAGAAAACTCACCCTGTTTTGTAGAGCGGGACATTGCCCAGTTCTACAACTGCAGATAAGAGTCAATTAAGATCTTTAAGTTTGTTATAATCCTGTTGTTTGACAGTCCTTGGTGCAGAACCACGAGGAATAACAAAGAGATCATGATCCATCTTTCCTCTGCAATTTAAAACACACATAACTGTTTCCTGGTTGACTGAATTTAGCAATTTCCTGTCAAGGGAATGTCCGAGCTGTCTTTTTAGAAATTTAACCAAAGAAATTAGCATTCCTCAGAGGTTTCAGTGTAATGCAATTCACACTCAACAGCCTACAGATGCAACCCGTGGGGTGCTGACTACTTCTGGACTTCCAGTGCACTCTGGAAATAATGGATTATAATCATTATCGTGCCAATATTCTAAAAGCCACACTGTGTAAACTTGTTTCGCTTTTCCCTAGAATTCAATGAGAAAAATGGCATAACAACCTTCATGAAAATGCTTCTGTGTTTTGCAATCCTGACCTTTTCCTCCCTGATAAGACAGAGGAATGCTCAGAATCACAACATAATTATGAAGATTAAATACCTGAATAAGAAGGGAGAGGAAGGAGGACAATTGTCCCATGTTGTTTTCTGACTGGGGCCTTAAGTCATTTTCTTAAGGCAGAATGTTGGCTCTGAGTAAATCAAGTGTGTACCCAAATACTGATTATCATCATCGGCATTTTAAATTCTGGCATCATTGCAATTGCTTTTGTTAGTTTCACAAAACAGGCAGCTGAAGCTATTGCAGCCTTGGATTTCAACAAGGTGAACTTGAACTTGTGGAAACAATAGGAAACGATTTGCATGATTGTTCCTGGATTTTCCCAGGAACATGTCACTCCACAGAGAGGATTTACAAAATGCATTTCTGTTTAAAAGGGAGGAGTTTCCTTTTTGTCACTAGTGATACAGCAGGTTACTGGTGAGGAGTTCTGCTTCCTCACATGTTGAAGTTTGAACATTAGAGAGGCATGCTGAGCAAGCATATGAAGCAGGGTTTATTTAAAAAGGGGCAACACAGACTTCTCCCTGGAGGGAGAAGGGGGCCATAGCTGGTGTCCTGGTATCCCAAGAAATGAGAGTGTTCTGGCTTTTTTTATATGTCCTAGACTTCTTTTGTTCTCCTGCTCTCTTCCCCTTATCTCTCTCCTTCCAGCATACTGCCTAGGCCCAGAAGATGCTCTGGTGGGATGGCCAAAAGGTAAGAAGCAGATAGGCTGGAGGGGCCAAGGTGGTGTGTTCTGGGCAGGAAGATGGGGGGAATTAACAACTCCTTGTAGGGAGGGACAATCCCTGGGACAGGTTACCTTAGCAATAGGTTGGAGCAGGGACAAGTTATCTTGATAAGGGTGGAGGAAGAGCTCTGAAGACATTGGCATTTCAATTCCTCATTCTCTGGATATCCCTTGCCTACCTGCCTAATTCTGCCCTCACTGGGAAGATTGCAGAACCAGGAGAAGTCCCATAGAAGTGGGGAATGTTGGAGTCAGAAGGAATCATGCACTTCAGCCCAAGCCCTCACATACTGGTAGAGAAATTGAGTTAAGAGTGGCCTAATCAGGTCACACCTGTGAGAATCAGAAAGGAATGCAAATCTGTCATGTGAGCTCTTTGTAATGCACCATCCCTCCATGTGGCCATTCTGATCCCAAAGTATGTACTGCTCCCTGTTCAATCCTGGTATTCAGGTGGGGTCAGTGATGAACCATCCAGTACTGCCATAGGAAGGAGAGTTAAAGTCACCAGACAGATGCTCTCCCTACAACCTGCCATGACATGGTTTGGTTATGGTTTAAGTATGTCCCCAGAAGTTCAGGTGCTGGAAGCTGGATCTCCAGTGTGGCAGTGCTGAGAGGTGGGGCTCAGTGAGGGGTAGTTAGTGATGCAATTAAGGGCATTTCTCTCTGGAAAGATAAATATCATCCTCACAGGACCCAGTTAGTTTCCATCAGAGTGGGCTGTTATAGAAAGATGGAGTCCAGCTCCTGAATCTCTCTGGCTTCCAGTCTTACCACATGACCTCTTCTGCATACACACCCACTGTCCCTGCCCCCAGTCCCTCACTCTTATTCCCAGGGTTCAGCTGTTTCCAAAATAAATTACGTGCATGCAAGTTCCTGTCCCAAAGCTAAGGGAGTTCAAACTAATGTAGCTGTTTACTAGATCTGCGGAGCTGGGAGAAAAGCTCACATTCCCTCAAATTCAATTCCTCATCACAAAGTAAGAATAATAATACAACATCACAGGACCATGTTAAGGGCCAAAAAGGGCACTGTCCACAGAAGGACCTATCCTGGGTTAGCCCTTCCTGTAGAGGCCTCACCATGGCTTCTGTATGGCTTCTCCTGCTCAGGCCAGCCCCTGGATTTTGGTCTGCACCATCTTCCCTCCCTTTCTGCAGCAGATCTCCACATCTCAGTCTTCAAAGATGTCCTAATTCCACCAAGTCTCACCATGTCTGGCCAAAAATGACACCACGTCCACTTATGTTATTGCAGTGACTCCAAATTGGTGTCTCTGGCCCTCACTTCACTAAGCTCCCCCTCCGACATCAGCTACTGTTAGGCATGTCAGGCCATTTAGCTTCTCTTCCCAAACCCTCCTCTGAGACCTCTCTTCCCACTCAGAGAGACAGCCAGTCTCCCCTGTGGCTTACAAGATGCCACCCAGCTGGCTCCTCATCTCATATATCTGCCACGTCTCCCTCCCTCACTCTGTTCTTCCTGTTGGCTCCATCTCCTCCCTGGGCCCATGCAGACCCCTGCCTCATGCCCAGCTCCCCCACCACACCTGTGTAGCTCACACTCTGAGCATTTCTCCTCCACCAAAGGTTCTCATCCTGGGCCCATTTAGAAAACACTGCACAGCCTGACCCACCACACTGACCTACTCCTTACCCTCCATTTGTGAAAGAAAGTCTCTCTCTTGGACAAGATGAGCAGACAGATTGGTTAAATTCCAGGGACACTGCTATTCCTGGAGACGGCAAGCCAGGCTGGGCTGAAACCAAGGCGGCAGGGTGCTATGGATGGTGGTGGGGCCTCCTGAGGCCATCCTGCTTGCCCACTGGCTTTTACAAAGGAAATTCAACTTTCTCCAGTCCCTGTGACATCTCCTTGGGTTGGCTCTTCCTTTCCCACAGAAACTGGGAGCTGGGAGCTTCCTCCTGGATGAGCTCATTTAAAATGGAGGCTCTAGGGTCCCTGAGAAAGAAATCCTGCCTTACAAAACTGGCAAGAGGCATTTATAAAAATTTACATATCAACATGCAGATCACCAATTTATTTTTTTTATTTTTTTATTTTTTTTAATTTTTTTTTAAAGAGAGAGAAGGAGAGAGATAGAATTTTTTTTTTAAATATTTATTTTTAGTTCTTTGCGGACACAACATCTTTGTTTGTATGTGGTGCTGAGGATCGAACCCGGGCCGCACGCATGCCAGGCGAGCGCGCTACCACTTGAGCCACATCCCCAGCCCCCAGACCACCAATTTATAAATTAAAAAAGTTTTCAAAAGCACGTGTTGTAAGAAGGCATGGTCGGGGGCCTGGAGTATGGGCCACATTAAGGTTGTCCTGGGCACCTCGAAGCACTCAGATACCGCACCTTCACGTCGGGTTCCTTTCCTCTCTGCTAGGGACACGGCTCCCCAGAGGCCAGGGCACACATCTGGCCTAGGATCCTGCCCATAGCGGCAGCTGGTGCTGGGCTGGTGGAGCAGCACAGGGGCAGCTTCAGCTGGTTGCAGTTGAAAAGCCCACCACACAGGTGCAGCGGGCCAGCACCCAGGTGAGCTGACCCGTCACCTGAGCAGCCAGAGCAGCCCCACTAGCACACAGTGGGGACACATGCTGCACAAACGTACTCCACTCATCAGAGCACCTCCAAAATTCCCATAGAGCATGCACTATTCAATGACCTCACTCTCTGGCTTCCTGAAGCAAAGAGAAAATGGAAGGATGGCAAACCTGAATGGGACTCAAGAATTGACCAATAGCGTTAGTAGGTTTCTAGACCCTCATTAACATAAGTTTGGACCAATAGCAGTGAACCAAGGGCTATATAAATCCCTAGACGCCGGCAGAGAAAATGTATTGGTTCACCTCTTGTGTTAGGAAAAGTTGTGTTCCTGTTATTCAATAAATTCTGCAAACACACTCACTCATCCTGGTCTGTGCATTTCATTTGTTGAATTCACTAGAGAAGAACTGAGAAAAACCAAGAAACTGGTGATGGGCTGCAGGGATCTGCTGCAACACTGGAGGGCCGGGCGGCCACTAAGAGCTGTAATGCTTCTTGGCTTCAGAGCCCAGCACTTGTGCAGACCCCACCTGGCAGCAGAACCCGTGAATAGTTAAAACTCCAGTTTCCCTAGGCTACAGCAGTGGAGGCTGATCTGCTCTGTTTGATTCTCCATCTCACCACCTAGAAGACTTCTTGCCATGCAGTATTTGCTCAATTAATGCACAGAGCATTTCAGAATATTTCAAATCTTTACATTTAGAATGGAGCAATTTTGTTTTGAATTTGTCTCAGTGACCTTATGTTTATAGCACACATTTTCTCTGGCTTTTTTGCTATACGATTATTTTGAGATATTTTCTGATAATAGTCTAAAATGTTTCCTGAGTCACACCCAGAGGCCTTCATTGGGTGTGTGTATATGTCATATGTGTGTATGTGAAGTTGTATGTATGTATACACAATTCAGTCTGTACACTATGTATGAAAGGTATATTAGGCATATACTTTGGCTGCATATTATTAGATTTGTACATTTAGAATGTTGGATTGTCTTCCTTACTAATAGCATTTGGCAGTGCTCTGTAGACTGTAGATGGCAATTTGTGAACTTCTTCATGCACATTTTCTACTCCTTTCCATTCTGTCTTTTCCAGGATGACTCTTCACTCACTATCTGAAGACACTGGCTAAAGACAGGAATGTCCTCTGACAAAGCCAAAAACATCAGAGTGTGGGTCTGGGGGTGTCTCGTGGCCACAGGAACCAGAGTGGGGCTCTGGAGCAGGACTCTCCCCACACTGGGGAGGCCCAAGCCCTACCACAGGACTCACCCTCGCCTCCCCAACAGGCCACTCCTCAGCTCCTAAGAAGACCTCACTGGTCCAGAAGGCAACGCCACACAGTTACCTGGAAGGTCAATCAAGTTTCAAGCCAAAAATGAACAAGAAGTTAGTTTAGCAGCCCTAGGTAGGGCTAGAGTCTAAATTGAGATCAGCCTGTGCCTGGTCCTGATCCTGGGATAGATAACAGCCAGCGTGATGGATTTGGAGTGAGTCTTCAGTGTAAAAATAAAACGGCATTGCTTCCCTTACCTCCCTGAAATGGCACACGATGATGATCAGATCAGAAACACGCGATTCCCAGGGATATTCCCAAGGCTCCTTTGATGTAAGCAAGAGAGAGATGCAACCCACACACCCAATCTGCCTGGCAGTTCTTCACTTTTCTGAATTTTACTATGAGATCCTTCGTCACAAAAAAACTGGATTGATCACTATCAAAAATGGCTTTTGCTGAGGCCATCACAAGACCTGACACTCAGTGTGGAGACACAAAGTTAGCACCCTCATTGTGCAGAGAAGAGATGACCCAGCTTCATGGACCTCAGACCACACTGGGGAAGAAAAGCCAAATGCATGAGAGGGTATAGCGAGCCAGGGAAGAAGCCTTCTCTCCTTCCCCTTAAGGGGAATATTCCTTATTCCACTTGGATTTCCTGTAGTAAAGAAACCAGTTCATGTGAGTGGAATCAGCTAATAGTCTTTTCACAGTGTAGCTTTGGAAAAATTCATTCCAATTACTGTTTCTTCTTGATCTTCCTGGATTGCAATGCCTACTATAGGAAAGTATTAATAGCTTCATTTCATATACACATAAGTAACTTCCAGATAATTTGAACCAATTCTGCAAGTGACTGTGTTTTGTATTGCTTTGAAAATATGGAAATGTCATTTGTTACAATTAAAGCATGTTAATTTCTTCATTTCCTCCTTTACTCTTTTTTTTAGTAGCTCCCTTTCAGTAATAAATCCTCCATGATCATAATGTATTCCTCTTTAGGAAGAACTCAAAAGCATTAGATTAAATAAGAAATCCTTTGATATTTCTAGGCCAGAGGTCACCAATGAAATGGCTTCTATAAACACCTCCTCAAGCTCAGGGACATCTGGGACAGCAGTGTCCTAACTGACTCTTCATCAGCTACTGTTCAGGTCAACAGCTTGCCTTCTGCTCTCGTGGGTTCTGACATCCACTTCACATGCAAGAATAGGGACATATTGCTGCCGGATACAAGCATTGCTTTGGGCAGACTAAAGAGCATGTCATTTCCTAATATCCCAGAAAAGGAAGTTCATCAATACACACAAGTCCAAGTCTAAAACCTGAGTGCATTCCTATAAAGATCTGTGCCCAGATAAGAGGGCGCTCTTTGCCCAGTGATGGCGAGACAGGTGGACCACTATCATGTTTTGCTAATAATTATAGTGGCCCCTACAGGCTTGGAGAAGATGCTCTAGCCTGTGTAATAAAAGAACAACATAAAGTAAAATGAAATTCTAGAAACCATTTAGAAATCATTTAGTACCTTTTGCAACAACTGCACACCCATATTTTAAAGGAAAGCTGAATTTGCTACTTTCTAAAGTTTGTTGATAATTCCCTTGTTTTTGTAAAATGTAATTGTGACACCTATATTTCTGCATTATGACACATCTGTCTAGTGATGCTTTGGAATGCATCAACTCAGACTACATTCCTTACAGTAAATGTTGAAAAATGGCTAAGTCTCATGGGCCATCTTCTCCTCAAATGCAAATAACATCTAGTAAAGTATTATGTGGAATGAAGTAGACATTTTAAAACTTAAAAGTAGGGCTGGGGCTGGGGCTCAGTGGTGGAGCACTTGCCTATCACATGCGAGGCACTGGGTTCAATCCTCAGTACCATATAAAAATAAATAAATAAAATAAAGGTACTGTGCCCTTCTTTAACTTTAATATATATATATTAAATATATATTATAAATATAAATATAACTATAACTTTATATATATATATATATATATATATATATATATATATATATATATATAAAATCTTAAAAAAAAACTCTGGATTAAACAAAAGTGAACAGTTCTCTGTACTGAACACCTTCTCAGTACATAGCTTCTTGTCACACATCTGTGTTTTTAAAAGCTGACTCTCAGAGGACATGCTATGCCTGCACTGGGGAAATACTGCTATTTGTGAGAAGTTATCACTCATCATTTATAAAAATAAAATATGGCTTGTTTTAGTAATTGATCCCTAAGAAAATGAACTCTTCCAATTCTGTCTAGAAAAAAAAAATTCCATTTATCGAGTCCTGATCTCCTGTTTCTAAGCTCTTACATTATTTATGCAAAAAGAGTTGGTCACACCTGACATTAGGTGTGAAAACTTTTATATTTTAATGTCTGTATCAATGTAACATAGTAAGCATTTTTAGTATCTCTTCAAAAAATCAATGATTTGCCTTGTTATGCTTGATTTTCTAAATTTTTATCTTACATTTCACCAGGTTTTTTAATATGGAAGACAAATTCACTAACCTCTTATTCTGCAGATTCCACCTGATTTGTCTTGTTGATGGGCCTACAGTCACTTCTGATTGGCCCCAGCACCAATTTCTACAGCCTCTTTCAAGGTCCTCCTCGCTGACTCAGTCCCACCCTACAGTGGATCCAGCACATTTTCTATCTCTCACCACCCTATTGTTGAAACTCCTGGCTGGAATAGGGCTCCGTGGCACAGGGCTTGCTTAGCATGGGTGAGGCCCTGGGTTTCTGTGCAGCACTGCAAAAAAGAAATGTATGCTACCTGCTGTCCTCTCATCTGCTTGTCCTATAAGGAGCTGTGCTTCTTCCTATCCTACCTGCTTCCCTCAGGTTCACCTGGGAGTCAGAGCCTGTGTGTGATTTTGGAACAAGGGATTTATTATAGGAATCAGACATTACACAAAGGTGGGACAGCTGGCGAAGTCAAAGCCCACCCAGGGGCATTGGGAAGTTAGAATAAATCTCACTAATCAGTCCATCAGAAGCACTGGCATGACCTGACAATCAGACTTCCAGGGGATTCCAAGAGTGCTATGACTGATGTGTGTCCCCCCAAATGCATGCCGGAGTCCTGACCTCCTCACTTCCTCCTTTCCCTCCCCTTCTTCTTCATCTTGGTCCTCTTTCTCAAGACCCCCTTCCCATGTGAGAATTCAGCAAAGGAAGGAAGGAAGGAAGGAAGGAAGGAAGGAAGGAAGGAAGGAAGGAAAAGAAACAGCCATCTGCAAGCCAGGAACTGAGCCCTCAGGAGGAACCAAATCAGAAGTCACCTTGACCTTGACTTTCCCAGCCCCTGGACTATGAGACGTGGATGTCTGGTGATTTCGGCCACCCAGTCTGTGGTGGCTGGTTACAGTAGCCTGAGCTGACTGAGACGCCAAGCCTGCCTGGCTGCCCAAGTGGGTCAGGGAAGGCCAGCTTATTGAGAAGTCTGGGTCTAGAGGAAGTGGCCACCTGTGTGTGGCCACTGTCCCTAGGGCCTGTCTGTTTGTGGGCATGGGGGACCACTGTTGGTCTGTAGGTTCACAGTTGAGAAACCGGTTGGGAGTGGAGTCAGGTGTTGAGTTCTAGCCCCTGCTGAATCTGTCCATCTGCCTCTATGCCTGCGTTCGCCTTCTGAGAGGAGTGGCCACTGCTTCCTCATTTCTGTTTCTTAGATTCAGAAACCATAGGAGAGAGGATTTGAAGAAGCCATCCCCAGGCTTACTTAGCAGAGGGGACCCAGCAGAAGCCCACTCCCTACTCCGCATCACTGTGGCATCCTGCTCACCACACCCTCCATGTTCATCTTGCAAATAAAGATATCAGCAAAACCATGCGTCCACACACACGGTGCGGCTATTCCTCCCTTCACCTAAGCAGAGCTGTGCTGGAAGTACCCGTGCTAAAAGGCACGCAGAGAGGCACTGGGTGCAGCCCTGGTTCACGTCTGCCGCTCTCACCACTCCCTCTCTGCTGCCCTACACCCTGGTTACACACTGACATAAGGTGATGTGCTCTTAGCACAGCCACTCAGCATAGCCACGGAAGATAATAAGGGAACGGGGGAGGAGGAAGAGCAGTAGCTGATATATGTGCAAGTACATTTATAAAGGGAGGGAGAACAGACACAGTAACTCTAGACCTTGCTTTTAAAACTGGACCTGGGCTCAGAGCATGGAGAAAGCTGCTCCTTATCTTCTGCCCACTCTAGCTTCCCTTAATGGATTTGCGGGAACTACAGCTACTTGTCTTCCTCTCTTGGTGGGTGAGCTCCACCTCCAGGCCTGAGGACACCACCCTGGGCTGTGTGGCTGCTGTGGGACCCTGGGGTCCTTGGAGGCACCCCAGGATCTCTAATATTCCAGAATCCGTCCCCACTGGGCTCCAGTTTTCACATATCCCCACCCCCCGCCCCCACCCCCCAAAGTGTGGATGGATCATCTCAGCCATTTGATTATTCGCTTCACATCTGTCCCTCCACTGGGAGGTCCAGCCTGTCTTGATTCCAGAGTTGTCTGGGATTCCTTCATTTACTATCTATTCGACTGATAACCTGACTCATTTCTATTTTTCTGAAATAATGCCTCTTTGATAAAGTTATTGCATTCAGCACAAATATGTAATATCAATTATCTAATTGCCCTCCAGCTTTTCTGGGCTATGTATTTATTTTAACCAGATGAAAAATACTTAAGGTCTTCTGCCATCCCATCTCCTAGAGAGACTTCTCCATTAACAAACCCTGTCAAGAAGTCTTAAGAAAGTCCCAGCAGTTCTGTGTGCTTACCCAGCCTGTTCAAAGAGCAAAATTTTAAGAAGAAAATCTGGTACAAATATTTCAACCTCTGAATTATTCATCCTTGTAAGTAGTGTGCTCCCTGGGAGATTTTGCCTGTGACTGAGCCTCAGGTGATAGGACTTCCTTCTGAATGACATCGTGACTTGCAAAACAAAAATAAAAAAGAATGGATTATCCATTCTGTGTTATATCATGTTTTTATATTATCTTCTTCACTGGCTCATCTTCCCAATATGAATTTAAACCTACTAGCATAATAGTAGGTATTCCAGAGTTTACCAACATCTTGGAACAAGAACAGGAATATCAAAGACATCTACACAGATAAAGAGAAAAAATATTTTAAAATAATTGCCTAGAAATTTCTAGGCACATCCTCCAAGCCGTGTGCTAACCATCTCTGTAATTCCTCTGCTTAATCAGGTATCTAATCCAAAGTTGGCACTGATCCTGGCAGTCTCATCATTCTGATTGTGATCAACATCAGGTTACAGAACTGTACTTGGTGGGGCAGGCTGACCCCAGGACACAAAGCCATCACAACATCTTTTCCTCAAAGGCAAATATTTTATTATTGTTTTAGCTCCTGTTCCACCAGAAGAGGAGCAGATGGGGAGTTCTATGTAGGACCTCCAATGGGGCCACTAGGGACCAGGCTGGGAGGGGGAGACTGGGCAGGAGAGGGAGAGTAGCTGGGTTGGAGGGCTTCCCCAGCACCTCAGTGGACAGACAGACTGGGAAGGCTCATCAGAACTGTCTTCCCAGAGGTGGGTGCCATGGACCACACAGGACTGGCCTGCTGGGGGCAGGACACTCTAGGGAGGGGCCTCCCTCAAGTTCCCTCCCAGACAGGCTCAGCTGAGCACCCTAAACAGCAGCACAGCCAGCTGCAGCAGGGATCCCAAAGACAGGCACTATGTCCTCCATTCCATTTCTTATCTGAGTTTCCCAAATAATTTCCTCAACTCTCATTTTTTTGTGGTCAGCACTTACAAGTTTTCTATTTAAAATTTTTCCAAAGAAGCCAAGTCTTGACATCACTATACTGACCTTAAACTATGCTACAGAGCAACAGTAACAAAAACAGCATGGTATTGGCACCAAAACAGACTGGTAGACCAATGGTACAGAACAGAGGACACACAGACTAATCCACAAAATTACAATTATCTTATATTATACAAAGGTACCAAAAGCATGCATTGGAGAAAAGATAGCCTCTTCAACAAATGGTGCTAGAAAAACTGGAAATCCATATGCAACAAAATCAAATTAAACCCCTATATTTCACCATGCACAAAACAACTCAAATGAATCAAGGACTTAAGAATACCACCAGAGACCCTGCGTCTAATAGAAGAAAAAGTAGGCCCTAATCTCCATCATGTGGGATTAGGCCCCAACTTCCTTAATAAGACTCCTATAGCATAAGAATTAAAACCAAGAATCAATAAATGGGATGGAATCAAAGTAAAAAGTTTCTTCTCAGCAAAAGAAACAATTAGGTGAATAGAGAATCTACATCTTGGGAGCAAATTTTTACCCCTCGTACATCAGATAGAGCACTAATCTCTAGGATATATAAAGAATTCAAAAAGCTAAGCATCAAAAAAACAAAAAATCTAATCAATAAATCTAATCAATCTGTTCAGGCTAAGGACCTGAACAGACACTTCTCAGAAGAGGATATACAATTAATCAACAAATATATGAAAAAATGTTCATCATCTCTAGCAATTAGAGAAATGCAAATCAAAACTCTAAGATACCATCTCACTCCAGTCAGAATGGCAGCTATTATAAAGACAAACAACAATACATGTTGCAAGGATGTGGGGGAAAAGGAAACACTCACACATTGCTGGTGGGACTGCAAATTAGTGCAGCTGATATGGAAAGCAGTATGGATATTCCTTGGAAAACTGGGAATGGAATCACCATTTGACCCCTCTCCTCAGTCTATACCTAAAAGACTTAAAAACAGCATACTACAGGGACACAGCCATATCAATGTTAATAACAGCACAGCTCACAATAGCCAAACTGTGGAACCAACTTAGATGTCCTTCAGTAAATGAATGGATTAAAAAAATGTGACATATATACACAATGGAATATTACTCAGCAATAAAAGAGAATAAAATCATGGCATTTGCAGGTGAATGGATGGCGTCGGAGAAGATAATACGAAGTGAAGTTAGCCAATACCAAAAAAACAAATGCCGAATGTTTTCTCTGATTTAAGGTGACTGACTCATAATGGGGTAGGGAGGGGGAGCATGGGAGGAATAGATGAACTTTAGAAAAGAGCAGAGGAGTGAGAGGGGAAGGGAGAGGGCAGGGGGTTTGCAATGATGGTGGAATGTGACGGACATCATTAGCCAAAGTACATATATGAAGACATGAATTGGTGTGAACATACCTTATATACAAATAGAGATATGAAAAAAATGTGCTTCATATGTGTAATAAGAATTATAATGCATTCTGCTATCATGTATTTAAAAAATAAAATCAATTAAAAAAATAAAAAGAAGCCAAGACTTGATGGTCCGTTTCCTGAATGCTGAGCTGGGCCTAGCCACATAAGCAAGTTCCCTAACAGGGCAGCCACACTCTTTGACTATCATACATGACAAACATTGCTGAGAGTTTACAAAGGATGGAAACACATGGGGCCCTGTCATCCAGGACAGGAAGCATCCAGCTCCCAATTCAGTGGCTCCACCCCAGACCCACACAGTTCTCCCATCACCTCTGTCCCTCTCCACGTCCCTCTCCAGGGTGACTAAAGGAAGACTTGCAGTTTTCCAGGAAAGAGGAGGGGCAGGCAAAGGCAAGAGAGTGAAGGCAATGGGTGTTTATGGCCATCCTATTATGGCCTGTCAGTACACTGCACATTCTGCAGGGCGTGTTCGGCATCTCCAATTCACCTCTTTCTTCAGTCAGAGAATCTCTATGTCTGCTTACAAATCTTCCTCCTTTCTCTCTCCCTTTCTGCCTTCCTTCTGTATTCCTTCTCCCTTCTGTTCTTCTGACTTCAGATACTAAACATGGAATAAATTGTATTCTTCAATTCATTGCAAACAAGCATCATTCCCTCTCGTTGGACTACTTGCTTCACAAGTATTTGATTTGCTTATTAATTTATATCTCCAAAACCTTCCCAGAAAGAGGTTAGTGTGTAACCAGACATTGATACGTGCCATTGAGTGTGTAAAATATATGGAGTGTGTGCGCTTGACTGACGCACATTTCACTGTCTCTCTCACACAGTTTCTTATTCTCCCAACACACGCCAACACAATCCACCCTGAGTACAGGTCTCCTTGTGGACTTGCATGAGCGGGGGTCCTGGGGGACGGTACACCCAGAAGGAGGGGACACATCACAGTGTACTTACTTTCAGCTGCCACCTCCTGTCACAAAAGGTCATATACTTATCAAATGGGTCATGGCTACAGTTTCAGTCAGTATTTTTTAATATTCAGAATACTCACATACCAGCCAAGTATGTTTTCAAACAATGGTGACCTCTTTGTATAATGCCTGGTATTTTAAGAGAAAGTTAGATTTCTTAAAAATTCTTTTATTTTGACTAAAGGTGGTGGAATCTTCTTGCTAAAAGTGAATTTAGTTTTTCCAAATTAACTTTCCTTTTGCTGTGGTCTGAACGTATTGGGAATTTAACCCCTAATGCAGTGCTGCTGGAAGTGGGGGCTCCAGGAGGTGTTTGGGACCTGGGCTCTGCCTTCCTGGGTGGATTCATGAACATACTCTGGGCTTATGGAGTGGATCCTCTCCTCTGCTGCTCTGCCACCTGAGAACACAGTGCTCTGCCTCTCTGGGCTACCTAATAGCAAGGCGCCTTCTTGAACCAGAGACCCAACCTTCTGGCAACTTGACCTTGAACTTCCCAGCCTCCAGAACTGTGAGGAGTAAATCTCTGATCTTTGTAAATTACCCAGTCTTAGGTGTGGTTCAATTGGTAAAGGTTCTTTCACTTGGTTGAATGAACAGGAAACCACCTCCAGCAGAAACAGATCTGTCCCCCAGATACTCAGCGGAAACCCTCCTCTGATCTTCGACTGAGCCTCTTGTCTGTCTGATCTGTGGTCACTGTACCTTGTCTTTTTTTCCTTCTGTTCTTGTTATGGTCTGAAGGTTTGGGTCTCCCCAGATTCACAAGTCAAAACCTCATGAGTGTGAAGGTGTTAGGAGGAGGGACTGTCGGGAGAACTAGGTCCCCAGAAGCTGTTTGGTCCTTTGCTGTTGTGATTATATTCTACGTGGATGACCACCCCTTTTTCCTTGCTCCGTTTTTCTTTGTTAGCTGTGTTGATAAACCATATCATAGTTCTACATGTGAAGGAACTTTAAGAACTAGGAACCATGAGAAAAGAAGAATGGCCACATGTCTTAGATCAGACAGAGGTCAAAGCAATGACCGGGACGCTGGCAGCTGGTAGGGTGCTAACCACTGCCCAGGTCTGGAGGCAGAGTCAGATACCTTTCAGGAACAGCTCCCCACAAGGGGCCTTGTCCAGAGGAGCCTGTGGTTACAAGCCAACCCTGCCCCATTTGAAAGGTCAGAAGGAATGATCATGACTAAGTCAGAGCTCCCACATATTCTTGGTCTTGTTTGACTGAAAGGAATGCAAAGGACAGGAAAGGACCTCCTGTTATCATCTCAGAGGTTCCGCCTTAGATTAATATAGACACCTGCCATGGGAAGATATCCTAATCTAGTCATGCTCACATGGGGCACCGCAGACACTCTAAACTAAGACAGGGTGTTTGGATGAGTGCCCTAAGAAAGCTGCCTTGACCCTCCCACCAAGGCCTGAGGACACGGGCAGGAGGTGACATCTACAAGCCAGAAAGCAGACGACTAATCACCCAGCACCTGGAGCGTGGGCTTCCCGGGCCCAAGATCTTTGAAGAATAAATGTCTCTGGTTTACAAGCCACTCCACTGGTGGTATTTGTTACAGCAGCCCAGAGGGACACGGTTCTGAGTCACCACTGCCTGGTTGTCACACCATCTCCCCTCCTGCAAGAGGGCTCTAGGGTGGCACTTCACACACAGCGTCTTCCTTAATCCCCTTCCTCATCCTGAGAAGCTTGAGGCTGAGTTCCTCCAGGGTGGCTTTGTCCTGTGCTCCTGCTGTGGCTGTCCCCTGGTGTGCTCTGGCTGAGCACACTGGCTGGGTGGCTCCAGCTACCAGCATCTTCCACGTGTATGACAAGGACAGACTTAGGCTAGAGGAAGGCCAGGAGCCTAACAAATCCCATAACTTTTGTGCATTTTATCCCTTCTTATAACTTTTGTGCAATTTATCCCTTCTTTCTAGTCTGTCCTCAGTTCTGTTGCAAAAGTAATTCTAGTAATGCCACCTGCTCTTTCCGACCTGGGAGAAGCACAGTGAGCACTGACAACCCTACAGCTGTCCCTTGTGCTCTGGGCTTGGTTATCTGGACTCTACTGGAATCACGTGCTTTGCAGAAGGAGACATAATATTTTTTTAGAGAAATATTTAAATGTCCTGAACATTAGCTTCTGTTACAGTAAAGAATGAATCGATGCCTCTAAGGTCTGTTGCACGTGACCTCATTGTTAGAATCAAAATCCCGAATGCACTAGAGAAAAGTCTTCATTTTAGTTCATTCATTCTGACCTATGAGAGTTAATGTTTTCCCAAGTGGTTAGTTTTCAACTTCAAAGATGGAACATGACTTCTAAGTTGAGGAAACAGTGAAATTCCCCATGGGCCCTGAAGTAGAGAAACACATTTTTCAGGGCACAAAGAGTTAAGTCTGAGACAAACCATCTCCTGAGATGACTTTCACTCTGCTGAGGAGCACAAGCTAAACATTACAGCTAGCAGATTGTGAAGAAACAAGGGAGATGCCTTGGTTAAGATCAGACACCAGGGAGACCACTAACAACTGGGCATTTTCTCCCTGCACACATTTTGGAAGACTGGAATCAAGTGGCCACTGTGGTTTTAAGAACAAAGCCATATTTCAGCTTATGCTGCCAATATCACAGCTAAAAAGGCAGGACAGAGATAAGCTGGTTTCCATAGAATCTAGAACCCTGCAAATTGTGATGTGATTCAAAACATATTTATTTAAAACCTATTAAGTGGCAAGATTATCACTCATTCAGCAAAGAGATCGAGAGACTGCCACATAAAATACTTTGTGCTCAATGCTTTGGGGGACATGAAGAAGAAAGCACTTTTTGTTTCCCCAGAATATTTTCAATCATTTTGCAGGAGGAAATGAGTCGGAGGAGGTTGGGTGGCAGAATGACTTCAACATTAAAAGAACAAGCCAACCTGGACCCATGTTGTAGACATCATCCCTTAGTTCCCCAACACATGGACATTCACGAAGATGCCTGCAGAATGTTAACACTAAAATCTTTACACCACATTAGAAATTTGTTTTCACTGCAGTAAGTACTGATAGAGGACACAGAGGAAAATTTTATTGGCACTAAGTACATAGAATTCACTCCTTCTGCCCCAGTTTCCTTCTCACCATGTTCTTTTCCATTCTCTGCATTGCGTGAGTTTGAGGAAGAGCATAATTCTCAGAGAGAAGATGAAGCCAGACCTTCTCGTGATGATTCAGTCCAAATGAAGCCTCCTGAACAAGACAGCAGCTCATCCCCACCTTCCCCACCTGGGGGAACCAGGGGAGACCAACATTCACTCCAAAAGAGCAATCAGAAGGGTCTTTGCAGCACAGCATATGCAGGCAACTAGCCACGCAGTAGCCCTGCTCTTAGAACCGTGTTGGCTCTGTACTCTCTCTTTCCTACCCTGAACTTACTGGAGTTTCTAGAGTTTCCCAATAAAGTATGAGGAATCCAAACTCATTTGAATAATTAAAAAGACTGACTCATTTTTTCTATCTTTATTCATCTAGCATTACAAGACCTCTAATGCTAAAATTACATCACATTTTACAGATTACAGCAAATAATCTGGTAGCTTCATAAAACTAAAGATAATTATACTCAAAAATAACCTTTGTTCTTCATGTAGTGCCGCAGTCTGGCTAGGCACAAAATCACGAGCCACTCAAGCAGGAACAAACTTTATTTTTTGAAACTGCCACCAATGCCCCTTACGCCCCCAGGAAGAATCCCAATCGACCCGCTACCCGACCCACACAGCGTTCTCCCTGAACCCCAGAGAGTTCCTCCCCCAGAATTCCCTCCTACTGTACTTCCCCAACCAATGGAACTCTCCAGGAGTAGCAGGCTGAGGTGAACAGCAGGAGTCCAATATCCATATGAATGCAAATCTTAACATAATCATATC
The DNA here is from genome assembly GCF_964194105.1 of Spermophilus citellus. Lineage (NCBI taxonomy): Eukaryota > Metazoa > Chordata > Mammalia > Rodentia > Sciuridae > Spermophilus > Spermophilus citellus. The sequence goes on from NC_138187.1 coordinate 96,666,159, forward strand.
ATCTCAATGGCTAGCTGGCGTCACCTTTCAACCAAAAATGCCATGCATCATATTACTTGGCTGTGGCTCTTAGCAATGTAGAAGATTTTATTAGGGAAAAAAAAAACACTAAAGGTTAAGTGCATTTCACTAATGGCCTAATGTTTCCCGATGGAAGAGCCATTGAATCCGTGTGATCAAAATAATATCATCAAAAAGGTCATATTTTGGAGGGAAGATTTTCCCAGGAAAGAGTAACTCATGAATAACTCCTTTTAAATCAGAATTCAGTAGTCACTAAATGACATCATGAGACTTCTCCACTTTACAAAAATGTTCATCAAAATCATACACATAGTGATAAAATTTTAGTAAGGGGACATACATAATTTAATTAGCAATCTTAGGGTTTCAATTTTCAAATAAATGTATTATTTCTTAAAGTGAATAAGGATCCTCAGAAAGAAAGACAGGAAAAGAGACAGTTGTTTAGAAAATTCACTGGGTCTTCATTTGATGGTCTTTGGTTAACTATCACCATTTGAATGCAGGTTTATCCTTCTAGCCTTTTCCAGGGCCTTCCCAGCCAAGGGCTCACCACATCTTGTTCCATGCTCTGACAAGTGGCTCTCCTAGGGACCCTTCAGGATTTATAGTTGCTTTATCTGTTTTCATCATCAACTATGTTGGCTCAGCATCTGCAGAGGTGACAGCCCTTGTTTGCATTCCATACGTTCTGTGACTGTCACATAGGATCTGCTGTGGCTGTCAAGAGCTTACTTGGGTCTCACATGCCCCTAAAGAAAACATGTTCCCTGGGGATGTGAAGGCAGGACCTGAACTCACCTGGAAACAGGGAGGTGAGGCTTCCCTCCAGCACTGCCCTCCTAACTCAGGCTCCCGCTTCCATCCTCAAGGCTATCCCATCCACCCTGACCAGGAAACCCAACGTGCGCTGTCCCAGAGACAGGGAAGACCTCACTGCACCAGTTCCCTAGAGCTGCTGAAAACAGTTGCCACCAACCAGATGGTTTGTACCAACTCAGATGCACTATCTCCTTCTGGACGGTAGCAGTGTGGAACCCCATGTCATCAGGGCTGGGCTCCCTCTGGATCCTGCAGGGGAAATCCTTCCTTCTCTCCTGCTGCTGACATTTGCTGGTGATCCTGGACAGGTCCCTGCAGAGGTAGCTCTCCACTGAGACTATTCTCACCTGGCTATCTTCTCCCCGTCGCTCCTCGTCTTCCAAGGACACCAGTCCTATAGGATTAAGGACCAACCTACTCCAGTGTGATCTCACCTGAACTAATTACATCTGTACTGACTCTACCCAAATAAGGTCACACTCTGAAGTTCTGGGGATTAGAATTTCAAAATACCTCTACTGGCAACAAAATTCAGCCTAGAACATTCATGAAATTCATATCCTCTTCCTCTTATAGCTATGTCATATGCCCCTGCTTCTTCTGTAGACAGGGATGGCCATAGCAATCACTCAGGCTGGTGAGATGAGGGAAGAAGCTCCATCACTTCAGACCTGGAAATAAAATCTGCCATATGATTCTTCAAGCTCTTTCTTTTGTAGGTCACCCGTATCATGAAAATGTGTTTAATTTTACATCAAAAGCTGCAGTACCATGGTAGTCCAGGCATGTTAGGGCATTTCCTTGTATTTTTCTGCTTCATTATCATTACAATGTACCTTCCATCTCCCAGAGTACCTCATGGCAACAAGATGGTTTCTACAGCTCCAGTCATCGTTCCCTCCTTCCACACAGGAAGAAGGAAGATGGGAGAAAGGACAAAACCCACCTCTATGAGGCTGACTCTTTCCTTTAAGGAGCTTTGCTAGCAGCTCAGACCAACGACTATTGCTTGCCTCTCACTGGCCACCTACATCTGCAAAGGTAGCCTGGGAAATTCCTCCCACACTCCACACTAGTTCTGGAAGCTGAGTTTGAAGGTGAGAGTGTCAATTGGATGGAAATCTACAAGTCTCCATCTCAAGAGGAGGGGGACCCTCAAGGGCCCCCTGGGCTTAGCATTGTGGTCTCACCACAGAGCCAGACAGTGTTCAAGTCTCTGTCATTCAGCGGTTCCCCATCAGGGTCAAGACTGCCCCCTGAAGAACATGAGGTGAAGGTATGAGGTACATTTGGCGGTCCTGATTGGGGTGTGGGTGCCATGACATCTAGCAGACACAGGCCAAGAATCCTGAAGACCATCCTGTAGACCATAGGAGCAGCTCCGACAACACAGAATGCTCTGGCCCAAGAAGTGTTAAGGAGGATCCATCCTCTAAAACATGACCAATCATTCAGCAAATCCTCTGCTCTGGGAAGGAAGATGTGGAGCAAGAAGGGCAACAGGCAGAGGTAGAAACAGGCACATCTCCTAAAATCAGGTCCATATCGCAGTATGCACATGAGCCAAGCCTGTGACCCCCATGGGAATGGCTGCCCCCCAGGGAGGAGCTTCAAGTTCTGCCTGACCTCTGCTGGTCACCTGCCCTGTGCTGCACGTCTACATGTGACAAGGCTCCCACACAAAGCCCATGATTCTCAATTCCTGAAGTCCAGCTCTCTTCTGTGTTTCTATCCCAACCCGAAGTCCCACCAAGGTATTTTCATTCCACTGCCCCTGTCTCCTCCCTTATAGGCTCATGAGTCCTGCGTTCAATGGGGGCTTTCTCCTTGGTTCCCAATTTGAATCAGCTTCAAACAGAGTCACCTTCAACACACCCTGTTCCCCTCTGGAGCACATGTGTGCTCATTCTGCGTCTTGTCTAACCTTCAGCTTTGAGTTTTCCAGGTCTTGGGTAACTGGTGCTATTTCAATAGCAGAAAAACCATGAGTTTCTGCCATTTGTTTAGGGAAGTTCCCACAGTATACAGTTGACCTCCACAATCACTGCACACCTTTAAGCAGACGCAGCATGGGTCTCCACCCAAAGGACGGCAAGTGTCTCTCAGTGGCACATGATTCTCAGCATTCCTGAATTGTCTGCAAGAGTAAGCTGCCTTCTCTCCCTGAGACTGTTCCCTGCTAAAGCCCCATCCTTGTGTCCAACTCCTAAGACCTCTTGGCTTCTTTCAGTTATTTTTCCCTCTGCCTAGGAGGAAATTTGATTTTGAGAGCAAAGCTGACCCAGCCACAGAGCTTTTTAATCTCATTTGCCCTTAATTTTATAATAATTTTCTTGAGACTTTCCCAAGAAAATGAAAAACGTCCTATGGAATAAAGGCCTCCATTTTTCACCAACATATTTTATACCACCATGACGAACTTGACCTGAGACTGCCGATTCCAAAGCATGGTTATAATCTAATCCAAGTTCAGCATATGGGGCGGAGGAAACAGAGGGAGCAAAGTGGAGACTCCCTAGGCTGGGATGCAGCCCATAGCGAGGTTTAAGGAGAGCGGCACGATTAGCCTTAAGACCATCAATGCACTTAGCCACTTCCTAAGTGTTGTAGAAGGCTTCCCTATATGGGAGTCTGCCAACACAGTTAACCAGTATCAAATGCTCCTAGTACTGCTCCCCTGATTATAGGGGAAACTATCTTTGGTCAAAACCATATTTGAGATCATCATGGTATAATTGTATTGTCTTCCTCAAATACATGTTAAAATCCTAATCCCTGGTCCCTCTGAATACAGTGCCTGTACTGATCTACAGACACAAAACAATTGTCAAGATCATAGCTGAGTTCTGTTGCAGACAGATAAAATTTAATCCTAAAATTCATAAAGAATTTAATTGGAATCAGAAAAACAGATTATTATTTTGTTTATTTATTGCTACTGGGGATTGAACCCAAGAGCACTTTACCACTGAGCTACATACTCAGTCCTTTTAATGTTTTTATTTTGAGCTGTCTCAAAATAAATCTCACTGCTTAAGTCTTTGCTCAGTTGCTGAGGCTGACCTTGAACTTGCAATCCTCCTGCCTCAGCCTCCTGACTTGCTGGGATTACAGGTGTGTACCACTGAGCCTAGAAGTCAATTAATTTTGAAAAGGAAGAATCTAATTGGAGGACTCACAACTTCCATAAGGGTACAGGCAATTTACCAAAAGAATACAGTAATCAGAATAGAGTAGTAATGACAGAAGAACAGACATATAAAACAATGATAGAATCAAGAGCCAGAAACAAACTTTCTTCTTTATGGTCAGTTGATTTGCAACAAGGTTGTCCAGACAATTCACTGAGGAGAGAATAATCTTTCCAACAAAGAATGAATTTGGAATTCTATCTCACCTCATATGCAAAGATTAATACAAAGTGGATCACAAGCCTAAGAATAAGAAATCAAATTCTGAAACTCACAGAAGAAAACACTGGAATAAATCATCATGCCCTCAAGTAGGCAATGGTTTCTGGGATAAGACATCAAAATGAAAAGGACCACTAGAAAGGAAAAAAAAAAAAAAGCAAACAAATTGATGTCATCAATTAAAACAAGTGTTAAAACCTCTGTGCTGCAAAGAGCACCATCAAGAAGGCCAGGCCTGGTGGCACATGCCACCACTCAGGAGGGATTTTAGCAGGACCTCAAGTTCAAGGCCAGCCTGGGCAACCTAATGAGATTCTATCTCAAAATTAAAAATAATAATAATAATAATAATAATAATAATAATAATAAGTATTATTATTATTATTAAGGGCTAGGGATGTAGCTCAGTGGCAGAGCACCCCGATTTCAATCCCCAGTACCACAAAACAGAAAAAGATGAGACAGGATGGGGAAAATAATTGAAAATTGTATATCTGATAAGATACTTATATCTAGATTATATCCAGAACTCTTATAACTCAGTATTAGAAGGAAACATAACTCAATTTAAAAATTGGCACAGAACTTGAATAGATATTTCTTCAAAGCAGAAAGACAAATGGTCAATGAGCACATTAAAAGATGGGAAATGAAAATCAAACCATAATAAGATACCATTTCATAACCACTAGGATGGCTAGAATTAAAAGGCAATATCAAGAATTGATGAAGACAGAGAAAAATTAAACCTCTCACATATTGCTGGTGGCATTGCAAAATAGTGAAATGCTTTGGAAAAGATTTTCATACTTCCTCAAATGTTAAACACAGAGTTGCTGTGCATGGGATAAAGCATTGTGGTGTCGAAGAGGTTGAGGACATAAGCACAAGATGACACCAGGATACTCCACTTGAGGTGCTGCCATGACAGGTTTGCACGGGGATCAAGATCCTCAGCACCTCAGATTTTCCAGAGGCAAGACCTAGAATATCACCCATGGGAAGGAGGGCTGGGGAACCCTGTAAAGGCAGATCAAAAGGAAGCTGTGGTCTAGAGGATGCCACTCAGCAGCACCCCAGGGAATCACAGGCTCCAGAACTCTTCAAAGCACCAGCCACTGGAAGGCTTCCATGGTCCCAGATCTGGCTTTATCAGCAGCAGCAGCAGTTAGATATGAAGTGCATTTGCAGTGAATGAACACTGGATGACTAAAAGTCTGCTTCTCTGAGTTGTAGTAAAACAACTTGATATATAAAAATTAGTATCTGGCATGGATAGTTTTTTACCTAATGGATGCCAAGCTCTTGGGAAGATTTCAACAACAGGAGATCAATACTCTGAGCCCATTTTTTTGTGCATTTATATACTATAATGCCTCAGGGCCCATTGTTTCCACTGCACAACAGATATCCAAGAGAAATGAACAGAGAAATCCTCAGAAAAAAAGTGTACACAAATGCTTATTGTAGTATCATTTATAATAGTCAAAAAAGTGAAGGTACTTCAAATGCCCATCAACTCATGAATGGGTAAATAAACTGTGGTATATACAGGCACAGAATATTATTCAGCTACAATACAGGTGGACCTTGAAAATGTTAGGCTAACTCACAGAAGCCTGTCGCAATAGGTCACATATTTTATGATCCCAGTTATGATTCAATTTATTAAGTTTACCAAAACTAGGCAGATCTATAGAAACAGAAAGTAGATTGCATTTGCCTGAGATTGGAGGGGAGTTGAATGGGGAATGGGGAACTGAGTTTATTTTTGGAGCTATGAAATGTTCTACAATTACTTTATGCTAGCAGTTGCACAATCTATAAATACTTTTTAAAAAAATAATTGAAATAAGCATTTAAGGATAAATTACTGGTATGTGAATTATATCTCCATAAAGCTGTTTAAATCTCCATGGAAAGCTCAGCACACCAAATTCACAATTTATTTCATTTCCTTTGCCTTTTGATTCCATACACTCTGTGCCCTACCCGACATTTTCCTTTCCCTCACTTGAAACTCCTTCATTGTGCCCCTGGAACTCACCTTCAGTCACCTCAAAATTTTCTCTCCACCTTCCCTTCATATTCTTGCTCTAACAAAAACCTGCCTCCCTGTGAAGCACAGCTTCCTTTGCAGCATTTTCAAATGGCTGTTATTCTATTTCACATGTGTTTCATGATTCAGGACTTGGAGATAAACTCTATTATCAATTTTCTTAAGCACTGAATTAAGATTTTTTTAAATACAGGCTATATTAAGACTATTCCACCAGATATGGTGGTGCACACCTGTAATCCCAGCAATTCTGGAGGCTGAGACAGGAGGATCATGGGTTCAAAGCCAGCCTCAGCAACAGTAAGGCACTAAGCAACTCAGTGATACCTTATCTGAGGATGTGGCTCAGTGACTGAGTGAGTGCCCCTGAGTTCAATCCTTAGTACTGCCCTACCTTCCAAAAAAAAAGACTACTCTGGTTTATAGGACTACCACTTATAGGAACTATAAGTCCTGGGAATGGACACAAGTGCTCACAGTTAGCTGCCAGCCTCTCCCAACCCAAGCCCAGGCCACATGACAAAGAGGCCTCAGGTGTACATACACCATGGCTACTGGCCAAGCTCAGTCCAGAACACTCTCTCCAGGCCTACGTGTTAATGAAAATCACTTGTGTCACTTCATAGAGTTCTTCCTCTTTCTCTCCATTCTGTGGCTACCCTGGAACCCAACATGGTCTCCTCTCAAGAGGACAGATTCAGGAGACAGGCTGCTCCAGCCCTGGAAGCTGACTCGGGGCCATATGGGCATAGAGCTGCAGGATCCATGCACTAGAAGGGGTCTAGCAGCTCCGAGGGATGCGTCCTCTTGGCCTCATGGAATCTTTACTCCATGACTGGGGCATGGCGGAGTAGGGCCAGCACTGAGCCTTGTAAACTGTGAGATCCAAAGTAGATATTGGACTTGTCTGAGCCTGAGGATGATGCGATCAGCATATTACCTCATTAGAACATATGTGCGTGACCTAAGAACATAAGTTAATGCCATACATGGATTTGTTTTGAAGGTAAAATTTCCTTCAGCTTTGAACTGGCTGATATTACATACAAGGTATTGGAAAAAAAAAAAGTACAAATAGGTTAATTCACCAGAAAAATATATAAAGCTAGCCCTCAAATATGAAAAAATAGTGTTCAGGGTCACTCATAATTACAGAAATGCACATTAGCATAACACTGAGATAACACTTCGCACCTCTTGGATTGTTAAAATTGTAGCATGATACCATACTCAGCTGGAGACTGTGAGAAAGTGGCATTACCTCCTAACTCAGCTGTCATGCTTCTAGGACTTCATTCTGCTGACATAAAAACATGTGTGTGCACATTTATTCATTGCAGGATTGTGTTTTTGTTTGTTTGTTTTAATTTCATGGAGTTTTATGGTAAATCAATGTGAAATATAGTTAACTTTGTTATTAGTATCATTATTTTATTAGAATGCTACGAGAGTAAAAATATTTCAAATTAATCTAATACCCATTGCAAACATTTATATTGACATCTATTTAATAAGAGACTATTTCAACATATAAATATTTTTGCATAATGTAACAAAAATATATCAAAATTGAAAATATGATTGGTTCTAGTAAATGGTTCATGTGAAAATTCAACCTAAAGTCTATATTCAAAACTAAGAGTGAATTCTAATTAAGATTAATTAAAATATTATTTCTTTTTTTTTTCGGAGACAGGATCTCACTGAATTGCCTAGCGCCCCAATAATTTTCTGAGGCTGGCTTTGAACTTGTAATCCTCCTGCCTCTGCCTCCCTAGCCGCTGGGATTACAGGTATGTGCCACTGCGCCTGGCTCAGATAATTTTTGATGGTAGATTACAATATTATTTTGGGCCTTTAAATCAGAAGCAAAAATCCCCCCTTTCTAATTTACTCACCTATATGAATTTTTTTTATTGCTTGTGTTTATAAAAATGAAAAAAAAGGAAACTGATTCAATTCTGAACCTCTTTCTGATAGTACGTAACATTCATTCCATTATATAAACTAATTGAAAAAGGCCCATTCACATTATGATTTCCCTTAACATTTTACTTTTTTTTATTAGCTACACATGACAGTACAATGATCTTGACAATTCATACATTTGAATCAAATGGGGTATAATTTCTCATTTTTCTGATTGTATAGGTTGCAGAATCACATTGGTCATACAGTCACCTATATACACACAGCAATAATAATGTTTATTTTATTCTGCTGTCCTTCCTCCCCCCCCACCCCTCTTCTCCCCTCCCATCACTTCTCTCTACCCAATCTAATGTGACATACTTCTTTTTTCTCATAAAACTTTAAGGGCTGGGGCTCTAGCTCAGTGGCAAAGCGATTGCCTAGCAGGATTGTTTTTAATTGCAAAACTTTGGAGTTTTCTTTGCAATTGTAAAAAAAAAAAAAAAGTAAACAATCTTTCCTGTACCTAGGAAAGTAATTGAATAAACTTGGCTTTGTCTACATGAAGGACAACTATACAACTATAAAAAGAGAATGAGGCATGTATGCATAGATAGACCCTGAATATAGCTCCTGCCAAATATTGAATAAATGGTAGCTGTTGTCTTTTTCTCCCATTAACCAGGAGAGAGAGCAGGAGGAAGAACTCTATGAAGTGACACCAAGTGATTTTTGTTAACATATTGTTAAGAGAAAAATCAATGTGCAAGACATTATAGTAGGCTACCCTTTGTAAGAAAGAAAATATGCATGCATTTGTTCAATTGTGCATTCAAATATAGGAACTACAAGCCAGAAAAGAAGGAAATGGTTACCTACAGAAGGTGGATATTAAAGGCATGAGATCCAAAATACTAGGCATGAGTAGTATGGATCATTGAGTATAACTCTGACTCTTAAAACCTCAGTGACCTTTACATACAAAACATGTTCACAGGTAAAATCGGCTGGGTCAGGAGAAGAAAGATTTAAAAAGAATTTTTCATAGTATCTAAGTATTCCCCTAAGAGACTTACTAATTATGAAAGGAAAAGAGAAACTTGACAATAGAGAAATCCAACAGACACCACCTTCACCAAGAGACAAAGCTAACAGCAGCAGCAACAGGGTGTGTTGACATCACGTGCCTCCAATGTGAGGTAATAACAGAGCACAGCGCTCCTAGGACGTTCCTGGAAAGATGGCCAACCCCATGGAACCAGGGAGAGACACCACACAAACACAACTTGAGAGACGCTCTACAAATCAACCTACCAGTGTTCTCCAAAAATGTTATGAAAGACTAAGGAATCATTATTGACTAAAGGAACCTAAAGAAATATTACTACTAAATGCAACATGAGATTGTGTAACTAAATCCTGGGAGAGGAAAGATAACTGTGGACCAGCTGGTGAGAATGAAACAAGGTCTGCAGTCCCGTTTACCTACTACCTGGGGTTAACTTCCTGGTCTCCATAACTGTGCTTTCTGCCTTGAGATAGTAATATTGGGGCTGGTTTGGTGAAGATAAATATGCAGCTTTTTTTAAATAAAAATTTTGTGACCTATTTCCATGGATAAATGTGTCAGTTGAAATCTAAATGGTTCTGAAAGCCTGTCTTCCCACTTATACTCTGATAAGTAACTGTGCTCAGGAGCTTTTGAAATCTAGCTCAGACCTTGGAAGTTTCCTAAAATTCTATGGCAGAAAAAAGAGGAAGCCTGTAGCAGGTAGAGAGTAGAAAGGGGAGAAGAGCGGGTATGTCCTGCCAGCAGTGTTCCTAATCTAAAGTAGGGAGATGATACCTCTTCTCCAAATTAATTCACTGCCCTGTAGGAATTTGCAAATACTTCTTTAGATTTTAGCTAAAAGAGGTTGACACAAAGTTTCCAGCTTCCCATTAACACATGGAAAGAACTGGAGCAGCCATCAGCTGTGCTGGCCTGGTGGCAGCTGAGCATTTGCAGGAGGCTACTTTTCAGAGCTGCCCTCCACCTTGGGGCTTCCTGGGCGAAAACAGTTAGAGCCCTGTGGGCCTCCATAGCCCTCTCTCCTGGGGGCAGATATCGTCATTCTATTTTTCAAACTTTATTCCTAGAACCAAAGGTGAGACCGAAGAGACACAAGATACACAATATTATCTTGTCAAATGATCAGGGAAACACTGCACGTCCTGAATCTTTCCAGTGGAAGACATCAAGTGAATGTTCATGCAGGACATCTGTTGGTGGCTTTTCATCCTATGAGATTGTCTTTGTTTTAAAAATATTTCCAAGAGTGGATTTTAGGCATATGTGTGGGGTGATCTTCATAAACTCCATCACTGATTATCTAATAAATAATAAAATCTGTTCCCAAATATATTATCACTGTATATATTGATTTATATATATATATATACATTTATGATTTACAATATATTTTATACATTGTAAAATATAATAAAAAGTATAATTATGTTTTTCTATAACTTTTCAGTATTTTTGTCAACTCTTTTTTTAAAAATTTGTTCTAAATAGTTATACATGACAGTAGAATGCATTTTGACACATCATATATAAATGGAGTATAACTTCTCATTCTTCTGGTTGTACATGACGCAGAGTTACACCGGTCACATAGTCATATATGCCTATAACGTAATAATGTCTGATTCATTCTACTATTTTTCCTATTCCCATAATCCTTTGCCTTCCTTCACTGCCCCTGCCTAATCCAAAGAACCTCTGTTCTTCCCTAGCCAACCACTCGTTGTGAATTAGCATCCACATATCAGAGAAAATATTCGGCCTTTCATTTTGGGGGATTGGCTTATTTTGCTTTGCATGATATTCTCCAGCTCCCTCCATTTACCTTCAAATGCCATGATTTCATTCTTCAGTAAGGCTGAGTAATATTCCATTGTGTATATATACCACGTTTTCTGAAAATGAGTTTCAGCTCTGCGTCTGCCCTGGCTCAGGCATGTGTCCCTCAGGTATGGGGACGAGGAGGTTCTCCTTAGCTAGAGACTGCTAGAAAGAGTATTGCCCACCGTGCCTGGGAGCTCCTGGTTCACTCTGTACCAAAGGAGAGAGTCACAAGTGTTGAAGGAATTCGGCCAATGACAGCAAAGGGCAGATATCCAGTGTACACTTTTGCTACTATCCAAGAGGGCACTAGGAAACAGAAACGAGAAGAACTGCACCTAGGAAGTACTTTCCATAGAGAGCTTTGCAAGACAGATTTCCTAAATCTACCATCAAATATGCCACTATTTAAAAAGTTCTCAGAGTTTACAAATCCCTCTCTTCCCAGTCACAATTACTCACTGTAAGACCATACAAATTAAAACGTTTGGCGTGTTGGCCTGTGGCCAGGGAACAGGCAAACCGGTGTGAGGCCTTCTTCTTGGCCACAGCCCGGATCAGCAGCACTTCCTCTGCACCATGCTGGACATGGTAGAGGATGCAGAGAGCACCTCACCCCCTCATCAAATGACCAGCTGCAGAGCAGCAAGCAGAGAGCACAAACCCCATGGGAGAGACTCCCACCAGACAAGTCGTTGTCCCCTGAGCTCAGCTTCAACCCATGCAGACGAGAATGAGGGGGCTATAAGAATAATGCTCAAATCTTCCTGCCTATCTGAACAATCCCCCTCTCACTCCAGTTCCCCCCATTGACAACCCTTCAATTTTCATCCTCCTTCATCTCTCCACATAATTATCTATGAATATTTGATGACAGTTTGCAAGAAATCCACTTCCAAAGCTCTGTTCAGAATATGCCCTGAATTTAATAATCTTAATGGGGAAAGCCTATTTTTAAGCTGAACAGCACAAAGCCTCTTTATCAATTCAAGTGTGCTTATTTATTTATTTAGAATCACAATTTCAGCAAAAGAGTCTCTTAAAGACCTCTTCTAATTTTTTTTCCTGAGCTATCATAATTGTGCTAGCTCTGATTATATTTGAAAACTAAAATCAAATTTTAAGTAATTTTAGAACTATAACTTTTTTCCTAGCAAATTCCTAATTTCCTATCGTTATAAAGAATGACCACAAATGTATACCATTATTACAGAGAAAGTCATCGTTAAGTCTAACATTGCTACTGTGTTGGAAAGACACTTTTCCATAAATGAAGCTATTTTGCAGAGGGTAAATTACTCTTTGAAAAATGCAGTGATGTTTTAGGATGTTGCTTCATGAGTTATAATCAACTGAAAGGAGAATAGTGCTCTTTATGTGCCTATTTAGTCTAACACACTGTAACAAATTCTGAGACAAAGGCTAGAGTTGGGCGAAAGAATAAGAATGTGAGGGAGGCTACTATGGGCGGGTAGGGCCTGAAATCCAAGGTCAGTAAGACGGGAACTCTGACAACTACAAGCTCTTAGGTGAGTGTGGAAACAGACACATAAATCTGTATAGATGCAAGGAATTCCACCTGGGTATCAGGGTGCCTGTGCTTTTGAGATATGTCACACACTCTTTCCAGTGATCAAACCTCCCTTCTTGTGTCTGTTGTGAAGATGCAGAGTTACCACAGATCCCTGGTATATTCAGCATCTCACATCTACCTCCCTAGATGTTCTAACTGAGGTTCTTTAGACATTTGACCATTTACACCCCAGCTCTTTGTGTGTGTTAGTGCTGAGCTTGGAGCTTTAACACATACACAACCTTACAATCTAAGAAGCACCCCCCCCCATTTTTTTATAAGAAATACAATTAAGTAGAAAACAAAATCATCAGAATTCATCTTAAAGAAATAAATGGTGATTGGAATGAAGTGGTCAAAGAATGCATGAGCACTTGCTGTAGGTCTCCCAACTGAGACCCAGAGTTAGGTGGGCAGGGTCCACTTCTTTCTTTGTAGTTCTAGTCTCATTACCTCACTTTGCAATAGGTTATAGTAAAGTCACCATACAACTAGAAATGCCACCCAGCTTGAATTTTAAATTTTAGAATTAACCTGCAGGAAATACTTGGAACATTTAATTATAGCCATGTGTCAAGATGTGAGCTCTTGTTAAAACATAATACTGCCAGAAACTTATTTTAGATAGGATATCTTTCTTTTCGTCTTTTCCATTCAATATCTGCTAGAAGGTCTACAGGAGACCCTCCTGGGGTACCTAAGTTCCTGCTTAAAAAAAAAAAAGAAAAAACAGAAAAAGGCAAATGAATGACAATGGTTATATCTTGAGAGACATCAGAGATCTGTGGAAGTGACAGGATTGAACCAAGATCCAGAGGAGAAACTCTTGCAGGGGAAAAGCAGGGCCTTCAAGACATGTGGATGAAGAGACTCACCACAGGACCCTGGGCAGGTCTGAAATCCCTTGGGAGCAATCTGCAGGGGAAGCTGCCAGGCAGGAGGGAACTCCGCAGGGTCAGGCAAGGGCAATGCCTACAGCAGGATCTTCTTTCTCTTGGACAAGCCTCTCTCCTGCTTCAAAAGTCTTCTAACTGGTTAATTCAGGCCCACTTGTGTTCTCTAGGATCATTTCCTTTATAGTCAACAGATTGTGTTCTTTAGTTGCATCTGCAAAATCTTGTTACAATAATCCCTCAATTGGCCTTTGATAGGAAGACTGGAGCCTGCAGCATAGCCAAACTAAGACATTTTCAAAACCAACCCAGTGCACCCCTTGTTAACATTACACTACCCTCAGGGGCCACACTAACCACCACCTTGCCCCCTGTGCTATCATCCCTCCTTTGCAAGACTAGAGCACAAGAAGATTCTCCCCAAAGGCCCCAAGGGGTGGGTGACTGCAAGGTATTGGTAAGACTTGGAGTGGTCCAGAATCTGCCATTCTCTCAGATCAAGAAGAACGTTTAACCCCACCCCCAAAACAGAAGTCCTCAAATTTTTAAGGAGAGACAGTATTCATGATTCATTCCAATCCCTTCCTTTAAAGGATTGTCATAAATACATGAGATGACAAAGGCAATTTCTCTGCCCACTCATTTTCATATATAGATCTATTGGGGAAATGGCCTTTAATGGCCCTCTGCCAAGATGAGACAGGATAGTTTCTCTAGGGAAAACTTCTCTGGTATTCTCTACCAGTCAGGATGTGTTTGGGGCCATCCCCTGTTTTCTGCTGAAAATGCCACAGTACCAAGTTTACTTCCAAAAATATCTGTATAAACCAAAGCTAAAGCATCTAGAAGGTAACTTTCAAAGTTGTCAAAGGAAGCGGTGACGGCAAAGAGAATAGATGCCATTGTTCCCTCCTTTGGGTCCTCATTTGTTGATACCCATGCTTTCAGTGGATGTCATCCCCCAAGACCAGGTCAGGCTGGATAATCCAGGCCACCCATCACTGTCCATGCCTCTTCCTGAGATCTGTGCACCTGAAAGTGAGGCCTGCAGACCAACAAGACAGAGACTCTCTCAGCCAGTGGCACAGGAAAGGACTCAGATGTGTGGTACCCACAGGCTGCATTTAATGAATACCACAGTGGAAAATCCGCCACTGGGCTCCCCATGTGTGTGCAATGTCAAGCAGAGCACCACCAGGGGCACTTGATGGAAGGGAGCTAAAGTGAGTGGGCCTGGTTCAAAGCCTTCGCCACATCTACACCAGCCCCTCCATTCAGCACTGCGGGGCTGGGCAGCTCCCCTTCCAAGGGGCTCCCTGGAGCAGCCGAACCTGCAGCATCAGGAGCCTCCATCAGCACCAGCAGACGCCCATCCAGATCTCTCAGCACCTCAGAACTTCCTCACTCAGGGGAAACGCCCCCATATTAAAAGTGTAAACAGTCATAGCATCCAATTTCCCAGTCTGTCCATGATCACATGAAGCCCTAGTGTTGGTATCCCCTGAAATGACAGATACTCTCCAAAGCACAGAGACTGAAATGCTTTTTATTAATTCTTTGAAAGCCAAAAGCCAATCCTTTCAAGGTGAAGGACCGACACTCCAGACACTCCATTTGTATCCTGATACTAACACTAGGTAGGTCTGGCCACAGGACCAGCTGCTTGCCTCCTCCTAGCTCACCGGGCACACACGGAGCCACCTGCCTCCAGGCAAAAGCAGCTTCTCAAGGGACTGTGGGTCCCAGCCCAGTCAATATCCCTCCACTGGGCCTCCTGTCAGCCAGAGCCTCCACGGTCCTGCTGGGTCAGTCTTAGTCAACTATCAGAACCTCCAGTCTATGGAGGTTCTAGAATCATCAGTCAAGGAAAAGTTGAGGAAGGATGGAGCACTCCAGAGGGACCAGCCAGATGGGGATGGAGGGTGCATCCTGGGTGGGCAGACCCTGCCTCTCAAAATGCCCAGGGGCACCTGGGGTGTCCACAGGAGAGCTGCCACTGGGTCCTGCTCCCAGTCCCCAGCACCCCCTGGCTAAAGTTCAGTCCACTGTACTATGTCTCGTGCTAAATCTCTAGTACCCTCCCAAGCTTCCAAAGCCACCATCACCAGATCAGCTGACACACATGGGGACGTTCCCCTCCCTGAGAGGTCATGAGCTCCACAAATTGCCCCTCTGCCCTGAAAGGTCCATCCTCCCCACCCAACTCCAGCACGCTCACAGAAGTGTGCTCCTATGATGGCACCTCGGGAAGGAGCACCTATTGCACCTGCCCCACAGTTGGGAGGAGGGGGCCTCCTGCCACCATCCTGTTTCTTCCTTGATGAATTTTTCCATTTAAACCACATTGTTTTTCTGGGCAGTGCTACCAACTGCACCAGGTAAGACCCACCAAGAAACAGAGGCTCCTCATGTTTCTAGCCATTCTCTCAGATCAAGAAGAACGTTCAACCCCACCCCAAAACAGAAGTCCTCAAATTTTTAAGAAGGAGAGACAGTATTCATGGTCCATTCACATCCCTTCCTTCAAAGGATTGTCATAAATATACCCAGACCAGCAACAGACGCAGTTAGGAAAACTTCCATTAGAGATAGGTGGAGCTGTGGATCCACTCAGCCCCTCATGCCTCCCTTTCCTTCTTAGAGATGTATCCACATGTCAGTGGTCTCAGCAGCCCATGTAGAGGGGACATGTTCTGGGTGAGAGAAGCCTGGAGACCTAGGCTTGCTGGCATAACACTATTTTAAACCAGGTGAGAAAGAGGAGTGGGAACATTGCCATCGGGAATCCTCCTAGCACCGTAACATGAAATTTCTAGATGCACCAGTTACTTAGGAAATCCTCACATCTGCGCTGTTTCCTGATGCAGAAACTGACTTAAGGTCTCAGTATGGAAGGGTAGGCTGTGACTTGCCTCCGTGAATGATTCTTATTTTGTTATTTTTCTCTATTTACAAAGTGTTTTAATGAAAAACATCATATAGTGGGAAAAAATAAGCTATTATTTAAATTTCACCCTTGAGAGACATGAGAGACCTTTCCAGGGTGATAAAAACATTCAGTACCTTGAAATAGACATTCCTTCCTCAGGTATACACATCTACCCAAATTCATCAAATTAGGATCTGTGCATTTCCCATAACGTGAATGCGCTTAACGGCCACAGAAGCATGTACTTTAAAAAGGTTAAAATGTCAAATTGTATGTTACGTTTTTTTAACCACAACTTGAGAAATAGACCTGTGTTGCATTCTCTGTGACTCTGTCTCAAAAGGAGGTTATTTATATTTTATCCTTGTGCTAACTTCACCATCTGCAGGGCATAAGGGGTTTTGTGCTGTATGCGCACAAGGACAAATCCTAACCAAACTCTGCTGTGCTACAGGATTTTTATCCTCTGGGGGTTTATTTTGTCCTCTTATTCCTTCCAGCACCCTGTGAACTCCCCAGCACTGATTTTTAGAGAGGAGACCCTCAGGAAGCCACTTCTGCTGCTCAGTGCTCCAGCTCCCCTGGGGAACGTGCAGGTGGCTCAGCTCAGGTGACTGTCTCTCCCCACAGCTGGTACTGGTAGAATGAGGACCTCACACCATGCTCAGTAATTACTGGGGACTCTGAGGGGTACATGCAGTGCTTCAGGTCTGAGAGAGCCTGACAAGGAGGCCCCACAAAGCCTACTCTCAAAAAAGCCATCACAGCCTGGGAGTCACTGGTGAAGTCTCATGCTCTTATTTCTCACCTGAGGAAAAAGCTGAGTGTGTGTGTGTTTAATCCGTACAGGGACTACAAAACCGCATTCAACAGAAGGCTGCTTTCAACAGGAGCTCAAAACAGAAAAGGCAAGGAGAGAATGTCTCCCGGGGAAAGAACAAAGGGAGATGCAGTCTGGAAAAAAATGTTCTGGCTCTCTTATTTTTATTCAAATGTACTAGTGTGTGTTTGAGTGAAAGCCTGGGTTTCTAGCCGATATGCTTTTGGAAGGCCTTAAATTTATCAACTTTGATAGTGTTGAGCACAGTTAAAGCAAATCCTTTTTTTCCTGACAGTAACTGGATTGATTAAGGCTGCTAAAATGACTCCCAGGGCCATGCACTGGCCCAGCCTGGGGTCTACATATCCTAAAACTGACAGTCTTCATTGATAAGTTAAAACACACACTGAGAGAGAGAGAAAGAGAGAGACAGAGAGGGAGAGCTGTAGAAAAGGAAAACTTTCACACTAGAAAAATGTCATCTGTTGCCTGGGTCTTCAGACATGGTCAAGTTTAAATTCACTGGTGAATGCAACTTCTCAGAAAAAAATGTGAGGTTATAGCTGGAAGCTAAATATTTCCAGATTAAGATATGTAAGAATGATCTTCAGATTTGGCACTCAGGACACAAAAATTAAACAAAAGAAAAAAAAACAGGATGGAGAAAAGATCTCAGCAAAACTACATTTAAAAAGACTAAAAAGTAGTAGTTGCCTATGAGTTTACGTAAATAAAGCATATTGCTGAGGGCCATTGCCACGTAGGAATGACGCATCGAAATTTCCTTGCCAGAGTACCCCATGTTAAATGGACTTGCCTTGGAATTTCGCTGTTGACATTGCATGTAAGGTGACCCTGCTCAAGGATGAGGGTGGATCCAGATTTAGGGTGTATCCTGCAGTTTGAGGAAGTATCCTGCTCCTTGGGTTTAAGGCGTTCCCGGTTTAAGACAAGTTTAGGGCGGTCCAGTTTAAGACAATATGGTTTTTAGGGAAGTTCCAGGTTGAAGATTATTGCTGCTGGGAATAGGGCGTTCCTGCTGCCTGAGTTCCCGTTGAGTTCTCGTGAGATTCAGAAAGTATTGGAAAAAAAAGCCTCGTGGAGTAGGTGAATTGGGCGGCAGCAGAACTTGGATTTCCCCAGAACGTGTGTAGAGGCCGGTGTGAGTTCGGGAATACAGAATTGCTGTTTGAATCTACAAAGCTGTGAGTGGCTCATGATCTTGTGCCCAGCCAAGACTGCGGCAGCATATAACATTCATATATTTGTGTATGTCTGTACACACACACACACACACACACACACACACACACACAGTTGTTTTCCAACAAATTACACAACACAACACTGCAGTGATGGATACATTATTTTGCATAATTTGCAAGAAGGTACTTACGCTTTCCTCTAGTTAGGTTAGATGGTAGTTGGAGAATCGTATCTTTTGGGGGATTCCATTCATTTTAAGATGGCTACAACTACCGAACATACACTCAGAACAGGGTCATCAGGACACCAAGGGCTATAAACTCGGGTCCCACAAGGAACTGCTGAAGGGACTGGGTTTCTTTGCTTGAACAAGAGAAGACTCTAGGTGCACGTGTGCTGTCCTCACAGATTTTAAGGGCAAACATGGATCACAGGCACTGCTTTTCATTGTATTAAGACATGCACCAAAGGGGAAATGAAGGAGCCCAGGGCATAAGCTAACCTTTAGAAAAGGTGTCCACACGTGCAGAACACTTAATGATGCTGCTCGGTGGGGAGCTTTTGCTTAATAAGGATTTTAGGTGAACAGCAGTGTGTGTGTGTGTGTGTGTGTGTGTGTGTGATTTTAGTGGTGCGATTTCTTTCTCTCTCTCTTACGTTGTTTCTCAACAGATATCAGCCATCATTCTTACCATTATTGTAATATGTCTTTCTTCCCTAGATAATTTTAATACTTCCTCTTTAATTTCTACATCTGATTTTTACATACCTAGTTCTGGTCTTATTTGTATTTATCCTGACTGGAGTCAACAGAACTTCTTGGGTGTATAAGTTTATAGCTTTTAATCTATAGAAGTTTCATCTAAATTTAATCTTGGAAACATTCTAGACCTTATTTTTTTAAATGCCCTTTTCTGTCCTAATTTCTTCCTGTCTCTTTTCTCCTTCTGGGACATCCACGGCTAGGCTGCTTGCTATTTCCCCACCAGCTCTTCCTCCCTCCCTTCCTCCTTTCCTTCCTCCAGTATTATTTTCTTCCTCTCTGTGATTCAGCTTCAGTGGTTTCCTACTATCTTACCATTTTTTAAGAACAATCCACCTTTCCTTCTGCGTATCAGACCTGCCATAAATTCTCCCACCATATTTTTTAGTTCTAGAATTTCCATTTGGTCATTTTTTATACTTGGCATCTGTCTACTCGGATGCCATATGGAGTCACTCATTATATCCATACTTTATTTAAATCTCTGGATACATTTGCACCAGCTTTTTCCAAGTCCTTTTGTACTAACTCTAAGATCTCTGTCAGTGCCAGATTTATCCTGTTGCCTGTTCTCCCTCCTAACCATCGATGCCATTTTCAAGTTTCCCTCAGACCTGTCAATGTTTTATCAGATGCTCCACGTTGTAGATGCTACATCGTCAAGAGTTTATTATGTTGTGGTGATTTGTTCTGGGAGGCACTTCACTACCAATAGACCACATTATTTATGCCAAGGCTTTGTTCTACTCTCTACAAGACAGGTCTAGAGTAGCCTTACTCTGAATCAGTGCTACTCAGTACAAATTTCTGTGATGATGGAAATGTTTTATACCTTCATTCTTTGAGCACATATCCACTAGCCACATATTATTATGGAGCATTTAAAATGTGGCTATTGTGACTGAATAACTGCATTTGAAGTTTTTTTAAAATTAATTTAAAATTAAATAGCCACCTGTGGTTAGAGGCTACCATATTGGATAGGACATAAAAGGTCTGAAATGCTCAATATGCTTCTTCTCTCTGGCCAGACTGAATTCTAATGCCTCACAGCATTGCATGACCTCCAACACCCCATTTACCTCACTGTCCTCCTGTAGTTATTCCCTGACTGGCCCTTTGGACTCTCTCCCCACATGAACTTAGTATTCAAGACTCAAGGGGACCCCTATGCAGATGTTTGGAGATTATCCTCTACATAGCCCTCTTCTCAGTCCTATCCTCAAAATTCTTTTTCATCTTTAGAATCCCTGAGCTCCAGGGTGTCAGTCACCTTTTAGTCACTATGACAAGAACAATATAGAGGAGAAAAAATTCATTTTGACTCACAGTTTACAGATTCAGTCCATAATTGGCCAACTCAAGGGCTCTGGACCAGAGATAAAACAGGAATGTTTTAGTGTAAACTAATCAATACAATCTGTTAAGAGTGTAAGTTATAGGTTATAGTCTTAGTAAAAAATATATATTATAGATAGAAGATTTTGATAAGTGAGATACGATAAGACAATTATAAAGCAAGAACTGTCATAGATAGACCTAAGACTCCATTTTGCTGCCTTCTATTATAAAAAACTATTATAAAAGCTGTTTCTGAGAAACTGAAATGAAAGCTGTTTTCCACTAAATCCAAAAAAAAAAAAAAATACATTATCTTCTGTACTTTGTACCCCACAAAATGTACTCAACCCAGGATATGGTGGTCTTGTTGACCTATACAACTTTGAAGTAGATTCTCCCCCCTGCTAACCACCTGCTTGAACTCAGGATATGGTTGTCTAACACCTGCTCAGACCCAAGATGCCATTGTCTAAGTTGCTCAAGGTAACTGCTTTTTTAGCTTCTGTAAGCTGCTTGTTTGCTAACTGGAAAATTCCAGTCCTGCTTAGCACTCTCAGGTTCCGCTAGCTACTATTTACTATTTATGTGATTGTCTTGCTTACCTGATGCTAAGGAAAGTCCCTGAGCTATAGTTTTCATCCTTAAATTCTCAAGACACAGGACCGGAAATTGCTGTTCTCCCACAGAGCTTCAGGCTCTATGGGTGGGTGACAGTCCCTGGCCAGGTAAATAAAGCTCTCTTTGGTTTGAATTCAGACTTTGAGTGTTTTCTGAAGTGGCTCCTTATAACAGGACATGATGGCAGAAGGCTATAGCCTAGGAAATCACTCACTCAGGGCAACCAGGAATCAGAGAGAACAAGTAAGGAACCAGTGACAAAATGCATACCACAGGAGCACAGCCCCAGGGACCCACCTCCTCCAGTCGCACCCTACCTGCCTGGAGTTACCACCCAGTACAGAAGTCCTTCCAAATGACTAATTCGCGAACTACATTTCAACACTGATTAGGACTCAGCTCCCACCATCTGACCATCTCACCCCTGGACATTCTTGTGCTGTCTCACATGACTTTTGGTGGGACACCTTATGCCCAAACCATAACATTCAGTCTATGTTTTCTGTGTGCTGGGACACTCATTGATCTTTATTTAAGCTCTACTCCCTAGTGCTGTGTTATAGAAAATGCCCCAGTTAAGAAGCGAGAGTGAAGTAGGTCTCATTTCATGTGTTTCCTTTCACTGCAAGGACCACAGCCAGGCCTGGTTGCTTTACACATTTTTGTCCATTTTTATTAATGTTTACATTGTGAGAATAAACACTAAAACTCATTACTCCTTCATGACCTGATCCAGAGAGAAGAAAGATTGCTTTCTTTTCTATTTAGGTTTGCTGTTTTATTATACAAAGCTTTCACAGGACTTCAAAATTAAAACTATACAAAAGTATACAAGCATACATGTCACTCTCCTGTGCTCTCTCTTCTGTTCTCTCCCAACCCTAGAGGAGCAAGACATGTTATTAGCTTAAGGTGGACACTGTATGTGTGCAGGCATGTGTGTTAATGCCCCCCCCCTTTCTTGGGCAAAAGGAAACCTACTATAAATGCTTGTGTGCCCATTGCTATGTTATTTAAAAGTAGGTCTTGGGCACACCACTTTCCATGTTATTGCTACATAGCACTCAATTTTTATGGATATGCCATATTTTATTCAACCAATCTCCTTTTGATTGACATTTCAATAATTTCCAATTTTGTGTTATTACAAGTAATGCCTGGGACATTAGTCATTGCCAGTGTTGTAATACAGAGAAAGATCCCAAGAAATGGTGGTTTTTTTTTTTTTTTTTTTTTTAGTCAAAGGGGAAATTTCTTCATTTTACTTCCCTATTTCTCTACAATTCTACCTTACACACTATGTGCTCTGAATAAATGATAATATTTACCGTTTCCTAAGAGATTATCCTTCCTATTGGCACCTGTAATTCCCTTATGCAAAGTTTTCTTTCTTCATCCTTTTCTCAGCATGACTTCATTGAACTTATTGACCTTATTCCTTGGGTTTCCTTCTTGACATAATTTCATTATGGAGGCATTATCTGCCCTCTAGCTCCCCACCACACACACACACACACACACACACACACACACACACACGTGTTCCTATGTCTTTGTGTCCCTTCTTATTTATTTCTACCCACACTGCAAAGCTTACTGCCTTTTTACTCAACTTCTTCCTTCTAAAATGTCATTTCCTGAAACAGCCCTTTCCTATCCCCTCATTCCCTAAGTTTGTGATAATGCCTGACAAACAGAGACAGGCCAAAAGGATTTGATTAATGAATGCTATTTATGGCCAGAAGGCTGCTGTGAACACTGAAGTATTTCTTCTAAATGTTACTTATGCATTGTCTCCCCAAGGAATATTTCAAGTTCTCACTTCTGGGAAATGAATGCTTTATTTTCAATGCTTTGATCTTCTCATTGCAAATAAAATAATTTTCACAATGATGAATGCACGGTGGCTAAGCATCTCCTACCTGTGAATTTGTAAGAAGGATCTGGTGAACTTGAAGTTCTATATTCATTTCCAAAGGTAAAAGGGAAAGGGAAAAGAATACAGAAACGGTGTGTCTGCTGAGAAACAAATCGATGTTGAGATGGTCTCTGTGCTGTGCAGAGTTAGATAAGTGCACTGACTAGGTGAAAGGTCATGCTAAAAGAGAAGTAATACAATAATAGGAAATAAGAAATAGTAGGGTGAGCAATGGAAATCAGAAACAACCATGTGGATAGGGGAACTAGGAAATCAATTCCCGCAAGCACAATTAGTGAGGTAGATGACTTCTAGTCTAATTACATTGAAGAATAATAAATAGCATCATCAATAAGTTATTCAAAATAGAACAACCTCAAATATTTCCTAGAGGCACAAGGAAGAAGGGAAGAATTCTTTCTTCTCACCCTTCATCCACATTGATTTGTTTTGATGGTGAATGGACATGACTAAGTGGGTGTATTTGTCAGTCTGGTAAATATCTTCTACCATAGCTTGCAAAAGCCACATTAGTAATAACAGAATTCCTTAGGCAATTCAAAGTAAATCAGGAAGACTGGAAATTACCTCTGCTGTAGACATTGGGAGTTTGTTTTGTGGAAGCTAAAACTATAACAATTAGGGTTACACAGACATGAACCCCAATAACTTCATAGCATCACATAAACACAGAGCAGAATTACAATGTTCTGTTTAGGTAGAAACCCGCTGTTTTTCTACCTACTGTGGAAACAGTTTTAAGTCACTGAAGGTTGAGTGACAAGACGAAGATCTTACATCAAACACATACTATTGTATCCTGCTGATTCTCAAATTAAAGCCAAACAAAGGAATTTAACAAGCTCAAAAAGACCCACAATCAAAGGAGCCCCTTCTGTGAGCTGAAAAATAAACTGTAATTGCTGCTTGTCTTAAACTTGTATT
This sequence comes from Spermophilus citellus, assembly GCF_964194105.1. NCBI lineage: Eukaryota > Metazoa > Chordata > Mammalia > Rodentia > Sciuridae > Spermophilus > Spermophilus citellus. The sequence goes on from NC_138187.1 coordinate 96,690,284, forward strand.
GAAGAGTACATGTGAAGTCTTTCCAGGAAGGAAAATAATGTAAATTTTCTTCCTCATGCAATTTTGTTGGCTGCTTGTATTATATGAAAGTATTCATCATAAATTTTATGCATCATTTAATAACATTTTGGTATTGTGATTTTTATTTACACCCCCCCCAACTGTTTTGCTGCAAAGCTTGTAAGTTATTATGATTTAAAGACACAGGTGACAAAATGCCCTGTATACCTAGGGGAAAACATTTTTCAGTACTGGACACATGGCAATTTATTCCCTCCAGCATTAGACAGCTAATCAAGATGAATTGTTTATTTTATAGATCTATTAAGGTACAATAATGTCTCTAAGTATTTGCTGAGACATTACTGGTAAGATTAAAATCCTTGGAGGTCTCCTTTGCCTCTTCACCACACCCGACTTCTTCCCTGCACACCCTGACACCCCACACCCACATTGCATTTTGTCTGTGCTCACTTCCTCATTAATCTGTAGACAGTGCTTTTGGTGCACAGTTCTTCCTTCCCAAATGCCACTGGGCTTTCTGGAGTATTCTATATATTTATAGTGACATACTGCCTAAAAAGATCATGCCTCAGGCAGCTGCTGCCTCTCCTGCTGGGTCCCAGAAAGAGAGGCAGGGGAGGAGGCCTGAACCTAAACAGCTTAGACCATTGTTGCTGTGAACTGCACCTTTTGGAGGGTTTTGTAGGTAGAATCTCTACCTGTAATGATGATATATCCACAGAGTACATGTAGGCTCCTTCTGATTAAAAGAATTTGCAATTAAGATAATTGCAATAATTGCTACTAATTCCCAGTGCATTTTCCTAACATAAACAGTACATTTTTGTGGTTCTTTCATACCACTTGTATGAAACAAACATCTGGTCTCAAAATCTACTGAGTTACAGTCTTATATTTAGAAAAAAAAGAAATAATCAAACAAAAAATGAATAGACGTGTAAAAGTCAAACGTTTTGCTAGGAAACCATTGGCACCATATAAATCACAGGGGTATCCTTGTGTTTACACAGGAAAATCCAATACATTGATAGGGAATAAGAGGATTACAGGACAAGCATTTATATTCCTGACCATTAGAGTATTGTTATTTTGAAATAAAATAATTATTGGTTAGGTGTTTTTTTTTTTTTTTGTAAGGTCTTTTGGTCACAGTGATGCATGTAGAGGAGGAAAGGTTTATTGGGGGCTCATAATTTCAGGGGTCTCAGTTAATGGTTGGATGACTCCATACTCTGGGCCCAAGATGAGGCAGAACATCATGGCAGAAAAGCATGGCAGAGGAAAGCAGCTTAGGAATGGAAATCAGGAAGGAGAGAGAGAGAAACAGAGAGAGAGAGAGAGAGAATTTGCTCACCAGGGACAAAATATAGACTCCTCAAGCATGCCCCTAATGACCTACCTCCTCTAGCCCCACACTACCTATCTAGAGTTACAAGCCAGTTTATCCATGCCATTTTACCTCTGAAAATTCTTGCATCATCTCACACATGTGCTTTTTGGGGACATTATAACAGATGTACTTCCTCTCTCTCATAAGTTTGTTTCTGCAATCTTTATATTTTGTCAAAATTGCCTTTGTGTGTCCTGTCATTTTCACTGGACTACAGACTCAGGAAAAACTCTTTCTTTCATTCCAATGCTATAGCACAACCCTGGCATACTGCAGCAGCCACTACTTGTTTTTGAGTGTCAATTGAATTGTGGTACTTAGCATATGGTATTATAACTAAATATCATCCAGCGTCCTGAATCCTGCGATAAAGGTTGTTCTCACTTATTCTGAATGGCTAGCCTTGAACATCACAGAATATAAGCAGGACAAACTGCAGAGGATGTAAACAAGTCAAGTGATAAACAGTTAAAGCATACAATATGTTCTCTGTTTTCCTGGTCCTCAATTAAGTGTTCTTTTATTCCTTTATCTCCAGATTATTCCAGAGAATTGCATCAAACTTATGTCCATTAGAGACAAAAAGTAAATATTAAAAATAAATAAAAATAGGCAAAAAACTAAAAGTGTAACATTTAGTTAATGAAAAGAAAAATGAATAATCATGACATTCTCATTCATTGAGCCATTGAGATGACTCTGTAATGTGGATTTGATAATGCAGATAAAACCAAATTTTCTTTCAGATGAAAGCAGGTAAGTAATGAATCTCTGTGATAAAACTGCAATCAGTCAATTGCTTAATTTTCCTTCAGATAATTCATCATTCATTCTGTTTGCGAACTCGGGCATCTGTGTGTCCATTTCTTCAGATTTGAAAAATGTTTTGCCATTATATTTTTTAAACTTTCTATTTTTAAGGAAAAAAAATCTATTCTTATTCTGAAACTCTCATAATTCAAACATTATTTCACTTGATGGCACTGATGCTTCACCATGATTCACATAATTTTCTTCCTTTTTTCCATTCTTTTTTGTTTGTTTTTTATTCTTTGACTAGATAATTGCAAATGTTCAAGTTCACAAATGTTTTCTTCTGTTCCATAGTCAGCAGTTGATTCTCTCTATTGTATTTTCTACTTCATTCATCATATTCATCAACTCCAGATTTTGTTTCTTTTTTAGGATTTCTCTAATTTGAAACACTGGTTTCCTTTCTGTATTATTTTCCTGATCACATTAAGTTTTCTATATGTATCTCTTCTTGCAGTTTACTGAGCTTTTATGAAACATTTTGAAATATTTTGAAATATTTCAGTAAAAATTCACAAATCTTCATTTTTGTTTTTTTTTTAAAGAGAGAGTGAGAGAGGAGAGAGAGAGAGAGGAGAGAGAGAGAATTTTTTTTTAATATTTATTTTTTAGTTCTCGCCGGCGGACACAACATCTTTGTTGGTATGTGGTGCTGAGGATCGAACCCGGGCCGCACGCACACCAGGCGAGCACGCTACCGCTTGAGCCACATCCCCAGCCCCACAAATCTTCATTTTTGGAGATCAGTCACTGGAACTCGTTTTGTTCCTTTGGGAGTTTGTCTCTTTGATTTATTTGTTTGTTATATATTTCTTACAGATTTACATTAATGTCTGCACATATGCTAGACCACTTACCTCTTCTAGATTTTTAGAGAATGATTTTGGTGGAGAGAGACCTTCACCTGGTGGTGGATGCTATGGTGCTTCTGAGGCAGGATGTGGTGACTTCATCTCTAAAAGGTCCAATGGAGCTTTATCAGCTGAGCTCAGCACTGGCATAAACTAGAGGGTCCTCAATGGCCAAAGCTGGTCTTGGGTGGCAAGTTGCTTGCTCTCTTTTTTCCCATGCAGGATGTCCTGGCCAAGGAATCCCTCCTGGTGCTGGATCCTTGCATAGGTCATGGAACTGGTGTCTGATGCTCAGGTACCTATGAAGCAGTCACAGAGTTGGGTGTGCAGTGACTATGGTTCTGGGGTCTACAGACTGCAGCAGCTGGTAGACTGCAGCAGCAATGCTCCAATGGCTGAGGAACAGACAAACACAGGACAACTTTAGAGCCAGGTCTAGAGCATGGTGCACACAGAACAGCTCGAGGGCTGGTGACTGGTACGGATGGATAGTTGTGTCTGAGGCTAGAGCCTGTGTGGAGTTTGGAGAGGAAGGCATTACCCTTGGCCCTAGAGCTATGTAATAACAGTTCCTTTGGAGAGTAGAGTAGTATATACTTCTCTAGAAAGTCTTTGGTGGCAATGGTTGCTGGTTATCTCAGGGTAAAACCCAAATTGTTGAACTCCATAGAACAGGCCTGGGGAGGGGAGTACCATCAAAAATACTAAAAGGGGACTGGGGTTGTGGCTCAGTGGTACAGCACTTGCCTCGTATGCATAAGACATTGGGTTTGATCCCCAGCACCACATGAAAAAACTAAATGAACAAAATAAAGGTATGTGTGCATCTACAACTAAAAATATTTTTTAAAAAATACTAGAGGGTACTGAGCTATGAAAGCTGTAGGGAGCCTGTAGCTCTCACGGGAGCTTGGAGTCTGCCAGAGTCCTTCCTCCACAGAGCAGGCTATGAGGGACTGTGATGTCATCTGCTATATGGCTGTGGCAGAGAGCCCCACTCTTTATCCTAGCTCCTTGTACCCTTATCTCCTAGTATCCATCTCCAGTCCCCGCTGCTAATCTGGTTTCCACCATGAGCCTTTTGCATGGCCATCTTCCTTTCTGTTGCTCTATTGTGTAGCTGCAGATTAGTTGGACTTTTGAACCCTCCCAGGGCTGTTTCCATCTATGGAATGGAAGTTTTCTGCTTGAAGTTTTCTGAGAAGAAGGAGGTTGGTATCTTCCATTTTGCCTTCTTGCTCCTAGACTAAACCTTTAACTGCTGAGAAGCCCCTCTGTATGCAGCCAATGACAGAGTTAGACTCTGCCATGGCCTTTTCAGGGTTTGGAGCATCATCTGGCATAAGTATAGAGAATGGTCTGGAAGGTGACAGGACTTAGAGGAACAGTCAAGCACAGTCAAATCGTCTCCCTGCAAAGAAGGAAGAGAATACACATCTCTTTCTTTGGGGGTTCATTTCAGAGCCATCTGAGCCCACAGACTCCTAAAGGCCCCTGGATGGCTCAGTCCCTTTCTACCGTAGTTTTGATCACTCCTCCACCACATCTGCTTGTCTGACCCACAAAGCTTGCTTCACATAGGTCTGTAAGAGTCTCGCTCTCCTTCTCTATCAGTTAATGGTGATTCTCTGTATGAAGGTCTCTAAGGTAAACCAAAAGATTAAAATTCTACAAGAAGGAAGACCCATACTGAGAAAATTCTTAGGCTGATAGCTGGGGCTAAAGTCTCCCCCATAACCCATTTCACATTTGATGCCTGGGATAAAAGTGGAATTAAATTGCAATTGCCTAGGGGTTTGTTCAGCTCACTGCAGTTCTATATAAAGGGCAAAATACCTCTCCATCTACCTGGCTTCTGAGAGAAAGGATAGAGTCACAAGGAGAGCTCCCTCACTGTTAGAGGCAAAGCAGCTGTAGCATCACTGTGTTGATGGGACTTAGCTTACAAAATCACAATAGACCAATTTCTCTCCCTTCACAAATCTATACTCTTTGTGACAGTCCTTTTTCTCTCTTAATTTTTATGTTAACATTTTTTAAGCATAGACTTTCCTCAATTTATAAGCTGTGTCTTCGAAAATCATTTGTAAGTCAGTTGCTGGGAACTCAAGATACATTCTGCCAAACAACCAGTTAAGACAAATGTTGATGTATCCCACATCAACATCCCACGATTTAATCCAGAGTGTAGCAAAGTATAGTATTTTGTAATGTTTTAGCCCTACAAAACCACCATCCACTGGTATTTGTATTCCCTTAAAGAAAAGGATCCTCAGTTCCATGGAACATAATCCTATTTCTGACACAAGAAACAAACAGTCAAACATTTTGAACATTGCTGTTATTCTCCATCATTGTGCAAAGAAAATCTTAATGTCCCCATTAGAAAAAATCTTTCTCCATTTCTATCTAAATCCATCTAAAGGAAAATCCTGCTTTATGTGATATTCATTAGACTTATTCCTGAAGATTCTAATTTTGTTGATCTGAAATGGGCCCAAAACTCTGTATCATAAACCAAATCTCCAATGGAATCTTTTAAAACAAATAATATGTATAGAATGAAACACATAGATCTTAAGTATTCGGCTTGATGAGTACCTACAGTAGTTTGAAATACCACTTCAAAAGAGAACGAGAACATTCCTCTCCCCCAAAAATGGTCCCTATGTTCTCTACTCAGGTTCAGACACACTGAATGGGAAGAACTCTCTGATTCCCATCACTGCTGATCAGGTTCCACAGCTTCAGAATCCCATTTACATGGAGTCTACCATACACTCAGAATGTTTTTGAGATCCACCTGTACTGTTGTATCTACCATTGGTATATTGCTTTTTATAGTTGAGTAGCATTTAATTGCACTAGTGTACCAATAAAAAGATTACTTGTTTTTCCATTCATTTCCATTTGAAGTTACTATAAATAAGACTACTATGAACATTTGTGTATGAATTTTTTGAGGACATATAAATATTTTTTGTTATACATGCCTAGGAGTAAAATTGCTGACTCTTAGGTGAGTGTATTTTTTATTGTATGTCAGTAGTTCTACCATTTTACATGGACACTACCAACATCAAGTTTCAGTTGATCAACACCTCCCATGTTTTGTATTAGCAATCTTCCTAAATCTGATCATCCAAATGTGTATAAAATAGGGCTTTTTTGTGGCTAAATTTGCATTTCCTGATTACTTTGATTTGAGCACATTTTTTTTCATGTGCTTATTTGCCATTCCATTATCTTCTTTTGCAAAATGTCTATTCAAAACTTTGCAAATCTTATTGGATTGTTTGTAGGAACTCGAAATATACTCAGATTCAGTTTCTATGTCCTATAAATTTTATGTGGCTATTTCTCCTTACTCTGGGAGTTGCCAATCAATTTTCTTAATGGGTATTTTACATTTCTTTTATTATTTGTATGTTTTGTGTCCTTTATAATAAAGATTTCCTACACCAAGTCAAAGCACAAATTTCTATGCTTTCTTCAAGAAGCTTTGAGATATAATTTTTACATTTAGGTCTGTGACCAACTTGAAAAATTTTCTGTGTATTGAGTGAATTAGATTTTTTTTGTATACATGTCCTACTGTTCTAGCACCTTTTGTAAAAATATTTTCGTTTCCTGATTGACTTACCAAAGTTATTGACAATATAGGTACAAGTTTATATGTGGATCTTCTCTTCTGTTTCTTGAATCTATTTTTCCACCTTTATGCAGATTCTACACCATTTTATTACTATATCTTTAAAGTAAATTAAATCATTTTAATGCTCCAATTTTTTTTCAAAATCGTTTGGATACATTAGATTCTTTGCATTTCCATATAAATTTTAGAATCATCTTGTTAATTTTCTAAGAGATTTTACTGAGAATTTGATTGAAATGACATTGAATTTGCATTGTAATAATGATAAGTCTCATTGATGATGTATCTCATTATTTACTTAGATTATCTTCAAGTAATCTCAGTAATATCTTTAAGTTGTCCATGTACAGATCTTAAACAAGTTATATTAAATTCATTCCTGGATATTAGAATTTTTGCAGCTATTGAAAATGTATTTTATTTCATTTTCAAGTTATTTATTACTAGGATTATTAAATATACTTGAGTTTTGTATTTTTAACCTTGTATTCCATGGTCTTACTAAATAGATGCTTTTGTAGAATCTATAGGTGTCTTAAGGTTGAATAATGGTCCCCAAAGATATCAGATCCTTTTCTTGGAAGCTGTGAATATTATCTTACATGGCAAAGAAAAACAAAGGGATATTAAAGTGAATATAATTAAGTTAAACTAGATTATTCTATTGTCTCCTAAATGCAATCACTCATATGTATATGAAAGGGAAGTGGAGGGAAATGATGAAGATTGAGAAGATACAGCTACGAGAAGACAGGGGAGATAGACTTAAAGAAATTGGCTTTGAAGACTGGAGTAATGTGGCTATAAGCCAAGGAATGCTGACAGCTACCAGAAACAAGAAGAGGCAAGGACTGGATCCCCTGGAGCCTCTAGAGGGAACTCAGCCCGACCAGCACCTGATTTAGGGCCAGTAAAACTGCTACCAGACTTCTGGCCTCCAGAACTATGACTGTGAGGCTGCAAATGTCTCTTGTTCTATGGTAATTTGTTAGAGCACCACAGGACAGATTTTGAATACATTTTGTTAGCTTTGTTCTTTGCTATGTTTTTATGCTATTTTACATAGCATTTTTACTCCCATTTTCTCTTGCTAATAATTAGAATAGGAATTCATTTTATTTTTCCATCTTGTGTCTCTTCACCTTACAAATACTAGTAGTTGTGTGTGTGTGTGTGTGTGTGATTCCATAGGATTTTACAGGTACATATCATGGAATCTGCAAATAAGGGTTCTAATTTCGCTTTTCAAGTTCTATGCCATTTATTTCCTTTTCTTGCCTGGTATTCAGGAGTTCCAGCACAATGTCTAATAAAAATGATGAGAGCACCTGTCTGTCTTGCTCCTGTTGTTAGGGGAAAATAAGTTACATGCGTCAATATAAATTTGGCTCTTGTTTTATTGAAGAACATTAGGTTCTTTCTCAGACTGGAGGAGCCCCTTTCATTACCTGATTTGCTAATAGGTTTTTTAGTTCCCTTCAAGGGTAGATGTGAGTTTTGTCACATGCCTTTTCCATTTATGATAGAATCATATAGCTTTCCACCTTTAATGGATTAATATGGTGAATTTTACTGACTTTTGAACATTAAATCAACCTCACCCTATGGAAACAAATTCCACTGGATCCTAATGTTTGCATATTATGTTCTGAATTCACTGATAATTTGTTCAGAATATGAACAGCTATGTTCAAGAGGAATGTTGGAATATGGATGTATAATTTTTAAAGCCTGTTGCATATTTTGGCATCAGAATTATGATGACCTCATAAAACAGATTGGGAAATATGTTTTCCTTCTCTACTTTATGAAAGAGCTTATAAAATATTGGCAATATCTATTCCTAAAATAAGTGAAGTGAAGGTCTCTGGGCCTGGAGTTCATTTTAGAGATTTTAAAAATTGTGACTTTGATGTCTTTAATAGATACATAAGGGGTATTTGGATTTTCTATCTTGTCTCCTGTCAATTTTGAGATGCATATTTTCAAAGACTTAGTCAATTTCATGTAAAATATCCAAGTTATTGCATACAGTTGTTTATAAAATTCTTTTATTGTCCTGTCAGTGTCTCTAGTGATATCTCCAGGGCTCCTGGAGAGGCTTTATCTCAACTCTCCTGGGTTCACCAACATTTGGCCAACCATCCATCTCCACTCTGTGAGGGACATGGGGAAGAAACAGGATGTGTGCAGATTCACCCTGAGGTTGGGACCCTCAGTGTGAATTTATCTTATCAGCCCAGTCGCAGCCACTAAAGCTTGTAGAAGGTCCTACTGGCTTCTCCCTGCATCCATCTTTGGTGTGTTCCTCCTCCCCTGAGACATGCAAGTAGCCGTGCATGTCTTGGCTCCTAGGAGGTTTCAGTTTATTTAGGTCATTTTCTGTCCTCAACCTTCTGGAGTTTTTTTTTTTTCCTTTTTTTCTTTTTTAATTATCACGGCAGCTTATAGTTCATCTGACTTTTCTTATTACTAAGATAGAAGAAAATGTCTACTGGGACTTTCTACACCACCATCAGAAATGGAAGTTGCTCCAGTTAATTCTGATGCAAGTGCCTTAGGGTCAACACTTGGGAAAGTCTCCGTGGGGTGCTCTGAATTGGGACATTAAAAAACAGCTAGTCCCACTGGAGGGTAAGTTAAGACTTCATTCAGTTTGAAATTCTCTGCCCCCATGCATATTCATATATTCTGTCAGAGATTTACTGATGCTTAGAAAATTTCAACAAATGCGTGTACTACTTTCATTATAAAATAGAATTGAGAATAACTACTTTCTCATAAAAATACTTAGCCCTCCCTTTTTCTTTTCCTTAAGAATGAAACTCTAGAATTAGAAATATTCAATTTACCTCTTCAATAATAAAAAGTTTTCTTTTCATTCCACACCAGAACAAACATTATTCCAGATAGTAATGTCTAAGCTAAGGAGACAGTGCTTTTAATGAATTTTAAAATTAAACCAGAGAGATGTGCTTTGACAGGTGGAACAGGAGAATATGATTCCAGATATGTACTTCTTCACTAAAAGTTTTTATTACTTATTTATAACTAGTATTTATCATGTCAAACTTTCCCACTTTCCAAAGGGAAAAGAAACTTTTCCTCCACCTTCATGTGTCTGCATTGTCTAAACTCAGAAGAGACTCATGCTTAATACCTTCCAAAGCATCTTTAATGAAATCCTCAACATCAGGCATCACATCCGCCATCATTACGTTAAAGCTTCATGCACTCTGCTTGGGGCATGCATAGTTTTATTTTCACTCTTTCTGTGATGCATACCCAGATTGCTAAACAGCGTCACTCAAGAGAGTCCAGGCATCACCCTCAGGAAGGTGGGCAGGATATCTTTGACTGTATCTTATTGGCAGTACCACATTCTAAGACCTGATTCCCCAATCTTTTGATTCACCATGTTGTACTTTTAATCCACCTTTAGGCACTTGTTGAGAACTAAGCACCCATGCCAAATAAAATGTACTCCAAAATGGCATGTACAATAAAAAGCCAATCAAAAGCAGAAGACTTTGATTCCTAATCAGGACCCCTACTCCGCCATGTCTGAAATTCATCACAATTTTGCTCTGTGATTCTATAGTGCTCACAACAAAGTTAATATGATTTCAGAGTTTGTTTTATATGAGCTCTGGGGAAGCACAACTCAACCATTGATGGACAATAGGGAACATAACTTGCTGACTTTGCACTGATGCACTGTCTTTTATGGAGTATTTTATAAAGTACTGCCACTTTTCCTTCCAACTATCAACTCTGATGGTATTCACCACTCCATGTGACAGTGATTTTTTTCTTTATCTGTAGACAAGTTGCTGGCACTACTGAAACTATAATTAAGGGTTTTTTCCAAGGGTGCAGCACAAAACCACTGCTGCTCATATGGCAGAAGCTTCTCAGGGCTCGAGGGGAAAAGACATGTCTCCCTGCAGTTTTCACTCACTGATGAGAGCTCCAAGCCACAGGAAACCTGGGTTTCAATCATCTCATTTCTAGTGGCTCAGACATTTAGCTCATCCACAGCACTCATTTTCCCAGAGCCAACTCTGTGAGACCATGCTGACTCAAAAAACCCCAGAACCAGGCCCCAGAGGCAGTGTTCCCATACAACAGCTTAGACCATGGCAAAGGTGCCTAGCAAATATGGCCATACCCTCCTCTCCTCACCCCGTCCACTTCAAGCTTTTGATCCAATGTAACTTTTGTCCTTTTCCAATAACCAGCCTCATTTGGAGCCATCTCAGTTTATTCAACATGTTGCAGTAACCTCCAAATTGTCCAGTACCACCATTCTCAGAAGATCCTCCATATGAGAAACAGCATCTGCTATTTGCCCATATTTTCCTATGCAACTGTCAATAGAAATAAGGAGCAAAGCAACGTGGTCCCATTTATCCTCAAAGCTGATGCCAAGGCTCTGTCTGGGTCAACACCCATGTATAGTATGGGACCCACAGTATCTCTGAGGATTTGCTCCTAGATGAAAGATGAGTTCCTGAAGATACCTTAGTGATCCAACTCCTTGAAATTGTAATTGCTGGTGCTTTTAAACTGGAAATTACTGTGGAAGAGAAAGACAGAAAAGGAGGGGAATGGAAGGGAGAAAAATTCTTTTGCATGAGAGATCTTAATTCACCCATTTCAGTTATGAAAATAAAGTCAAATTTATCACCCTTTAGGTAAAGGCTTACACTATATATTTATTATATATAATAACTATATACAACTGCTATATATAGTAGGAATCAAATCACTGGTAAAAAGAATAGTTCAACTCTGCTTTGTTGCCATTTTATTGAGTCAAACATTCCCTCCTGGTCATTCCTGCTCAGCCATCAGAGCTCGTTCAGTGAGCAATGTGTTTATCCACTCAAACCTTGCACTGCACTCTGGAGTCAGAAGAGGAGTCGGTAAGGGCAAGAAGCATAAGAAATAGGCATGATCCTAACCTCAGGTTACCAGTCACAACAGAGGCTCAAATTTCAGACAAAAATGAAAATACAAAAAAAAGTAAAATCTCAAATAAAAAAATGAAGTTCAATCATAACACATTTGTGTATGTGCATACACCTTCAGTGGACTTATGAAGTCTTTGGTTTGATGCAACCTGTCATCAAAGTCAATTGGATGTCACGTAAATGAACATTGCTGGCGAGTTTCAGAACCATGGTTGTGTCAAAGCTTTGCACTTGGAGAAATTTCTATTTTCAGAACGCATTACACTTCGTCTGCAAGAACTGTTTATACCAGTTTATTCACATGCTGCAGTGGAATACTAAAGAGCAAAGCAAAGCAATGTTGAGGGTTTGATTGTGTGTCTTTGTCTTTTTGGATACAGGTGAAAATTGTTGTGTGAACAGATAGAGAGAGAGCATGGAGGTGCACGGGTGTAATTAATTTTGCCGAGCAAACCGAGAAGAACATGTGATGGTACAAGCCCCAGGAAGTGTCTGTCAAAAACACTGGACGAGTGAGTGGATTGCCCGATGATTTCTAGTGTCTGTGAAAAATATTCTAACCTTGCACTTCTGTGAACCTGTAGGGGAAGCATTTGTGTTTGGTTTGCATTTCCTTTGTCACTCACCTCCATAAAGTGAATGTACAAAATGTGTCATTGCCACAGTCATGCAGGAGACAGGGAGGGTGGCAGGAGGGCAGGGCAGCTCTGATGATTCTTCAGACGCACTTGGTTCAATGTCGACAGCTCAAATCATCAGCAGCTTCGTAATTTAGAAAAAATATCTAAACCACAGAAAAGTGCCCCAGGATGGCCTAAGAAGCTCTCTTGTGCCAGTGACAGCCATTGTGCCCACTTTGAAACACTGACTCTGGCTCACTCACTGGATCTCCAAAATGAGTGTGTATGGGTGTGTGTACATCAATGTCACACACGCATATTTATAGCTTATGTGTGTGTTTACATATTTTAATCATCATATGTTTTATCTACTAATTCCTTTTGGTTTCATTTAATTACTAAAGGTAAAAATAAAAAGTGCTCACACTTGATTTTTCCTCCTCTCCTCACCATTCCCTCATCCTAGCCAAGTTTGACTTGGTGAATGGCCACAAATCCATTTCCTCCTGTGGTCTGCACACCACTGGCCTGGCTGAAGCCTGCCTTGCTTAAGCCTGCCTTGCTTCTGAATGATGCCACAGCAGCCTGCCAGCTGGCCTTTCTACCCCTGATGTTTTCTTCTTCTAATCCATCTTCTGTTTCCAGAGCTGTGTTGCTAAATTGAGTATATAACTGCCACACCCCCAGTGTCTGCAGAATCAATGTCCTTAGACCCTCGTTAGAGGCTCTAGTCTTCCTCTCCACCCTCCTCACCTGTCTCTTCCCTCCTGCCTCCTTCCTTCCCTACAGCAAGCCTGTGCCATCATCCCACAGAACTCCCAAGTCCTCTGCCTCCAAGGCCCTTTCTATTTCTCCCTGAGAAATACAATCCCATCCTTGTGCAGTCCCCTTTAAGTATTAAAGAAGAGGCATTTGGTCCCTCTTCTAGGTTCGAAGGACCTGTTATTTGTCACATGGCATTATCACCACACTCAGAAATTCCAGTTCCTAATTGGCCTCATCCATTAGACTATGTTCCCCCCACATTATACTAAAATAGAGTCACTGAACAGTCTACTGCTCTTGTTCCTATTTTTAATGTTTTCTGATTATCTGAATATTAGCAAGTTTTGATGAGTGGAGAAAGAAAAACATTAACACTTGAAATCAAAGGCACCAGACTTTTCGTTAATTTCCCACTTTCTACATGTGAGTTGAAAACTCAGACATTGCATGTTTCTGAAAATCTCCAGAGTATTTTCTAAAGTATCTTGTCACCTATAAGGCTGGACTCAACCAACAGTTAAAAAGCAATGGTGATGGTACATGTTGACAAGATTCCCCAATTAACTAATATATGATGTACAGTAATTAAATTTCAACCCAAATAAGAAGCTTGAATTAAGGGAAAAAAACATAATCCTCCAAGAAATGGGTTTTGCATTCATGGTGAATTTGGGGGCAACTCCCTGTGTTACTTATGGCCTGTGCCTAAACTCCCTTGCCTCATCCCAACTTTATCCTGAGCTCCCGACCCACCCCCCACCCCCGGCTTTATAACCAGGCCTTCAATACTCTGCCAAGAAAGGCAGATCCACACACAGAAATTAAATTTAAACACTTATTAATATAGTGGTATTATCTCAAAAGCCTCTGAAAAGAGCTTCCTTCCTAGGTCTTGTAGCTATTTTGCTCTTTTCTTTGCATATTTAGAAGCTTCTTCTTTCCACCCCTGTTCACAGTTGTTGCATCCCTTCTCAGCCATCCCTGGACTGTTCCAGTCCCAGGACTCAATGGAAGGGAAAGCCTGAGGACATCCTGGGTTTCCTGCCATAAGCAAAGTCTTCCCTGTTGCCTGCTGTGTTCCAGGGAGAGTCCAAGATGGGCTTGCACCTTCCGATCCACAAAATAACAATAGGCCCCATGACTCCACTAGAGAACAAATGAAAACGTACTATCCTGGTGGTTTATTCTGCTTCAACCCATGCCTCCTGAAACTGCTTATTCAACCAGTGCCTCAGGATTGTGATCACACCACAACTTACCCAGTTTATCATGAGCTTGCTTTTATTCCATACACATATGAGAATGATATTTCACATTTGCCTGGAGAAAGAGAGCTGTCACAAAACCAAGTCATGCCACTTGATTATCACATCAGAAAGTAATGAATTCAGTCCTGAATCGCTGAGATGTTGTCTGTATATAATTTATGTCTTCTTCAAAAATCCAAATTTATTGCCTTATTTGCCTTTTATCACTGTAAACCATTTGCCTTGGAGATGCTGAATCAAGCACCATACAGATTGGAAAGCAATATTTCAGCTAAAATCAATTAGATTATTTCACTGGAAAGAAAAGCTGTACCTTGCCTATCAGGTTGAGAGATATTTGGGGTTTAATGATTGTCTTTCTCTTTAAATTTATGTCTTATTTAAAAAAAAATTTTGGAACAAATTAAGAGGTGGTTTACTGACAACCTTTAAAGTTTGGAAAATCATGTCTAGGCAAGGAGAACAACTTATTCTTCATAGAAAACCTGCCTTATAATGATAACTGCCCAACAGTCACTGACAGGTGTAAAACATGTAACATCATGCTTATCAGACGTCAGTGAGATGTGGGCTTTTCCCTAATGACCAAATTATTTTATTTCTTACCTTGACACTATCAAAATTTAATGTATTACATCCACAGAAAAGATTTTCTCATTGATTTTGGTGTTAAAGAAAAATAAAATGAGTCCTAGGAGGCAAGTAACCTCCTAGGTTTGAAATTTGAGTTTCTTAAGATCCACAATGAGGAAAGAAAATACCCCGGCACCAGCCAGCTGGCAGAGAGCTAGAAAAGAAGAAAATCAGTCAGCTCTAAAAAGACAACATTCATAGCCCAGTCTGACTGTGAGGAGACCTCTGACCAGCCACCCTGAGATGCTCTGTGCAGGTCCTATGTTCTCCTGCCCCAGACTGCCCAGGTCAGGGAAGACCAGGACTGTGGAAGTGTCATGGGTTAGAGGGGACCAGGGATAGGATGATCATGTGCACTGCAGGGTCTGGAACTGGATTCTGGAGAAGCAGGAGAGTAGAGGGGTTGGGGGAAACAGGGAAGTCTGAGTAGAGTCTACCCTTTAGTAAAGAGCATTATAAGTACACCATAATACAGATAATGCTCTATCAAAGAAAGCAGAGTGTACATGTACAGATATATAACAACAAATTCCACTCTTATATATAATTCTAATGCACTAATTAAAAAAGAGAATGATAATTGGGAACATTCCATACTTTCCTCACAAATGATTCTTCTGTGACTCTAATATTAATTCAATATATAGAATTTAAGAAAAAAAAATTGATCATTCGGATTGGTAGGTATATTCTCTGAGAAGCAGAAATAACCTGCCAAGGTAAACTGAGTTTATTTATGTCAAAACCAAAGCACCTGAGCTATATTTATGAAGTTTTATGTTTCCCCCAAATAACCTTTATATCTCCTCGCACCCAAGGCAGCAATTTTACTTGCATTATATGTTTTCAATATGCCTTGCAGATGGGGTACTTAAAATTGCCTTCCCTCTCCAGTCTGTCTATTGCCCTCAGCTAGCAGTATACCACTTCCTAGACAAACAAACCCCATATCCACTTGACAGAGAGTAGAAATCCTTTTCCACTATGTCTTTCAAAGTCAGGAGTTACCCTGGGATTTTGGACGAAAGCTTCCCTAGACTTCTTGCACATTCTTAGGGCATGAATGACACCCAGATGAATAGCAAAAGGAAGGCATCATGCTGTGCCTCAGCCACCTGTCCTTGACACATTGCCACAGCCCATGGGAACAAGCAGTACTCGGATGTCCCTCCAGACCCATCCCAAGTCTTTTTCTCTCCCCAGTGGTGGTGCACTCTGTACAGGAAACAAAATAAAAAGTTCAATGTTCAATAAATTCAGCCTGTTTCATTTTTATCAGCCATGTTCCACTGCAGCAAAGAAACTGCTGAAAGGGACAGTGTCAGGGGAAAAGCAGCAAACCAGTGGGTGGAGCACGTACAGCCCAGTCAGTCCCGGGAGCCTCTGATTGATTGGCAGGATGGCGAGGTGTGCTTGCTGCCCTGTACCATCAGATCTGCACACCATGGATTTGAACTAGCATCATAAACAGGAGAAATTGGCAGTTCTAAAATCTCTTCTCCCACAATACCCTTGCAGATGCAGAGTGACTGACTCCCAATCTGACAGGTGGACCAGGAACTCTCCTGCCACACTGTCAATGGCTGTGGCCTAGGCCTGGAGTGACCGTCATCCTGTGGTCCCTCTTGTCAAGTCTTATTTCCCTCCCTGATCTAGAGATTCCCCCAATTGCATCTATTCTTACCACAGTTCTATTTACTTTGTTATTCCTCCTTGTAAACACACTACAAGAAAACAGAAGGCAAAGTTTGCTCATCTTTACACAAAATGCCAGCTTTCCTGCGATCTCTTCACTTCTTCGGTGCCATGTACTTTCCCCACCATCATCCACCTGAGTGTTCTCGGCAGAGCTCTTTCAGCACCAGGGGTAAGTGGCTCAGTTTCAGAAGCCTCAGCTCCTGATCTCTACGCCTGGAAGGACGTACCTACGGGTGTTTGAGGGCACCTGCTGAGCAGAGACCTGGCCCACAGCCCATGCTAAGCAGGTTAGTGGTGGCTGGTGATAGGTATTGTTCATTGCTTAAATTGAACTTATGCCTTTGACTAAAATTCAAAAACTGACTTTGACCTTTCCATTAAATAGGTGTCAATCTCCACTTCAGAGCATTCAAATATAAGACCTATTTCCCTTGCCACCACAAACATCATGAAATAATAGTACATTTAATGTTTTAGAAGAATAAATACATACTGGAAAACAAAAAAATTCTTTCATTAAAAAAAAAAGAAGAAGAAAAACGGGTTGGAACAAAATCCCATAACACAGAAACCAAAAGAGATACGAGTGATAAAGAAACACATCTCAAGAAACCACAGGGGACTGGACCCAGGTAAACTTGTCACAGGAAGCCTAAACGCAGACAGGCTTTAGTTCTGCTAAAGACGTCACAGAAACACATCCGGGTCCCGAGATCAAGTCAGAAGAAGCCCTTGAAGAGCTGCCTTTGGAGCCTGGGAATCAGCCTCGCCCTCTGCACCACTAGGGATGGCAATCAGCAGCCCTCCCTGCTCCAGCCCTTCACACCTCCACAACCGCTTTCTAGCAGACACTAGGTCCACCTGGAGGACCAGGTTGGTGTTGGGACTAGAGAGGACCCCACACAGGCATGGTTCACCAAGGCTTCAGGGCTGCCCCAGGAGCGTGGCCTGTAGTACCCTGAGGCCAGACGCTCAGGAGGCCTGGAAAGCACTCAAGCAGAAGATGAGCCCACTGGACCCCTGCCATCGGTGTCACACCCAGGCCTTGCAATTACAAGAGCCTACAATGACTGGGAGTGCCAGTAAGAAAGGGGAAATTATCCAACGTGCCCCAATCCAATGTGCCTGGAGGAGAACCAGGGCTGCTAGAGGCCTCTAGGTGACAAAAAGCAAAAAGCAAGCCTAGGTCAGGGTTAATAAACAGAAGGAAAAAATACATACATATATTTTTTTTTTCTTCTTTTTTGAACTCAGGGGCACTCGACCACTGAGCCACATCCCAGCCCTGTTTTGTATTTTATTTAGAGATAGGGTCTCACTGAGCTGCTTAGTGGCTTGTTTTTGCTGAGGCTGGCTTTGGACTTGTGATCCTCCTGCCTCAGCTTCCCAAGCTGCTGCACCCAGCCAGAAGAAAATATTTTAAAAATATTTTAAAATTTGTATTTCAGCTAGACTGAATGGTAATCTCTTTCAAAATCAAAGAAAGCAACTATAAATAAAACTAGTATTTTTGAAAAATAATAATGTAATGGTTGAGGGGCTGCAGTTGTGGCTCAGTGGTGAAGCACTTACCTAGCATGTGTGAGGGACTGAGTTTGATCCTCAGCACCACATAAAAATAAATAAAATAAAGGTATGTTGTCCATCTACAACCAAAAATGTTTTAAAAATATATAATGATTGAAACATGAAAAATTCAAACATGATAAAATGAACTGAATAGCATGTTTAAGTCAGATGAAGTTTAAATGTTGAGCTGAAATATTAAGCTAAAGATTATTCCAGAATGCATGTGAAATACAAAATGTATGCCTGGCTAAGATCTCTGCCTTTTGAGTCTACAGAAGAGAATAGAGAGACATCAAAAGTTTAAAAGAAAAAAAAAACCAGAAAATTATAGCATTCAATTTTCATAATGTAACAGCAGAAAATCTAGAAATTGCAAATTTTACAACTTTGGGGGCAAAATCAATTTTGATTTGTCTTTAAAAAGATGTCTTTTGAGGTAGTTCAGGAAACGCCACCACAAAGTATGGCACCTTGGCACTCTAAGGACACCAAACTGAGGGCACTTGGAAGCAGGGGCAGAGGCTTTCTTTGAACTTCTCTGGTCTGACTCAAAACTGGAGCTCCAAAAAAGAAACACAACTGTCCTGAATTGTACCAGGAATCCCATCAGCCAGAGAAGACCTCACGGGAAGGCAGACAGGGGTCCACACTACACCCAGAAAGCCTTGCTGCATGTCTCACCTGTTCCCCAGAGAGCCCTTACATCTTTCCCAAAGTGTCTGCGCTCCCCTAGTTGCCACCCCCTTGTGAAGAGAGCACCCAAGCTTCTGAATCTCACTGGGCTTTTGGATATTTACTTTTCATCCCTATGACCTCTGGTGCATGTAACAGCTTTGTATGTCTTTTTCTCCTGTTGATCTGCCTGTTGTCAGTTTATTTCACAGACTCAATCATCCAACTGTCAGAGGTTCAAGTTTTCCCTCCCCTACACTTCCAAGAAGCCGATGGGAAACAAGTTGTTAAGTAGACCTGTAACCCAGTCACAGTGTCTCTTCATTGACTATAGTAATATACGCATACCTTACTTCCATTCTGGAAGCTACTGATATACACAGTGTGCAAATATGGACTGACACTCAAACTTGATCTCCTACCGGGCACACACACCTAACACATGTTCCCATATTTTACTCACTTATTATGTATATCAATAGCTTCCAGAGGTAGATACTGATACTGCTACAAGGCACTGATTTCACTTGGGGCTGCAGATGCCCCCCAGGTATATAAAATCAGGATGGAAAGCTTTACACCTCAGCCTTCATCTCACATCTGTCTCCTCCATTACCTTAAACTGTGGGTCAGATTCCTGCTTAGCTCTAAGTAGGCATGGCAGTCATTTCAGGAGTGTGCCTAAAACCTGTAGTGCATGGTTGATTAGCTCAAAGTTGACGTAACCTATCCTCTCTCACTTCAAGACCAAGGACACCAAGAGTAACTAAGGCATTATCAGGGACAGTCAACTGCCATCTTTTACAATGTCCTGTTCCAGACCCTGAAATGGCTACTTAAAAGTCACTGCCCTAAACCACAGTCACCTTGGATTCCACCAACAGCAGAGCCTCAGAGACAGATCACCCCATGATAAGACCACCCCCCCTTCATTGAGAAAAACCACTCCATGATGGAGAGTGAGGCTGCCCTCCTAAAGAGGAGCGATTATTGCATGGGTAGGGACCAGACTGCTTTCTCAAACAACTCCAGTTCCTGTGGAGCCACCTTGCCGAATCAGAACTGAGGGAATTATCACCCAGACCTGTTTGACCAAGTCTCCTTAATTGCATACCTCTTGCCTCCATTCCAGCTCTTCCTCTGTTTCAACCTAAACCTCATGTCAATGCCCCCAAAGATGGGGCTGCAAATCTTGGTCTCCTTTTCTCCCCAGAAATGGTCTGAGAAATGATCCTTTCTTGCTTTTCACCTACTTTTTCAATTTGGTGTTTGGGGTCAGTGGCCAGACCTGAATAGCTGGGACTCCCCGAGTCTTTGGCCTAGAACCCCAGCAATGGCTTCTTCAATAACACTCTAGACCGTTCCCTCAATCTTAGATTTGCAAGACACTAGCTCCTGAGTTTCTTCCTATTGGATGGCTACGCCTCAGTCTTTTCATAGGCTTCTCTTTCTTTACCTTTCCTTAATTCCTAGCACTGCCCAGAGTTCAACCTTCAGTTGGTTTCCTCCATCTAGAAACTCCCATAGCATCAATGAATACCTCTAGATATGGGACTCTTAAGTCTATTTAATTCTAAATATCCAACCATGATGAACAATAGCTAAAGAAACACTGTCCTATGGGGAACTGAGTTATAAATGTCTTTAATAATATTTTAATAATATTTATCTGTTAAAAGAAAACAGTTTTAGCTTTAGATGTGACTTACACCAGAGCAGTAGAGCAGTACCCTTTTGCCCAGTTAAAAGTCTGATAGTCTCATCATCATAATTCTAACAGCTGGCAAAGAAGTTAATGAATGTCTTGCTGTTGCTATTTTACAAAAATCTCACACATATTGCTCTATTAACACATTGTGTTCTAACATTTATCAAAGTCCATGAATCTATTTTATATTATACTTGATGATCTGTATTTTGTTCTTATTTTAGAAAGCTACCAAAAAATAGATTGGGGATATTAATAGATTTAAAATCTGTGTTTGAAAAAAAAATCAAATAATTTTAACTTCAACCATCTGTTGTGTGGAATCTGTCAATCTCTGACTTAATAAACAAAAAGCAATATTTTAAAATGAAATTAAAACATAACTCAATAACAAACACCCCAAATCCTATGACTCCTGGCTGATGTAACACATTCAGTGAATTATGGTAGTATTCCTAGGATCTGTGCCCACCACTGAGTATTTACCAAATTAGTTTGAAACGATGTATCATTTCTTATATTTTGACAGTAATGGCTGCTTCTAATATATCTTTATCCCTCAGCACCTAGCACAGTAGAAGAAATACAATAAATAAGTTTCTGACAACTCACATGTCATAGAAACTTAATGTTTGTGGAATAAAAAATGACATGGAATGACACCAAGGACGAATGAAAGCAAAGCAACATGGTATATGTGACTATGCTCCCCCGTAACCACTCTGGGGCAACTACTTGTTTTCCTCAACCGAAAAATGAAATCATGATGGCAATGTCCATACCCTAGAACTAGCATGAAGTACAGAAAACAAGATTAGGTAGTATAAAACCAAATGAGGTAGCATTAACATAAACCAACAGTGTATAATTTTTCCCCTGGCAAAAATGATGATTAAAGCCATCAACAATCATTTTCAATAATAAGTAATAAGAAACTTAGTAAAGTAATCAGCATAAGTTCTTTTAAAAACCCAAAGGAATAAACACAAGGGAAAGGATCTTGGCTTTTTAGAACAAGCATAAAATACATGCCCATCATTTTTCCTACTACAAAGAACTACCCAGTGGATATATTTCCACAAATATCCTTTTAAGTCGACAGTTGAGCTTCCAAGAACTTAAGTAGACACAACTCAAGGGCCAAACATAAAGAGGGAGCTGAACACAGAGTAGTGAATTAGCCCAGAAGCTTTAGTGTCCTGGGATAATTGACAGCACCAGAAATCCAAAGTCCTAGGTTTCACCACCACATAACCACTTGAGAATAAAGATGCAATCTTGGGTACACAAAATGTGAAGCTTTGGAGATCCATATAAAGTGGGACCATCAGATACTACAATAAGTAAGAGAAAAAATATTTTACCTGCCATGATGACAAG
Organism: Spermophilus citellus; assembly: GCF_964194105.1. NCBI lineage: Eukaryota > Metazoa > Chordata > Mammalia > Rodentia > Sciuridae > Spermophilus > Spermophilus citellus. The sequence continues at coordinate 96,712,306 of NC_138187.1, forward strand.
AAACTACTCTTGGGAATCTCTGGATGGAGAAAAAAATAAGTAAAATAAACATCACCACTAAGAGTCAACTATGCTTCAGGATATAAAATGAGTCTCAACATATACATCAAGAATTAGTGCCTAATAGTTGATTTTGTGTGGCCAAAGTTATTCATATGGAAATAACATAAAGACAAAATTAAAAAAACAAATCACAAAATAAAAATATTCAAATAAGTAACTTATGAATTGAAGAAGAAATTGGAATGACAACCAAAATATATCTTTTCTTCATGAAAGGTGAATTTACTTGGATATCTCTTAAAAATTAATTTGTTATTTGTGGCCTCATTGGCCTATTGTAACACACTGGAACATAGGATCCCCAGAATGACCTCATGAGAATATATTGCAGTCTATTACCTTGATATTTTCCTTTTAATTTAGAACATTTCTAAAAATGACATTGCTAGAGGTGAAAATAAGGGATCATATTTAAAACACAATATAAAAATGTAATTCTTCTACCTTTGTGAAATGCCTGGTACATGGTAGGTCTTCCGCAATGGTTAGGCATTTTCATTAAATGTGATGAGATGTCATCACGGCAATGAGTCAACATGACCCTCAGTAACCTTTTTGTCCTTTCTGTCCTTTCATCAAGAATGATACCTTGAAACTAGTACTTTCCACAGCAAGCCATAAACCACCTGTAATTTTACACTTAAAAATAACTACATCCTTCAAACACAGGAAAGAAAGATGTGGCAACAGACCAGACAAACAAGGGAATGTCTCCAGGAACCCTGTGCAGGCTTGGCCATCCACGACTCCTCCCAGGAATGAAGAGAACAACCATGCAGACGGTTGTGGGCCTTGTATGTGGGCCTTGAAAATCAAAATAGAACTGCTGTGTGGTCCACCAATTCTGCGTGGAGGTATCCCAAAGAACTGAAGAACCCGGATAGAGATGGGGGCACCCACGTTCATGGAAGCAAACCATAAGCCCATCAAGGGACAAATGGAATAAGTAGAATGTGGGGCACACATACAAGAGAACACTACCCAGGCTTAAAGAGGAAGGGAATGTTAAGAGCCACAGACAAGTCAAGATGGCGCCTGGCACTTTGCCAAGAGGAGTGGTTAAGATGATAGAGATTCCTTAATGACTGACTGCTGTGTCTAGATTATGTCAATTAAGTTAAGCTGTGTGTAATCATTAAGATGATGAGGATTCCTTATTAGTTGACTGCTGTATCTAGTTTATGTTAATTAAGATAAGCTGTGTGTAATTAGTTAAGTATATATACCTCTGCTGTCCTGCAATAAAGTGGCTCCCGCTCCCACTGTATCAATCTTCACAAGCTGCTTGTCACCACCCCCCGCCCCCCCCACCCCCCCCACCCCCCCGCCCCCCCCACCCCCCCCACCCCCCCGCCCCCAGTTATTTTGCCCAGCCAGGCTGCAGCAAGGGAATTCTTTCCTTCAATATGGAAGAAAGATCTGTGGAGTAGATCCAGGGGACTGAGGAGGCAGGAGGAAGGAAAGGGTAAGGGAAGAACAGTGGAATAAATCTGACCTCAATTTCCTATGTAAATGTGTGAATTTCCCACAGTGAATCTCACCACCATGTATATCCATGAGATACTAATAAAAAAAAAAAAAAACCTTCTAAGTAAAGAGCAGAAAGATGAATGGAGTACATAGAAAGGAACAGGGTTGGGGGAAGGGAAGGGCAGGGGCAGTACTGGGGACTTAAGACTGAATTAAAGCAAATTATATTCCATGCTTTTATAATCATGTCAAAATGAATCCTAATGTTTTATATATATAACTGAAAATGAGAGACACAGAGAGAGACCTGTGATATGTGTTTTGATACAGATAAATGGAGCATCATGTTAAGTGCAAAAAACAGTCACTAAAGAACAACTACTATGTGGTTCCACTTCTATGAACAGTCAAAATAAAATCACAGAGACAAAATGAACAGTAGCCAGGAGCTAGGGCCGAGGAAGGAGTTATTATTTGCAAGATGAGAAGAGTTCTGGGGATGGGCAGTGGGGATGGCTGCACAAGGAGAATGCACGTTAGTGCCACTAAACTGTACTTAAAAGTGTTTAAAAGATTAAATCTTACCTTGTGTATATTTTGCAAAATTAAAATAAATAAATTGCAATTTGCCCAGCCTCCCCTGGTGCTAACTAATTTTTGCTCTAAGCTGACAGGAAGATGAGGCTACACTGAACTTTGCTAGAACTATTTCTCTTCCTCCCACATTGGAGTTCCCTTCACTATCTAAAGTGAATACACCTTTCATGTATACATAATGATTAATTTAACCTGTGTTAAACATGCACTTACTTTCCAAAATGAAGGAAGGCTGACAAGAAACCCCGTCAGGAACAAAGCACACATATCCTTTCCTAAACACAACTTCAGCATAGGCCACTGTCCAGCAATGACAAATCACCATTCCCAGGCTGGGAGTGCCTGCTCCATGAACGCAGGCATGCCTCATCCCACCAAGACCAGGGCCTTCCCTGCAGGGAAGCACTGCCATTGCTGGTACCCTGGCCACTTAGATGGGAATTGTGTCACTCAATTTTTAAGTGAGCTTGTGGTTTTCATGAGAAGAGAAAGAAAGGACATTTTCATTAGTATGATTTTCCTAATCCTGATTCATACTTTTGAATTTAACTTGAAAACCTGCTCAGAATTATGCAGAGGCTACTTTAACACCTCCAACTAATACATTCTGGCTACTATTCTCATTTTCAGCTGCTCCACATTAAGCAAAGCTAGAAGCCACCGGGCTGTGCGTTGACAGAGATGAGAAACGGACTCCAGGGAAGCCGTGCACAGAACAGACTACAGTGACTGTGTTTAACATGCACTCATTTTCCAAAAGCAATCATCCTTAAAAAGGCTCTATCCCTCTCCATACATCCACCAAGGAAAGAGCCTCTAGTTCCAAAAAAGAAGAGCACTCAGCTTCCTGGAGAAAATAACTATACGTTACCAATTTTTATTTTCTCCACAGCATGTAGTCATCACCCATTAATTGAAGGGCTCAGACATTTATTGAGTTCTTAGTATATTCTTGGGATTCAACACCCTATTTGCCTGGAAATTACATTCTGATCCTGGACATGCCCTGTGCTCAATATAACCAGATTTATGGAAAGGAGAAAACTGTAACGGCCACCTGTGCTTCTCCATGATCCAGGCCTCGTGCCAAGAGGAGCTCTGTAGCTAGGAGGAACTTCCCGGATCCACTGCATTTCCTTATACACCCCACAGCACTCTGTGCTCACCCTAAGAGATCCTTAAACATGATGCTAGGAAAATAAAGGCCATCTAGGAGCTCCTATAAACAGAACGCTCAGACACCAGGCCCGGGAACATGGCCCCTCAGGGCACCACTGTATGCTGCTGTTTAGAGAGAGAAATACTGCACCTTTGCTTTGATGCAGGCCCTTGTCTATCTCAAATAACTCAATCCCATTTTTTTTCAGGACCTCATACATGCTGGGCAAGCACTCTACCACTAAGCCACATCCCCAGCCCTTAGCTCCACACTTTTGAGGTGACCTTCTGTCTGTCTTTCTGACCACATTTTCCCAACCTGTGGAATCCTTTCCTGACGACCCTATCTCAGTTATTCACTAAATCCCACTTAGGTGTATTACCTATATTTCTTGATAGTTTTGTCTGCTAAGTTTCCTCCATGGACTTCTTGGGAGAAAAATACTTAAGAAAAATATTCTCTCTGAGGTTTAAATTCATAAAATAGAGATTATGAATTGCTGAAGAGCCATTTCCAGAATTACACTGACACTCTACCATTAAAATCAATTTGTGCTTATTTCAAAGACATGGTAACATCACCTCTGTTTGTAAAGGCTTGTTAGAAATGTATTTCCATGAGTGACAGCTTCCAGTTGAGATGGAGCCTTTGGGGAAGATCTGAATTTGACTGAGGATTTTCAGCACAAATGGGTTTTTCACAGGTAGAAAGTACTGGAGAAGGCATGCTTGGGTGAGGCAGTCAATTGCATAAATATTTTACGGATCTGCCTGCTGTTTACTGAAGACAGCATGCAAGAGTGTCTGCATAGTTCAAAAGTGAAAATAGACCAAGGTCCTCACTTCAACCAAGATAACAATTCTGTAAGATCTCTTGCCAGGAGAAAAATTATTTTATTTTCTGCCAAGAGAAAAGTGATTTATTTTCTCCTTCTTTTATTTTCTTTCTTCTCTATTATAGAATATTTTAAAATTATTTTTTAAAGTAATGTCCACATAGTTTTGCAATCTGAGGTATCAAGGAGAAAGATGAATCAGCATCCAACAGAGAGCACCAACTTCCTAATGGACTAACGACTTATAAGGCTTTTCCCCTGTTCAGAAGCAGAGACATCCCATCTTTAGACCAAAGCACATGTCAAAGTCACCTTTTAATTCCCAGCTTGAAACTTGCCTCCTTTGCAAATTATTTTGTACTATTTCAAAATCAGTTTTGTCACCTCTGTGCCCCCAAATCACTTTCAATCTTTTTCCCACAATTATCACACTGATCATAAAAGGTTTTGTGTCCATTTTTTCCCCAATAGATTTGAATGACTAAGCTATGAACTTTTATAGGATTAGGGGTTTAACTTTTTCTTATGTTATGCCTAATATAGTGTCAGCCATACAACAACTACTTAATAAGCATCTGATGAGTGAATGACAGATATGACACTGGAAAACTACAATAGACACAGCTGAGCAGGGAGGGCAGGTGCCTGGTACCCCCTCTACTGCCCCCACCATCTTCTCATTAATGAAGAAGCAGGGTCTCTCCTGCTGGCTCAGCATCCTGTACATATTAGAGTACTGATTTCTTGTACCATATACATATTTTGTGGATGTTCTCTAGGATTGAAAAGAAATATAAAGAAATTTCACATTTTACCTGTTTTTCACCCAAGTGAATACCATAGAGTCATTGTTAGTGATAAGATCACCTGTAACTTTTGGTTTATTTACTTAGTTTGTGGCACTGGGGATAGTGGCCCACATCCCGCGCAGGCTACTGAACCAGGGTCACTTGGGTGAATTGGGCTGGCATTGAAAAATACCTTTTTCAGGGTGTTTTAGGATGACTCCTCTGCCTCAGCTGTAAGCTCCCACAAGGGGGGCAAGAGAAAAACAAGGGAGGCAGGCAAGAGAGAGAGAGAGCACGTCCAGAACCCTGGTTTCTGTTGAGGAGAGCCGTTTGATAGAACATTACATCCAAAAAAAGGTAAAGGACAGTATTACAGGGGGGCAGCCCACTCCATTGGGTGATGCCCACTCCCAGAGCCTGACTCCCTTGCAAAGCGGAGATGAGGTTCACCTGCTTTCGTGTGCAGAGGAAGCCAGTTCCATACCTCCATCGCTCAAGGCTGAGGGTGCTCAGCTCCTTTGTGGCAGCTCCTGACAGGGGATGAAGCTCGGGGTCCCGTGAATGCTTGGCAAGTGCTACATCCCCAGCCTCGATCGTCATTTTGACGTTATTCCTTTGATATTGTGGGATTATGCAAATAAATAATAGTAATGTTCAAAACATTTTTTTTTAGTTCATAACAGGTCCAATCATGAAATCAAAGATTTTGCATTCAAATTGTATAATGTCACAGCCAAACTGGAAGTTATCAATAGTCTGAGCTCGTGGTTTTTAAGAGCGTCCATCATCCTCCTGGCTCAGCTCCGTGGAGGGGGACTCTGCAGCGTCACCTGTCAGCAATGGTCATGCCTGCACACAGTTGTTTTGTCTAATACCAGACACGCCTTGCAGAACAAGCTCCCTGCATTGATGACTAATTTTGCACCTGGAGTAGGGAAAGGGGTGGACTCAGATCTCATCAGGGGTCCGGAGACAAGAAGCTTTCAGTGCTGTGACAAAGAGACAAGAGGCCAGCTCAGAGGCTGTAATGACCCCCGAAGGTGAGAAGAACAGTAGGAGCGTGGAACCCATCAAATCTAAGAAGACCCACTGGCCCATGAGGACATCCAGGGAAGCCAGGACCGTCCCATCTCTTTACTGTTCCCGAGGCTATTAAGTCTGTGCCTCACTCTGAAGATTGGCAATGAAGGGAAGGAGGTAAGCAGGTTCCCAGGAAGCACTTTATTTCAGGAGAGCCAAATGCCCCTATTGACAGAAAAATTCTTTCAGAGGAATTCTAGTTAATAAATCCATGAGAAATGACTCCATTGCTTGAAATCCCTAATGAAATTATTTACGAAGGCAAGAACTGATGTTAAAACCATGATGTGACTGGTTGGTGGGAAATGAGCACAGAGCCTGATTCTCAGAGAAGAGCAAGAAGTAAAAGACAAGAGAAACAGACAGGATTCAGCTACTAATTGTACGGTTAACGCTAATGATTAGCCAGGGATGTCGATTCTATTAGCAGTGATTGAAATGAGAAGCTGCCAATCTTAACAAGGTACTTAGATTTTAATAATTAGCTCTGTATATCTTCTTATAAATTAACATGAGGTTCTCGTGATTAGGATCCAAGGAAAATCTTCCTCATATAGTTCTCCTTCTGGAGCCATAATCTGTACTTATTCCTATGAAAACTTAAAAGTAAAACCTGGTTTTTAATCTTCACTTTGGTAACTGTTGGGAACCCAGAAATGGAAGACCCTAGAAAATATTTTTCAAGACCACGGAAGTGATGGTGTTTTTTGTCAATCATGTGTGGCCAAGCATGTACCTAGCCAGCAAAGACTACTTTTTACTGTTGAATGGTGTCTGCACAATAATGACTTAGAATAAATGGCATCTTCCCCGTAGAGTCTCTGTGTACAAAATATAGTGAGACTAAGAAAAAAACTGAACTTTACACAGGACTCTCAGTGGATAAGGATTTAAAAAAAAATCAGGAAAAATAGCTCCCTCTAGGAAGTCTGTCCTTCAATGTCACTTTTTGTTGCAGATGCTATTTCTAGGGCCTGGAGGTGATGCTTTGTGTTCTAAGCCCTGTCCACCTGCCCGATACACAAGGTGGATCAGTGCATGAAGCAGATTATGAGTAAGGGCAGACCCCAACAAGAGGAGAAAACGCAAACTAATACTTTTAAAAATATTAACCTGATTACAAAATGTTTTATAAGTTGATCTCCAGAGAATTAGAAGCATTTAATGTTAAAAAATGCTTTAAAATAACTTTAAAATCACCATGTATAGAATTATCTCACTCATGCCTTAATGAATATATTATTAGTCTAACATTTACATTTTACTTCATATTGCCTAACCACACTTAATGCCATGCTGTCACGGTATTATTGGTGACATTATCTCATCATGTCAGAGTTTTCAGCAAATTTTCCCTGTGGTAATATCATTGAATTGCTTAGCATTAAGATTTTCTTATCATTATTCTTTAGTTAAGCTAATTTGAGTTAGTTGATTAGATGTATCCTTAGGATAAAGAGGGGGTGATTTTATGTCATGCAATTTCAATTAGTTGCCCATTCTTCACAAATGGTAATTAGCAATTATATCATTGGGAAAAATCTCAAGTTCTAGTACATTATTTCACAGGTAGGTGACCTGGGGAATGTCCAGGCTGTCCGAGTGCTGCCCACAGTGAGTTATAAATAGGCCAAGAAGGTGCTGGATCTGTTTCCCTAGAGAGAACCAGGGCAGGGCACTCTCTGCTCTCGGCTTAAACAGCACCCAAAAGGTCATGCTAGGTGTAAAGAGCAAATGGCAGACCACAGGCTAGTGGAAGTTCTGCTCCCAGAAACGGACAGAGGGACACCCAAGTCCTGCTGTCCCAAGCATCTCCATACCCAACGGGCACTCTGCTTGGCTTTCTGATCTTTCTATTTTCTCCATGTACTTCTGCTTGGTTTTCTCTAAGGAATGTAATTCCCTTCTCTCTGTTCTAGGTCCTCAATCTACTTATTTTTTATGAAAGTTACATAATTACATAGCTTTTTAAAAGCAAACCAGAAAAGCTCGTAATGTAGAACAATGTTCCTCATGCGGCCTCTCCTTGCTCCTGGGCCCTGTGGAACCACTTCTGCCTGTCTGTGTCTGAAGATATGGGGATCCTTCCCAGCTCTAACTCTGGATTATCAGCGCAAAACCTATAGAAACAAGCAAGCCACATAAATTTTGGAGTGGCCTGTGCATAAGCCACTGCTTCCTTCAGAGACATTACCTAGAGTTATATACTTGTCAAATTTTTAAAAATATTCTAAAATTGCCACGTACCCAACAGATCTGGCCCAAAGACAGTCAGTGTCATGGTGTGGGTATGAGGTGTATCCCAAAAGCTAATGTTTAAGACAATGCAAGAAACTTTAAAGGTGAAATGACTGGGTTATGAGAACCCCAACCTAACCAGTCCATTAATCCACCCATATGGAATAACTGGAAACTCTAAGCAGGTAAGGTGTGACTGGGAAGATAAGTCACTGGTGGGGAGCCTTTGGGGTTTATATTTTGTCCCTGGTGATAAGAGCTTACTCTCTCTGCTTCTTGTTGCCATGTTCTAATCTGTTTTCCTTCCTTATTACCTTCCACCATGATGTTCTGCCTGACTTCAGGCCCAAAGCTCTGGAGTCAACCGTCTACGGACCTCTGCAACCAGGAACTGAAATAAACCTTTCCCCCTCCACATTGTTCTCGTCAGGTCTTTTGGTCACAGTATTGAAAAAAGCTGACTAAGTCAGTCAGTTTGTGCTACAGTCTGGCTGGAAACAAATCACAAGCCACTCAAGCAGGAACAAACTTTATTTTCCAAACTCCCACTAACGCCACCCACTCAGCCCTCCTAGGCACACCACACACCAACCGGAACTCCCTCCACCGGAACTCCCCAGGAATCCCTGAGAGAACTCCAAAGTAGCCTGAGGTGGACAGCAGGGGTCTATATACAATTGAATACACAACCTGTTTCAATCCAGCATCATCTTAATGGCTTGCCTCTCAACCATTACTTCTGGCAAAATGCCAGGGGCCATTCCAATTCGGCTGTGGCTCTCAACAAGTTTGTAACCCTTGACTGAAGTGATGTGCCACTATTATAAAACCTGTGCTGTAAGATATCAACTCTCCGCTATGAAGAACTCTAGATTTTCTGATTCCACTAACATATCCCGTTGCCATGCCTCTCTCCAGATTGAGACTATTAATATTTTCTATATTTATTAAGCTTCTATTTCTTGGACATCAACTTTATACCAGTGCCCTGTCACTCTTCATTAGGATACAGTTCCCACTGGCCTCCATTCTAGCATCTCTGTCATTCAAATTTTAATCTGCATGTTGAGATTAACTTTACTCTTTTACACACATCTTATCGATTCTTTGCCCTCATAATTATTGCCATTGTATTTCCACTTGTATAATTTCCTTTATGATGATTATGAAAATAACATACCAAGTACTCTACTATACTAGGATTATAACCCTCCCACCTATTCCAAAAGAATAAATCTTGTATTTGATCTCCTATTGTGCCTTGAAATGTCAACTGTATTCAACCAATTACTTCTAGTAGTTGTCAATTATAAATTGAGAATAATATATTACTTATAGGGTATGAATTTATAATAAATTGAAACAAATTGATAAATCTACAAATATCAATTATTAGGTGACTCCTTTAGAAAGGATATATATGAGGTGTTTTAGTCAGTTTTTTTTTGTTCTGTGACCAAAGAACCTGACAAGGAGGAGGGAAAGTTTATTTGGCGGTTCTGGTTTCAGAGGCCTCAGTCCACAGATGGCCAATTCCAGAGCTCCAGTCCTAAGGTGAGTCAGCATATCATGGTGGAAGGGAGTAGAGGCAGATAGCAGCTCAGGACATGGCAACAGGATTTAGAGATATCTCTGCTTGCCAGGAACAAATATATACACTCCAAAGGCAAGCCCCCAGTGACCTGCCTCCCCCAGCCACATCCTACCTGCCTATTGATCCATAACAGTGCATAGATGCCTTGATTAGGTTAAAGGTCTTGTAACCCAAACATTTCACCTCTAACCTTTCTTGCATTGTCTCACATATGAGCTTTTGGGGGACATATCTAAACCATAACAAAAGGTAAGTTACCTAAATCTTTGTACTTGCTTTTTGTGTTTACATTTAGTGATAATTTCCCGAACTATAAAATTGTAGGTCCTACAGAAAGTTTCCAGAGAATTTTTGGAAATTTTTTTGGATGGCATTTTTTAATATTGTCTTTGGTAAGCAAAGTTATTGGAGTCCACTGATTCAGACCAGAGCTTCTGCACTAGACCCGAGAGGGTCAGACCAAACCAGAATGCAGCCACCTGTGCAGGGGGCTATGTAATCACACTGAACTCTGAAATAGGCCAGTTTTTAATAAAACCAGAGACGACAGTCAATCTGAATCAGGGTAGGGAAGGAAGACCGGTGTTTTGACCATATTAGAAAAGTAACTTTGACATGTCCAGTGGCTTTTGGTTCTATTTCCGCTTTCCTCAGCCCCCAGCTGTCCATAAACTCAACCTCCCCTGCTCAGGTTATCAGAAAGCTCTATTTTGTAGAAGCGGGTGTATGTGATTCTAGAATAGAAAAAGAAGCCCATTAGGTCCTGAAACCAAATTGGTTATAATTTTGCCTTTAGACATCTTCTAGCCATCTAGCACAACTCCAAATGTTGTTCTTTTGTTCCTTACATTTCCCAGACTAGGAGTTTAAACAAACTATTTGCTTTGCTCTTCTAAAATTTTATTCAGTCTTTTAATATGAAGATTTTTTAAAAGATCTCTTAGCTCTGGGAAAATGCCATCTAGTCTTTCTTTAATAAGTTTCTGTTTTGATTTTCTAGAATTGTTATTCCGTATATTTGATCTGTAAATTTAGTGCTGTCTTCCTTTTCTCGCCCAAATGCTCTTCCAATGTTTCTGCTGTTCTTACTTCCATCTTTGGATGATACATTTCCAAAAGATCTTTTCTTATTCTCTGGTCTTTCCTAGACTTCATCAACTTACAATCTTTCCGAAGACAGCAATTTTCCTCTTTTGAATAGCTGTGTGTTCCTTGGATTTGGGTTGCTTCCTGGTCACTTCTCTCTTGGCCCTTCTCTTTCACACAGATGTTTTTCTTCCTGTGTCCACCATACTTTATTCTCCATGTGTACTTGAGGGTTGGGAGCTGGGTGTGTTTCTCTGGGTATCCAGAGTTGTGTCCTGTGTAGTCACTTCCCCTTCAGGTCTCTTCCTGAATAGGACACCAGTGCCCTGGTGGAGGGTCTCTGTGGGGGCTGCAGGTGTTGGGCACCTGCTCTGTCCATCCAGCAGGAGGGTTCACAGTTCCCCCTGCAGCCTCCTCCTCTTTCCTTCCACTCCCATCCTACATGTGCTTGGCTGCTGCTGCTTTGCTGTTTTATGCAACAAGCTTCTATCCCTCCTGCCTCCCTTATAACCTGCTATTTGGACTTCCCACCATATGAGGTTGATTTGGTTTTTTTTTTGTTTGTTTGTTTGTTTGTTTTCTTTTATTTATTTTTTAGTTTTCGGTGGACACAACATCTTTGTTGGTATGTGGTGCTGAGGATCGAACCCGGGCTGCACGCATGCCAGGCGAGCACACTACCGCTTGAGCCACGTCCCCAGCCCCAGATTTGTTTTTTTAAAGTAATCTCACCAGCTGCTGAAGGAAGAGAAGAGAGGATTTGTTTTCACTATGCCATTTTGAACCCCAAAAAACCTTTTTCCTCCTTTAGCTGCCAAGTGTTCTTTTCTTTCTTTCTCTCTGGTTTCCATCTTTTCTTCTTAGCTTCACCTGTCCTATAAAATCCCAATATTTTACTTCAACTTCATGTAAAACCCTTTACAGCCCCTCTTCGGGTATCTCCACAGAAAGGGGGATTAAAAGGGAGGAAATGTAAATAAAATTAATCAAGTTTTGGCACAGGCCCAAGGCATTTGTATCACTGAAATTATTTTCTGGCAAGAAGTGTACCTCCAGTGAAAATAAGTGGTCACAGGCAGAGGGGATGGATGAGGGGAAGGGCCAGGTACAGCGGTGCCACCTGTAACCGCAGCGGCTCAGAAGGCTGAGGCAGGAGGATCACAAGTTCAAAGTTAGCCACGGCAACTTAGTGAGGCCTGAATAAAAACGGCTGGAAATGTGGCTCAGAGGTTAAGATTCCCTGGGTTCAGTTCCTGGTGCTAATAAATAAAAAAAATTAAAAAGAAGTCTATGGGGTGATTTTCCCCCCAAATTCCCTCCTATCATATTGTTCCTGCTGTTGCAAAAAGACAATCTCTAGAACCACATGCAGCATCTTCCATGATAGGGAAATGCTGACCTAGTACATTCTGCTTCATGGTGACCTCTTAACGCACAGCCTGCAGAGGAAGCTCATCAGTTTGAAAGAGGTGATGACCCACTTCCTCAGCTTCCAGAGTGTTCAGGTGATGGGGAAGGTGCAGACACTCTGCAGGCACATGGCCGCTGAGCCAGGGCCTGCTTACACTAAATGAAGAAGTGATGCCCTCTCAGGCCAGCCTGGCATCCAAGGTCTTCAGCTGTATCCTAACGCTGGATGGCAGACCCACACCTGCATGATTACAGGGAGAGGAAGCCTTGCTGTCCTGCCCACCTCAAGCATGACATAATCAGAACTACACAGACGGGGGCAGTTGACTATCCACCCTCCTTCCCTGTCCGGTACTTTCCTCTAAGTTAATACAACTGTCTAGCAACCGAAGCTTTTTTGATATATGTTCTTTGAAGAAAGCAGATCAACTATCAGAACAATATTTAGGACCAACAGTCATGATAAATGAGTTATCATTTTTTTGGTAAAATACAATCCAATGGTAAATACACATGGAAAAGATATATGAAGTTTCCATGAAATTCTTAGGAGTAAATAAAGCAAATTTCTACATCTCAGTAAATGTAACTGATATCCCATGTCACCAGCACTGACTCAAGGTCATCACACTCCTTAAACTCTGCCAATTAGGTGGCTCATTTCACATCGTCACAGATTCATCATAATTTACATTTAATTCCCTCTCCCCACTAACCCTTTTAATAAGTCTGTGTGTCTCATGAAGTACAAACCAGAAAAAGTCCTCACAGACTTTGTTCTCTTCCATTTTGCTGCTTGCTAACATGCCGTAGGTTGAGAACAGGTAATCTTTTTTTTTTTTTTTTTTTTTTTTTGTCAGTATAGTGGTATGCTATTCAGAATACTTACTAAGATTTTAACACACTACATTAAGGATTGCTTACTTTATTGTTGTGTGTGTGTGTGTTTTTTAATTATTCTGCTATCAATCAAAAAGGAAATTGTTAACAGAAGCAACATAAATGGTGCTGCCGGTCACTGTGCCACAGACGGTGTCAGCTCATTTACTGTTGCCAGCAATGATTCCACAGAGGGAGTGACTCTGAAGGAGGTTTATTTTGGGCCCACATTCTGGAGGGAATGCACCTGAGGAGGGTCTTCTTGGTAACACAGCCCAGAGACAGCAAAGGGTCTGCGAAACACTCAGTCCTGGGGGGCTCCACTCCAATGACCTTATCTAACCCTACTTACCCCCTAAAAGCCCCTCCTCTAAATGCTACTCAGACTAAGTTCCCATCCTCCTAGACCCTCACAAAGGAATTAAATGTTAACATGGGAGGTGCAGGGGGACACTCAAACACCTTGTCCAAACCACAGGACAGAATTAAAAGAAACCTTCGTAGAGAGCGAGGGATGAGGAGCCAGACTCCAGTGATGGAGCGCAGTGAGCAAGTGTGGAGAGGTCAGGAAAGGCTCCAGGAGCAAACGTGGAATCACACAAGCTATTATTTGGATGGGACAGAGAAGAAGAACTGGATTAAAAGGTTCCAGTTTTTCCATAGATTCCCAAGCCATAGTCCTGAATAACAGGAGCTTTTTAAAGATGTCCACGTGTGGAATTTGTTGTTGTTATTCATATTTGTTGTCAAAACAAAAGGGCTGGGCCAAAGGTTTTCTGGTTAAAGGAAAGAGCTGAATCAGACAAGCCTCCCTTCGCCGAGTTTAATTAGAGAAGCCAGAGAGAAAACAGAGTTTTAAAACACACACATGCCAAGTGGCTGTGTTGGAAGGCAGCGGCAGCGAGAGCTGCTGGGTCAACAAGAACCAGAGGGTTCAGGGGAAGCGTGAAAGCGTGCACAGCCAACACTGCAGCGCTTTCCCTAAAAGCAATGGCTCCTTCTGGGCACAGAGGGGTGGGGTGGTGAGAGTGAGGGCCTCACCTCTTCAAAGGATTGCCATGAGGGAGCCACAATCCAGGAGTGCCTTGGACATTCACCGACATCCTCCATCACCCAGTCCCTCTGTCCCTGAGTCAGGTGCCATCCCTGGGAGCTAAGTGACAGGCACGTGAAAACCCTTAGGAAAAGCCTGCTGAGCATAGCAGAGGTCTCACTCTTTTCAGAAGACGATTAGATTTTGTGGCCCCTGGGGAACAGTTGCTCCAAAATATTCTCCAGGCTCTCAAAGCAAAGGGCCAGGGTCAATCGATATATATAGACAGAGGCTTAGCACAGACCAAACTTAGCTGAATGGAGGTGACCTAAATTTACTCTCAAATCAATCTATTCTGCAGCAACAGCTGGAATGCCAAGTCCAGCGAGCACTTGTGACTCTGGGCAGGGCGCAGCAGGCCATGTTCCAGCTTGGCCGCCTCCCTGGGCAGTGCAGGCAGCCTCTCCCACCTCATTAGGCACCACCATGAGGAAAGATGGCTGCCCTGCATCCCAGAGCTAGCATGGCCTTTTCTGAGTAGCACAGAGTGGCTCAGAATCCTCACTCTGCTCTCAAAGAATGTGAATGTGACCTGCCCGTAGCTTGCTTGGAGAAATGAGATTTTAGCCCAAAACCTAATAGGGCTTCTTTGACACACTGAGCTCTGTGTATGCTTATGCTGACGGTCAGAGATAACAGTGACTGCAGAGAGAGATGCTTGATCACAATGAGAGAGGGAAGAGACTGTGCTTTCCAAACCAAAGGGCGCAGTCCTTAAAGATTTTATCCTTCTTTTGTTCAGATAACGAAAGTTTATATCTCAGAGACATTAAGAAAGAGGTAAATGTCATATAGCTAGGCAGGTCTGAGAGTTGAATTCAGCTTGTCTGATTTCAAAATTTTTGTTAGTTTTTTTGTTTGTTTGTTTTCTGTTGCAAAAGTGTCTGGAGAAGCTGCTGACATCAGGCATCTAGTAAATAAGGCATCTAGTCTTGTTCACATTCAAACACCAGTACAAAGCCAAAAAGCAGTAAGAATAGTCAAGCTTGTGCCTGGAGTCTAAGGCACTGATGGAGATGTTAAATTTAACCTTGGGGATGAGGAAAGAGTCCTACAGGGGGGAGGGAGCTGGAAACAGGAGAAAGCATTGATGTAATATACCATATAGAACAAGCCAAGTTATCCTGAGCAATGAATAAATAACCCCCACAACTCAGGGGCTGGGACCACAAGGATTTATTTCCATCCCATCCCACATATCACCTAGGTCAGCTTCTGCCTGATTATCTTTTCGGGAACCAGGATAATGCAGCAACCACCATCTTGGAACATTCTGGTCCTGAGACAAGAATTGAAAGAGCTCAGGGAAGTGCACATGGGCCCTTAAAGCAAAACCACTCTATTTCCCTATTTCCCAATCACAGGACACTGGCCGATGTCCCATAAATGCCCCAAATTCAACAGTAAATAGGAAAGTGCTAAGCCACCCACACCAAGAAAGAAGCAGAAAACTGGAACTCCGTGAACAGCCCCAGTGGGCACCACACAACAAAACCCATCAGAGTGCCTCTGGGGTCGTCACCAAGTACCCCAATAAGAAGGAAGTTCTATAGATTTCCTAATGGCTGGAAACCACACTCCCAGGCCCTTTTCAACATTTGGCATGATTATCTGCTTATTTCAGGAGATAGTTCAGAGCTCAGAAAGCTGAAGTCAAGTCTTCAGGTTCAAGACTGTGAACCAAGAAAGTGCATTTAGCTTTCATCCCTGATAAAGTCTTTGGAATAACGGACAAGAACAAGAGAGAATAAATGTGCACTAGGTCAAGGAAAACAGGAGAGAGACTGCGGGGGAGAGATTGGCTGAGCCTCATGGAAAAGTACAGACAGAAATGACAGGAGGGCTGCTGCAGAGGTAGCCCCTGACTGAAGGGCCAGATGGACCTGGGAGCGGAAAAAATGGCAGAAGAAGAGTGATGGCTGGAAGGTCAGTCATGGACAGTTTTCCAGTGAGCTCACTGGAGACCTCATCCACTCCTTCCTGTGCAAAACACATAGGAAGGGTGATGTTTGTCACAGCCAACTCACAGGAATCTGCTTTCTGAAGAAGTTGAGTGATTTTCTAGGCAGGGCGAAGCCCCCTCTTGTGGGTGACAAGACCTCCCTATGTGCTGTTTGGCTGGCCAGGTGGGGTGGTCACTGCCTGCCTGTCACTACATCACACACACAGGCACAGCATCTCCATAAGCCTCTGGTCCATCAGAAGGGCGGGCGGTAGAAGGACACCACTAGCACCATCCTGCGATGGTCACTGCCAGCACGGAGCTGAATAACAGCCAAACCCAGGCGTGCCCGCAGGCCACACAAACCATGCTCCTGTTTCCTATTTCTGTAGGACTGTGGGGCCAACTGGGAAACAGACCATGGACAGCCTCAGTCAATGGAGAGTGAAACATTAGTTTATTAATAGGAATCAGTGGTCAAAGACTGGAAAGTGTGGATAAGATCTTCAGCAACAAGAGGCTTCACACAACCACACCTTGGGCTTAGGAAGGCCTCAGCCTAGACACAGCAGGACCACCTCAGGCCTGGCCACAGGAACTGCCCCTCTTACCAGAGAACAGAGGGCAGAGCAAAACACATGTTCTATACAGACACCGGCCCAGGAGCCAAGAGAAAGAAAGAAAGGGCCAAACTCACAGACACTGCCCCCTGCCAAGCCCTCTGGTCTCAATTCATCATGGCACACACTTGTCAGCAGTGAGTGATGGTCCAGGAAGGCTGCTCGAGAGGAAGTCCCTCCACACAGGAGCAGAACCAGGCAAAGTTCTCTCCTTCCAACACATCCTCTGTGAGCTTCCAACCAGAAGGCAAAACTACTCTGGGGTGTCTGTCACCGAGGGCATGGGATACAGGGAATGGATTTCACAGGAATGGAAGAGCCAAGGAATGATGAGGCTACATGCTGGCGATTACAGGAAGCTACCACCACCTACAGACAGATGAGGCGGTGTCACTGGAGTCTAGGAGTCTGTCACCCAGAAGAATCTGGAACCACAGCAAGCATAAACTCTGGAGCAGAGGCCCTGGAGAGAGAGAGAAATCTGCCAGACATACTACCTGTGTCAGAAAGGGAGGAGACACACACCCTGATCTCTCCCCCTTGCTCCTGTCCTCCAGGTCCCCCACCAGGGCCTCTCCTTTGGCCACAGCTGGCCAGCAGACAGGGTGATGCAGAGAGGAGCCAGGAGAGGGTGAAGCTGGGGGCCAATGGCCTGCAGCAGGCTGGCCCAGTGTCCCTCTGCACACTCTCCACAGGGTGCTGCTCTACATCTTCATACAGGTTGTCTCATGGACTTCCGAGAAGCCTCTGAGGGACTTCCCACAAGCCACTGGACAGGCAAAAAGCCTATTTAAAGTCAAACTAAAATAACAAAACAATGAGCAACAATTACAGGAGGTGGTGGCTCTGCAGAGTGACTGCCGCAGTCTGGCTGGGCACAATTCAGGAGCCACTTGTCAAAAGAAACAAACTATTTTTAGAACACACACACTGCACCACACAGCTCTTCAGGAATCCCCTCAGAGCCCAACTGCCACCACTGGCTTCCCACAAGCCTCTCAACCTCCCCCACTTCTCCTGCTCTTGAGGCCGATTGGCTGGGTCGTGTGGGCGGAGCCAAAAAAAGTCCCCCAGTGAGCAGCTCCATGGTCTGAAAGGGCGGGGAAACAGCCTATTGAGTATCACGCAGAGGAGCCAATCAGTTGGCAGCTAGAAGTTTGCTGGGGCCGCTGTGAGCCAATCATCAGCTGGCATCTGGAAGTTTGCTGGCAGCTGGAAGTTTGCTGGGGCCCCTTCGGCTGTGGCTCTCAACAGTGACCAATAGACAATGTTTAAAATTGACAAGTGTGGACCTAAATGTGTAAGTGCTACTTAGCCTTCTGGAGGTAACCACAGGAACAAAACAGAGCTAGTTAAGAGTGGTCTCTGCAATAGGTGGGGGTAGAGACTTCACTTTTTATTGTATAATTTTTTAAGATATTTGGAATTTTTTTGCCAAATGCTTTGTTGCTTTTATAATAAGGAGGAGAAAAAGGAAGTTTAGTGGCTAAGCCATCTTGTGCTCCACCATACCCATGCCAGGACTGACCTGTGAATAACTCCATAAACACCAGCCCCACCTTTGACCTTCTCTGGACACTCACTGGACAGTCAGCACAATGGGGAGAAAGACTGAGGGGAGGACGACTGCCTGCGACCTCAGTGCAGTCCTTCTGTACTTCTTGGGGACTCAACCAAAGAGCAGTGAGCCTTCAAATTGCTTTTTCACACACCCAATAAGCATCTGGGGGTACCCAGCACCCCATACCCCAGTAGCTACTGTGAACACTGTTGCCTGGATTCTGACTGTTGATTTCTTATGATGAAGTCTTGCCAGCAAATCTTCCTGTAATGAGTTAAATAACTGAATCCTTCATGTGTGAAGTATGTACAGGATAAATAATGCAATCAGGAGATGAGCTTGGTGTGATAGAGTATCTCTAATCAGTGATAAGGCAATTGACATAGAATTATTTTGTAAACCTAAAATGTACTCTTTCTTCACCTCAGTGAGCACCTGCTGTCATCTAAATAAAATCTCATTGTTGTAGCCAAACACATCATCATCAAAATGCACTAGATTAATCCTCCAAGAACTCAGCTAATTATCCCCATTTTTCCTATAAAAAGCAAGGAAATGGAGAATGTAGGCTTTCAGTCCTATGTCACTTAGTCCCCAATCTCTTTACCAGAGTTTGTGGCAAAAAAAAAAAAAAAAAATGATTGCTCCTTACCACCTTCTCATCTTCCTCCCCAATCTGAGGGGGTGGAGAGAATGTTTTTGTTATGAGATTATCATGAACAGAGCAATGAAGGTGGCTTATGCTGGAGAGGTATCCAGAGTTGGCCAGGGAAAGACTTGTCTCCTTCCCCAGGTGGGTCTCAGAGACCTAAAGCCTCCCACCAAGATGCATGGAAAGATCCCAAGGGTACTCTTGAGAAGGAAGTAGGCCAAGAGCTCAGGGACAGTTCAGTTTTCAAGGGCCTGTAATGTGGGTGGTCACATGGGGCCCAAGCTCAGGAGGATCTTGCACCTCTGACTGCTCTGCTGCCACCATCTTGAAATTGTTCTTTGTTTGTTTTAATAAAGGGCCCAGCATTTTCATTTTCATTGGGCACCACCAATTATGTAGTTGTTCTTTGGGGTCTTGCTCCTTGGTGCAAACAAGAACCTGCAGGTAGGACTGAGGGCCTCATAGGTAGGAATGAAAAGAGAAGAAGAAAAGAGAAGATGCCAGGACACCTCAGTCCAGGTGAACTCACTGGGACTGAAAGGAGAAGGGTACAATCGGGAGGTGGTGGAAACTGGAGAGTGGGGCCTAGTGGGAGGTCTTCATGTCACTGGGGGTGTGCTTTCAAAGGGGACTGTGGGATCCTGTACCCTTCCCCTCTTTTTCACTTCCTCAAAGGAGGTGAGAGGTTCTGCTCCACTATTAGTTCCACTATTAGTTTTGCAGCATCTTCTGGATGCTGAGAGTGCTTATGACGACTGGTGTTGGGGCCCATGCCGCAGAGGGCCTGACAAACTTTTTTTTTTTTTTTGGCCAAATAGTGGATACTTAATAGAAAGTTACTAGTTTTCTTTAATTCATATTAGCTCATGTCAAATTCTTTCAACTGAAGAAGACATTTAGTCTAATTCATCTGTTATTTCCATCTTATTTTATGTTTTTTTCTTCCAGATTTTGTTATTTTGTTATCTGACATTACTTGCCTCTGTTATTTGGCATATTTACCAACAAGTTATCTGATGTTATTGGGACATCTCACTTAGAATTTCTAATGTATTTTTTAAAAAATTCCTTTAATGATTACTTTCTCTAGAACACAGAGTCAGGTCCATTTCTCCCACTATTTGAAATTCATTTCTCCAGGAAGAAGCACTGTTCTCTCCTCATCAAGATGTCACGCCTCATCTCTCCCACACATCCAATAAAATGAGACTTCTAAAATATATGTTCACTTCTTCCGTGTCCTCCTCTCCTGTCTTCCTCAACTCCATGAGAGAAACCTTAGAATATTTTACCTTCCTATGCTCATATCCCGCTTCCAACTTATAAATTAAATTAAAATTACTCTTACATTATGTATCTATTTTTCCCCAAAATCTTTAAACAATGTCACCCTCCAGGAGAGCTGAAGGATTAGGGACCTAGGGTCACCACTGGCTGGCACTTTGCCATGTACACTGCTCTCATTTGGATCTGAGGTGCCTCTCAGAGGCCACCATGTCAAAGGCTTGGTCCCCAGCCTGGTACAATCAGGAGGTGGTGAAAACTGGAGAGTGGGGCCTAGTGGGAGGTCTTCATGTCATTGGGGGTGTGCTTTCAAAGGGGACTGTGGGATCCTATACCCTTCCCCTATTTTTCACTTCCTCAAAGGAGGTGAGAGGTTCTGCTCCACTATTAGTTCCTGCCATGTGGTGCTGCCTGGCTGCAGGACTAATAGCAACAAGGCCAACTGATCACAGACCAAAACCTTTAAAACTGTGAGCCAAAATATACCTTTTCTCTTTTTAACTTTACTATCCCAATAATCTGTTACAGTAGCAGAAAACTAATTCATATACCTTTTTCTTTCTCTCTTACAGATGCATGCATGTGTTTATTGGCCTTGGTTGAATTATTTGAAAATAACCTACATATGTGAAAGTAACCCTAAATAAACACTTGAACATCTATTCCATTCAAATAGACACAACCAGAATATCAACATCACTCTTAAGGACTTTAGATTTTTATGAAATAATATCAGATATCCCAACCTTTAAATGTTAGCCTGTCCCCCAAATGGCCTTACAACCAGGGGATTTTTCACCAGGGAACATCAATGATCCCACATGCAATTAGTTGCCACATCTCTTTAAAGCAGTTCTCCTGCCCTGGTTTTTCAATTTTCTTCCCATGTTGACATTTTGTTGTTTATAAAAACACTCCATGATGTAGACATGTCCAGTTGCAGCATCGTGAATAGAGTCAGGGTGAACATTTTGACTGGGATGTGGTGTGGGTAATGCTGTCATTATGAATAATAGGCACAATTTCAGTGTCCCACCATAGGCAGACAAGAGCTCGAGGGTTCAGGTTAGGCGAATCTGCCATCCCCCAGGCCCTTGTAGTGTAATATTTGTCCTTGGTGAAAGTAGACCCAGGGGTGCATTCCAGCACCTTGAGAAATGCAAAGAATGAGGAGGTTCCCCAGGGGAAGAGGCACAGCTCTTCCTTCCCAGGTGGACAAGCAGGTAAATTCACTTGTGCCTACTGTTTCTTTCCCTCAACTCTGTCCTTGCCTTGAGGTCAATTTGGTGTTTCAGAGTGTGTCCCTTTTCTGCCTTTCATGTGAGGTATGCACAGACCTTTCTTTTTCCCCTGGGAAGCGGCCGCACTTTGACTGGATAAGGTTGTGGTGATGTGATGTCCTCTCTCCACTTCTCACTATTCCCAGCTCCCAGGGTTAAAGACAGGCCTGACATGTCACAGAGTGATCTGCCACTTTTGCCTGCAGACTTGGACTCTTCTTTACCCTTTGTGCTCTCACACTTTACCAGAACCTGAACCCTATGTCTTTTCTTGCAGGTCCTCCTTGGAAAACCCAGAAAGCACTGACTTCCAGAATCATGCTTCTCTTCAGCTCAGCAAAGTTAATTTTTCTTATTCTGTTTCTTTCTCTATTCAGGAAAACCCTACTCTTCTTTCTTTCAAAGGATGAAATGGAGAAAGTATTAATTGTTTTATTCCCACAGAAGCAATTCAACTTCATTCACATTATTTAGGTAAAACAACTACAATATCCTGAATTAGAGGGATAGTGAAAATCTCACAAGGTTAGTGTCTTCAAGGAAATATATATTTTTCCTATGGGGCTAAATTCAGAGAAAGTATTCATGATCCTCTAGCAGTAAGTGTGCAGGAGATAAAGTCTCACAAGATATGACAGAGAGAGGGTGCTGTACCTGCCATGTGGCCCGTGTCTCTCAACTGCTTCCAACACCAAGGTCCTTAGGGTTTGGCCACCTCTGATCCCCTGGCCACAGTCATGGCTCTAAGAGTGAACACATGACCCAGTGGCCCCCACTCTCGCACCACTGTTAGTGGGTCTGGGGCCAGACACCTTTTCCATCTGCACCAACCAAA
This sequence comes from Spermophilus citellus, assembly GCF_964194105.1. Classification (NCBI taxonomy): domain Eukaryota; kingdom Metazoa; phylum Chordata; class Mammalia; order Rodentia; family Sciuridae; genus Spermophilus; species Spermophilus citellus. Next base: position 96,734,772 of record NC_138187.1, read on the forward strand.
TCCCCTCCCTGAGACTTTCAAACTTAGACCAGCTCCTCTGCAGTGGAATTGTGAGGAGCAAACATGAGGAGCTATTGTTGCCACGTTCCCCACTCTAAGTGGGACACTAATGCAGCAAACAGGGAGAAACAGAAGCAAGAGTAAGAGACAGAATATTCTAGAGCTGTTCAAACCTCTGGTTTCACATGCTCCAAAAGTCTAGCCCATCTTCTGTGACTTGGTAATTCAACTCCTCACCCAAGTGCCTGCAAACTCACAAACACTTATAGTAAGTGAATCTTGGTCAAAGTTTGAATTTTATATTTGTAACCAAAATGGTCTTAACTGTCAAAGAACGAAAATGGCAAAATAATCAACAGCCTCACAATACACAAAAATCTGTGTTTGTGGAAAACATGTAATTTATAGCACACTTTTCTAACAATTGAGCTATATCCAAGCAAAATGCGAGGTCATCCAGAAATAACTCCTTTGTAGAAAAGTGACCTGTGTGATATTTCTCCATAAACCCTGCAGGATATTAACAACTATTGTCACAACACTATCAATATGCATCCCTCAGACAACGGGCACGATGGACTCTCTCAAAGCGGAATTATCTTTTTACTTCATGTATTTAGTTATTTGCCTGAAATTTCTCCTAACCCACTTAATTGTCTGCAAACCACAAAATGCCTTCATATACACAGACACACACACCCATACTTCAGCCTCTTCAAGATTGCTTCAGGAAAGCCGTATATTTGGAACTTGTGTCAGGCCTTGCCTGATGTCTGGGAAGTCGGGGATGGGGGGTGGGGGTGAGGAGGAGCTTCATTCTGAAGGTGAAAAGGACACGGGTCCCCATAAGCCCAGGTTGCTCAGTAGAACCCAGTGTGCGGCCACCAAGACAGGGAAGGCGAGACAGTTGGGCTTTCTGTAACAGTCACTCGAGTGACAGCCCCAGGGGGACCTCACAGCTGCCAACACAAGCTTATGGATTCAGTCAAGGCATTAATGCTGTCATGAAAAAATACGCCTTCTGATTTCTATAGCTTGGCAGGCGTAGCCTCCAACAGACCATCTGCCCCATCATGGTCTCCATCCCTCCCTGAGACAGGCCCAAGGAGACCAGCTGCCCCTGAGGACAAAGGGAAGAGGGGACATGGTTAACGGGGCTTCTCTCATTTTGCAAGGCAAAATTCCAAGGTGAATAACATTTCAGTGACTTTCATGTGGTTGCATGGAAGCTGGAACCTGTTCACGTGGGTGGAGAGAAAAGAGCTTGGAAGACAGACCGTCTCACTGGGTAGGCAGAGAGGAACAATCCAGCCAGCCTCAGCCTCAGGTGAGGGCACCTGTGGGTCTGAACTAGAGCAGCAGGCACAGCCCACAGGAACTGATTCAGAGTCAGGACTTAAAAAAAAAAAATGAAACAGACTACTGCATTTTTCTAACTTGACAAAAGTGGTTTGGGGACGGGAGGGGTGGGGGAGAAGAGCCAGTTGGATACTGATGTTAAAATGGAATTTCTTAAAAATACCTTCTCAGTTAGACAAGTGGAAGGACTGTGTGTAGTCTGACTTTCCCACTGGCAGCAGGTAAGGATTGATGTGGAACTAGAAGGCAGGTAACTTGAGTTTTATCACCTTTGATATTTTTATTAAACACAAATTAAAAACTGATGCTGTTTGAAGCCCTCAGCAATATGGAGAGTTAGAAAATAGAAAGAAACAAAAATTCCATGGTATGCACAGGACCACACACACACACACACACACACACACAATTTATGGACATTTTACAGTTTGGAAAAAAATATCCACATTGTTCAGGGCTTCTGTACATATTCATTTACACTCAATGTAGGTCACAAGCTCCTCAAGTTTCCTGAAGCAGACAGTTTTGTGAATTGATACCATTTATTTGATATCCCCCAAAGCAATGAATAAATCAGCTCTTAAGACCAACTGTGCTCTAGCATTGATTCAGGGAGGGACAACCGTGTTTCCAAACCACAAACACAGTCTTCCCAGGTGTGCTGCCCCAGCCAAGGCAGGGTCTGGTTCAGACTGTGGCGTCCTCTCAGGGTTCCAATTTCTATTTCCATCTTCTCCTTATAGAATCTCATCCTACTCTACTCCTCCTTCCTAACCCCAGCAGCATCTTAAACCCTCTCCTCAGGTTTCTCTCCTTTTCTCTTCTACCTCAAATCTCCCTGAACTTAAAATCCTGTCAACTCACCATCTCTGGAACATCTCTCCCCATTGGTGTCTACAAGGCACACCAAATCAGAGGTGTCCTCATCCTTGGATTTGCCCCCCTTCCACGGTGCTGCCTGGCTACCAGAGTGCTCTCTCTCCCTCCTCCCACCCCCACCCCTACCCCCACCCCCATACACTACTCAGCAGGAGGTGAGGGGAGGACTGAGACACACAGACTTCAAACCATGATACAAAAACCGAAAGGAGAAACAATATCTTACATAGTTATGTAAGAAATAATATCTTACATAATTAATTTGCATCTGTGGTATCAAGAATGAGCTCTTGGTTTAAATAAAGCAAGGGGTCGGTGATTTTTATGTGGTAGCCTATCCACCAGTGCTCCCTGGGGGGATAACTGCAGAAAGAGCGTGGCCCAGAACAGGCCTTGTTTACCTCAACTGTCCAACATGGTTCTGGAGAATGTCCCTCTCACTCTGCAAACTTCAGGGTCCCCCTTGAACAGTAAGTGGTATGACCCCACCCCCACCCCCACCCCCGTGGCAGCACACAGCACGTAGTGACAAACTCCTCGTGTTAGAATCAGTAAACAACAGTGAATGAGGAGAACAATGCAAAAGGGAGAAAAATAAAGAACAGATGAACAGATAAAAAATCCTAAGATGATAGATATAACAGGTAAAAAAATAGTAATATGATAGATATGATCCAAATACATGAGTATTTTATCAAATGTGGGCACTTTACTCCAGTTAAAAATCCCATTAGTTATGTTTTTTAAAACCTATACCATAAAGACAGACAGAAATTTTGAATAGAGCAAAAATTGGGGCTAGCAGTATCAAAAGGAAATTTCAAATAAAAAGAATGGATGCTCAGTGGTAGACCACTTGCCTAGCATGTTTAAGGCCCTGGGTTCAATTCCCATCATAAAGAGGAGAAGAAGAAAGAGAAAGGTAATATATGATGTAAATGCTCACCAAATAAATGTCACTAGCAATATTACACAGGTGAATTTTAAGGGAAGAAATATTACTAGGCACTAAAAGAACATCTTAAGAAGGATAAGTTCTAAGTAAGGATCTAACAATTGGAAAATTGTATTCACCTCATAACATAGTCTAAAATAATCAAAATTTAACATGACAAAACTAAAAGGAGATGTGGACGTATCCACATGCCTAGCCAGATTTGACAAACAAGCCACCTTGATAGAACAGCAGGCAAGAAATCAGAAGAGACAAAATTAGAATTCACAATTTTTTTTTTGATGACAGGAGTAACATACAGAGCACAACAGCCAACAGCTGGCCGGCATGCCCTGCGTTGAACATTTGCTGAAACCGGTCTCAAAATGAGATCCCATAGATTATGTTTTCCAACCAGATTGAACCAGAAACCAATAACTCAAAAATAACTTGAAAATCTCCAAATGTTTGGAAACTAAACACACCTTATTCCATGGGTTAAAGAGAAAGTCATGATGAAGATTTTAAAATATTTTTAACTAACTGCTAATATAAAGATGACATAATGAAACTTGTGGTTTGAAGCCTAACACAAGCTTAATGGAAAAGATGTTGCCTTGAAAAAAGAATTAGCAAAGAAGAAACATAGGGGGGAAAATCAATGCACTGATAACCCTGCTAAAAAAGCCACAAAATAAGCTGCAAATTAAAAGCCAGAAAATTTTAAAAATTTTACAAATAAAGTAAATAAACAGAACACAAACATGTATCATAAGGAAATCTAAAAGCAGTTTCTTTTAAAAGGAGCTTCTGTTAAAAGATTTGTAAGATGCATAAATCCAAACAGGTAGAGAAAGTCAACTAATCAACATCAGGAATAAAAAGGGGGATGTCATGAAGGTCCCAGAGATACTTATAAGAAAGGGGCGTGATCTGCACAGAACTCCATGACCTTAATGTAGGTCCCCCCATGGGAAGAGGAGCTGACCTCTCCACTTCTTGAGTGTGGACAGGCTTTCATGACTCCAAAGAATAGAGTACAGAGGGAAAAAGTAATTCTGCAGCAAGGAAACCTGGTAGATACCAGCTAGTTTGTCCAAATCACAGAAACAGCTACTAGATTAACACTAATCTGTTATTTAGCAAAGCTAGGAGTGGAAAAGTATGCTTCTCTCACTATAGGCAACATGGCTTTTATACATTCTCATTTGCCTTCCCCTGAATCTCCTGTTCTCTGCTTTCCTGTGTTCCTTACAAGCCCACAGAAGTAGGATGCAAACAGTGCCTTGAAAATCACTGAGGGAGTCTGCAAGACAGGGCCCACATATTTCCCATCCTTTGCACACTTCTCTGCAATATGATATTTACAGTCACTCCTGTCAAGCGTTGGACTTCATTTCCCTTCCACTCGAATCTGGACTTGACCATAAGCTTGCTTTGGGCAATGGGTCAGTAGAAACTTGGAACCTGGAGATTGCCCTGTGAAAAAGACCAAACCAGCCTGCTGGAAAAGGAGAGACCACACAGAGAGCAGGAAGGTATCCCAGCTAAGACCCCTCTCCCAGATCAGCCAGTCTGCCACATGTGGGTGAGACCATTGTAGACCACACAGCCCCAGCTGAGCCAGCCAGGGCTGGCAAATGCACCTGGCCACTCCACGGAATCATGGAAAATAATTAGTATTTATTATGTGAAGCCACTAAATTCCCTGATGGATCATTATGCAACAAAACTTACCTGTTAGAATCATATTTTCTGCTTGGTATCTCCTCTGAGATAGTACTTCCAATAACTAACTAAACAAAATTGGGCTGAGCTACATGAGCTCAGTGGCAAAATGCATGCTTAGCTCAATCCCCAATGCCTGCATATATAGACATATTATTACCTGTATTCCACTGCAGTAGCTCTTTGAACTCTAGGAGTGTCTTCACCACACAGCTCTCAGCAAAGCCAAACCCTGATTCTAGGCTGAATCTGGAACCCAACTAGGATACGGGTCTAGGGGCACCTATGCACATGCTCATAATTGCCAGCCTTGATGCTGGTCTCCTCTGCTACAGGGTCTCAGCCTCTCCAAGGTCTTGGTTTGTTGCCCCTGAATCTGTCCTTGATGGAACTCATTTGGTTCAATGCCCCAAGTTCTCTGTGCTGAGAACTGTGCCAGGTAGGGAGAGACACAGGGAATAAGATACAGTCCTCTCTTGGGAGGGCGCAGGGTGCAGGGGACACAGCCAACCAGGAGGCCAGTGCAGACAGTAGCACCTGGTGGGAGGTGGCTTGGCTGCACTGGGTCCTTGTTCACTGCATGTGCCTGTGTGAGGAGGCCCTGCCTGCAATCAGCCAGCTTTTTTGATGGACCTGCTCTCCAGCTGCTCAGCTGCCCGCCTGCTCCCCACTGTGGCTTGCTCTCTGGCTCCTCAGTCTCACACCTGCCTCTGCTGCCACGGAGGCCCCTATCTGTCTGATTTGACCTCCTGGCTGAGGTGATCACAGCCTGCTGCTTCCCCCTCCAGGTGTCCTCTGAGAATCTCAAGACTGGGATGAGGCAGCCGCCTGCACCCAGCCCCAGAGGCTGCCTGGATGTGTCCCTCCCTCCTCAGTGAGGCCTTGGTCCTGTCTCAGCAGACCAAAGGACCCACCCTGGCCGCTGCCTCAGCCCCCCTGAAGGCTGCTTGTCAGCATGGTTTGGAAACTTCCACTCCATCCCCCTCGGAGCTCTTGCTCACGCCCCTTCTTACCATTTCTGCCCTGTTCCCCTCTCCTTCGGCTACCTCACACCTGGTTTGATTATGGCAGATATCCAATGGAATACATGAACCCAACATGAATCAAGAAGGAATGAGTCGGTCTGCACTGACCACAAGCATGTTTGAGAATGTGTTTCTGTGAGAACAAAGAAGCATTATAATTAGAATCCCTTTCAGTTTTCTAACCCTATAAACAGCTAACACAGTAACACAGACCTGAGTAACAGCCCAGTGACAAATTCCCTAGGGGCATCTGAAAGGACAAGTAGCAGGCAGGTGCTTCTTGCTGCCTTCGTTAAACTCAGGGGCAAAGCTATGCAACCAGCAGTTGTTAAGCCCTGCTTCAAAATGTCCCGCTAGTCCCCTCCTTCCTCAACTATCCTGATTAAAACAAAGGTGATACAGGGCCCTGATGACAGGGGGAATGTCTGCTGCTGGACCAAGGGAACAAGCAGCAATGCAAAGACCTCACACCTGGCGAAGGCCAGGGCTGCTGTCAGTCTACAAACAGCCTTGAGGGGCCCCTGTCCTGGGCAAAATGCAGGCTATTCTGCTGGGGATTCCTGTGCCCTGGAAACCCCATCATTAATCAGCCTCCACCTGCACAGCCTCATTTTTCTCTCAGAGCCATGTGTGAATAAAACAAAATCTTCCCTGAAGGCAAATCCAATGGCCAGCCCTTAAAACAAGACTTCTTGGCCTAAATAAATAGTAAATAGTGTATCTATAATACTGGATGAAATGACAGCAAAATTTTTTTAAACAGCTAGGGTGCTAGTAAGATCATTATTGGGTTTATTTAATAATTCTCAATGTTAAATGTAGACCAGGCTCCCCTGGAGCCAATTTAAATTGGTCCGAAAAAAAATGTCAGGGTTAGAAATGACTGATTTATGCATATTATATATGACTTCTGCTAATAGTTGAATTAAAAATGTGCCAGTGTTTGAGCGCTCGCTAGATATGGGTCAAGAAAGGGAAAAAAATCATGAAATATTGTAGTGCTGGTGGCAGAAGTGGGAGCCCGCGTGGGAGTGAGTAAGCTTGGTCTGTAGCTGTCCTTGAGAAGGCTCCCTGAGGTCTGCTCTGGCCACATGCAGCCCCCACTGTCCCCATGAGTCCCTCCAGGCCACTCCTCCTTGTCATATGCATCTGGTGTATGGGGAACGTCAGCTCCATAGGTCAGGTTTTGAATGTTCTGTGACGCAGAGACTCACAGGAAGGGAGGAAGCTAGACTTCCGCCATCTTTCTGGCTTCATACTCCCCCATCTTTCCCTTTCTCTTGACACTTGTCCCTCCTCTCTGCTGCCCCCCACTACCATGTGCAGATCGGCCCCACACACACCCAGGTGCCTCAGGTCCCAGCTCAGTCCCAGTATTCACAAGGGAGTTCTTACACCCAGATACAGGTCCCTGGCTCTCGTGAATATGGTGGTTATTTTTCTTTTTCCTACTGTGTACATGCTTTCATCTTGGAATGTGTTGAGATTTCCTTTGCATTCTAGACTTCCTCCTGTCAGGTGTAGCACCATTCCTTCCTCTGCTGGACACAGAGGTAAACTTGTTTGACAAAGCTCTTGACAGGATGCAAAGGCCCTTTCCAGACACTGCTAGTTGGCTCCTCATGAGATCCTGTGAGGGAGTCAGGAGTTGTCATTGTCACCGGGTTCTGGAAGAGGACCCTGAGGCACTCCAGGCTGTGTGGCTTGGCAGAGGCCACAGGACTGGCTCCTGCTGTACCTGGGAGGATGGGAAGAGCAGGACTCTGGACTGGAACCCAGGGTCTTTCCTCTTGACTAAACCACGCTGCATCTCTGTGAGCATTCTGGAAATGGCTTCATGACTCTGAATACATGTCACTTGTAAGATGCCATAGGAGTGCTGGAGCACTCAAGAACAGTGGCTTTAATTCACAGAGAGAAAATGCCAGCCAGGGACAAAAGCACAGGAAAGAGGGCCCCAGATAATAGAGAAGATGCTGTAATGCATCGTGGGGGAGATGCACTGGTGGAAGAAACCCCAAGTGTGCCATTTCTCAGTGGCTTCCAAAGGCAGTCTGTGATCCCCCGGGACTGTTTTCATTGATTCAAGTACAAAAAATGCATAAAACACAGGAGTACATGCCAACAACTCCAAACAGAGGAGAAACAGAGACAGTGAGCAAAGTACATATGTAGGAACACCTCATGCGTCTCGTGTGGACCACATCTCTTACTGCCTCAAGGCCGAGTCGCAGGTCCACCTCTACCATCTGGGTTGTACAAGTGCACTCCACAAAGTTCACACAGTGTGATGCTACCTAGTGATGCAGTTCTTAGAACCCAGTCACTAAGTGATGCATAGCTAGGCAAACGATCCCTAGAATATTCTAGAAACTGTTGAAGTATTTGGGAATGTTTTTGATTATTCTGTTATATAAGTTGAAAATATTACAGTGTGATAAATTTTAAAGTTATCATTTCCATCACCAAATTTTTGCAACACACATAGCTTTAGTTTCATGAGAAAGCTACCCTAGACCAATTTTCATAGCCCATCCCAAAGTCTAAGTAAATTGTGGCCAAAACTCTACACCAGTTCAAAGAATATTCCATTACAGCCAATGAGCATGCCTTGAACAGACATGTAGGACTATATACTAGGAATCATAAAGAATTTTTTAACATTGAGCAAAATGCCATCCCTGCCCACAGAAAACTTGCAGTCATGTGGGGGAAAATAGTTTTTCAATAATAACAAAACAGAAGGGGAAATACCACAAGCAAAAATATTAGCCACTAAGATGACTCTGCTACTTGGAAGTCCTGCAGAATATTTGTCTGTCTGTTCAGGTTCCCACTGAAATGATCCGATTGGCCCCATTTGGAAGCCCTGTCCACTACAAAGCCCTCAGCTCCAGCTTAACAGAAGGGTCTCTATGTTCCTGAGACAGCCAGGGACCTCCCTCTTCATACAGACAAGAAAGTATGTGAATCTGGGGCCACACAGGGGTTTCTATCATAGCTTACCAGGAGAGCTAGATCTGAAACAGTTGGCAGGAGAAGATGCAGGGTGAGAAGACATGAGATCTGGAAAATCTCACATTGTCTTTTGCATAATCCTCTAGTTTGGATGGAGCATAGCAGCAGTCATCAAAGATAAACAGGAAAATGCACAAAATCTGGACAGACAATTTGAAAACACATGGTGATAGGTTCTGGGAAATATGTAGAGGATGGCTTTAATTCAAATGGCAAAACAGGAGCCACGTGCTTTGCCGTATTAGGTCATCATGTTTGGATACTTATGCATTTATGAACACATCTGTAAGCCTCATGGGAACACTTCTGCTGGTTACACTGAACCAGTCAGTCTCCCCGTGGGGGAAAACTACTTTTTCTCATGCACTTCGTATCTCAATACATGGGTACTGGGGCTTTGTACTAAACAGGGAAGGTGGGTAGTGACCAGAGAAGCTTTCAGCCACCCAGTTGCAGCCACAGCCATAGGAGAGAGCCAACGTTTTACTGGAACTGTCAACTTTTGCATTCAGTGTAAATGTCCCCTCTTTTAATTGGCCTCATCCAAGACAATCTTTTTAGAATTTTAAATTGCTTTCTCTTGCCAAGTATAAAAGTTCTGTCCTCTTCTTTAAAAAAAAAAAATTGTGTGCTTTCCTAGATTACAAAGAATTCCATTATCTGAAGGGCTGAAAATCACCTGGGAAAGAACATAACAAGAATTCCATCAAGCTTAGTGAGGAAAGAATTCCTACAAGTGAACTGAGACTTCATCCTAAAGGATGACCTTAGAAGAAGCTGCAGGGTCAGTGGCAGATAGAAGACTGAACTATGAACAGGTAAAACATTTCCTTTTAGAGTTCAAAAATAGACACAGTTTCTTGAATGTCTTTCTCTTATTCCATATTTACTACATACAATGACAAAAAAAATGATGATGTGCTATAGGTCTTTTAAGTCAAATAGTCTTGACATTAGAAGATCCCTTACAGATAAAATATTTTAGTGGAGAAAATGTTGATTCTCATAATCTATTTCAGAAAGCTGAAGTAAAATTAGTAAGGCCATTTTCAACATTTGATTCTCTGAGTGCCTCCAAGCTTAAAAATCTAGAGGGTTTTTCTTTTTTTTTCCTTTGGAGATACCAGATGGTTTTGCATTACCCCAATTAACAATCAACCCATCTCCATTTATTTATATTGACATTTTAAACTTTAAGTTCTCTGGGGCAACTTTTGAAGATCTTTTCAATTTTCTCATTTCAAAGGCAAGCAATATGAATTTCGTTTACTAACATTTGAAATTTGAAAAACGTTACCCATGAGGTTGCTTTTTTCCAGAAGAAAATATATTTAATGGCTGCTAAAGTTTTGAAAATAATGCACTCTATTCTCTCTGGAATATATAACTTTTTTTGAAGTTAGATGCTTAAAGAAACAGACTCTAGGGAACCTCTAATGTTTAATGCTTTTCTACTTATGCCTAATTGCCTTCCAGGAGTGAACTGAACAAAAGAAACACCTTTTAAACTGAAAGAATTTTTGAGAATAGAAATAACAAGTAGTTACCATTTTCATTAAGGACTCTTAAGAGAAATTTGCATGTTTAAGATGAGAAGTAGCCTTTTAGACTAATACCCCTAACTCAACATGGTCATTATTTAGATCTACAAGTGACAAAACTAAACCAATAATTCAGCTCTTTTCTTGATTAGCCAGCTGTTTTAGTCCAATTGATGAGGTGATGTGGCAGAACACAGCCCTTTTCTTGCCTCAAGACTTCAAGTTTGGACACTATGAATTTGTAAATGCCCTTTCCCATTCTATGTGAGGGTAACAAAAATGCAATTTGAAAGTTTCTTGCTCCTTTGTCTTCCCTTAAACATTAGCTATAAAACAAAGCAGGGACCTCCCAAAAGGAAAAGGGCTTAATTAACAGCTCCAACTCTGAGCACTTCAGAGAGGTACCACATAGCAACTAGGGCTGGTTACTTGTGAATCTGATCCCAAGCCAGAACTCCTCCAAGAACAAAGATTATAACTTACTCATGTCTTTTTAGCGCTTAAGGCAATATATGTATTCAAAGTCTGTGTATAGAATTAAATGAGAAGGTAAATGAATAAATGGATAGACAAATAAATGAATGAATCATTTTCTTTCCTGTGAAGTTGGTGAATTGCCCTAAGCCTTCAAAAGGGGAACGGAGTGGAGGAGGAGGAAAGCTGGGGAGGTATTATGTGTTAAATGACAGCTATATGCTTGCTCACATGTATTATTTCATAATTGCCTGACTTCCAACTACCATATAAAATAATGGAGGATCACAGGTATCACATGACCTTGACCAAGGTCACATAGTGCAGAGGCTGGGTTTTAGAACCAACTTTAACATTCACAAATTTCCTGATCTTCCACCATGCCAATGCCTCTTATTCTACCCTTGCTTTGCAATGCCTAAAAGAGAGTCATTCGAGAACAGGAAGTGAGGTTCTCTTGCTTCCATGATCTTCCTCCAAGACTTCTCTCCCTTCCTCTTGATAAAGTGCTCCATTTTAGAGGACATGAAATTAATGCATCTTTAAGCTGTATTAGGGAAATCAGGAACCAGGGAAGAGGAAAAAACTGGATATGCCCCATGTAAAGGGGCAGGAGGAAAAGGCTGCAATATTCTCCAAGTCTTCTGTTCTTCCCAGGAACTCCCCACCAGCTACTGTGGTCCAGAAGTAAAGACCACTCTTCCAATTCAGCAAATAAATCACCAAGTCACAGAGTTAAGATCCTTGTCCAAACTTCAGGAAAGAAAACACATTCACCTTGGATGTCGGCTGGTCAAGGCACCATATACATTCCTTAGTGTGGAAGTTCAGTCCTCCTCAGAGCCAGCCACCCCTCGTCCTGAGGAGTGTCCTATGGACATAGACACTGTGTGACAAATCTTATCTCAGCTGGTGTCCTATACATAACAGAGTATCTTCAAGAAGTTCTGGTGGGTTCATGGACACCTATATGCTTGCACTTCTGAAAATCCAAGAAACCCTTGGAACTGTAGGTAACAATTGCTGTGTGTGTTTATGCATCAGGAAGGCAAGAACCTCTCTAGCTATTATTAGATGCTGAAGTTATTCAAAATCAAGAAGACTAGAGATTCCTGCAAGAGAATATAATCCTTGTGGTTTTAATTTCCTATTATAACTTATATTTATCCAAATTATGTTTGCATTCATTTTTTTGCTTGAAACTCTTTGATTCAAGTGTGTATGCCTAAGCGAAATACCATTGGTCTCTGGCAGGAGGACACACCTCTGAACTCAGATTTCCTATATAGAGAAGGACCTCCCCCAGAGGATGAGGAGGAGTTCCAAGACTTCTTACAGTAAGCACAAGTCTGTGCAATGTGGTGCCGTGAATGTGTCAAGGCCACTGTTATGGGCAAGGCAGTCACCATCTTGGCCCTGACACAAGAGGGATGTAGAGCACCACAGAATCATAGGCCTGGGAGATTCAAACTCCAAGCAACGTCCCTCGGAATCATTAATACCTGTTCCTTCTCTGCTCACATAAATCAATATGTCATGTGATTCTTGTGTACAAATTGCATTATAAATCATAACTGTATTCAAGGAACCAATGTGGCCCATTACATCAACAGCATAGCCTAAAAGATTGTCTGGAGAGACACTGTCAAGTCACAGTCTAATGGCTTCAACAGAGGCGTCAACTTGTATTGTGTTAAACAGCTGTGTTGAAGAATCCCTAAATAGATAGTGACATGGCAAGACTATATTAACAGCTGCTAGCCTTGCCAATCATCTGAAGTTAATGTAATAAGACGCTGCAGATAAAAACTAGAGGGAAAAATAGATTTTCTTTGTTTCAACTGAACTAAGCCTCATTTGTGGATTATAATAACCTGGAAAACCCTTGATGCTCTAAATTGACTGGTCTCACTGCATAATCTTACCAGATTCTAATATTAAAGCAAGTAAAAATGCAGACCGGTTGTGTGTGCTAGCTTGTACATAGACCCGATACTCAGAAGTCATAATCCACATGGGAACTGTTAAATCCTTGATGGCATGTCAAGATTTGAGTCCATCGTGCCACTGAGGCTTACAGAAGTCCTTGACTAAAGGGAAAATGCCCAACCCTGGGAAACCCTGGGCAGCCCACGCCTTTCTGTGGTGACCACCAAGAAGCTGGATGGGAAAGGACCTCTCACTGCCCATAGGCAAGGGCAGAAGCTGGGTGAGTCCATATTGTACACAATTACAACCTGTTAGGTTCAGAACTAAAACCAGAACTTAGTTCTTCTCTTCACCATCACTTGTCCCATCCCCTGCTGATGGCAGATGAGTGACACCATCTGGACAATCTGGGCCCCTTGTGTGTCGGGCCCATACAATGTTGTCCAGTGCTAAAGCTTAGATACAGCTTATTGAGCTAGAGTGATATGCACATATCTGTACCTTCTATGATGTTTTTCTCATAAAACAGAAGAAAATAAGGCAATAATAAATCCATCTTCCACCAATCTCATATTTGTGTGCTTTTCTATACATATATACATTTCTTTTCCATAAAGAGTCATGGTATATATATTGTTTTATCATGCATTTTTTTCCTCTTAGTCATATGTCAAACAAATTAGCTTATTTAGGAAATATAGTTTTTGAGGAAGCGTAATGATATCTTTATTATTATTTCTATTTTTAGTTGTCATTGGACACAATACCTTTATTTATTTTTATGTGGTGCTGAGAATCACATGTGCTAGGTGAGCTAACCACAATCCCAGGCCCCTAATGATATCTTGCAGGAGATGATCTGAAGCAGATATTGCCCGTGGGAACTTCTTTTGACCTTGGGATAACAAGATCAGCAACATCTCTGGGGGCTAGAGACTAGACCAGCCCCAGTTTCTATTTCCCACCTGCACCTGTGTGACCCTCTGCTGCTACTGGAGGGTGGATTTCAACTTCTGCCTTGAGCTTCTCCTCTCTACCCAGTGACTATGCTTCCTTCCAAGGCCACTGTGACTGGAAGACACCTACAAGCTTGTCTAGAGCAACAGTTTCATCAGATCGCAGGCCAGCCATTCACTGGACTGTGAATTCATTTTCTTCCTTTTTTTTTTCCTTTTGTGGTGCTGGGGATGGAACCTGGGACCTCACACATGCTTATCAAGTGCTTTACCACTGAGCTATACACCTCAGCCCTAGATTTCATTTGTTAAATGAACCTATGAAAAGAGAAAGGAATAGAAAAATATCAAGTACAACACATGAAATCAATGCAGGATTAGATTATGCAACTCTAGTTTGAGAGAGGTGTTTGTGTTTTCTTGGGTCACAAGATAAAATAGACTCAATTTCGAAATCTAAAGCAACTCATCCACAACAAGAAGTCATTAGAACATCAGGCTTCCAGAGTCCCCCTTTAATTCCTCTGTACTTGAACACATTAGTTGAATGCATAAGAATTCCTGTGGCAGCTGCAGAGGTGCAGTGCCTGCCTCGGTTTCTGCTGAAGGAAATGAGCCTTTGACAGATTCCTGCCTGCCTGCTGCTCTATTCTTCCAGGAAAAAGGAAAAGTGTGCAGCCTGACTTATTTTAATCATAAACCTAGGCATGTGTCTGGAATAATGAATCTTCTGATTAAAGACTGCAAAGTTCAAAGACTCATTTTGGCTGCAGGAAATAAAATGATTTAGAATTACAGGCAAAGGAATTGAAGCAGGTGAAATGTGAAATGGCTTAAACGGCTGCTCTCAGTCTCGAACCTTCTAAGAAACCTCCATAGCGGGGGAGATCATCCAAGGAGACAATTTGGTTGAAAATGTTACTCAGCCCTTGCAAAGCATCCACAATTTTTTAGGACACAATAAAAAGTTTCTTCTTTGAATTTGGAAAGTGGACAACTTTAATAAAGGAGATATAATAACAGCCACAGCCAACTATGAGAGAAGACATCTGTTCGTTAACATAAGCCACCCTTCAAAGATGCAGTCTTCTACTGGTAGGATTTGAGTTGAGAGGCTTAAAATTTCATTTAGGGAGTTAATTTGAGAGCTCTGAACCTATGTCCTTTAAAGTAGTCTATTCCTCGTGAATATCACGATTCGCATGTGTCAGTTCTAACTCCAGATCTGCATCCTTCGATCCACATCCTTGGCAAAGCCCTCCCCAACACTCTCTCCTTTCCCTTTTAACAGACACACATCTTGAATCAGGACAAGACATGTAAGTACATATTACACTGCTCACTATATAGAATATGATCATTTTTCTAATTGGGCTCCTTACAGGGAAGGGCAGTGTTTTGCATAATATTTCACAGATTATGTGGTACAATATGAGGTTAAAACTGGTCCCTCAACAAATATTGATCAAACGGGAAAACAGAGAATGGAGGGTACCAGCACTTACAGAACAAGTCCACATGCCAGGTCCTTGACAGGCACCATGGCATTTGGTGACAGCAGCAACCCTGGGGAGTGTGAGCAGGTATTCCTATTCTTCAAGAGAAGAACCTGAACTTGGGAATGTCAATCATGCAAACAGGATCCACTGGGTGTCCAGAACCTGGAGACCTTGTATGACCACAGGAATGACAAGTGTGTGTCACACCTTGAAAGACAACCACAGTGCTCTGTCCTTCTGAGTCAAGATGCAACCTCAGAATCCTACTCCACAGGGTCTGGGCAGTGTCCACCAATTGATGTCAGAAGCAAAAATCAAATTGTAATCCACAGTCCCCAAGAACACGACTGGCTTGGAAGTCCGGTACATTCCATTCATACATGTTCAGGAGTTTTACCACAATAAATTACAAAATGCAAAATCCTGATTGGATAAGAAAACCTCAAGCTGTCACTTTGTCCAAAAGGTGCAGCTGCCAGTCTGGATTGTCTGTGCCTCTAGGCTCTGGCCTCCCTCTCTAGTAACCTTTTCCCACCATCTCTGACTCCTTTATACCCTGTCTCTTCTCCTGCCTCATCTTAGAGCTGCCCTGTCCAACACAGCATTCCAAGCACATGGGGCTAGGGAGCATCTGTGGATAATTCTAAGTGGGGTGAGCTGTGAGTATAAAATAAATCAACAATTTTTAAGCTGTGGTATGAGAAAAAGGTAAAATGTCTCATTGATGTTTATACCAATTATAGGTTGAAATTGTAATTTGTATATACATATTGAATCAAATAAAACATACTGTTAATTTCACCTGCTATTTTTACCTTTTTGTAATATGGCTACTAGAAAATTTAAACATGATATCTGGCTTGTATCTGTGTCATTTGCTGTGTTTCTGTTGGACAGTGCCACTCTGAAGGCTTCCATCTCACATCTTTGATGGATCTGTTCCTTGCTTCTGCATGGCCTCCTATCCCATTTCCGAGCTGGATGGTCCTGTCTCCTCCTTGGTTGTGGGCTCCTGGCTTCCTCTCCATGGGGCAGCCATCCTGCCTTCCCTCAGTCAACCATGGAAACCCTCTGCAACAACTCTCTGCTGCCCCCTGTTGTTGCCAAGAAACCTCTGCACTTTCTCAGCCCCATTTCAGCTCTTCAGCCAAACTGTCAAGTTCCAGCAATCTTAGTTTCTTACGAGTTCCTTTAAAGATATATTATGAGACACAATCTGGAATAGGGAAGTAAGATACAATACAATCAAGGCTATCATTCCTCCTTAGACTTCAAGTACACCTCCTTTTACAGGACATTCAACCAGGTCAAACCATCCCACCAGTAGCTAACTGAGAAAGTATCAACTGTAAGTGGTCCAAAGTGATGCTTGCATACTAACTATCACAGTCTGAGAAAGGGTAGTGGAAGTGAAATGGGTTAGATTTTGACCAGAAATAGCTAGAGTAAATCAGATGGCTGTTAAGAGTCCAAATATAAGATTCTGTACAGGAACTGATTCTTTGAGAGGTGGAAGAAAATGCAGAGAAAAGGATGAGCCACTTCAAGGGGAAAAGGAATGAGCTAATATAGTAGCCCCCTTTCTCCATGAGGCATTAATTCTGAGACCCACAGTGGATGCCTGAAACCCATCATCATAATACCTGAAACTTATAAGTACTGTGTCTTTTCCTATATGCAAATACACCAAATTTTATGCTTTTCCCATCTTAACTGAGCTCATATCAAGCACTGTGGGTGTAACTGTTGCAGTTTGAGGTGTGACAGCAAAGGGAGCATGAATTTCATTTTCTTTCTTTATAATTCCATGGGTAGCAGACTCATTATTACTGTAGGTCTGAGCAAATGCAGCATAAGATTTTTTTCCTGATTAAATTGAGAACTTTCACTTTTTCACTTAGAGGAAGCACTTTGTGGCTGGTCTTTGGCACATCTGAATTGTTGGCATCATTACTCTTGTGCTTTGGGAACTTCATTAAGGAAAACAAGGCAACCTGAACAGTAACACTATGATACCTCTACAGTTGGTAATGTATACAGCGTGGATATACTGGATACAATGCTGACTTGCATCCCACCAGCACATAGTGGAATGGTGTGGGATTTCATCACACTACTTAGAACAGGCAAGTTAAAACTTGTGAAATGTTTCCATTTAATATCTTTGGACTGCCACTGACCACAGTAATTGAAAACATGGAAAGGAAAACCATGGCCAATGGGGGGCTGTTATGCAAGTGTCATTAGTCAAAGATCTCAGTTGAGATCAGCATTTGTCCAAAGTGCTGAGTTACCGTCTCAGTTCCACCACCTTCTTATACCTTCAGGGGCTCATGTAACTTGCATCTGAAAATTGAATGATTATTATACCCTGAGATTGTGTCATATACATAAAATATGGGGCGGGAGGCTACAGGAGGGGTGGGTAATAGCAGGGGCAATTTTCCTGCTGGGGAAACATGGAGGGAATGTGGCCCTGACCACAAGAGCACATGAAAACAGCTCTGAGCTCTGTAGCTTGTGAAACGAAGCACGGCTAGATTTCTTCAAGGCAGCGTGAGAATACAATGTTATTCAACACGGTGAAAAGCTTAAGGAAGGAAGGGAAAAGTGACCCTTGGAGAACCCTGCCTGCAGGAGACGCTGCCATAGCTGCACTTACTGTCCAACAGTGTGCTCAGGTGAAGGAAATCCAAGGGCAGTTTCTCTGGCATCTCCACCCTTCTTGCTTTTCTTCATTCATGCCACATCGCTTTGGCTTCAGGATTGCTGTCCTTGCTGTCCCCTGCTTGAGACAACCTCCCATGGCTCCTCCTCTCCTTCTTTTTTTCACAGCTGCCCTCCTGGCCCTTCTGCAATGCCCAGCAGAAAACCTTCTGAGGCCATAGTCAACACCCAGTCTCAGAGTCCACATATGGCCCCAGTTCACTCAGAGGGTATCTGAGAGGAGTACTTGAGCCAGCCAAATTCCCGGCCTCAGGTGCCCTGGCCAGCCCTGCTGACCCCCCAGCAATTCACTGGCTACAGTGCACAGTGAGGCACGAGGAGATCTGGGTTAGACAGTGAAGAGTTGCCCCAGCCCACAAAGACCAGTAACTCTTGCAATAAACCCATGGGCATATTTTAAAGAGTCCTCACAACCAACATGCCAGTTAGTTACAAGGCTCATGATTCAGAACCCCAAAGAGTGGCACCTCCACCAAATAATCTGCAACACCCCAGGAAGGGTGGAACTTCAAAGCTGGCATCACTTTTATCACAAGCACGTTTGCTTCATGACATAGCTGGACATGAGTGTCCCAGAGAAACAGATCTAGAAAATCAGCAGTTGCTAAGTGAACAATGTCCCATATCCAGGATGGACTCCAGCTCCTATCAGTCTAACTGGCAAGCAGCACACAGATGTGCAAGGGCCAGGTAACCTGCCAGCACGCCCAGCAGCATGCCTTAGAGACTTGTCCCAGGAGAACAGGGGTCAGAGGAAAGAATCCCATTCCTAGGAGGGCTGGGTATCAGTCAGGACTTTTGTAACACAGCAGTTTCTAGACCTAGTTTCCAGGACTTAAAAAAGTTACTGGGCAACAACAACATGCAGAGACCACATTACAGCAGAGATCTAACTGCTGGGACCACAGAACCCCAGCGTCTGCCTGGCTCATGGCCAAGGTGTTTCCACTGCTGTGCTGTGTGGCTCTCTACTGGAGGCCTCAGCATAAAGGGGAGGTAAATTCCCACATTCCCTCCAGCACCTTCCAGAGAATTCTGTGAGATGTTACTAGACAGCATTTAAGAAATGCTTATGAAGTCTCTGGTCCAACAACTTTAAAGTTTTGTTTTGTTTTGTTTAAATAAAAGACTTCTCAAAGAATTTACTTGGTAAATCCCAAGGAGGGAATGAAAAACAACACAGCACTTCCCAAATGACATGAGCTACAGATCTGTCCCTCACCAGTCACATCACAGTGCTTTGGAATAATTTGCATAAATCAAATTTTTTTATATTCTTTGACAGAAAATCAATATTGTATAAATTATGACCAAACAGCCAAGAAAGTGAACAAAAAGTGGGAGCTGAAAGTTAAATTTGTGTACTTGATGTGATTCTGAGTGTCTGATAATAGAAATACAAGTTGAGCATACTTAATCTGAAAATCCAGAAGACTCCAAAACCTGAAACTTTTTGAGTGCTGACAAAACACAAGTAGAAAATTCCACATAAGGTCATAGCCCAAACACAAGTGCACAGGAAATACTGTAAGAAAATTACCTTTGGGCTATGTATAAAAGGTCTATATGGAAGATAAGTTAATTTCGGGTTCACACTTGGGTCCCGTCCCAAAATATCTCATTATGGACATGCAAATATTCAAAAGTCCAAAAAATATCCAAATTCCAAAATACTTCTGATACAAGGCATTTTAGATAAGGGATACTCAATCTACATAACACCTTTAATTTTAAAAGCTGCCTTCTTTTCCAAGTATATGTATATATGGTTAAAACTTTGTTTCTGAATAACCAGCAGACCCTTTATCACAGTTCTGCTTCCATTTCCATAGAAATGAGCCCCTTTATGTATCCTAATAAGAATATTCACAAGGGGGATCCAACATGGCCGCCGGCGAGGAAGCAGCGATTCCAATGTCTCCACATTAACAGGATCAGAAAGACCCATTGGAACAGCGGCAGTCTACCTACTGAGGAACTTCTAGCAAAATTCCGTTAAGAGGGGACCTGCCGGGAATTGGTAGGTTTATTAGAAGTGTCAGTTTGTCCCAGACAAGTGGATCTTGGCAGGCCACGCGGGCGCGGAGGTCCAGTCCCGCAGCCACCACCCGCTTCTGCAAGCGGCCGGCGGCCCAGAGCTGCGTGGCCCGCCCGAACCCGCAGACGGCACCCGCCATCCCACCGTCCCGGGGAGGCCCTGCTCTCGCTCTGCGAACGGCCAACACGCCTGCCAGGCTCGTAGCCACGCGGCCGCAGCTGCCCAGCTCTACAGGCGGCCCCCCGGCGGGTGCAGAGGTACAATCCCATGGCCACCAGCCGCTTCTGCAAGTGGCCGGCGGCCCAGAGCAGCGCGGCCCGCCCGAAACCGCAGACGGCACCCTCCATTCCGCCGTCCCGGGAGGCCCCGCTCTCACTCAGCGAACGGCCACCCCGCCCGCCTGGATCTTAGCCACGCGGCCGCAGCTGCCCGGCTCTACAGGCAGTCCCCAGCGGCCCGGCTTAGCGAGAAGTGTCCCCGCCTGGCCCAGCAGACAGCCCGTGCCCTCGCGGCTCTACTAACAGCCCCGCCCACCCGGCAAACGGCTCCCCCCCAAGACAGCGTGAAGGGAATCTAACCAACCCTTTACGAAATAGCGAACTGGGAACTAAAACCAGAGATTGTGTCAGACCAGAGACAAGCCAGTTCCACCCCTCCCTTTGGACACTCCGGCAAGGAGCCAGGGGCCCGCCATAGCAGAGAGGGGAAGTCACCAAAATTCGGCCAAAGAGATTCCTTCCCAGCGGAATCTACTTTAGCAGGAGTGTGACTCCCACCCACACCAGATACAAACAACAGGGAAACTTGAAAATCTCTCCGTGGGCGTGACCATAAGGGCCAAAGGACTCTCGACCCCCAACTCCCCCTACTGCCAGTGATGAGGGCGTGACTGTAGGGGCAGAGGGAAGCAGAGAAGACTCCCCACCCCCAAATCCCCCAACCACAAACTGAGAGGGTGTGACGGTAGGGGCGGAGGGAAACAGAGGACACTCCAGACCCCCAACTCCTATTACCACCAGCAGCGACACCAACGGTCTTAGCTGCCAGATTCCGAAGGTGTGCCCACCAAAGGGGTCCGGAAAAATTAAACAATTGACTCCCAGACCACAGCTCCACAGCACTGGGGCTTAGATGATTGACAGCAAGAGTGCTCAGTAGTTAGGGAAATAGAGCACTCGGTGAGGCTGAAAGCATAACCAAATCCTTGGGGAACTGCCTCCGGTGAGCAGGATCTGGCTGGCTGGCAGGAGGAAGGGGAGGAGGGGCCATAGAAGTGAAACGGCTCTGGACCAACAGGATTGAGAGACTCCCAGGAACCGCCTTACAGGGATTGCTGTTGACACATTGAGGGCAAAACTCAGCCCGGAGGGCACAGCTTTGCCTACGGGAAGAGAAGAAAATGGATCTCTAAGACCTAATTTTATTTCCTATTTCATTTTAATTTTTTCTCTCCCTTTTCCCTCTCTCTCTCCCCTTCCAAGTTTTACTGCTCTTCCCATTCTCCTCTATGCTATCTATCTCCCTTCTCCTTCTTTCTTTTCAAGAGCACCTACCTTCCCCTTCCCCCCAACTTTCATCCCAAGCATTACGTCCTCCATTTCGCATAACTGTCTAAATACAAATAGGTGTGCGCCCTCCCCCCGCGCCTGCAAGGTAGCCGGACCTGCAACCCACCAGCAGGTCAGGCCCAGCAATCTGGGAGTGGCAGAGCCACCCCACGCGCCTGCAAGGTAGGCGCACCTGCTACCAACCAGCAGAACAGGCCCAGAGGCCTGCCGATGTGGTAGGCACAGTGCCCCAATGCGAGGAGGAGCAGAGCCCCTGCCCGCGCCTGCGTGGGAGACTTTGCAACTATACAAGAGTAATACAAATATATAGGGGGAAAATTCAATAGCACAACAGTCTCAATAAGCAGAAAGAAACGCGAACAGTATGAAGAGACAAGGAAAGAAAGGACCACAAGCAATGCAGGTCAACTCAACGTTAGAAGAGGTAATATCTGCAACAGATGGAATGTCAGATAAAGAATTCAGGAGATACATGCTTCAGATGATCTGGAGTCTCAAGGAAGACATTAGACAGCAAAATCAGACAATGAAAGATCTCTTCAACAATGAAATACATAAACAAATCCAGGAAGCAAAAGATCAACTATACAGGGAGATAGAGGTTATAAAAAACAAACAAACAGAAATCCTAGAAAGGCAGGAAGCAATAAACCAACTTAAAAACTCAATTGAGAATACTACCAGCAGAGTAGAACACTTAGAAGATAGAACATCAGACAATGAAGACAAAGTATTTCAAATTGAAAAGAACATAGACAGCTCAGCAAGACTGTTAAGAAACCATGAGCAGAACATCCAAGAAATATGGGATAACATTAAAAGACCAAACTTAAGAGTCATTGGGATACAGGAAGGCACAGAGCTGCAAACCAAAGGAATGAGCAATCTATTCAATGAAATAATTCGAGAAAACTTCCCAGACTTGAAGAATGAGACAGAATCCCAAATCCTAGAAGCCTACAGGACGCCAAATGTGCATAATCATAAGAGATCCACACCTAGACACATTATAATGAAGATGCCCAACATACGGTATAAGGAGAGAATTTTAAAACTACAAGAGAAAGGAAGCAGATTACATTTAGGGGTAAACCAATTAGGATAACAGCTGATCTCTCAACACAAACTTTGAAAGCTAGAAGATCCTGGAATAACATATTTCAAACACTGAAAGAAAATGGGTTCCAAGCAAGAATTGTGTATCCAGCAAAATTAAGCTTCAAGATGGAAGATGAAATTAAAACCTTCCACGATAAACAAAAGTTAAAAGAATTTGCAGCTAGAAAACCATCTCTCCAAAAAAATCCTCAGCAAAACATTACAGGAAGAGGAAATGGAAAATAACAATGAAAACCAACAGTGGGAGGTAGGACAGTAAAGGGGGGAAAAATCAAAGAGGAAAACAAACCATATTCAGTAACATAAATAAACAAATATGGCTGGAAGGATAACCCATATCTCAATAATAACCCTAAATGTTAATGGCTTAAACTCACCAATTAAGAGACACAGGCTAGTAGAATGGATCACAAAACATGACCCAACAATATGCTGCCTACAGGAGACGCATTTGATAGGAAAAGACATACATAGACTGAAGGTGAAAGGTTGGGAAAAATCATATCACTGATATGGACTTCGGAAACAAGCAGGAGTGTCCATACTCATATCAAATAAAATAGATTTCAAGCCAAAGTTAATCAAAAGGGATAAAGAGGGACACTACATACTGCTCAAGGGAACCATACACCAACAAGACATAACAATCATAAATATATATGCCCCAAACAATGGTGCAGCTATGTTCATCAAACAAACTCTTCTCAAGTTCAAGAGTCTAATAGACCACCATACAATAATCATGGGAGACTTCAACACACCTCTCTCACCACTGGACAGATCTTCCAAACAAAAGTTGAATAAGGAAACTGTAGAACTCAATAACACAATTAACAACCTAGACTTAATTGACATATATAGAATATACCACCCAACATCAAGCAGTTACACTTTTTTCTCAGCAGCACATGGATCCTTCTCAAAAATAGATCATATATTATGTCACAGGGCAACTCTTAGACAATATAAAGGAGTAGAGATAATACCATGCATCTTATCTGACCATAATGGAATGAAACTGAAAATCAACGATAAAAGAAGGAAGGAAAAATCATGCATCACTTGGAGAATGAACAATAGGTTACTGAATGATCGATGGGTTATAGAAGACATTAAGGAGGAAATTAAAAACTTCTTAGAGATAAATGAAAACACAGACACAACATATCGGAATCTATGGGACACATTGAAAGCAGTTCTAAGAGGAAAATTCATTGCATGGAGTTCATTCCTTAAAAAAAGAAAAAACCAACAAATAAATGATCTCATACTTCATCTCAAAATCCTAGAAAAAGAAGAGCAAAATAACAGCAAAAGAAGTAGAAGGCAAGAAATAATTAAAATCAGAGCTGAAATTAATGAAATCGAAACAAAAGAAACAATTGAAAAAATTGATAAAACTAAAAGTTGGTTCTTTGAAAATAAATAAGATCGACAGACCATTAGCCATGCTAACAAAGAGAAGAAGAGAGAGAACTCAAATTACTAGCATACAGGATGAAAAAGGCAATATCACAACAGACACTTCAGAAATACAGAAGATAATCAGAAATTATTTTCAATCCTTATACTCCAATAAAATAGAAGATAGTGAAGGCATCAATAAATTTCTTAAGTCATATGATCTGCCCAGATTGAGACAGGAGGATATAGACAACCTAAACAGACCAATATCAATTGAGGAAATAGAAGAAACCATCAAAAGATTACCAACTAAGAAAAGCCCAGGACCATATAGGTATACAGCAGAGTTTTAAAAAACCTTTAAAGAGGAACTAATACCAATACTTTTCAAGCTATTTCAGGAAATAGAAAAAGAGGGAGAACTTCCAAATTCATTCTACGAGGCCAACATCACCCTGATTCCTAAACCAGACAAAGACACTTCAAAGAAAGAAAACTACAGACCTATATCTCTAATGAACCTAGACGCAAAAATCCTCAATAAAATTCTGGCGAATCGGATACAAAATCATATCAAAAAAAAATTGTACACCATGATCAAGTAGGATTCATCCCTGGGATGCAAGGATGGTTCAATATACGGAAATCAATAAATGTTATTCACCACATCAATAGACTTAAAAATAAGAACCATATGATCATCTCAATAGATGCGGAAAAAGCATTTGACAAAGTACAGCATCCCTTTTTGTTCAAAACTCTCGAAAAAATAGGGATAACAGGAACATACCTCAACATTGTAAAAGCAATCTATGCTAAGCCCCGGGCTAGCATCATTCTGAATGGAGAAAAATTGAAGGCATTCCCTCTAAAATCTGGAACAAGACAGGGATGCCCTCTCTCACCACTTCTGTTCAACATAGTTCTCGAAACACTGGCCAGAGCAATTAGACAGACGAAAGAAATTAAAGGCATAAAAATAGGAAAAGAAGAACTTAAATTATCACTATTTGCAGATGACATGATTCTATACCTAGCAGACCCAAAAGGGTCTACAAAGAAACTATTAGAGCTAATAAATGAATTCAGCAAAGTGGCAGGATATAAAATCAACACGCATAAATCAAAGGCATTCCTGTATATCAGCGACAAACCCTCTGAAATGGAAATGAGGACAACCACTCCATTCACAATATCCTCAAAAATAATAGAATACTTGGGAATCAACCTAACAAAAGAGGTAAAAGACTAATACAATGAAAACTACAGAACCCTAAAGAGAGAAATTGAAGAAGATCTTAGAAGATGGAAAAATATACCCTGTTCATGGATAGGCAGAAGTAACACCATCAAAATGGCGATATTACCAAAAGTTCTCTATAGGTTTAATGCAATGCCAATCAAACTATACTACAGAGCAATAGTAACAAAAACAGCATGGTACTGGTACCAAAACAGGCGGGTGGACCAATGGTACAGAATAGAGGACACAGAAACCAACCCACAAAACTACAACTTTCTTATATTTGATAAAGGGGCTAAAAGCATGCAATGGAGGAAGGATAGCATCTTCAACAAATGGTACTGGGAAAACTGGAAATCCATATGCAACAAAATGAAACTGAATCCCTTTCTCTTGCCATGCACAAAAGTTAACTCAAAATGGATTAAGGAGCTTGATATCAAACCAGAGACAAGGCATCTGATATAGGACACCTATAGCACAAGAATTAATATCTAGAATCAACAAATGGGACTTGCTCAAACTAAAAAGTTTTTTCTCAGCAAAAGAAACAATAAGAGAGGTAAATAGGGAGCCTACATCATGGGAACAAATCTTTACTCCTCACACTTCAGATAGAGCCCTAATATCCAGAGTATATAAAGAACTCAAAAAATTAGACAATAAGATAACAAATAACCCAATCAACAAATGGGCCAAGGACCTAAACAGACACTTCTCAGAGGAGGACATACAATCAATCAACAAGTTCATGAAAAAATGCTCACCATCGCTAGCAGTCAGAGAAATGCAAATCAAAACCACCCTAAGATATCATCTCACTCCAGTAAGATTGGCAGCCATTATGAAGTCAAACAACAACAAGCGCTAGCGAGGATATGGGGAAAAGGGTACACTTGTACATTGTTGGTGGGACTGCAAATTGGTGCAACCAATTTGGAAAGCAGTATGGAGATTTCTTGGAAAGCTGGGAATGGAACCACCATTTGATCCAGCTATTCCCCTTCTGGGTCTATTCCCTAAAGACCTAAAAACAGCATGCTACAGGGACACTGCTACATCGATGTTCATAGCAGTACAATTCACAATAGCAAGACTGTGGAACCAACCTAGATGCCCTTCAATAGACGAATGGATAAAAAAAATGTGGCATTTATACACAATGGAGTATTACTCTGCATTAAAAAATGACAAAATTATACAATTTGGAGGGAAATGGATGGCATTAGAGCAGATTATGCTAAGTGAAGCTAGCCAATCCCTAAAAAACAAATGCCAAATGTCTTCTTTGATATAAGGAGAGTAACTAAGAACAGAGTAGGGAAGAAGAGCATGAGAAGATGACTAACATTAAACAGGGATGAGAGGTGGGAGGGACAGGGAGAGAGAAGGGAAATTGCTTGGAAATGGAAGGAGACCCTTAGGGTTATACAAAATTACATACAAGAGGAAGTGAGGGGAAAGGGAAAAATAATACAAGGGGGAGAAATGAATTACAGTAGAGGGGGTAGAGAGAGAAGAGGGGAGGGGAGGGGAGGGGAGGGGAGGGGGGATAGTAGAGGATAGGAAAGGCAGCAGAATACAACAGACATGAGTATGTCAATATGTAAATCAGTGGAAGTGTAACCGAAGTGACTCTGCAATCTGTATACGGGGTAAAAATGGGAGTTCATAACCCACTTGAATCAAAGTGTGAAATATGATATATCAAGAACTATGTAATGTTTTGAACAACCAATAAAAAAAGAAAATGTACACACCCTTTGACACTGAAAATAAAAAAGAATATTCACAAAATGATAGAACCTGAACAACTTGATAATCTCAAGCAATTAACAGCCAGCTTAATACCTACTTCTGGACAACAGGCAATCTAAGAAAATAGCAATTTTATGTTTAATCAAGTACCCAGTGGAATATTCTTTGCCTCAAATGAACCAAAAACAAAAAAGAAGAGAATAACAAATTGGCAAACAAGTCTGCGAGGCCACTTGAAGACCCAGACGTGCGCCAGCTTTCAGATACCAGGCACTCTCTCCTGCAGGTCCCCAGGCTGCCAGGCAGCGTCTCTCCCCTGCCCTTTTCTCTGGCCTCACCCAAACACCTGAGGGAAAAAACCTGGTTTCACTCTTTCCGACACAAGAGAAGTTTGCAAAATCTTTCTAAAGCAGAAAGTGCTGCCATGTAGAAAAGAAGCCACATGTTTGCATCAGCCCCAGAGAAGTTCGTCATCAGTGTGGCTACTATGCCTCCAGCCAAGGGCCAGAGAGACTTGACACTGGCTTTCTCTCATAAACAGAAATGCCCATCAAACTCTTTCCACAGGAAGCAATAGCAAGTCAAGAAATCTGGCATTTGATTAATCATGTGCAGGAGGGTGGTACCCCGTCAACAGTCCTCTCTGCGAAGTGCCGAAGTGCCGAGGAGTCCGTGTCCTGTAGTTCTTCCTACTTCCTGTGAAGCCAACAAGTTACCATACATAAAAGGATTTTAAAGGTACACTTCTAGCAGAACAAGCACCCAGTTTTTACAAAGAATAACCTAGGAATATCTTAATTCTAATTGTCATCCTCAATATTTTTCACCGCCAGGCTTCTGGATGAGAATCTCACATGCCCAACATGATAGGTGAGTTACCTGGCCCCCAACTTTGACCTCAAGGAGGTAGCATGGGCTTGGGGGGAGCGGGAAGGGAGAGGGGGAGGGGACTTACCAGTCCTGGGTGTGCTGCCTCCTTCAGCAGCCACTTCACACTATAAGCACAACATGAATCGTAAAACACGTTAAATCCTATCCATACCCAAGTTTAGTTTTTTTCATTGATTCGTTGAAAGAAAAGAATAAAGTTAAAGTCATTCTAAAAATAGAAGCCTTTTGCTTTACTTTTCACTATTTCAGTCCCAAATTTGCTAAATTAATGCCTTCCATGTCCGAAAGTAGCATTTCCAGTGTCTGCGAGAACACAGCTGAGCCCATGTGGCCAGTGGAGGAGAAACCTGGGCACCTGGGTTGTGGTGCTGCTGAGCCAGTGTGGCTCCTTGGGGACTGTCCACCTGAGGGAGAGTTGTGGCCTGTTACTCTGCTTTGGGTGTTGCTGTCCTTTTCCTGATGTGGGAATTTATCACTACAAAAATATCAGGTCATTACACAAAAGCCAAGCCATTTTTAGCAGGTTATAATGTCAAAGTAGATAGGAAGCCACAGGAAACACTCCCCAGGCATGTCACCATGCCCAGGCTCTGGTATAGAGCTCGATGGGGCACAGGGGTACAGGTGGGACCCAGCCCTGTGTCCTGGAAAGACACACTTCAGACATGGAGTTCCAGCGGGATGCTTTGGGATCCCCCGCCAGGTATTCAGACTGTTGTTTTCTTAAAGAACATTCATATTCTGTGTGTTCTTTGTAAAGACCATTTGCAGACAAATTAAGTGAAACCAATTTGAGCTCACTTAAGCGATAAGGGCTCTGTTATGAGAAAAGAGAGTGATTTGAAAGCACCACAGAAGAGGAATGAATGTCTACCAGACCCCAGGAGCTACCAGAGCCACAAAGACCAAAGCCCTCAGCTCCTACCCAGGCTGCTCTTTCTGCCTCTCTTTCCAGGTTTCCCCTGCTGCACCCCAGGCCAGGGTGGCATATAGGAACTGGGTCAGTGGTGCTTAGACTACAACCCCAATTTCTAAGAAAAACTCCACAGGGCCACTCTGGGCCATGTGCCCACCTTGGGCCCATTCACTGGTTCAGGGAAGTCAGATGAGGAGAAGCAGAGCAGCAACCAGAAGCCCAACCTGAGGATCCGGGTAGAAGAGTGGTGCTCACCACCCAAAAGGGGAATTGGCAACCCGTGGACAAGCCAGATACACACGTTACACACTCATGACACGCAGGAGGCTGGAGCAGTGCTTCATAAACATGAGCCCCTTGAATGTAACTTGTTCTAATTTTATCAACTCAAAGAACATTCTGCCATCTTGACAAATGTCCACTATCAACCATCTCCATTTAATTTGAGCTGACTATATCAGATAAAACTGATACGCAACAACTTGTTTCTGGTGATACTTTTATTTAAGAGAGAGAATTTAGTAGCAGGGCAGGGCTGTGATAACTGGTTTTATTTTGTAACTGTATGCCTGCACTTGTCCACCTAATCATATAACCTTCCCACTGGTTATGTAGTCCATGTGGGTTTTTTAGGCCTCGTATAAAATAGCTTTGTGAGGAAGAATCAGGGTATGAGCTCTTAGAGGCCTTAGTCTGCATTCCTTCTCTCTCTGTAATAATAACTCCCTTGCTATGTTTTTGTTAGGATTGGAAAAAGTTAAATGTATAAAAAGATGTCCTGACCTCTTCTCTGGATGGTGTTTGAGACTTCAGTTCCATGTAAGGAACCACTGAAGAACCTCCTAGCCTTCTAGGCCAGCCACAGAAAGGAAGGAACTGTCTTTTGATGACCACTGGTGGCCTAGTCTTCTGACACTTGTGTGTCCAGTGCCATCACTCACATGAGATCTCTCCAAGTAGCTGGAATGCCATCCTCTGAAACCCATGAGTCTAAACCAGGGGCAACCTCTGGCCGTCTAACTTCACTCACCGTCAATAGAGCCGCCCTCCTGGGCCCTGGCTGGATCCTGTTCAATGGTTCAGATCCTCCAAGCTGCTGAAAGCACTTCTGTTCCACCCACATCTTCCCATTAGGGATTTAGACATAAACCCTGGCGATGGACGACTTTTGTGGCACCCTTCGCCTCCCTGGTCTGAGTAGAAGACCAATGCCCATCAGGAGGCATTTTACGGTACTTCCTTACTGACTCAGGTCTTGTCGGAAGCTCCTTGGGACTGAGGAATGGTAGAAATGCTCCATGGTCCTTCACTCTGCTTCCCACATGCAACTTAGGCAAATGTGAGCCCAGGTGTCAGGGTACAGAGGCACCTAGCCATCTGGAGTGTTGGTCTGTACTGCTGTGGTTTATGAGATGCTGACATGTATGGAAACCACTGAGGAAAGGCAGGGAATGGGAGAAAATGGGAAGAATTCACAGTGTGGGTCAGGGACTGACATCTACAAACCTCAGGAAGATCAACTCTTTGCTTGAACAGAAAGACTCACAGAACCTGCTTCCAGAATATACTCAGTAGAGCCAAGATGGCATGGGTACAGGTGGAGTCTGCCTCCACCTTGATGCCTCGAAGTCCCAGGGAGGCCCTGGGATGGAAAGAGAGGCTGTGACTGTTGTCACATGTGTACCTAACCCCACTCGTACTTCAGTATTTCTCATGACAAAGAAAACAAATTGTCACATGGAGCACAAAATCTGCATAGGTAGCAAAATCATCAAAGTGCTTTCCTGAGTCTTGCTTTGCCTAGACAGCTTCACTGTGATGCCACATGCAGAGACGACTACCAGGACTGGAAGAGCAGACTTTACTTTCTACTTCAGCAGCTCCACAAGCTCCTTCAATGAAGAGAGATGTTAATGCTGGTGCCAAAAGCATAAAAGAAGATGCATCGTAGGTCTCTGGAGGGAAGTTTCCTTTGGAGGCCTGCGCAGTGAGACATTCATTCGGCAGAGGCTTAACCCTTGTCGGATGACATTGCTTTTGTAATTTGTGCCTAAGCCACAATTTAAAAGGCACATGACCAGACCAGGCAATTCAGATCCGTTTTTCCTGATTTAACAACCTCACTTCACTCGGCTTCTGAGAAGCAATAGCCAAAATGAATCCCTTAGCATTTTTTGGATAAACACAGGTGAACTGTTATGATCACAGTTGCTTTGGAAATCACTTTCCTTTAGCTTAAGCACCTGCCTAAAAACAACTGAGCTTCGCATCTTCCTTCCTGAAATGGTGGAGAAAAATGTCTTAGGTGCTCTTGAGGTGTGGGCTTAGTTTTCCAAAAATCCAGTGGTGAGTCTTTTTTTTTTTTTCCCCCTCACTTATACTTCTGCAGAACTCAAAATATTTTCACAAACAAGTACAATATGAAAACTAACCTTCTAAATATTAGATTCTTCATGACCTCTATTAAATAAATAAATGAAGCATTTCAATGAACTGGTTTAGAAATATTAGGGAGTCAGTCATGATCCCAAAGTACTACATGATTCTGGAGGAATAACTTGCTCTGTTAATGGAGCATGGATACAAATAAGCATTACAGTATCTATGTGCCAGGAATAAATGCTGTCACCAATAGCAAATGATATTTTTTGGATATTTCCTAGGTGCCAGATCATCCCCCATCACAGATGAGAAAACCAAGGCTCAGAAAGGCTCAGGGATTTATCTGAAATGATTCCCCTTGTGGGTGGCCTGCTGGCCAGCACTGGCTGCCCAGCCCGCTTCAGTGCTCTTAACCCTGTGCTGCTCTGTGAGGGAGCAGGGAGAGGATTCTCCAGATATGGATGAACACTATCCATGAACAGGTGTCAAGTATCACCTGACCATAAAACACAATTCTCAGAAACACACCTGGGTGGCATCCTGCTTAACCATAAAAAAAATTGTAGGAAAATTTGTATAACAGATATTGGAAAACAATAAATCACAATTTCTCAGCTTTTGCAAACCCATGCCAATAGCCCAAGAGTTTTGTTATGTGATACTTTATGAAATGGAAATCTCTAGAAACCAATATGCCTGTCTCCACAGGTGTGACATTCAGTATGGAACAGGCACCGACATACATACACCTTAATCATGTTGTGTTCTACTTATTGGGGGTGTGAGTGAAAGCTGTCAGAACAGGGTTGGCTGTATCCACTGGGCATTCTTCAATAATTCTGATGCTTCTTCATTCATTTTGTAAGGAACAGCAATGAACACCACCCAAGGTGATATTGTATTTTTGAAGATGTAAAGGATAAAAATAAATAAAAAGCTATGTGTCTATTGCATATCTGTGAGAATACATATTTCAACATGAAGTCATAGTATTATAGATACATAAAAACAAAGGAAAAATTTGGATAATGGATGTGAAGAGTAAACTTAATTTTATGGAGTTATCACTCAATATTCACATTCCAAGTCTGCCAGTTGATAACACTCCAAGTGAGATTACTTCTCTTTGTTCTGTTAAAGAACAAAGGTACAGCATTCAACCAGCTGCATTTATTAATATTAAAATCACCCAGCAAAGGTTGATCTTAACCAGAGGCTAGACGTCAGTAATATCATCTTCCAAAGGGTCCACCTTTGGCAAGAGCCACTTGGGTTCCGAAAAACATTATGCAATTCTCTGTGTGATGTGTCTCTGGAGATGGCGGATAAAAGAAGCTGTTCTAAGAGCTTGAATTCTCTAGACAGTTTGGGAAATGTCACAGACTATAAGAGGAACTTTGGGATAATGTGACAAATTGATGATCCCTGTCAGATTATAGCACATGGTTTTATCAGTTTCAAAGGACTATCAGGGAGTGCTCCTAGCGTACTAATCATTCTAAATAATACATCTAATCAATTTCTATCTGATCAGACAAAATTAAAGCTTCTTGAAACTTCAAAGTATTTTCTGTTTGAAAAATCTTATTTTAGAGTTTCTAACTTGTAAGGAAAAGTTGAAGAGGTCTCTCTCAACAAAATTCTGCTATTTAAAATATTCAATGTTAGCCAGGTAGTGGCCCACGTCCGGAATCCAAGTAGCTGGGGAGGCAAAGGCAGGAGGATTGAGAGTTCAAAGCCAGCCTCAGCCACTTAGCAAGGCCCTAAGCAACTTAGAGAGAACCTCTCTCAAAATAGAACATTAAAGATCGGGCTGGGAATATGACTCAGTTGTAAAGCACCTCTAGGTTCAATCCCTGGTACAAAAAAAAAAAAAAAATCCAGTGTTAACCTCTGAGTGTCTGACTCAAACACAGGATTGCCAGGGACAGAGCTCTGAAGTCAAACTTCATTAAAATTTTGGATTTTCCAATTAGTGACTGTGAGACTGGGGCTTTACTCATCTCCTTTGAGTTTAATATTTTCTGTTTGATGGGATTAACATGACACGCTTCATGAGGTTGCCCAAAGACCAAAATGAGATGCCTGGAAAATGTTCTGTGTGGAGGTGATGACCTCAGCTGTGTTGGACTGATACGCATCCAGTACACACAGTCTTTTCTGTCCCTTCCACTCCAGCCTCCATGACCACCAGAAAGAAAGTGGCTCTGTGAGGACGGAAACTTGAC
The DNA here is from genome assembly GCF_964194105.1 of Spermophilus citellus. Classification (NCBI taxonomy): domain Eukaryota; kingdom Metazoa; phylum Chordata; class Mammalia; order Rodentia; family Sciuridae; genus Spermophilus; species Spermophilus citellus. The sequence continues at coordinate 96,768,388 of NC_138187.1, forward strand.
TTGTATACTGCTGTGCTAAAGCAGGACCTGAATGCTGCAGATGCTTACCAAACACTTGCTGATGGAAGACCCAGGGCTTTGTCACTATGAAAACAAGGATCCTCTTCCTCTGAAGGCCAAGTTTTCACATCCCAACAGGTCTTCTATTGTAATGGACAAAAGAACCATCATGACTAATTTCCATGGACATTGAAAGGATATAGAAGAAGATTTTGAACAATTCTATACCTGGAAAGTTAAAGACTCGAAGGAAATAAGTCAATTTTTTGAAAGACACAATCTACCAAAATTTGCACAAAGAGAAATAGATAATGTGAATCAGCCTACAGCTATTAAAGGAACTGAATCAATAACTAATAACAGAAGCAGAAAGCACTAGACCTAGAGGGTTTCCCTGGTAAATTCTACCAAATATTTCAGGAAGGAATGATACATATTGTTTACAATTTCTTCCAGAAAATAGAAGCAGAAGGAATATTTCATAATCCAATCTGTAAGACTAGCATCACTGCTACCCAAAGCCATATATATAAGAAAGGAACAGACAAGCATCTCTCATGAACACAAACTTTCAACTCAACCATAAAAGGACAAACAATTTAATACGAGTAAAGGACTTGAACAGATATTTCTCCAAAGAAGATCAATGAGTGACCAATGGAACATAAAAGGGTGCTCAGTGTCATCGGTCATGAGGGGAAATGCAAATCAGAATCACAAGATACCTCTTTGCATGCACAGGGCTAGGTAGAATTAAAAAAAAAAAAAACAGCAGCTAATACTGGGAAGGGTGTGGGAAAACCAAAGCCCTCTGAGCAAACCAAAGGAGCTCTCTGAACTCAGACCCAGACTACTCTGCTCTTCCTCCCTTCAAGTTCATTGCCAAATGGCAGACACTTCAGAAAAAAAAGAGAATTAGGCCATTACTCCAGCTGTTGGCACAGCATCATCTTTGAACCCAGCAATTCAACTCTGTAGTGGTTGATTGAAGAAAATGATTTGAGGTATCATCTTTGAAGATGTGCCTGAAATCAAAGGAATGGCTACGAATTCAGCCACTAGAATGTTACAGGCAACTTTTACACACATGGTGAGGCATACCTGGCAGAGTCCTAAATTCTATGAGGGCAAACTCTGGTTAAATATTTTTAATGTTAACACTCACATTAGCTAGAATTGCTGTTGTAATTTGGCCTGCTGAGTACATCATAAAATATTTGATGTCCTCATACATAATCGTGGAATATTTATTTTCACGTTACAAGATTGGGCACTGTGTTTTAGCATTTTAATAATCCTAGGTTTATGGTTGCGTTATCTTCCTCTGACCCACATAAAGGTCTCCTTTATTGAAGCTGAGTCCTTGGGCAGCACAGCAGCCAGTGCACATCAAAGGAACTCTCTCCTCTGACCCAAACAACCCCCCCCCACCCTTCCCTCCCCCCCCACCCCGGGTCCAGCCAAAGACACATTTTGATTTGGGAATACTTGTTGTTCCCTCAATAGACAAAGCTCTATCATCTTGTGCTGTTTATTCTGCCTTTGGTTCCTTCTCAGTCTTTTCCTATCTCTCTCTCTCTCTCATTTCTTCTTTGTACCATTTTATTTGCTTCCACAAATCAAAATCCTACCATGCCTTATTTAATTAAAAAAAAAAAAAAACTTTTTTAAGGTCCTCAGGGAATAGTCCCAGAAGTGCGATAGCTGGGTCAAATGGTGGATCCATTCCCAGCTTTCCCAGCAATCTCCATACTGCTTTCCAAATTGGCCTCACCATTTTGCAGTCCCACCAGCAATGTACAAGTGTACCCTTTTCCCCACATCCCCGCCAACACTTGTTGTTGTTTGACTTCATAATGGCTGCCAATCTTACTGGAGTGAGATGGTATCTTAGGGTGGTTTTGATTTGCATTTCTCTGATTGCTAGAGATGGTGAGCATTTTTTCATGTGCTTGTTGATTTGATTGTATGTCCTCCTCTGAGAAGTGTCTGTTCAGGTCCTTGGCCCATTTGTTGATTGGGTTATTTGTTATCTTATTGTTTAATTTTTTGAGTTCTTTGTACATTCTGGATATTAGGGCTCTATCGGAGGTGTGGGGGGTAAAAATTTGTTCCCAGGATGTAGGCTCTCTATTTACCTCTTTTATTGTTTCTCTTGCTGAGAAAAAACTTTTTAATTTAAGTAAGTCCCATTTGTTTATTCTTGTTGTTAACTCTTGGGCTATGGGTGTCCTATTAAGGAATTTGGAGCCCGACCCCACAATATGTAGATCGTAGCCAACTTTTTCTTCTATCAGACGCAGTGTCTCTGATTTGATATCTAGCTCCCTGATCCATTTTGAGTTAATTTTTGTGGATGGCGAGAGAAAGGGATTCAATTTCATTTTGTTGCATATGGATTTCTATTCCCTGAGGACCTTAAAAAAGCGCTCTATAGGGATACGGCTGCATCAATGATTATAGCGGCACAATTCACAATAGCTAGACTGTGGAACCAATCTAGATGCCCCTCAATAGATGAATGGATAAAAAAAATGTGGCATCTATACACAATGGAGTATTATGCAGCACTAAGAAATGACAAAATCATAGAATTTGCAGGGAAATGGATGGCATTAGAGCAGATTATGCTAATCGAAGCTAGCCAAGCCCTAAAAAACAAATGCCAAATGTCTGCTTTGATATAAAGAGAACAACTAAGAACAGAACAGGAAGGAAGAGCATGAGGAAAAGACTACAGTAAACAAAGACGAATGGGGGGAGAGAAACGGAGAGAGAAGGGAAAGCACATGGAAATAGTAGGAGACCTTCAATGATACATAAAATTATAAGAGGTTATGGGGGGCAAGGGGGAGGGAAAAAAAGGGAGAGAATTGAACAACAGCAGGGGAGGTAGAGAGGGAAGATGGGAGGGGAGGGGAGGGGAGGGGGGATAGTAGGGGATAGGAAAGGTAGCAGAATACAACAGTCACTAATATGGCATTATGTAAAAATGTGAATATGTAACAGATGTGATTCTACAATCTGTATTTGGGGTGAAAATGGGAGTTCAAAACACAATTTGAGTCAAATATATGAAAGATGATATATCATGAGCTATGTAATGCTTTAAATAATCAATAAAAAAAAACTAACAACTGAAGAACTTCCCAATATCCCATCAAACTGTACTGAAATTTTCTCTTGTGCTCCAAATGAAAATAAACCTAACATTTTGGGGGTTCACTATGTGGCATGCCCTGATTCTAAACACTTCAGATCACCTCATTTAATGCTCCTGATACCCCCACTTAATAGAGGTTTCATGAATCCTGATATTTCAGAGAAAATCACGATGCAGAGGTGCTGTAGGAGGGAGCACATTACAAGAGATAGAACTGGGATCCAACCCTGGTGCCATGACCCCAGGGCCAGCCCTGGCTCCTACTTGACCTGGGGACCTCGTTTGGAGAAGAGCACTGCTTCTGGACACCCTTATAATAGTATAAACTTGACTCACAGATTCTGGCCCTCACAGGGAGGCTGGGTGGGAAGGCATCATCTTACTTTGCAATCTAACTTGCCATCCGCTGGCACAACAGCTGGAGCATGTGGTGCTCAATTCGTGCTTATGGAATAGAATCCCAACGGTGTTCCTATGGGAAATTACAACCAGCTTTAGGATAATACTTCTAGATACTTGTTCGGAAGTGTCTTGTTAAAAAGATTCAACTGAAATGAATTTAGTATTCACCACCCTTTATTATCTGGAATGTTCTCCCATATTACTGCACTTGTTCCTCATCACCTAGATGCCAAGAGACCATAATTGTCAAATCACTAGGTGAAGGCTTAATAATCATTATAATAATTAGAATCATTACAAACAGCACAACTATTCTAAAGGTCTTATACACATATTATTTATACGTAAAGCAAACCTATCAAGTTTATACTATTATTTCTATTTTAAAGATAAGGAAATCAAGACTCAGAAAGGCTAAGTGACTCATCCAAAGTCAGAGTTGAAAAAAATAACATAATCCCAGCTGTCCACTCCACTGCACAACTCTGGCCCCAAGGAGGTACCCCTGCAGTCTGCTGCAATCTGGGGACTGGAGCTTTGTGTCAGGATAGAGGTGAGCACCTGCTAAAGTTGCCTCCTGCCATGTACTCAAGGGCTGGGAACAGCCTCAGACCCAGCCCATGAGCTTTTGTGTAAGCAACCATTGCATAGTGAACATAAAGCAACATGGTTTCCTTAGTTATTTTTTGTTTTTAATCTGGACATGTCCAACACATTGCTAGCAGCATACTGGCCAATCACTTCCATTTGGGAAAACACACTCCGAGTTGCTTTTTAAATTTTTTAAAAAATTTTTTTTTAGTTGTAGATGAACACAGTACCTTTATTTTATTTATTTATTTTTATGTGGTGATGAGGATCGAACACAGCACCTCGAACTTGCTAGGCGAGTGCTCTATGGCTGAGCCCCAACCCCAGCCCCAACCCCAACCCCCTGCTTTTTCACCAGGCATGAGCTCCCTGGTCTCCAGTGGGAGATGGATTCAACAGGCTGGGGCCAAGGTGCACTCTCTAAACAGGTGGTTTGTTGGGCTGTGTTGAGCTGTGCCGGGTCATGCTGAGCTGTACTATCTCATGTTATGCTGTCGGTTACTGAAAGGTGGGTTTCCTTGTGGTGAGAATGGTCTCTGAGGTCATTTGAAAGCTGGCTTTGGAAATTCCCTTCTCAACCACAGAGCTTTGTGTGCTGCCATCACCTGTGAGAGCATCTCCCAGGGCTGTTTCTGGGTGGGCAAAACACCTCCCCCTTCTTGTCTCGTTCTTCCTTTTTGCAACTTCATATTTCCTCCTTGTTTCTACACTCAGAATAGCTCAGACTCATCCCACCTCAACAAGATCACTTGCCAACACTCCACAAAACATTGTCCGTACAAAGAGAGACAGACCCCCAGCGACCCTTGCTTTCTGGAATCTTCCAATCAGACTTCAAACAACAGATTCCACTGACAGGAAAGAAAAGTATTTTTGCAAAGGAGACCATCTTAGGGGTATCTGTACAACATAATCCCAAAGATGAGCTCTGAGGGAGGAGATATTTAAACACATTAAATGGCAACATAAATTCTCTGACCTTTCTATTAATTTGTTTAATAATTACTTAATAATTACTCTGGCATTTTTGCTGCTTAACTAAATAGGAAAATTTGCTAAGTCTTGTCTAGTCAATATTAGCTAATATTTACATAAATTTGAAAGCCTTACTTTAGCAATTAATATTTTAACAAGGATAATTCTTAAATTAAGGAATGCTTTGCTGGGGAAACAATGAGCCTGTGAGGGGACTTGTCCATTGCAGTTTCTCTGTTTCTTTTTAGGGTCATTTAAATGGATATCAAGTACTTTTCTGGCCTCCTTTTCATTTCCTTGGTGATAAGAACCTGGCTATTGGAGGACTGTGACTTCGTCAGGTTTCCAGGACACAAAAAGGACTCACTGAAAGCCATGGGAATGGAACTGCGAATCCACATTACCGGTAAGAACATGATAGAAACCATAATGGAAGTGCTGGCCAAGGGGACGGGCCACACTTGTAGCTTGTTCCTTTCTATTCTCAATGTTCTGTTTTGCCCTCTATTCTAGATATCTCCCAGAATCATCTCCAACTAAAAGCCAAAGGAGCTAAATAAACAAGCACATGTGGAATGAAACAGAAACCTGGTAATCAGAAAGGAGTGCTGCCTTGTCTAGTTTTAAACCCGTGCATTTGGGTAAGGGTTGTCAGCTTCCAGGGCTAAATCAAGGACCCTCTTGACTGAGTTTAAGTGACTCTGAGATTGCCCTGCAGCTGTACAGGATAAGGCAGGATTCAGCTCCAGATGGCTCCATCCCTGAGCCTATACTCTTAGCCTCTAGGCTATGTGGCTTCCTGAACTTAAGGGCTAAGAGTTCAAGGTCAGAGTTAGGCAAACTTGAATTCAGATGCAAATTTTTCCACTTGTAGTTGTGCAGTCTCTCTGAGCCTTCTTGTGTATAGAGACTCAGTATTGTCATAAGAGCTACATAAGATAATACTTTGAAAGCACTTAACAGTGTCTACAGGCAGCAGGTGGCTATGAGTAGTGGCTCTTGATTAGTCTGAGCTGAATTCAGAATGTTAGCATCATATCATCTGGAATAATAAATACCCACCATGATTGATTTCATAACACCATCCATATAAAAAAACAGGCAGCGTCATCTTCACATTTAGACATCCTGAATCTAAGACTACTAATACTACTCTCAAGTCCAAAATAAGAACATAAATCTAACCACTGACAAGGGTCGCCGCAAGTTGATCAAAACTCTGAACAGTTTCTATGATCCATAGAAGCTGCACCTGTGAGATTTCAGGAGGGTGGTGGAGGTGGCAGACCCCCCTGTGGGGAGTGAGGACCTCTTCCTGCAGGGCAAGGAAGACTTCATAAAGAGGAGATGCCAAAGGAGAGCCCAAAAGTGTGGAAGAGAATGGAGTGACTTTGACAGGGCAAATAAGGGAATTTTCACATGTCCTTGTAAAGGGACTCAGCACTGAATTTTCTGAGTTCCTGTCACTTGATGATTTGCTTCACCTGTTCTTGAGATAATTTGCCCCTTTGTGTCTCATTAAGTCATCAGGACTTGAGGAGCCCTGTGTGGTTCTAGGCAGCTCATTGTTCGTTCTAGTTCTTCTCCTTTCCCCCAGTGCAGTACGCAGAATGTAGTATGTCCTCAATAAACACTCGATGGCTCTCAGAGACCACATACAGCTAAATTCATACATTCTGACCGAGCCCCCATCGCCTTAAACATGCATCCCAGTGTCACTCATTTTCAGCATTCTCTTAATGCCCTTGTCCTCTTGATGTGGTCCAGATTGTATAGATGGGCACCTGTTTCTTCCCAGCACAGAGTTTTAGAGGCATGATGAACACAAGCTTGGGAGCATATGTGAGTGACAGCCCATAATAAAGGCCCCCTTTAAAAGCAGGGGGTGGAGGTTAAAAGGATAGAAGAAAGAGTTGGCTCTCAGTTTTTCAGCAAACTAACTAAAAAGTCATTATGGAATTGTTTTATTGGCCAAGAAGTAATTGTGTGTTGGCACAAGTTCAGCAAGGTTAAAAGAAGATTTTTTAACCCCAGTTTAACATCAGGGCATTTGCCTTAAGACAAATGGGCAATAAAAGCAAATGTGAAGGAAAAAAAATTCTGATTTAATTGCTGCTTCATTTAATTCAGGGTCCAAGAAAAATGAAACTTTCTGAGATACTGTATTCTCATTCAATGAACATCTCAACTTGGATTTTCCTTAAAACACTGGGATTTACATTGAGCTGTTTTTCCTTATACTTTTAAAAGAAAGAGCTTAAGAAAAAATTCAAAGTAAGTTACATTTTGTTCATTGGCATGGATCATTCATATCCTTAACTTGATACAAGGCATTGCAAAGTTAATTCCTATTTGGTGGTTTCAGAAAAGAGTGTCGACGATAACTGCTCACATCCTTAAGCATAAAGATGAACTATGCTTAGGCATTTTTTAGACTACAACATTCCTTAATGGAAATAACTTTTCAATCTTAGTTTTTTAGCTTTATGATCATGACATTAATTATACTTGAGGAGAATTCTAGCTTTTGTATCAGACAGACACATTGCTTGCAGAAAGAGATTATTACAAGCTAAAAAATAATTAATCGTGAATGGTGTCCATGTCAGAAGGTTATTTCAAGCAAGGAATTTTACCTTGGTACTAGTTTAATCACAAAATCATGCAACAAAATAAGAGTTGCCCAGTGTGGGTGCTGATTACCCTCAGGCTGACACACAGGGTGTGACCCCTGCCCACATCCAATATTGACCTTCCATCCAGCCTTCCCATGGGTAAGCTCTTCAGTGGAATTCACCAGGGACCAGCACTCCATAGTCCCTTTACTCTCAACCAGTGAAAAGCCTGGCCTCCTTCTTCACACCAACAATGACGCCAGGAGACTCAACATTCTCACACAGAATCCACAGGCCAGCACAGGCCTGCCTTCCCAGCCACTCTGGAGGCTGAGGGAGGATGATCACAAGTCCAAGGACAGCCTGGGAAGCTATTAAAATGAAAATGTTGGGGATGTATCTCAGTGTTAGACTGCTTGCCCAGCATGTGTGAGGCCGTGTTAAATCCCAGAGATCACCAAAAAGGAAGGGAGTGAGGGGAATCTACATAGAGGTTAAGCTAAAACATATCTTTCTCCCTTCTTAAAACATTTTTACTAAATCTGTGTGCATTGAAGGTGTGCAGCATGCGTTCTGATGTACATATTCCCAGTGGACAGTGGACGGATGCCTGGCTGAGCTATTGACATACCCATCATCTCACTATGTTACCTGTATGAGGTGAGATCCACCTCAGAGGTCCTGTTCTCAGAAAATCTCAAGTAGAGTATACAAGATAATTCACTATAGTCCCCAGATGCACATGAGACCTCGGGAACCTTTTAATTTAATGTATATGAAAATGTGTACCCTTTCACCGACATCAACCCGTTTCCTGGTAGCAGGGGCCCAGCCCTGGCAACCACTGTTCTACTCTCCTTAACCTCTCAAGGGGCTCTGTTCATGACTTCCTTCATCTCCACACACTTCAGAGCTTTCTCTCAGGTTTTCTCCAGACACTTCCTGCTTCCTTGGCTAATTTAGCCTTATCTGCATGATCTTTTAAGTAAGGTGGCTCTTCAGGATTAAACACCCACCCCCCAATTTTCTCTACACCATTTAGCTCCGGGCTTCAAACACTATCCAGGCCCATGGGTGCCAATTTAAATATACAGCCCCAACCTTCCCTTTGAGTTCCTTCACCAATACCTGCATCTGCCTAAGCAGCACTGTGGCATGAAGCTCTGAGGGCACATTAAATCTGGCATGTCCCAAATCACACCGAATCTTCCTCCCCAAGCCTGGCCTTCCTCTCGCGTAGCTCAGTTGAGTGGCACCACCAGAAACCCCCTCCTTCACCAGACCATTGAACACAGCATAGGTCCTCCCATCCACTTCTCCCTCACTCCCATGTCATAGCCTCTGTCTGTCCCCACCTCACCATCATAGAACAGCTACCATCTTCCCTTACCTGGACTACTGCCTAAGTGACCCCTGCCCACATCCAATATTGACCTTCCATCCAGCCTTCCCATGGGTGAGCTCTTCAGTATCTAGATTTGTTTCCTTCTCCCACCGAGAACCTTGTACTGGGCGTCCACTGCTCTCACAATGGGGACAGAACACTCAGGCTGTGTTTAAGCCTCTGCAATCTGGCCCCGGCCCACCCTGTTTCACCCTCCTCTTCTCTCTCCACTCCAGCCACACCAGCCTACTTTTAGTTGTTCTCTGCCAGTCTCTTAAGCGCTTTTCACCTATCCTTTCTTGCAGCTATCATAATATTCACATACTGATTTTTTGAGAAGTTGATTTCCTCTCTCCCCTAAATGATTCTTTGCAATATCAAAACCAAAATCACATACAATTATTTCCATAGTTTATCCCCAAACATCTTGCTCATGCAGGGTCGGTGTTCTACACACACCTGTTAGATGAATGAATGTCTGATCAGAGGTAACAGATTTGTAATTTATCTGTTAAGGTTATCTAAGATTATCCAGTAGATGGGTTCACCTAGAATGGGGAGAGATACTACCCATCAAAGAGTGAGCCCTGGGAGAACTGCCATTCACAAGCACCCAAGGAAGAAAGCGTGGGTGAGGTAAGGTTGTCGGAATTATACCAACATGGAAAATACTTCATCACCAGAAAACCACTTCCTTAGGTTGGTAATTCCCCCTATTTTGTCCCCTTTTAATGCAACAGGATTAAAAATTAATTTCTCACAGTTATTCCTTCATCCTCTTCTTATGGAGAGACCGACTGCACAGCCTAAGGTTAAGCAGACACCAACCCGTTTCTCTCCTGGGGTCCCTAGACCTGTCAACACAGGTGCCACACATGGTTTCACTCCAAGAAGCTGTGAGGCCAGCCCCTCTGCTTTCTTTATGAGGCACACCTCAGCTGCCCCTCCCTCCTCCTGAAAGAGACAGGTGGAATTCCCAAAGACAAGGTGGAAATACAGCAGGACCCAGAACTTCATGAAGGGGGTGCTGGATGAGACACAGGGCACACACTGCAATCTGCTCTCAGATAAACAGCATTAGCACTTGTGTGTTCGTACAATGCTTGACATGACTTGCTGAATCTGACAGATCTAACCAAAGCCCACACATCCACTCATTCCTCACCAGCGTTTCTAGTGCCAGCTGTGGTCAGTCGCTGTTCCAGCTGGTGGAACTCGGCAGGGACCAAGACAAAGTCTCTCACAGGGCTCAGTCCATAATTCGAACCAACCTGGGTGCCTGGGGAACCTGACAGCTGAACACCAGAGGGGCAGTCCCACCCACCACTCCCAGCCAGCCCTGAGGACTCACAGTCCACCTGCCATAGCTCACCTCCTTTAGAAGAGGACACCATCAGACTGAAACGTTCATTGAGGTCATCATTGGCTTTGGGAATCTGCATGATCTTAATTTCTTGATTCCTCTGCATTTTCCACATTTTCTAAATGAGCACATGTGACTTATTGGAGCAGCATGAATTGTTCCATTAACTCCAACTACCAAGAGAGTCACTTTTTTGTTATTTTTCAATTAGTGGTTCAAATCCTGATCCGCATTACTAATAGGAGGCCTCTTATCAGCTTGGGAGATGCCCCTTATCATTATCCTGGGGTAGGGTGGGTGGGCAGAGAGTTCCCCTAGGCAGGCAAGCTGAAGTCCTTCCCCTATGGAGGGCAGGCCAAGCCACAGACAGCAAGAGCCAAGCCTACCACTGTCACTGTATGCTTGCTACAATAGGGTATTTTAGTGCCAAAATATCACCAGAGTGCACCTAATATGCAGAATTTAGAGCTCAGATTTGCATTGCCACACATAACTATTTCCCAGGAGATGATTAACTGTCACATGCCAACCCATAGCTGATTCTGGTCTGTCCCCTGATCTAGAACCTCCCCATCTCCTCCTAACTGGGTGCCCATGCTTCAGAAATCCCACAGCTTTCCCTTCAAGTACACACACAAAAAAAGGATCTGGTCATGCTGTTGGTCCTCCTCAACCACAGAATCCACATCTGCAGACTCAATCAACCACGGACCACATGTCTCAGAAAAAATTCTATGTATGCTGAACATATACAGATATTGCCATTATTTCCTAAATGTTCCAACATGACAGTTATTTACATTGTATTGGGAGTTAAGTAATGTTAGAGGCAATATACTGAGAGGATTGTGTGGGTTATACACAAACACTATGCTTTTTCTATGCAAGACTTGAGCACCTACAGATTTTATTATCTGGGGAGGTCTAGGAACCAGCCCCTCATAAATCCCAAGGGATAACTGTGCTCTTCCCCATCTAACAGAAGTTACAGTGACGAGAAGCCCTTCAGCACATCCAATGGGGCCACACCCTGGCTTGAAGATCCCCTTTTGAAGTTCTGAGGCACTTTGCTGATTCTAAGTGGAGACAGAAGTACTAATGTGATCTTTAAACAGTCACCCCACTACATTCCAGAGAATACATAGATAAAACACAATAAATTACCTTGAGTCTATTTCTCACCACCCAACAACAGACTGCTATGCATTTTCCTGTCAGGCAAAATCTTGTTTGAGTGCTTTTTTCTTACTGGGTAACTTGATGGTAAAACTACCTATTTGGGCAAATCTTAAAAATTAGAAATAAAATGGAATGGACCAAGGTAGTATGTCCTGATTAATTTAACAACAACAACAAAAAAATTAAAAATATAACCCTTTATCTCACTGGTATTGGTGTGTTTTCTTATGCCTCAACATTTTATAACTATCCACATATGATTCCAGAAAAGGAGAGGTTTCCTTAATCAGACTTTTCATCATGGGAAAAAACAGTGGAAAGTGTTTACAACTCACTTCAAGCCATGACCAGTATTTTTATCAGAATGAGGCAAAATGATCAGCAATTGTGGCCTCAATATTGCATGAGACTTATATCGTAGAATTCTAGTGCACTGCGGGGATTTTCGAGAGGGTCAGCAAGGGTTACCTCATCACACAGTGGGGAAACTGAGATCCACTATTGCCAATGCGCCAAGTCATTCTCCCAGCTCATCATTCTTCCACAACCCGCAAGGGGAGCTTGGTCCCCAATAACATAGGTGACAGGTGATGGGGCCCTTGAGAGGCATTGGGGTCACAAGAGATGCCACACTGATGGATTTCTGTTTTTTTTTCAAGGACGAGGCTGCATCTCTCAGGAACTGGATTAGTTACCAGAAGAGTGGGTTGTTTTTAAGTGAGTTTGACTTTCTAGGCTTGTTCTCTTGCTTCTGGCCTCATCTCTCTCACTTGTACTTAATCCACCATGATGCCCTCATCAGAAGCCAAGGCCAGTGGCTTGATCTTGGGCTTCCAGAACTGTGAGCTAAACAAACTTCTTTTCTTGATGAATTACCCAGCCTTGGGTATTTTGTTACAGCAAAATTGTAATTAGATAGTTAACAACTCTTATGTGCCAGCCTTAGGAAGGGAAGTCCAAGGATGAATAACTATAAACAGAGGAGTCACTGTCTTCCTTGAAGCTGGAACTAGCTCCCAGGTGTCCTCAATGCCAGGGCAAAGTTCCTTCCTTCCCAGGAAGCAGTGAACAGAATGGCTTCACTGAAGTGGAATGCCATTTGGTGTCTGACTGCATCAACAAATACCCACCCAACCCCATACCCAAGAGGTGAACTTGCCACCAAGGGGTCACTTATACATAGAGACATTAATAACCTCTGTTTGAAATAAGATCTGGGAAATCATTTCCAAAATCATACAAACGACGTTCAACCTAATGGCATTATCAAACGCCCATATGACTTTGAAGGCTTTCTCCTTCATTTCAAGCCACTGCTGAATTATCTATGCCCCAGAGCATGAAAATGCAGTGCATAAATCAAAAACAAGCCGGTTGTTTTTTTCTGTGCCATTGCAGAAATATCAATTTGCCACATCATTTAGCAGCAAAGAAGAAAACTCCAGATGGGATCGGGGGAAGCATGAGCAATGAGCCTGATAACTTGGGGGGAACTTGGAATTTCTGACCAAATTGAATTCCTGATAGTTCCAGGGAAAGCATGAGTCAGGAGAACTCCCCTAGAGTCTCTGTTTTTATTTCCATCAGATTTACCTTTAATTCTCTCCCTAAAACTGAACCCCTTGGCCTACATTCCCCAATGCCAACTTGTTTCCCTTGTTTATTATACAACTTATTAGTGTCTTCCCATAAAAACATAATCCAGATTCTGTATCTACATTGGCAAGCATGAATCGAAGATTTTTAACTGTACAGGAGAAAATCTGTCTACATGCACACACACACACATACACACACACACACACACACACACACACACACACACACACACACCAGATGGAGGAAGCTTCTTTGGAGAAGCCCTTAGGGTCAGAAGAGCAGGGTCTGGGTGCAAGTCTCACATAAGATCCAAATCACTCCCACACCCAGTGACTCACAGAGGAAGGAGCTGGGCTATGTCACCCACAGCGCTTCCCTCCTAACACAGAGGCTCTTCTCCACTGGACAGGATCCTCCACCGTCTTCTATCTACTTCCTGTTGATTCATCTCCTTATCATTTAGTTTGTGAGTCATTCATTCATCATGGCAACCATCCACTGAAACTCCACTTCACCTCTAGATGGCTTCAGTTCCTATGTCACCAGCCACAGGCAGCTCTGAGGTCCTAACACTCTCTCTTTGACTTACTATGTCCCTTGATTAAAAAAAAAAAAAAAAAAAAAAAACATCATACTAGTGCTTGGGGCTTTTTTTTTTTGCATTATTTCTCTAATATATATTTGTGTTGTAGGTGTACACAATACTTTTGTTATTTTATTTATTTTTATGCAGTGCTGAGGATCAAACCCAGTGCCTCACACATGCTAGGCAAGTTCTATACCACTGAGCTACAACCACAGCCCTGCATTATTTCTTAATTGCTTTATTATATTTGCCTGGACTCTTATCTAAGCCTTGAACCCCTTCTCTAAAGAGTCAAAAGTCCTAGTTCCCCATCCCAATTTCCTCTCAACTACTCCCAACTAGTCTGAGCAGTGATTCTTCATTTTCATATATATATATATATATATATATATATAAATGGGAGATTCCTAAAATAGCTCCCAGCCCTAATAATGTGTAGGTCTAATATTTTATTTATCACTTAGATAAATGATTAGAATGTCATTTCAATGATTAGAATAATTGTAGTACATTGCAGGTGATGTTCCAGATGATGATTCACAGAGGTCATTGAGGTTGTGTTTTTGGAAGTGGCCAGAATTTCAGTGTTTAAAAACAGGTGCCTTTGGAAATGTCCCTCAGACTTTTGCTAGCAAGCTAAGAGCTTCAGAAGTCTTTCCCCCTGAAATCTTGGGAGAAGATGATATAAATATAGCTTTATATTTACTGGAAACAAAAGTCCTCCTAAAAATCCATTTTCAAAGTTTATGTTTTCAAACCACCAAGAAGCAATTCTCTTACCTATGAAGGGCAGTCTCTTGTCTCTTTGAATGAAGGGAAACATACCCATCATGTTATGGCCCAATTTAAGAAGAAAGAAATGGAACAATTAACAGTTTCAATTTGCAATTTAGAAAGAAAGGGTAAGATCTGATCAGGCTGACGTGTTCCTCATTTTCTGCTTGAAGAAAAAATAAAGGGTACTTATGAGAACTGTCCTCTGTTATTAAAATGAGATGATTGCCTCAGCCCTTCTAAGATGTTTTGTAATATTAATTTTTCCCTAATGACATTTTTAATATAGTCTGTGATAAATCACTGCCCCAGTCCTGCTCTTGGCAGAGTCGATGTATGGGACCGTAATAAGCATGACCCCTCTGTCTCTTACACAGATTGAAGTCATTCATTACCCAAGGCTGTGGCCAATCTGCATCTCTGGTCCACAAGCAGTTTTTCTCCAGCTGTTGCCTAAATTTGCCCTTACAACTATTTCTATCAATTCTGGAGATGTGTATATGACAATCTAATTTTGCAGGTAAGGGAGTAAGGAGGGGTTTTGTGCACCCAACCAGAGGAGGCTGGATCAGGCCACAGGCAGCTCCTGGGCAGGGGGTCATACTCACGGTTTTCAGAATGTGCACCTCCCCCACTTACCACATTAGCCTAAATGTTAGCTGAATTTGGAAGTAATCCTACTCCCTACTTTATCTTTTGTCAACACCAAGCAATTTTGATGGTTCTGTAAAACTAAGGCTTTGAAATTCCCCTTCAAAAAGAAAAAAAAAACTTGAATAACCTTGAATAGACTCTGTTGCTCTGATTATAACCTATTAATTCTCTACCAGATTAAGGAAGAGAGCAGAAATGAAGAGACAGAGAATACTAGACAGCCCCCAAATCACTTGCACTTAATCAGACATGATCTGCTGGCCATTCTTATGCAAAAGGTATAGGAACACTAGAAATCATTTTACTTGTGATTTCATGATTTTATTTATGCACTCATCAACAGGTAGCCATTGCTAGGTATCAGTCTGAGCAGAGAAATGCCTGCATGACTTGCTCAGAGGATATCCCATCAGTAAGCGCCAGGAGATCTCTCTCCTGTTCACCACTGTATCGCCAGCCCAGCCTAGTGTGCACAGGGGGTATGTCTGACCAGACAGATACTGGGACACAGAGAAGGAACAAGAAAATTAATGTAGACAGAAGCCAAGTTCTGTCTGAGAAAATATTCAATCCAGAGTAGGGGCTCAGCAAAAGCTAGCTGTTTATACATGTAGTGGAATAACTGTGATTTATTTCCAAAGCATTGACTACACTGTAGGATTTATTTGTGTTCAGATTGGATAAAAATATCTTAACACATTTTATGATTCTATTGATATTTGCTTAGAGGAAAATGAACAGTTGTTAGCAGCTTCTCATTTTCATTACATGTATTTGTGTGTGTACAAATATGCTTTTTGGCAAAGGCACTTGACTAGTCCCACTTCTAGGGAAGCTACAGAAAATGTAGAAAGGAGAGAAAGAGAAACAGAAAGACTAGTGCCTAAAGCCACAGAGGTTGCGGTCCTGCCCTATGGGTTGCAGGGCAGGAAGCTGCAGGGGTGATTTTTATTGTGTTTAGGATGAATTCTCAGGACACCACCCATTCCACGGGCATCTGTCACAGGTCTGCCGTGGTGAAGGCAGTGGGTTGAAAGGAACCCACCTCACACTCAGAGCACCTGCAGCCAAGAGGCCAAGACAGTGGTGGCGAAAGGGCTTGAGGAGGAAGGCACCAACATGGCTCCCAGGACCAGCACCCGCCTAGCCTGGCCTGACCAGAGAAGGGTTTCCAGACGAGGTGATGCTCAGCTCTGTTCTGTAAAGACCAGAATTGAGTGAAATAAAAAGGAGCCAAGCAGGAGCAAAGAAGCACACAAAATAGAAGAGTATTCCACAATTAAACACAGCACTTGGAAAACAGCAGATGGTCCACCTGGACCAACCTCTGGGAAAGGGAAGCCATGCTGGACACCCAGATGGTAGCATGGTGGGGAGGACCTGGCTGCTGTGCTTAGGAGCCAGCTCTGACCTGAAGGCAGCAGGACATTTCACACCCACACTGAGCACTGAAGTTTGAAATTTAAGCAGCCCCCAAGGGCCCTATCCTGAAGGCTTGATGGACAGCCTATAGAGCTATTGGGCACTGGGGGAACCTCAGGAGGTGGGACCTAGTGGAAGTCTGGTCACCAATGGCATGCCCTTGAAGGGGATGTTGGGACCCTAGACCCTCCTCCCTCTCTTAACTTCCCGGCTGCCATGGAGTGAGCAGTTTTGCTCCCACATGTTCCCTGCCATAATGTCCTTCCCAGCACAGGCCCAAAGCAGTGGAGTCAAGCAACCATAGACTGCAACCTCCAAAACTGAGGCAGAAAAAAAAAATCCTTTAAATTGATTATCTCCGGTATTCTGTTACAATGATGAAAAGCTGGCTAACCCACTGAGATTAACAAAAATGCAGATACGTCCAGTAGGGGGTCAAGACCTACAAAACAAGCCCGCCCCCCCAGAGCACAGGTGCAGGCCATTAAAACAGTCCTTCAGGAAGAGTCTAGAATCTAGGTACTCAGGATGGTTCAGCCTTTGACACAACACACTGCCACAGGCTTCCTCACAGAACAACCTCTAAGGACCTAGGCTCTCCTGAACCCTCAGGAATAGAATCTTTTTACCTTTCTACTCAGAAGGCAGAGAAAGCACTCAAATCCCCAGAGGCATGTGCCCAGCAGACTTCAAGGCATCCCCATAGTGAGACCCAATGCTCCCCACAAACTCGGCTAAAACAAACCCATCAGCAGGGTCCCTGCTGTTCGCATGTGTGGTAAACATGTTCAAGGCAAGACCCAGCATCCTGCCTTATCAAAGGGCAGAAAGTCATGGTGAAAGAGTAAAGGCACAAGGAGAGCCAGAAAGCAAAAAATCTTCTTAAGGAACACATTTGAATAATAAAAGAATTGAAAGGCTAGAACCAAAAAATAATCCAGAGCTCACTCATCTAGCAAACACCATGGGAGCCCGTGAAGTGGCAATGTGGAGGATACCAAGGTGAACAGGAGTGGCCAGCCTTCACCTTCCTTACAGTCCAGGAAGTACCTGCTGCTAGAGGAGCACAGCCCCAGAGCACTGGAAAACAAGTGAGAAGGAACTGCCCCCAGCAGGGGGCAGCAGGAGGCCTCCCTGGAGAGGAGACCCTGGAAAGCTCTGCCCAGCCCTTGCTCCAGCTGGAGTGGGATGGGGTTGCCTGGAAGGCTGCTTAAGCCAGAGCTGGCCCTACCCTCAGAGCTTCCAGTTGAGTAGATCTGCAGTGAGGCCCCCAATTTGCATTTCTAACAAGTCACCTGTTAGTACTGAGTCTGCTGGGCCAGGGACCAAATTTTCAAAACCTGTGCATCAGGGAAAGTTAGGACTTGAGTGAAAGAGATGAGGTTGTGGGGATCCCACAAAGAGGAAGCCATGTAACAAAGGTACCTGGTGAGGAAAGCTAGGACACATCCTAGCTGCAGTCGAGCATGGGGTAGGATATGAGGCACATGATAATAAGGTACCATCAGACAAAACCTTGGAGAACCAATTACCCAACCCACTCCAGTTAGCTGAGCGCAATTGTGCTCAAACACAGAGGTTTTCACCATAAAGCAATGACCACCTGGCCTCCCTAACCCTCTACTCACCAGTTCTCCCACTACCTGAACTGAAACGGCCATTAGTACCAAACCATTCAGTTGTCAGGGGCCTAACTGATCCCTTCCCTCTAAATAAAAAAAGAGTTGCAAAATCCCTTTAGTCGAGTGGATGCAAGGCCGAGAATCTCCCAAAAGGAGTTTTAACAAAATGTACAAAGTTTCTGTTTTGCCTTAAAAAAAAAATAGAAAAGAAAACTCAACCCAGATAAATGTTAGTATGAGCAAGGCAAGTTTACAACACTTTGTCAGAGGTTACATGTTGAATTGTATTCCCCACCCCCACAGATTGAAGCCAGGTTGAAGTCCTAGACCCCAGTACCTAGAATGTGGCCTTATCTGGAAACAGGGTCTTTATAATCAAGTAAAGATGAGGTCACTCCAGTAGGCCTTAATTCACTATGATTGGTGTCCTTACAGAAAGGAAATCTGGGCACAGGGAAGAGGCTACGAAGACTCATGGGGAGGGTGGCATGTGAGACAGAGGCCTGGAGCTGCACCTCAAACCGAGGAACACCACGAGTTGCCGGCCAAGCCGAGGAGCTACAAGAGAGAGAAAACCAAGGGTTGTTCTTGTGCATTTCAGAGAACACAGCCCTACCAAAACCTTGATCTCAAACTTCTGGCCTCTACAACTGTGGACTTTGTAATCAGACAACAGTGCTTATTCTGAAACCATAATGGCATGGAAAGTGTGTTCTGTATTATTTTGGGCAATTCCTCAGATGATACACATTAAATTAGCTGTTCCCACCCACACTATGAGGAGGCCAATTAATTGTGCAATGGCACCTGCCAACTTCAAGACTTGTGTAGCAGCCAGTCAATCTGGCCGTAGACTTTGTTCCTTCTGCATACCTCTCTGGCTCTGGATTGATGGATACTTGACCACAGGCCTGTGCTAGTAATTAATAAGTAGGCAGGAGCCACTTTGAGTACCAACTGGCTATGTGTGGAGAAGCTCTATAAAGATCACCTGAAATCACTAGAGTAAGGGTTTTCCCCTCTCAACATTTTAAAGTCAGAATAAGAAGCCACGATAATTACATGTTTCATGGCAGTAGAGGGGTGACGATGGAGACTCCACTGGTTTATGGTACCTGAACAGTAATGTCACCTATGAGGAGGACACATCCACCCACACACCCTAGAGAGAAGGGAGCAGGGCCTACCGTGAAGTGGATGAGCATGATCAGGGCTGGAGAAGGGTGTGCATGTCAACAGAGAAGGCCCAGATGGGCAGGAAAACCCAGCCACATTGTCATTAATCTTCACCTCAAAGATCTTAACTGTGTTTAGCAACTTACTCCCCTAGTGCTTTCTTAATCCCTTCTTCCACTGAAAGGAGAGAAAAACTGACATTCCTCACACAGTCCCTAGAGCTGCTCAGCCAGGGGTCTGATGCCTACAGACAGAAGGATGACGCCCCCTCCCACTCCTGGTCACCATGGCAAAGGAAGGGTGAGGGTGGAGAGAAGAAACATGAACAAGGCACTGCACAGGAAGCAAGGTAGACTTGAGAGTGGATCTCGAGGTCCTGGGTAGAGATGAACTGAAAGAAGGGACAGGTGAGGGATCTCATCACCTCACAAGCAACTCTGGACTACCCTTCATTATGCTTGTTGAAAAGGAAAACCTTGGAAGTACTTTATGGTACATTAAGTTTGGCATCTTCCTTTCAAAGAATCCTAATTTCCACCACCTGCCCAGAATAGCTGGCTGCACCTTCATGCCCCCCTAATGACTGGTGAGCCCTCACAATGGTCCTCCCTGTTGGGGGTGAGGTTGATTATTGCTTTTTCACACTGGTTTCATGGGCCTCGTTTGCCTGCAACCTCCAACCTCCCCCTAATAGGGGGCAAAGCTTCAAAGACAGCAGGACAAGTGCTGTAAAGGTCGGAGCCCAAGGAATCTGTCCCGAGGGGCCAGAAAGTGTCGTGTAACCACTCCTGTGCAGCCAGACTGCAATATCTAGAGCCAGAACCAGGTGCATCTGTGTTTCATTAAAGGTGCCTTAGTAAGGTTCACGTAGCCCATGCTTGTTCTGGAGATCGAGTAGAAGCATTTCAGTGGGAACCTGCCAGTTAAATGAGGTCTGTGGAAGCCAGCGTCTTTCCCTCATGGCTCAGCTACCCTCATTTTCCCCCTCTGAGGGATCCTGACTGGTCAGGTCAGTAGAGGAGGTAGGAGCAGCTTGGCCTTCTGTGCAGGACTCCCAAGCAGGTAGCAAGGGGAGATTAAATCTGCCTACAAAATGCATCACACCAGTACCACAATGATTAGAGAGTTTGGAAAGTCTCCGACAAGTTAGGTGCTTCACATTCTGTTTGCAATGGTATTAAAATGATTTCTAAACTGACCAGGTGATTCTAATGTAAGAAAATAGAGCAGCTTTTGTGATCCAAATTGAAAGGACAGATTATATTTTGAAATAGGGAGTAGGACACTTTATCAGGCAGGCCAGCAGCTCTGCAAGGTGGATCACACATTATCACTGTTCTGAATTTTACTTTTGGAATAGAATGATGTCCTTGAAGGATTTAGCCTTGAATGAGCATGAAATCACCTGACCCCAGCCCTGCAAGTGTTCCCTTGGGGTTTTTTCTTGAACCTTTCTGTAGTGTCAAGGTATTAGTGTCATCCTGGATGGACCTCCACATTGTTCCAGACTTCTATGAACTTTAAACTGCATGAGGTCAATGCACTAGGGAATGCAGTCCTAGGAATCTAGGCTGTTCCTCAGATTGCCGTTGATTGAATGAGTCTATTGCTTGACACCTGTCCCCACTCTGCCTCCCAGTTGGTCTTGTTGAAGTTAGCCACAATTTAGTGAGTGAGTATTGGAATAAGCTCTGTGCATGCATCCCATCACCTACCAACAGCCTCTAGCTGTGCTAATGCTTCCAAGAATGAGTATAAGGATCACTGATTTTTCATCATTTTATAAAGGAACATATAAAGTAAGTCTAGTTGGGATACTGGACCTAACTCCTGAGACATCTCCTAGAAATCTAATCCTTAACGGGGCACAGGGGTGCACATTTGTAATCCCAGAGACTCCAGAGGCTGAGACAGGAGCATCACAAGTTCAAGGCTGGCCTCAGAAACTTAGTGAGACGCTCAGCAACTCAGCAAGGCCCTGCTTCAAAATAAAAATTAAAAATTAAAAAATCTGGGGAATGTGGCTCAGTGGTAAAGCACCCTCAGGTTCAATACCCAGTACCAAAAAATAAAAAATAAAAAAACTTATATAGTTCATATATGCAATCAATCATGTGTATGTCCTTGAAGAAAAAGTGTCTCAGGGCTGAGTTTGAGCCCATAAAGGAAAGAACCTGCACAGCAAGGTTTAGAAACCACACTTTGGAGCTAGCCCTGGGCAGGTATCAGTGACAGTGCTCAGCAAGGGAGTGCTCACTGTCCAAGACCCTGGGGATGCCAGGAGCCGATGCCCTCAAGTGCCCCATTAATGAAGCCGGGTAAGAAAGAGTCATAGCACAAAGCTGTAAATCCTATGAGGGAGTAAATGCCATCTGAGACCCAGCCCTGGGCGTCTGAACCAGATCGGGCCAGGAAGCCACATCCCCTCTCAAAGACAGCAGAGCCCAGCACTAGTCCAAGGCTGTCTGCCCCTCCCCCCCGTGTCACCAGTACCCCGGGAAGATGGAGCTATGTGTTTTCTTTCATTATAAAGAAAGAGAATTGGAGATCCTTGTTGTATAGTCTCAGTGCTTTGACCCCTAGCTGAAGAAAATGTTTCAAATGACAAAATATCAAGCTAAATATACTCAGATGACTATTTGGGGACATGGGTGGCTCACCTTGCTGGTGAGGAATGCGCCCATCCATCCCTCGGTCTCCCAAGGTGCCGTCATAGGCTGACTTCAGGCTCTGACCTAGGGTAGCCAAAGTGTGTACCTTTTAACTATAACAAAGACATAAGAAATAAGCCTACAAAACTCCAACCTCCTCAGGAAAACATGCAGAGACAGGTGAATGGCAAGGTGCCTAAATAGCTATAGAAATCAGATGGAACCATGACTACTTCTCATTTCCCCTGAAATCCCACCAGGGAGCCCAAAGGACAGTACAGTGACTAAAGTCTTGGGATTCGTCAGGAAGAGACCTCTGGGATGGGATTCTCTGAGGACCAGACGGGGCTCTAAATCAACTGGTCTCAGGAATCAGGTTTAAGGTTTTCTTGGATTTTAATTCCAACACCAATTGTACAGCGACTTCCCACCAAAGCTCAGAACCAGAGTTCAGGGCCCTCCAGGGCATCAGCTCTTCACTGCTTGGCCCAGCCTCGTGCCAGGCACTCAATGCAGAATCTCTCACCGAATCCTGACACCAGGAGAATGAGCTCATTTTACTGAAGAGAACCACAATTCTGAAAAAGTGACTTACCCAAATCCCATCACCCACAGATGGCAAGCTGGGACACTTACTCCAGTATGCCAAGCTCCCGGGCAGGACTTCGGCAGTCCTACACTTTGGAGCTAGCCCTGGGGCAGGTACCAGGGACAGTGCTCAGCACAGGGAGTGTTCACTGTCCAAGACCCTGGGGATGCCAGGAGCCGCTACCAAGCGGAGTCAGTGTGACATCCAGCAAACCCTGGCGGCCCCTCGTCAGGGGAAAGGACCAGCATTTTCCTGGGCCCTGGGGGCTTCTAATGGGAGGCAGCTGCAGACTGTGAGAATCCCCTTTCCAAGGCCTTTCACCTGATGTGAAGGGTGCACACCTGAGACCAGGCCGTCCTTCTGGGTATAAAGAAGCCCTCTGGGCCAAGGGGACGGGCTTCTGGGAGAGTAGCGGTGGGGCTCGTGGCAGCCAAGCTCTGGGTAGCGCCATGCAGCTGCTGCAAACCTTCTGGCTCTGCTTTCCATTGTCTCTTGCTTTGAGTGACCAGCATGAGGTGCCAGGCGATCCTGGGGTCCTCCGCTGTGGGCTGCAGGGTTTTCAGTTCTTCGTAAACCTCACCGACCAAGAAGTGACCCCTGTGCTGACAGCATGGGGTAAGGGCAGCGACTCTCTCCACCTGCCTCACCTCCGTGAACTCCACGGCCCCTGATGCAGAACATCAGCCTAAGAGCCCCTTCCGAAGCTGTGGCCCTTGAACACCTCCCATTGGCAGCACCCCTGGGGTCCAGTGGCAGGCCAGGCACTGGTGACTAGGATGATTGACCTCTAGTGCTTTCACCTCCCCTTTCCCCAGATAAGCAGGGGTCACCGCACAGACTGCAGAATGACTCCAGCTGTGGCACCTGGGTCAAGGAGGGCCCTGGCAACTCCGTGGCACTGGAAGCAACCTACAGTGGCTGCTACGCCACTGAGTGGGTGAGTAAGACCCGGCCGCCAGGGACCAGAGATCTCCTCCCACAACCAGGCAGGCTGACTCCCCTTGGGCCTGTTCCTTCCAGGGATCCCAATATGTCATGCCTGTCGGAGTGGAAGGGATAGGTACTTCTGGATTCAAGGTGCTATTGAAGAGGAGGCTGCTCAGGTGTCCTGTGGACCATCCAGGTAATGGCGGGAAGGAGTCAGGATCTGGGTGGGGTGCCGCTGTTGCAAAATGCCTGTGGCCATTCTACCCGCTCTATGCAGCCACTCTCATAAACCACTGCTTCTCCAGCCCTCACCTCCCTTGGGCTGGCACCCTGGTGAGGACTTGGAGTGTTATCCCACCTGATCTGGTGGTTTGGTCCCTGCAGTAAGCCTGCCCAGGGGCCTGTCACTGAGTAGCAGAGCTTGACTTCAAGCAAGAATTAGCCCAGGACCAGGAGATCCTCACCCAGTAAACGGGGCCTAAGGGATTTAGCAAACACCTGGGAAAGACTAGGACTCATCTCCCACCACAGTGGACCTATTTGATCATTGAACTAGGGAATTGTCAGAGACAATGACGCTAAAGTTCAGAAAGCATTGCCTGGCCAGCTGAGAGCCTGTCTCGCTATCAGCCAGTGGAACTGGACCACACTTTCCACTACCTGCTCCTCAGAACAGTCTGGAGGCGTGAGACAGTGAGGAGTCAGACACCATCAAACCAGGCCTATGTTCTAAAAGATCTTCAGGTAGCTCCTATTTTAGGAAGGAAGGGGAGGGCTGTTACCTGGAAGCAGGAAGGAGACCCCTTGCTCCTCTGGTCTTGCCATTGTTCCCACCTAGAGGGTGCTCGGGAGGCCCCACAGGGGGCTTGACTTAATGTGTACTTGACAGCTCAGACTTAATCTAATCTGTAACGTGGACAGACCTACTGCAGTCCTCTGTAGGTCTGGGAACTGGCTGTTGAGGCTCTGTAACAGTGACGATCTGCCAGCTACAGCTACTCTCCTCTCAACACCCATCCCCAGACGCTCTGGATGCCGCCCTGTGTGACTCTGTACCAGTGAGGGACAGACTGCCCTGTGCTCCTTCACCCATCTCTCGAGGAGACTGCGAGGTGCTGGGCTGCTGCTATGGCTTGGACAAGGAAGAGGCGGGCTCCTGTTACTATGGAAACACAGGTGAGTGAGTGAACTGTCTCTGAAGCCCAGGGTACAGGCTTGCAGAGGCGGCAAACACTGACGGTGCAGGAGGCTGAAGTAAGGCCAAGCCTCCTAGGGCTCTGGGACCCTGCCAAGCACTCTGTCAGCCTCCATCATCGATTCTCCCAGACTCCAAGCCACAGCAAATACTCGGGGACCTCAAGGAACAAAGTCAGGTACTCGTTAATAGATGGAGACTTCATCTTTGCCCAGGGAATGGCCACGTTGGTGGCTGATGGTCAGATTGTTCAGAGAGCCTTTTTTCAAAAAGTGTTTCTCCAGACCCCAAATCATGCTCTAAGGTTTTGAAATCCAAAGAGTCTTCTCGGTAAGCCTCTCTCAGATCTGAATTCTGGGAAGATGGGGTACCATCCCAGGCTCACAAAGCTGCCACAAGGCAGTTAGACCCTGGCCTCAGGCCACAGTGGCCAGGCACGACTCAAGCCCTGCTCTTCCCTGGGCCTCCTGTGGGCTGTGACACATAAACTGCCCTGAATTGGTCCAATCATGGAAGTAACGACCAATCCTCACAGCTGTTCCGGTGTTTCAGTGACCTCACAGTGTACCCAAGAGGGCCACTTCTCCATCGCTGTGTCCCGGAACTTGGCCTCACCTCCACTGCGCTTGGATTCTGTGTACCTGGCCTTCGGGAATGACAGCGACTGTAACCCCGTGACCACAACTCATGCCTTTCTCCTGTTCCAGTTCCCGTTTACTTCCTGTGGCACCACAAGACGGGTAAGAACTGCCACCTTGGGCTCTTCTCCTGGTTCTAGAAATCGAGGGCCATGATTGACAGCTGGAATGTCCTGGCCAGGAAGGACAGTCCTGACTCCTGGTGTTCAGGATGGTCTCTAGGGCCAGAAGAAAGACACCTCTGAGATGATTGAGGCTTCCCCTGGGCATCAGTAATGCCATCCTGGCTGTGATCCAAGCTACTGAGAAGAGAAATGAGGAACAGGCTCCTCCGGCTGCTCCATTCTGCAGTGAACTGTGCCTTCCAGATCAGTCACTGCCAGGAGCTCCCGCCTCTGCTCAGGGCAGGAAGTGTCACAGGTCAGGGACTAGGTCAGGGAAGTGGTGGGAATGACAGACTCCTCTTCACCCTCTCCTCAGATTGCTGGGGACAAGGTGGTGTATGAGAACGAGCTGGTGGCCACTCGAGATGTGAGAACCTGGGGCCATGGCTCTATCACCCGCGACAGCATCTTCAGGTAAGGTCTTGGTTACCTAAGGGTCTCTGACCAGAGTGACTTCCCTCAGTTCATAACACGGATCAAGGGTGAGCCCCAAGTCCACAGAGGAACCCTCATCAACAGCAGAGGGTCAGTGCCTCTTTCTGCCAGTTGTGGTGACCATTAAAGTCCACCTGCCTCACTGCACCAACTTGATCTCAGTCCTCACCTGGGCTCCAATCTTTAATGTCATGTTAGCCTTCTCCCTTCTTCCATTGTCCAAGTTGGAGCCAAGAGTGTCCCTTTGAGATCTTTCCTCAGCCATACCTCATGCTTTAAGTAGCTTGGTCTTCTATAGTGTGAAGGTACCGTGGCCATAACTCTGAGCCTGGGTGGAAATGACTCCTACTCCCCTACCCTCCTACTTGCCCTCTGACACTTGGCCCCTGACCCACTGTGCCCCAGCCTCAGGGGAGCTCCAAAGAGCCATAAGCACTTTCCTGTCCCCAGCTTTGCTCTGAGTTGGGTGTTCCTCTCACTCCTGCACCCCTCAACTGTCACTTCTGCTCTCGTGTCAAGATGTTCCCCGACCACCTTCTCTACAGTAGGCACCTGCTCCTCAAGGTGTTTTCTTGTATGATTCTTGCCTCCAACTTGCACTGGTCCTTGTTACATATTGGTCACTCTGACTAAAATACAACTCCCACAGGGTAGGAACCACGTCTGTCACACTGGAGTTTGTGTAGTCCCTAGTACTGGGTGGCCTTTAGGAATTAAAATGAAGGGAGGTATGGCCAGCCCCTCAAACTAGCGAAAATCTTTTTTTTTTTACTCAGGCTTCGAGTCAGCTGCCGCTACTCCATAAACAGCAACACGTTCCCCGTTAACGTCCAGGTTTTCCCTCTCCCACCGCCCCTTGCTAAGGCCCAGCCGGGAGCCCTCACTCTGGAACTTCAGATTGCCAAGGGTAAGACCCTCCTGCCTGGAGTACCTGTCCTGCAACCAGTTCCTTTGCGGTTCTGGGCCTGGAAAGGCTAATGTGGTAACAAGATGGTTACACAGTGTTCAGGGGGGTGACAGGCTGTGACTTACAGGTTCCTAGCTGTCTGCACCACTCTAACTCCTTACTCTGGCTCTGTGCAGATGAGAACTATGGCTCCTACTACGCTGCTTGGGACTACCCAGTGGTGAAGCTGCTCCGGGAGCCCATTCATGTGGAGGTCTCCATCCTGCACAGGACAGACCCCAATCTGGGGCTGCTCCTGTGGCAGTGCTGGGCCACACCCAGCCCCAGCCCCCAGCAGCAGCCTCAGTGGCCCATACTGGTGAAAGGGTAAGTGGTTCTCTTGTATGTAGGCACTAGTCCCCTGAAGCCTGTCCTGACCACGCGGCCTCCTGGTCCAGGTGCCCCTATGCAGGAGACAATTACCAAACCCGACTGATGCCCATCCAGAAGGTCCCCAGCCTGCCATTCCCCTCCCACCACCAGCGCTTCAGCATTTCCACCTTCAGCTTCGTGGACTCGGCGAGGACTAAGGAGGCTCTTGGGGGACAGGTTCGATGCTCCTTTCCATGCCACTTGGCAGGTCTCTGACCCCTCGCCTTGGAACTGTCCCCATCCTGCCCTCCCCAGCCAGGCTAGCTCTTTGATGCTGCCTGCTAGTCCTGCCTGAACAGCCCTGGATACCAGAGACATGAATGGTGGCTGTCACATGGGCCCTAGTTCTTCAGGGCTGTGGTAACATCAGCTGGGACATATCAAGTTGTGCTGACAACTACCTCTCTGAATCCTTCCTGGGGAGATGAAGTGGGTTGAGATGTCTGACACGGTGGCACTGCACCATGACCAGAGTTCTTTTGGCCTCCAGGTGTACCTGCACTGCAGTGCGTCAGTGTGCCAGCCTGCAGGGACCCCAGCCTGTATGGTGACCTGTCCTGTCGTAAGGGGTGAGTATGTCATCTATACTAGTGGACACACACAAATGGATCATGATCCCAACTCCCAACAGTTCTTGGCCCATGGCCAGGACTCTCATCAATAAAACCTCTCTAGGTACCAACTGCAGTATCATAACCCAGAGACAGCCAACTTTCTGGAATGTCAGGCCCTTTAAAATAGAAGCAATAAACTCTCAACCTGAGCTCTTTCCCAAATGAGCTTTAAAACCAGGAGGCAAACCAGTCCATGGCCCACACCTGGCTCAACTCCACAAAACACACCTGGCCAGGTAATAAATGTCAATCTCTATGCCCACCTGAGGGCACTTCTGGTGATGTGGTCTAAAGACCCTTAGCTGGAATGATTGTAAACTTGCACCATCCCCTGTCGGGCAGACCCTGTGCTGCTGTAGCGTGCTTGCTTCCACAGGTATGATCTGGTATCTATCTCTTCCTTGACTTGGGATTCATAACCCTTAAAGCTCTAAGTCACTTCTAGCAATCAGAAAACACGAAACACTCATAGTAACTAACTGGTAGTTACAGGGCAGGGCATTATGTTAAGTGCTTTCCATTCAACCTGATGTACGTTAGTCCTACTCCTAAAGGACTAAACCACCTTAGATTGACTTCAGCTGACAGGTTAAAGCATTTCTGCTCTTACTTCCTATTTCAACAGTTAAATACCCTTCCCTATGATATCAAGACAACTGAATTATAAAGGGGTTACTGTCGGTGACACTTCTGGAAAAGGATAATTTGAGAAGTGTTCCTAACATCAGGACTTCTATGCCCTGATTCTGGTGAAACTGAGGCAAGAGCATTAGATCCAAAGCGTCAGACCTGCACAAATTGCTAACGTGAAGCCCTTATAAGGCTGGTAAAGAGCTCTGCCTGTGGCCCCTTGGTTTGTGTCCTAACACTCCCTACCCCTGCTCTGTGTGTACAAAAATTAAAATTCTAACGCTCCTGGCTCTCATGTCTCTAACAGGAAGAAGAACTGACCTCTATCAGAACAGTACTGCCAGCATCTCCAGCAATGGCCCCATGTTGCTTCTCCAAGCCTCTAAGGACCCTTTGGAAAAGTCCAATATACACTTAAGTGAGTGGGAGGACACTTAACCAGCCACCTGAACCTGCAGATGAGAGCTCCTTCCTCTCCCTCCTGTCTCTGACCATCCCCTTACTGCCATCCCTTTACCAAGGACGATGGTGGGTCTTCATCAGGACAGACTTCTGTGGCACTCACTGATTACCTCTCCATCCCCAGGTGCTCCAGTAGATCCCAAGGCTCTGTGGGTGGCAGGACTTTCTGGCATCCTCGTCGTCGGAGCCTTGTTGGTATTCTACTTGGCAATCAGGAGACAGAGATGAGCTCCTCAGACCAAATGTGTCAAATAAAGCCAGACTGCCCTGCCATGTGTGCTGAGCTTGTCACTTGATCGGCCAATTCTAGGCTAATTCTTAACTGCTCTTAATCTCATCCTACCAGCCTGGGGTGGTGTCTCACCTGAGAAAGGCTCAGATACAGGAGTATCTTTCTGAACAGAACAAACATTTTTTTATAGCATTTCAAGGCTGATAATTCAAGGTATGGGTGTGTGTGTGTGTGCACCAAGTATCTCGGGGCTTAACAGGCTGTAAAGACTCAAAGGGGAATAGAACAAAGCTCTTCCATTAGACAAGAACAACCAAATGAGGGTAGGATTAGTTCACGGCTTACCAGGGATTTTCCTACACCACTGGTTCTCGACTTAAGTGAGCACCAGGGTCACGGGAGGGCCGAGGGGAAAGCATTTCTGGTCCCTCCCTGGAGTTTGATGCAGGATATCTGGGTGGAGGTTTTGCCTTGCATTTCTAAGCACTTCTCAGCTGTTGCTGGTCCCATTCTGAGCAATAGACTTTGAAAACCAGGATCTGGAGTCATGACAAAGGAGGATTGGGCAACTAGAGGTGGCTTAGTCGCTTAACCCAGAACTGACAGTGGCTTCCTAGTTGAGTAGGCCCTAGGCTGGGATGAAACGGGATGTGTGAAGATTGGTGTCCTGTTTGAGGAACTTTCTAGTAACTGATGCTGTTAGTCATACTCCAGGGCACGCACACTTCAAACCACTGGTAGGCGGGGAATGGCTACTGCCTGTGCTCTACTCTCGGGCACTGCCTGGTCTCCCTGTGACAGCAGCTATCCTTGGTGCTGTGTCTAAGGTATGTGGGTCTCAGACCACCTAATCGGTGGCATTCATCCCCATTGTCTAGACTCTAGGATAGATACCAATATTACTTGGTCAACAAAGAGTTGAGCTGGAACTTGAACTTCAGTCTAATTCCAGGATTTGTTCTTAATCCATGTGGTGCTGAAGGTACCTGGTGCTCCCAGGGCGCCAGTTTCCCATGCCAGGAACAGGCTCAGCTTGACAGGGCCAGATGCTCAAGGAGACGCGGCTGCATTTCATGCCAAGATCTGACACCCTGTGCTGGGGGCTGAGCCCCTCACAGGGAAAGCAGTGGTCTCTGATTGCAGCAGAGGCCATGAATAACTTGGTCATGATGCAACTGTGACTCACAGTGGATGTCACAAATCCATGAAATGTATTTAGTACATCAAAAATTTCAACATAATAGGGGCTGGGGTTGTAGCTCAGTGGTCAGTGCTTGCCTAGCATGTGTGAGGCATTGGGTTCAATTCTCAGCACCACATATAAATAAAAAACTAAAGATCCATCAAAAAATTTAATTTCAAACATTTTTAAATTAAAAATTTCAAATTATTAAATTTTAAAACACAATAAATTCAAGGTTTTTGTCTTCATATTCAGCCTGTGAAAGCCAGTACATTTTAGCTGTTGCAGTCTTATATTGTAAACATCAGAAATACTGTATAATTTTCAACTGCTTCCCTATAGCCAACCATACTTTCCAATAACTATATGTATGTCTTTACATGAAGGAAGTTCGATCCTTTTACTAACCACCTTTTAGGTGCTCCACAGCAGCACTGCCTAGGACCTGGCATCCATGAGTCTAAAGTCCACTCCAAACAAGTATAAGAAGGTCCATCTGATGGGCAGCTCGTAGCGGGGCCATTACCAACTGCAAGCAACAATGGCAGACAAGTGTCAAGTGACAAATGAGAGAAAGTTGGATAAAGAATGCCCAGAAAAGTGGGTAGCCAAGGTAACACCTCACCCTTCCTGTAAGAGAAGTAAATGCCTGTTCTGATCGGGTGTTCATAGCTTACCTGTGGGTCAAAGCAAGCATGTGCAGGGGTTTCTAGATGGAACTGAGCTGATCTAGGAATCGGGCTTCCCACAGAGAGGATGGCAGATCTAGCATGGAACCCAGGTCATTCACTCAGAAGTTGACAACACAATACCAGATAAATGCTGTTGCCCACCAAAGACAGGACAACCCCAGTGCTTAGGCCTCTACCTAGAACCTTCCAGGCCCCCTCTCGGGGCTTCTCAAGCTGTTACATTAACACCCTGTGAGCCTCCAGGGAGAGCTGGGCACTTACCTATCCTGGGCTTTACCAGGGCCCCCCTCTTCCAGGACTGTTAGGGGTGCTGCCCCAGAGGGCACTTCTGCAGAGATGGATGCCGGCTTCCCAACCAGGGAGTCCTTACTAATGCAGTTGGATCAACAGAGGGAGGGGAATGCTTTTGCAGGGAAAAATGTGTACCTCTGACGTGCACAGCCTCTGGCCAAAATTACCTACTGGGAGTGGAATCATGGCTCTAGGGAAACGATCAGCTGGGACCATTAACTTGAATATTTATTAATACATAGTGCAGGGCTTGTACTATTTTTATGGCATTTCTTCAATTTTAAAGAGCCTCTAGAGAGTCATAAAAGACCACAGGCTACCCCAAACTCTTTCCTACCTTAACCATTTCCTCAAAATTCAGGAAACCCATTTATAGCTGGCAGTTTTTTCCTCCTTAAAGATTATTTAAATCAAGGCAGAACAATTCACTCATTCTTGCAGATCATGTTTTTTTTTCCCTGAATTCCTCACTCTTTATCATGCTGACCCTTCCTGTGCCTCTCACTGGGGTGTCTTGTAGAGGGTTTATATGGCCCAGAGCCTCCTGCTCTGACATAAAGGGGTAGCTCCCACACCTACTGCACAGTGGTTGGCCTCCGAGTGTCCTGCTTCTTGTCCCTGCAAATGAAGGAGTTCCAGCTGCCCTAAATCCCTGAGGATGGGCGTTTGTTGGAGGTAAGACCTGCTGGAGTCCAGTAGCAGCACTTCATCTTGCTCGTCTGTGAGATGCTACCACAAGGAGCCACAATGTCCTCCCTCTCCTCTATCCAGTTTTGGACACTTTGCAAGTTTATAACTGCAGGGCCTATCAGCCTGCACCCTCCCCTCCCCTGTGACAGTAAGCTAGAAGGCTGCTGCTGCTAACTGACCCACAAGAAAGGACACTTTAAGCCCATAAGGAAGGAAGTCTGAAGAATGGGAGGAAACATCTTCCAATCACACACCTGATAAGGTCTTAACATCCAAGTCATTCCAGGAACTCAACACCAGGAAAACCTGCTTCATCTAAAGGACAAAGAACCTGAGCAGACATTTCTCAAAACACATACAAGGGGCTAACAGGTACGTGAAAAGGTAACACCTTGGTCATCAGGGAAATGCAAATTTAAACAAGTTGTCACATCACATCTGTGAGAATGGCCCATACGAAAGAGGCAAAGCTAAGAGTTGGTGAGGACATGCAGGCAAGGCCCACTTCCACACTGGTGGTGAAAAGTTCACTGAGTGCAGCAGCCCTTATGGAAAAGCGCAGGGAGAAGCCATGCTGAACCGCGGAGGCCCAGCAATCCCGCTGCTAGGGTACAGCCATGGAAACAGTCGGCCGGCCCAACAGGCATGGTGCTTGCACAGTCACTGCACTATCAACCACGGGACCCCAGAAATGGAGTCCACCCCAGTCTCTGGATGAACAAAATGTAGATATACACAGTGAAATGCTACTCTGTCTTTAGAAAGGAAACCGGTCACTTCCAACAACTGATGAGACTGAAGGTCATCAATCTAGGTGGAGTAGCCAGGCAGACATGTAAGCAACACCCCCAGGATCACACTGACACATGGAATCTAAAAATGTTGAACTTACAAAAGAAGAGAATAGTGGCTATTCACCAGGAGCTGGGGGTAGCGATAGAGATGGAGAGATTTGGGTCAAAGAGTAAAAGTTTCAGTAAGAAGAAATAAGTTCCAGAGATCGATTGTATAATATGGAAACTACGGTTCATAATGTGGTGTATATTCTTAAATTGTTAAAGCTGGACTTTAAGTGTTTTCACCGTAAAACAAGACTGTTATGTATTGAATAGCTTGAATCAGCCATTTCACACAGCTACATACATTCAAAACTTCACATTGTGCATGATACATAGTTTTTGTATCATTTAAGAAAGATTCCTTCATACCCCATCAGAATGGCGATTATCAAGAATACAAACAACAATGAATGTTGGCAAGGATTTGGGGAAAAAGGCACTCGTACATTGCTGATGAGACTGACTCAGCTATCCCACTCCTCAGTTTATACCCAAAGGACATAAAATCAGCATATTACAGTGATGCAGCCATTTCAATGTTTATAATAGCTCCATTCACAATAGCCAAACTATGGAACCAACTTAGGTATCCTTCAACAGAAGAAAAGATAAAGAAAATGTGGTATTATACACAATGGAATATTACTCAGCCTTAAAGGACAATTAAATTATGGCATTTGCCAGTAAATGGAAGGTACTGGAGAATATCATGCTAAGCAAAATAATTCAATTCCAAAAAACCAAAAGCTAAATGTTTTCTCTGATATGTAGATGCTAATTCACAATAAGGAGGGTGGCTAGTGAAGAATAGAGTTACTTTTGGTTAGATAGAGGGGAGTGAAGGGAGGGGAGAGGTATGGAGGTAGGAAAGATGGAAGAATGAATCTGACATTATTACCTTATGTACATACATCTATGAATACACTACTGGTGTGATTCTACATCATGTACAACTAGAAGAATGGGAATTTATACTCCATTTATGCATGATGTGTCAGTACATTCTACTGTCATGTACAACTAACTAGAACAATTAAAGAAAAAAAAAAGAAAAGCTAATGTATTTCATATGTAATCCATAAAAACTATAAGATTGAGATAAATTAACATTTTAAAGTCAGTAAGTTAAGAATGAGATCTGCTGGTCACCAACAAGTTAGGAATTCAAGAATTATTAAGATTCCCTCATTGGGTCACTTCACAGGGCAAGTTTTATGTTTGGTAAACCTTCAAGGTTGAACACAAGACAGCTGGCTGATGACTAGAAACTCAATTTTGACATCAGAGCCAGGTTCTCTTGGATCTTTATATTGGACAAAGCTTCCCTTTGTATTAGGAAATGAGGTTAAGTACTCTATCCCACAGCAACAGGGAATGAGCAAGAGTGGGAAAGAGGAAGATGAGCCAGGATCTCAGCTGCCACTCAGGAGGAAGCCCGTTCTTTCCAATGGACAAGGCCACACTCCTCATCCCCAGTGTGCAGGCCAGAAGACCATCTGCACACTGTGGGCTAAGTACTCAGTCTCTCTAGACTCAACTCTGTCACACTGGAATTAAAGAGGACTGTACATTTTCTCCAGCATTCTGGCTCTAAATCGTGGGCTCTTGAACTATTCTTTCCCTGTCAGTTATTCTCCATTGTTCTGGATTCATGCATGCCCCTCAGGAATGCTGCTCCTGGTTCCTTCCTCAGAGTGGCTGTGCCGAGAGCCACAGTGGGCCCTTGTGCCTCACACCAGCCCCCTTTCTGCCTCGAAGAGCTGAAGCCCAGCTGCTATGAGAAGTCGGAGCGAGGTTTGCTGGACAGCCACTGGCCACAGAGCAGGAAGCCAGCCATGAAGCACCTACCACCCTTCCTCTCCTCTGCCTGCTTTTCTCCACCAGACCATCCTCTCCCTTGCTGATGTGAAGGGACTGTAGATGTTACCACTGGGAGACAAGATACCCTCCAAATACCCCAGGTACCTGATCAGGGAGCAGGCAGCAGCCACGTCAGGTGAAGCTTCCTATCTCAAGTGCCGTGGTTGGGAAAGGAAAGAGCAGAGGGCTGCCTGTGAGAAGATGGGTGGGGGTAGAGAAAGGACAGATGTCAATGACGATGGATGAAGGAGTCGCACCTGCTGGATTTTGTCTTTCAGTCTGAACACTGAGGTAAAAGGTAAAGATCAGTACTTCCTGTCTGCCCAGGGCCTTAGTCTGGATCTTGAACATCCCCCAAGGCCCATGTGTGGAAGGCTTGGTCCATGGGTGATGCTGCTGCGAGGTGACCCCTTAGGAAGTAGGAGGAAGTGAGGCCACCAGGGCCCTTGAATGGGATCCAGGGACCCTGGCCAGGCCCTCCGCTCCTCCCTCCATCCCTCTGCCTCAGGAGGGGAACCATCTCCACCACATTCCTCCATTATGATGCACTTTGCCCCCACAGACCCTGAGCAACAGGGCCCAGCAGCCGTGGGCTTACTACATGTCTCCAAAATATGAAAACAGAAGCCATTTCCTCCATTTAAGTGGCTCATCTCAGATATCTGTTGTGGTGACAGAAAGCTAACACACCAAAGTCCTTCCCATGTACCTCATTAATGAGTTCATTCCTCATCAGTATATAAGCACAGTCTTCTCAGATCAGAACTCATTCTACGTCTGTCAAAAATACCTAGATTAATGTTGCAAAAAACTGGGTGGGGAGGCTGGGGAGATGTCGGTCAAAGGACACAACATTTCCTTTCCATAGGAGGAATTCATTCCGAAATCTACGGTAGGATGTGGGGCTAGAATGAATAATCCTGGGTCATACAACTGAAAATCACTGAGAGAACACATTCCAAGTTTTCCCCCCATAAAATGTAAAGATGGGAAGTGACGGTTATGTGACTTAGCTCGATTAGCCACCCCCCACTATAGACATTTCAAAACATGTAGCATGTGATCAATACATACAACTTTTACCTGTCAATTAAAGAATAACATTTTTTTAATGTTAGGAAGCAGAGAGAGACTTTTCCACTGGCCTCCCTTTCATCACCATGGGGACACACTTCCCAGGAACCTCGGGAAGTGCCTTGAGGGACCTAGCAGTGGTGGGGAGAGCTGTTCCCTCCATTCGTCCCCCTCATGGCTGGTCTTCTGTGAAGGACCTTGCCAAAGTCACCTGGACCTTGTGGGACTCAGACTTGCTCCCTAAAACTTCCCTTGTCCTTGTCTGGGACAGAGGGCCTGGCAGGGAGCAGGGCTCCAGCCACATTTGCTGAGTGAATCACACCAGGCAACAACATACCCAAACTAGATTAAAAAGAGCCCAGAATCTTCCCAGAGAGTGGCTGAGTTTGAATCAGAACATGTGAGTTCCCCGACCCAGCAGTTTCTACCCAAGGAGGCCATGGGGACGGGCAGGCTGCCTGCCTCTGCAGCAGCCCTTGGTGCTTCTGGGTCCAGCCAGAGGCCATGTGGTCTCCAAGGTGAAGGAGGCCTGTGGTCACCAAGGACTGTGCTGTTGCCCAACTGTCTTTACCTTTTGATGATCTGAAAACACTCAGGTTTCAGATGTCCTACTAAAGCACTCTTTTCCTCCCCTTGAGGAAAATAATTCAACCACAATAAAAATTTAAATCCCACACAGAAACTCTCCATACCCAGGGCTGGCTGGCCATGGTGGTATGAGCTCTGCAGAAGATGAGCTTTGGTTGTGAACAAATGTTCAAAGAGCTCTGTTGAGACATTATTCATATCCTGTATGATTTACCCTCTTAAAATACACAATTTGGTGGTTTTGCTGTATTAATAGAGCTGCAGGACTATCTCCTGGACAAAAGAAGCCCTTAGAAGCCCCAGCCATTCCCTCTTCTCCGCAGCCCTCGCAACTATGACCTCTTCTCCATAGATTTGCCTGCACTGGACGTTTCCCCCCTTTTTATTATTGCATTTTAATTTACATAACAGTGGGATTACTTGTTTTTACATGCAAACACTTTAACAGTACAATTTGGTCAATTTCATTCTCCCATACTTCCCCTTTTCCTCTCTTCCTCCTTCCCCCTCCTGTTGTAGACATTTCTTATAAAAGAATCATACTCTGTGTGACCTTTATGATGGGCGTCTTTTATTTAGCAGTGTTTTCCAGCTTCATGCATATCGTAGCCGACTTTAGCACCTTATTCCTTTTAATGGCCCAATAATATTCCCTTGTACCACCGTGCTCGTCCATTTGTCAGCTGATGGATGTTCAGATTGCTTCTGCCTGCAGGCTTCTGGGAGTTGGCTATGAACATTCATGTACAAGTTTTGTGTGGACATACCGTTTTATTTGTCTTAGTATGCCTAAAAGCAGAATTTCCCAGTCTTGGAGTACTGAGGTCCTGAGGAACTACACAAGGATTTTCCAAGTGTCTCTACCATGTGTGTGCCCACTGGGAATGCACGTGTCTTCTAACTGTTCCATATTCTTATCAGCATATCATTATCTGTTGTTTCATCTCATTTTGCAAAGTCATACTCATAAGCTATATTTAAATACCCCAAAAAAGTATAGAAACAATAAAAGGACCCATAGTCCTACTTATAAGAATACTAACTGGCATGACCAAATTAGAAAAAAAATTCAAATTATATACAAAAGCACAAAGGAAAAGAACTCTCATTCCCTCCTCCCAGTCTCTCTCCCCCAAAGAAACCGCTGCCCACGGTGTCCCCGTGGGTCCCTCCAGCCTCCTGTGTATGACCTCTGGTCTGTGCAGAAGTGGCAGCTCTGTGCTGTCCTGTGCGGCTGTCATGGTTGCTTTTCTCTGTGTCTATGGCATGGTCTGTAGATCAGAGGCCTGTGGCCCCCAGGGACAGAGAGTGACGACTGCACACTCCAGGAGTCAGAGCAGGGCTTTCCCTGTGTGCCTTCTTGCAGGGCCTAGAAAGTCCTGTGTATCAGGATGTGCTAGTCACACGAGAGGACCTTGATGTGGCCATGGTGGAAAGGCTTTATTTGTTTGTTTGCTGAGCCCCCTCAAGTAAACTCAGGGCATGAAGGACAAGACGGGGTGACAGGTACTTCTGTGCGCCTGCCTCATGTCTTGCACTTGGCTCCAGGCTCTGCTAATGCTCCTTCCCTTTCTCCTTCAAAAGGTCCACACTGCAAGCATGCTGTGCCTGGCATCTGCTGTTACCCAGAAGGTGACAGAGCAGTGATGGGAAGGTGCTTATAAATAAGTGTATTCATCACGAGTGCCCAGGAAGCAGCTCCCCATCCAGGTCACATTTAAATTCCATGAGTCAACCGTTTGTGCCATTACCATGCAGACACTCTCAACACGATCTATCAGAGTGACTCTGTGAGGTGACACCAAGCCCCAAGAGACCTCCGGGTGACTCAGTATCCCTGATTTGGGACCAATCGACTTGATGTTCCGTGTTTCCTGTGACTAAGTCCTTCCCTTATTTCACCTGGTTGCCTTTACATTATGAGGTTCCCTTAATTGGCATTCTAGTTTTTATTTGACCCTATTTTTTTTTTATTTATTTGAATTCTCTGGTATCTCAAGAGCCATCTTCCTTTGGAAACAAACAAACAAAAATATTAGTGAAAACAGATTTAGAAAATTTGCATAACTGAAATACAGTAGCACAATGGCAGTACTTCACCAGCTGAGGTGGGATGAAAACCTAAACCAGAATAGATAGTGGAAAAGTAGGGAAGCCCCTCAGCAGTGTTATTTAAACGTTATGATCGAAGTCAGT
The DNA here is from genome assembly GCF_964194105.1 of Spermophilus citellus. Taxonomy (NCBI): domain Eukaryota; kingdom Metazoa; phylum Chordata; class Mammalia; order Rodentia; family Sciuridae; genus Spermophilus; species Spermophilus citellus. The sequence goes on from NC_138187.1 coordinate 96,807,161, forward strand.
ATTTTGGTGTTAACAATGCCCTGGTAAATGAAAAACAGAACAAGGACAGCATTAATCCTGAGCCTAGCCTGGTGACTTTTCTAAGTGCAGATGGTTCCACAGAACACATCGCGTTGAAGGGAAGAGACAGATTTGTGCTCTTAACCCCAGAGATAAATGGTGAGAAACTGTAACACCATAATTACCTTTGTGAGCACCTACAGAATACAGATAACACTGCAAGGCCATTTCTGTAGATCATTTTATTTGATGCTCATAGTGGCCTGAAAAACAGGTAATATTATTAATTCCATCTTTAAAAAATGGGAGATTTCTGAGTTTTAAAACGTTGTTGGTGCATAGAAGAGCACAGTATCCACAGGAGGCATTTACTAAATAAAGTGGGAGGAGGTCACTGTTTTGGCCAGGGCTCCTGCCCTGGGCCCCAGAGAACAGATAAAGTCAAATGGAATCATTAAAGTTCCCTGTTACCAAACTGAAACTATGTTGCTACCTGAATTTCTGAGAAATCAAGAGAGAGATGAGAGCTAAGCTTTCCAAAGTTTCAGTTAGCATAATGATCAGTTTCTTAGGCTGGAAACTTGACCAAATGTTAACTTGAAGTAACCTAAAGTTAACCAGGTATCCCTGCATTATGTACAAGGAAAGAAACTTTTGAAGTGGCCAATCTTCCTTCCCTTATTTGTTTCTGCTTCTCTCAATGGTTGTTGTCTATATGAAGCCCTTAGCCAGGCACAGTGGCACATGCCGGTAATCCCAGCAGCTCAGGAGGTTGAGGCAGGAGGATCACGAGTTCAAAGCCAGCCTCAGCAATTTAGCAAGGCCCTAAGCAATGATCAAGACTCATCTCTAAATAAAATACAAAAGTGGCCTGGGGAACTCAGCTCAGTGGTTAAGTGGTTAATCCCCAGTACCAATAGATAAATAAATAACAACCAAATTCTTCCACTCCCTCTGCCCATCAGAACACTTATTCTATTTTAGGGAATGAAGTGTTTCCTGATTCTAGAATTAAAGAGAAAGCGGATCAAGATGTTTAAGTTACTGTAACTTATAAACATTTCATGAATGGCCAAATGTAGCCAGTGCCCCCCCACTCCCAGCGCTGGGCAGCTGGCCTCTGCAGTACTGTCCCAGCTCTAAGAGTCGGGAAACAATAGAGAAATTATTAAACCCCATTTTCTAGGACATCCCAATCTGACCCCAAACATCTGTTTGAGATTTAGCTTAGACATCCTTGGGAACAGCCACATGGTGTTCTGTGCCAGACTTGATTAAACCATGTTCACTTGGTAACTGTGGCCACAACTGTGTTTACAGTACTAGAAACAACTTAGGGAGGGAAAGCCACTTTTGCATATTTATTAAATTATTCCTTGAGATAAATTCCTAAAAGTGGAATTTGCTACGTCCAATGATACATACAGTGTCCAGTTTCTCAAAGGAAGGAAGAAGGCAGGGAGCAACAATATATGAGAACATTGTGTTGTGAAGGTTTCACAACACAAAACAAAACAAAAACCAGGCAAACTGTACTTCAAAACTACTTGCGAGTGAAAATGAAATGAAACTCCAAACCAGAGAAGTGAACGGAGTCACGGGGTCTGCAGAGCCCAGTTCCTAAGCTGTGGGCCAGGAGGGCTCTTTGCACATCATCTTTAGACATCGCCCCCAGTCCAGTCCACCTTTGTGGAGGCAGAGTCCCAGGGCTCCCTCAGAACCAGAGCTTTCCCTCTGCAGTACAGGGTCCAATCTTTTCCTCCTCTTTGCCCTCAAGGAGAGGAGTGGGAACAGAAATCTCAGTCTTTTCTGCATCCCCAAGTAGCAGATGACAACTGAGAGTCCCTGTCAAAACTCACAAAGCATCCTTGCAGTCAGGACCTCTGGGAAGACAGCTCAGTCCACACAAAAACAATCCAGTTCCACTTTTTCAGTGGAGGGAACAGATTATGCTCTTTAGTGACCAGTTAAATCTTCTTTACATGATAGAGAGACATTTACATAAATTTCCCCCCACTTCAATACAAAGGAACAACACATTTTAAGCTACTAAAGGCGGCACAGGATTTGAAAAGCAAGTTGTCTCTGGTTACCTAAGGCAGGATCTGGCACAGAAGATAAGAGTCAAATCCTTCAGCCCTGAGTCCTGGGAGGCAGAGGCTGGTTTCACCCATTTAAACAGCGAAGCCACTGGTTGAATCCATTTCCATGAGAAAAGAAGAGAAGGAGGAGAAAGCAGGCCGAGTCGCTGGACTCCTGGACAGGATGGAGCTTCAAGTGAAGACTGGACCAGGACAATGTCCTATTATCTCAGAGCCTCAGTTCCTAGCAGGGTGTGACCCGTCCTAGCTGATCAATAGACATTTAGTCACGGGACAAGCAGGTGCTTGGTCAGCTTGTGTCTCTTGCTTATTTCACAGCCGTTCTCGACTTGACTGAAAACCACGCATTGGAAGCACCTCCAGCATCTTTTTCTGTCTTCCAGCACAGCTTCAGATACAGAAGGAACCAAATCTATACACAACCTGTGCCTTGAGTATGGGAATCTAGCAAGCACCAGGCTCCCTTGATGTTCTCCCTTCCATCAAGGAATATAGTTGAACTATTGTCAGTTTCCATCAAGACCCCACTAAACCCAAGTCTCCAAGTGCCCCCACCTTTTGTTGGTGAAATGGGGATGGTGCGACTTCTTGTAAAAGTCATCATGAGGATAAAGGAGGAAGGCAGGCATTCCGAGCACCTTGCAGGAGCATGTGACAAGTCTTGGCCCACCTCTTTCTCTTTGCCAGGGCAGGGAGACCCCAAGGGTGTAAACCCAGCTCTTGCTGCTGAGTATCCACTTCCCAGCTCACTGGTTTTCCAGATGCCCCACCGTGCGTCACTCATAGTGAACTTGCCTGGAGGCGTAGGTATACCAGCTTTTCAAAAGTTGAGTCAAAGATTAAAATTTCTTAAAAAATTAAATTCCTTTGGGCAACAACAGCACATGGGACTTAATTACTTTATAAATGAGCTTTGATCTCAAGTTGTGACAATCTCCCCCCGCATTCCAGTTCAGTAGGCTGTACCTAATTATCTTGTCCTGCTAAGTTATTAAATATGCATTTGCTAAAGTCATTTCCCTCCCCCACCTTAGAGATTTTATCATAATTACTGATTTGCTTTCTTTCATTCGAATATGATTAGTTTGTGGAGCTTTTATTTTGCTCACATATTTAGGGAGCTGGGTGGCAGTGTGAATTATTTAGTGCCTGTATGCCCATGGCTGCCCCTTTCTCTTTCTTTACAAAGAAGAGGGTTGGGAGTAAGAGAAGTCCAAACTGTATATTCGGTCTAGTTGAACAATTTTTGAACTGAATAAACAATTGGTGCCTTGGCCTAGATTACCCTGAAAGCAGAGACTGAGGCAAAGGCACATGGTCTGAGGTTGGTAGGGAATATAACCTGAGGGACAGGAGGGAGGGGCAGGGGAGAGAAACAGGAGGAGGAAGAAGAGATCCATGCAATGTTGCCAAGCTAGCCACTGCTCCAATGGACCGAGCTCTCTCTATGGCATTTTCTTTTACTTTTCCCCCTCCGCCCAGCTTTATTGAGGTATAATTGGCCCCCCAAAAGTTACATATTAAAGGTGTACAATGCAATGGCTTTGCATACATACACACACTGTGAAATGATTACCATGATCAAGTTAAGTAACGTGTCCATCATTTCACATAACTAGCCACTTATTTTTGTTGTTGGGAGAACATTTAAGACCTAGTCTTCTAGCAATTTCAAGTATACATTAACTACAATTGTGTGACACTAATTTAAACTGAATCTGAGGTTTCTTCTGAACGTTGAGTCCCTAAGTAATAAACCATAGGCTAATTTGGTATGCAGACACACCCAGAGCCCAAATTTAGGAAGAAGGAGTCATTGGTTACAAATAACTGAGTCTCAGCTAATCCCAGCAGCTGAGGTCAGTTGTAGGAGGCGGACTGGTCAGACCACCTTCAAGTAAGGCAAAGGCCGAGTTATGGCTAGTCGAGCTGCCTCTACTCTTCCTTCCATTTTCTGTTAATAAATGCTGCCTGCCTGGGTTGCAGAACAGAGCTCTCTAAGTTCGTTCTGATTCTGGGGGCTGTCTTGGCTCAACTGAGTTCTGCAACATTTCATGTTTTGAGGTTTATATATTTTAGCAGTTACCAGGCTGTACATTGGAATCTACTTTATAGCTGAGAGTTTGCTGCCCTTCCCATCGACTCCAGGGCATCCTGAGGAGCCTTCGCATGTGGCTCAGTGACGTCCTCCCAGAGGACACTATTTGTCCACCTGCTCTGTCCACAGGTGGCAGATGTGTGAGGCAGATGAGCCACACCAGCAGCTCACACTGTAGCATCTGGGAGTCCAGGGCAGGGAGCAGAATTCTATATGGACAGGCAAGGTGAGGCTGGGTGCTGCCATCGGCGGCCGGATGAGGCTGAGCCAGGCCTGGATCACCAGGGTTCTCATGGCTGGCATTCTGCTGTCCACCTTTTCTGTTCTCTTTTCTGTGTGTGAGGCGACTCGTTTCCAACTGAAGCTTAGATAGAAAAGGAAAACGGATTCCCAACACTACTTAATAATACTCTAGGCTCTGTCAATAATTTAAATGAATATTGTGAAATTCTCCAAAATCATTGGAATCTGCCTTTAAAAATCCATAGAGCATGTTTAAGAGGAACATTGGGTTGGAGATGGGGCCACAGTGGGGAGATGTCCTGCACACCCAGCATCAGGGCAGCTTCTTCCCCATCTTGTCACACTGTCCCATGGAAATAAGTGACTGTCTGCAATTTATGCTGACACCTCTTCAGACTAGTGAGCTGGGTAACCCCAAATCTGGGGTGGTGGGGGGTGAGGACAGGGGGACATTCCTTACAAAACAGAATATGCTGAGCAAAGCCAATCTTTCAGCCCTGTGGGAACTTCTTATAAGCCTCTATGGTCACTTGAATGTGATTCCAATGGTGCATTTTCATATCTTTTCAGTGCAACAACAATAATGTAGAATCATAATCTCTAGCATAGTGCTAGAGAGCAGGCAGTTGATTTATACACTTATCACCTTGGGCTAACCACGTGTGTGAAGAGCGAGAGGGAGATACGTTACACCCAGACCACAGCCTGCATGTGAAGCCAGGAGTCTAAAGAAATTGATTCCCTGACTCTGGCTAAAAATCACAGCCAGGGCAACTGACAGGAAAGGATTACATGCAAATCTGTAGAGGAAACATGGCTACCACCTAAGCCAATGGAAAGACCCTGCATCTCCCTGAGGAGAAGCGACACCCCAGCCTACAAAAGCAGGAGCCACTCACAAGTCAGCTGCTCACATGTTGTAGTTTCCACCCACTGTGAATTCTCTACCGCTGAGGGTGTAAGGAGGATGTGTGATGTTAAAGCAATATAGTGGGACACTAGCCTCAGCAAATTCAGTCTAAAACCTTAAAAAAAAAACTTTCAAGTATATTACAATTTCTGGAAAAGAATAAGCTTTACGGTATTTGTCTAATCTAAGACAATTTAGAAATCTGAGCAGTCTATGCCCCAAATGACACCATGGAGTGGTGGTGGGAGTGTGAAAAATAGGAAGATGGACACAATAGCCCCAAGAGGCTATTTCAGGGAAACCTGTGGCCATGGGGGTAGGAAAGGAAATAGAAAATAACAATGTTAAGACTGAGCATCTTTAGATAGACAGGAAGCAACGACAGAAGTTACAGCTTGAGGGAGAATGGGCAAGACTGAGACATTCAGAAATAGCACAGCTTAGACACTTTATTTTAGAGGTTGCAATCCATATATTGTCAAGGAGGTTATGTTGAAGGCACCTTTTACAAATTAAGGATTTAACTACTGGCTATAGGTCTTTTTGGTTGCAACCCAGCAAAAATAATTTAGCATAAGGAAAGAATTCCATGGTGTTACTCCCCAGACCTGATGAGAACTCAGAAGTTTACCCTTTGCAGTCCTGCGGTGGAAGGTGTGGCAGAAATTTCAGACTGAGCCTGATCAAAGGAGAAAAGTGACAGGCGGAGAGCTGTTCAGTGAGGCAGTCCCACGAAACCAGCCTGCCATCAGGTTTACACATGCCATCAATGTCGCTGAAATTCTCATGAAGTGGATTTTCAAAACAGATAATTGCTTTATAATTGAATTGTGCACATTCGGTGGGAGACAATTGTAAATCACATGGAAGATAAAGTCCAGAGAAGGGCACAAAAGACGTGTTTAGAGGTGATCAGCTTTCAGTAAGCAACCAAAACAGGTGGAGGGGAAAGACGGTGAACTCCTCTGTGACACAAGGAAGCATCATCTCCAGGCAGTCCTGTCATGAAGATGGCTCAAGAGTGATCACAAGCCCTGAGCACAATGAGCACAGGTAGTATTACAATCTCTGAGGCTACTGCAAACACCAGGCTGAATCAAGGCCTTCATTTATCACATGCTTGAAACACAGACACAGACTATTAAATAAGATAAAGATGAATATTTACCAAGCATTGTCCATGTGCGTAGCAATATTGGCTGCTTTATCTCAGTTCTCACCACAATGTAACAAGGGAAGATATTCTTGTACTCATTCTAATGGGAGGAAAGCAATATTTAAATATTAGAAAATGTCCTGTATTCTATTTGCTCATCCCCATATTCAAATACCTAGCCTAGTGTCTGGCAAAAAAAAAAGCTTTTGGCAACTATCTGTCTGCTGAATGAGTGGAAGAATGATTGAAAGATGCCTAGAATCACACTGGAACATCTAATGCCAAATCCCTCTGGTGTCTGTTCTATTGTTCTATTGCTTGTCACTAACAAGTCTATGAAAGACAGTTCAAAATATGAGTTCCCTGCCATGAGCAAACTGCAGCAGGCTTGAAGGGAAGCTACCTCTTCATCAGTATTTGAGGTGTCTCAGGTGTGGTATTTACAAAACAATCCAGACACCTAGGAAGAGAACAGATACATCTTGCCACTTAGCCTTTCTCTCTTTTTCCAAATCAAAACCTAGGCCTAAATTCAAGGTAGGCTAAGAACATTTTGAAGGAATATATGTCAGTGAAGTAGCCACAAACCTCTGAGTTTGTAAATAAATTAAACTCCAAAGTATCCAACAACAGATAGTCATTAAGGACAAAGAAACAGAGAGGGGGAGAAATAAGCTCAAAGGAGACCCTTGAGAAAGTTCCAGCTATCAGCTGAGAAGGAACGTTGCAGCGTGTGCTGCACTTACCACAGTCAGGTGGCCTGCTGTGTCCTCTTCACCTGGGCAGCCGAGTTTCCTCTACTTGGTGCAGCTCGGTCATGGAATAATCATACTGGGAGCAGAACTCACTGTGCAGAGGCAAACTAGAGGCGACCTGGCCATGCCTCACAGGCCTCCTGCTGCTTCCTGCCGCCTCCTCCAGAGACCCCCAGCAGCATCTGCCTGCAGGTCCATGTTGATGAAGGATGGACACCTTCCCTCTGCAGAGCTACTTTGCTCTGGCTCCAGTTATGCCTTCCAGTAGGATCAATGAGGCTGCAAACAAGTCTCCACTACCAGGGCCAAAGTGGTTTCAGCACCATGGAGAGTTCTACCAGAGCTGGGAACCCGTGTGTAAAAGGTTGACTCACAAGGAAAATCCCCATGGTGCTGGGAGTTAAGTCACATTCTAAAGATAATTAAACCAAGATGGACCCAGTGGGGGCAACTTGCGAGAAAGCCCAAAGACCAAAGTCAATCAGAAGACATTTTTATAAGATATCAATTGAAAGGTCACTCACATCACAAATTCAAAGAGCAAACCTCATTTGTTCATTTAACAAATATTTATTAGCGTCTATAACGTATTGAAAAATAGATGAATCACTGTGTGATAAAAGCAGAATATGGCAGCAACACTATCCTTCGGGAGATTACCTCCCAACAAAAAGCATACAAAAGAAATTTGCTTAAAAAAAGATCCCAGTAAAATGATATTAAAGTACAGTGTGGAGAGAATTTATTTCTGGTGGTATGGTAGACTAACAATCCTAATTTTCTTTCCTAGGGGAAACAAATAAAATACTAAATAAGATATTAAAACCAACTTTATTATAAATGAGCATTTTTATTAATATCTAGTACACACAAAAAATCCAAATAATTGAAATAACTGAATCATCACAAAGTGAACAAATCAGTATCACAACCACTCAGATCAACTAATGCACCACTACCAGCTTTCCAAAGCTATGTTCCAGTTGACCTTAGGCCTCAGGGTCCCTTTGCCTGCTTGGAATCATGTGATAGTCACTTTGAATTCTTTCACTCAGCTGTGAGATCAATCCACCCTGCATGTGCAGCTCACACGTTTTATTGGTGTAGAGTACATCTTCGTACAATTAAAGCACACAAATATTGAATTTACTTATCATCTATGACACTGTTGAAGGATGTTTTCCTGCAGTTTGCAGTTGTGGATAATGAACCTATGGAAATGATCACTGGGTGCCTGTATGTGCACTTTGATCTGCATCTAGTGGAGTTCCTGGTTGGCCCAGCCTGCAGACGGTAATGTTCAGTATATGCTATCACACGAAATCAACTTACTAAAATCCCTTGATGAGTCAGCAAGAAAGCAAGGCATATTCAGAGGACAAAATATCTTTCTTCTCCCTCCCTCCCTCCTTCCCCTCTCAGCCTAAAAACCTTTAGGTGGGTGTCTAGGTGACGCAGCAGCAGCAGCAGCAGCACAGCATAGGGTGTAGGAATCCACAGGGAACACAGAGGACATTCCCTCCCTAAGAGGAATGAAAGCCAGTGGCCACAGTGACTAGCTACAGGTTGGTGCACAGGGGACAGCAGCCAGAGGAGGCCTCAGAGCCCAAGAGGAGTCAGGAATGTGCCCCAGTACAGGATGGTGTGGCCATGAAGCTGACCACCTAGAGGGAGTGTTGGCCTGGTAGTAAACCTATGGAGGATGAGGGGTCCAGGGAGAAGCCCTTCTCCCTGTGGGAGAAACAGTTGAATTATGAGAAGCAAAAGCAGAGAGAGCTCCGTGGTGCGGGTTGGAGCTGGTGAGTCTCTGAGTCTGTGGTTTTTATGATTACTGAAGTACAGTGTCTGAACATACCCCTGGCTTTGCCCACGCTGTATAGATGGTTTTACTTCTTCCTTTTCCATCTGGACATCTTATTCCTTTTCTTGCTGCATCTCCCTGGCTAGAACACCTAGTGTAGAGTTGAACAGAGGCAGCCAGGGTGGGCATTTTTGCTTCGTTCCTAACGTGAGGGAAAGTACTCAGACTTTGACACTGTGCTGTTAGCTGGGTTTTTGTAGACACTGCTATCAGGTTGAGGAAGCCCCCCTACATTTCTTGCTTGTTATGTTTTTTAAGTCATAAAAAGTATGAGATTTTGTTAAGTTTTTTCTACATCTGTTGAGATAACTTTTGGGTGCTCTGTATGTTTTTAAAATGAAGTTCCCATTTCCAGTCTTTATTTCCCACCTCTGTATTATTTGAGGATTCTGGTTTTTGATGTTTTGCTAGGTCTACAAGTTCACAGGCCTTTCTCCATGTCCTCTGAACTTCTGCTGGTTCCATCTCGGGTATTTTTCATTCAGACCCTGTACGGATGAACCATCGTGTCTCTACTGGTGGTAGTTTTGGTCGCCAGAATTACCAAGTGGCCAAGAGTGTGGGGCCTGGAACCTGCTGCCTCATCATCTCCAGATGGACCTCAGGGCAGCAGCAGAATTGTGCTCCTTTTTGCAGCTGCTGGGATTAGTATACTTGCAGTTCCTTGGGGGCACTGGCAGAATGAAGTTCCATCAGGCCATGGGACAGAGGTTTCTGTTTCTTCGTCAGCCCTCTGCCAGGGTCACTGAGCATCCAGAGGCCACCTCCCTCTACCTTGTGGCTCCTTTCCATCTTTAAACCCAACCCCAGTGGTTCAAGTGCAATTCACACTTTGACTCTAACATCTCCTGTTGACTCATCCCTGTTTTGCTTTTGGCTTGAAAAAGTTCTTTCCGGGGACTTCTTTTCCTGGCTTCAGCTCCGCCCAACTGTGGACAGAGGGTGCAGGCACTCTGGCCCTCCCCCCACTTTTCCCACAGACCTCCAACTGTCTTGGCCTCCCAGTACTGCCAGCAACATCTCAACTGAGACAAGGTACGGTTGCTATTGCTGTTGTCTCAGGAGAAACCACCCAGCATGATGAATATTGATTTTAAAATGAAATGTTAAACTTAAATTCTTATAAAAATTCACTGAAACCAAAGATTTTATCTTTGAATGTCAGTTTGAGAAACACTGATCTATAGGAAGAAATGTGAAATCTTTACTTCAGGATTCTCATGGATTGAACTATGGGTTTATTGACCCCCCAATCCCAGAGCCTCACCATGTGGCCACACTTGGAGATGGCTTGATTACAGAGGTAATCAAGGTAAATTAGGTAGCAGGGGTGGGTTCTGATCCATATGGCTCACATTCTTATAGAAATCAGGCATACAGACTGAGACACACAGGTAGAACACCAAGTGAAGTTGAAGACAGAGATCTACAAACAAAGGGGTGCCAGTGACTGCCAGCGAACCACCCGAGGGCAGGAGGGAAGCCTGGAGCAGATTCCCTGTGTCACAGCCTCTGGAAGGACACATACTGCTAACTGATTTTGAACTCCTAACCTTTAGCCCAGAACAATTAATTTTTGTTTAAATCACCCAGTTTAGTACAAAAAAAACTGTTGTTTTGGTATGAAAAGCAACATGAATAAACAGGGAATTCAACACATTCATAAATAAAAAAATAAAGGTGTCAATTGTCCCAAATTAATTGACATCTTTATATAATTTTTACCAACATTCATATTGGTAATGTAATTATTACCAGTGGGAATGCTTTAGAACTTGACAAAATGATCTAATGTGTTATCCAAAAAGAAATAAAGCATTAGTTTAAAGAAGAATGAAATTATGGCATTTGCCAGTAAATGGATGGAGTTGGAGAATATCATGCTAAGTGAAATAAACCAACTCCAAAAAACCAAAGGCTGAATGTTTTCTCTAATATGCAGATTCAAATTCACAATAAGGCTGGAAACACTAGAAAAGAATAGCATTACCTTAGATCAGGCAGAGGAAAGGGAAGAGAGGGGATGGGATGGGATGTGGGGATAGGAAAGAGTAGAATGAAACAGACATTATTACTGTATGTATATGTGTGACTGCATTACTAATATGATTCTGCAACCTGTACACTCAGAAAAATAAGAAATTATATCCCATCTATGTATGATATATCAAAGTGCATAAATGCATTCTACTGTCATGTATAACTAATTGAAACAAATTTAAAATTTATTAAAAAAAGAAATAAAGCATTAGAAAAATCCAGGGTTTTTGCAGGGAGAGATGATCAATAATGATGGAGGACTTGCTGTATTAAATATCAAAACATTTGGATCTATTAAAACATTGCAAATAACATAAAACTCAGTTGTATTAGCTTACACAATAATGAAAATGTTGTTTTGTACAAATGAAAAGATGTGTGGCTGGCTGGGAGTGACAGTCTAACCTTGAAGTTCATGGTAATGGTGTCAGGGTTACAAGCTGCTTCTGAGGTTCTCTCTGCTACCTTTGTTCCTTCAGTCACCATCATCCTCACCCTTCTTTCTCTCTTGGTCACAAAATGTCAATCAGAATGACTGGAGCCTGATACTTCTCATTTGCACCCAAGGGGATAGATCATGTCATGTCCTCAAATCACCAAACAAATCCAGAGTTCTAAGTCAACTGCTGACCCTTGGACCAACCACAGGGTCAAGGATATGGTTCCTCACTTACTGACATTTTTTTAAAATAAGTTTCCTTTTGTTCAAGGAAAAGAACAAAAACCTACTTGACCTAGGAGGGAAAAAAGCCACATTTCATAAAATTCACCAGTAAAATCATCTCTGAAGCAATTTAAAAAAAATCAGTAGACATAAGGATATTTGTATTTTTAGTTCATCTTTTCAGTTTGGTATAGGGTTTTTCAAAGACTGTTTCATTTTATAAAAACTCTTAAGTAGTCGAATTTATTATCATATATTGTTTATAACATTTATTATCTTCCAATATATTATCTGTAGCGATATCCCCCTTGTATTCATGATATAGGACTTTTATGGGGTTTTTTTCATATTCAGTCTTCCTATGGAATTAACCACAATATTTGAAATAGCTACACATTTTCCAAAGAATCAATTTTTGACTCTATTAATTTTATCTATATTTATGATTTCCTTTTACTAACATTGGGTTCAATTTACTTTGTTTATTCTAACTATGAAAACTTACACAATGTATTTTTAAACATCTTTTTAAAAATCAATACAGGGAAACTAATATCAGGCAGGCACTACTCAGGATAACTAGGGAACAGATCCTTCCTTGCTGTTATGACCTGTATGGAATACAAATTATCTATTTCATGCATATAGCATTTAGCATTAGCTAATTCTGTGTCTTAGCCTTTATAAGATTTTTATATGCAAGCACTTATTTCAGGATTTCTAGCCTTTAAACAAAAAGATAAAATTTTCTAATTTTTTACCTAACTGGTTTTAAAAAATAAACATGAAAGTAATTTGTCCTTGTATATAAAGACAGGGAGAAAAAAATAACAATCATCTAACCTTGAAGTTTTATTAATTCATAATGCATTATCATGCCTAGGGTTCTGATACATGTATCTTTACTTTGTGTAGGAGACCTTGCAGCTTGGTCATGATACTAAAAGCTTAAATGGACATTTCCAATTTCTCTTTGTGACAATAAAGAATGTAAGCACTATCTCAATTCCATGTACTACTCTTATTCTTCAAATTACAACTGTGCTTCTGATTTTATATATAAAATGTACATTATACCTAATTTTAATACATTATGGACAAGGTATCCAGAGCTGCAGGTAATTAAAATTGCAGTGTATGATGTCTTTTTTTTTTTTTTTAAAAAGTCATTAGTTCTAGAGTTCCTCCTTGCATGTTAGGAGCATGACATTTAATACACTTAATAATATTCAGTGGTGTTAACCACGCCTGTAAGTAAATTTTTTCTACAAAAATTTGAAGATTGAGAGATGCTTAATGAAGATGGAGTGCACATATATCAATTTCACAGAATTCTTAGAAAATAAACATGAATGTTTGAAGCATAAAAGGAGCTGGACTGTATTGGGGGAGTGTGGGATTCATGGGTTAAGGGGTCTACAATGAGTCACTAGGACATTCAATTTATTTTGAGCCAAAGGCAATGTGAGTTCCTGAAATCCCTTATCTGCCTAGAAGTAGAATCTCCCTGAAGAACTCAATCATCCCAAATCCCCTGAGAGCAACTCTAATCTCTTGGAGGTAGCTCTGGGTACCCAGAAGCTATCACAAAACTGTCTCCCATCTAGTCTTCTTAAGAGCACCTTTATCTTTCAAAAAGTTATTTTGTATTTCCATAAGTGTCCTTTCTCTCCACCTTCTAAGAATCCATCTTTTCTCAGAAGTGCCCCTATGCCCGACCCTGTGCCCTATTAATATGGTACAGAATCCCCAGTTCTTACTGCTGAGTTCCATTTTTCTCTGAACATCTGTCTCTTCTTTTACTACTCTTCTGTTTGACAGTTTAATTTTCAGGTCTCTAAACACATAATATAACAGGAAAAGTTTTCCTCCCTGACATGGAGCAAGAAAGGCAAACTAGTTGCTCCTTTGCCATTAAAGCCCCACTGAGAGAAGCACTAACATATAGGATTCTTCGATCTTTTCAACTATGATGATGCCCAAAACCTTTAAGAAGAAAATAAGAACCAAAATTATTTTAACATGATGAATATTACAACTGGAAGTAGATCTTTTTAGCAACAATAAAGTAACTTTATAGACAGGAAAACCAAGATATCTATATAGAAATAAATTTAATACCAAAGCAAAATATAATATGAAGCTTTCTTATTGTGTTGAACTAAAATTGACACTAGGTTTTTTTTTATTCAGAAATAGCTATGCTTGATGGAGCATATTGAAACAAGTTATTCACTTAATTACTCCTAGAATCCCTTTATTCTAGAAGTAGAATAGCAGTGAACACCAAAGATGTTTTACCAAAACCTTTGGTAAATCTGCTTCCTTTTCACAAGGTCATTAAGAACCTGTTATTTCCCAACTATTTTGATTGCAAGAAAAAGATGAACAAGAAAAACACTCCAGCTCCCCCACTAACCAGCAGAAACCAGAACTGAGTCATTTAACCTGCCTGGATGACCTCCTTGAGATCCCGAAGTCCCAGGAGATTAGCAGAACAGGAAGTCCTGTTACGGCCTCTCGTTTCTGTTTTGAGCAGTGATAGTACAAAACACCCTGTGATGTGGGGAACACAGAACTTAAAGCAGTTATCAGCCACCTGTTCTCATCACATGAGCTGTCCATCTGTGGCAGGATGTCAGATCCGACACTGAAGCTGGTGCCATCAAGGATGTGAGCCACTAGTGTTCATGGCTATCAGCAGACCCAGGAGCCGTGCATGCACAGCGGTCAAGCCAGGATGCTTCCTTCCCCAGCTTCCAGCATGGAAGTGCAGACTGCTGGGCAGGAATGAAGGTGACCAAGAGGTCACCCTCCTACAACATAGTAGGTATTTATGAAATAGTTCGGGGAATGTCTGTCCAAACCTCCTCTGAGTCAGATTTTTATGAATTTCATTCTTGAGTAAAGATAATCAATATTTTTAAAGTTCTATGTCCGGAGTCAATGAGGCACTCACCAGTGATCACCACATGGAGACCCTAACAGAGATAGGGCCAAACTGGTATATTCACCCAGAAAATGAGAGCTTAAAGAAAAATGGAACATTTTCCAAAGAAAGCTAGAAAATGGAAAAAATGTTCCATTTTCCTGAATATGATTTGGCAATCAGGTCTGAAGTTTGCTCATTACAATATGACTTTTCAATGAGTTTTTGAAGGGCTGAGAACAAACCACCTTCTTTGCATGGAAAATAAACAAAAGAAGATATTTAGACCCTCTCAACCTGAAGGTATTTGGAAAATTTCAATTTCAACTGTGAACCTCAACTTGCTTGATGGATTAGATTTGAAAGTTCTTTCTGGGGGAAAATATATGAGAGGAACAGTGAAATAAGTGCAGGATTCTATGCATGTTGAGCTGAGGTAGGCACACACAGGGTCCACCATGCTGTTCTTTGTGAATATTGTTATAAAATGGCTAAAAGGATTATATTTCTTGAGTTTGGGTTGGGAAGTCCCAAATTAAATGAGAAGTAGACAACCACATTGTGTTTGAGATTTGTTGAGACATCTTCAGAGGGGTGGAGAATTAATGACACTGAGGCGGGAAGCTCCCTCTTCCTCCGGAGACCTCCAGAGGGAAGCAAGGGTCCTGCTCTGTTGGCCCATGGTAAGGCTGGGAAATGTGGTTTCTCCAGTGATCATTCTGCTCCCTCACTCTTCCCTCAACACTGAGGTTTGTGCAAAGCCTACTGGCGGAGATTCCCCAGATTCCAGCCTGCCTCCCACTTCAGAATCCAAAGCTGAGAGCCACCAATCAGTAGGGCTTGCACAAAAGAAAACATTTCTGCAAGAAAGAAAAAAAAGTAACTTGCTGAATGTAGGGCAACTAATGAATCTATCCATTCACCTCTCACCTGTACTGTTTTGTGTCAACTGTTCTGGGTTTATAAAGAGAAGACCTAACTCTGTCACTGACTTCCTGGCCTGGAGGAGAACTTCCTCCTCTGCATGTTTGTGGCAAAGGGTGCCCTTTGTATTTTATGCAACTGACTTGATGGACTTCAGACTCTGCGGGGCAGATCCCTTCCCCTGAGCAGCTTGGAAGTTACTCCTGGGGCACAGCCGAATTTATTCCTTTCCCCAAGTGACACCAAAAGCCAAGGAGGATTCTAGGTGCTAAAGTAGGTGGGACTCCGTGCTGTAGAGGTGTAAAATGACACTAGTGTCCACCACAGTTCCTGGCACACATGTTCAGTGAGCATATGAGTGTTTAATGCCCCTCTTACTAACACACTGATTCTTTTTCATAATAAGAGAAAATGGATCCTTATTATTTAGAGAAAAATTTTCTCTGAGCAAGACTTTGTAAAATGAGTGATGTATAAAAAGTAAACAACTGGAAAGATAGCGACTTTTTTTTCCTGACATTGGTTTACTCAGAGGCTCCGTAATCACAAATCCTGCAAACCTATTCAACTGCATGTGAGTCTGACAGTGTGAAAGGTCTCAGCACGGTGCTTGGGACTGTCCTACACCCACTTCAACTCAAAGGCAAGGTTTTGTGAGCCACAGGGAAAAGTGAAATGGAGGAAAAAAAGAGGATGGAAAATTAGTTAAATAGTTTAATCATAGCAGTTTTACAATTCTAAAATTAACAAGCAGACTTGTAATAAAAGAGCTCCAATGTTTGCAAAATGACCTCACTTCCATTCTGAATGTGTCTTTTTAATTGTAAAGGTTAGCATTACATTTAAAAGGACTCAAAATGGAAAAAAAATGGAGCAATTTATATATCACCCATGGTCTGTGATGCAACTGATGAAATCCCTGAATGGATATTGCTTCAGCTTTGATATCAAAAAAATGGCCTGACGAGAAGTCCTTAATCAACGACTGATCACGGGTGGCCGAAAGAAAGAGGAAAACCCAAAACTACCTCAAGTTCAGAACGTATCACATTGGTGGTGGATGACATTGGCTCCGAATGTACAAATAAGCCCACGACACTTTATTACTATGGATATAATTATCATGGAAGTTCTCTCATGTTGATCAACTTGCTTCTGAAGGTTTTCTTGGTTCCTTTAAACTTGCATAATAAACATGCAATGAATTATTTCTTTTGAAAGTGTGTTTTTTTGCAGTCTTTTTGTTTTCATACAAAGATTTCATAATGTTGCAATGTTGCATCAGAGAGCATTACCAAAATTAGAGCAGGAGCAGACGGGGAGGGCAAATGAGGAGTAGCTGATGAGAAGAGCCTCGTCCATCCTGAGTCACACCACCCATCTTTTGAAACAGGTGAGAAAGCTTTTCTTACCCTCCCCCACCAGAGAAAAAAAATGAAGAGAAAAAAAAACTCATGAAATCAATCTAACTAAGGAAAAAAAGGTGGATGTAAAGAAAAGAAAGATGCTTTTCATGCATATCTTCTGCATAGCTCAACCCACATAGAATAAGGCACGGTTTCCCTTCACAACTGGTGTCCACGGCAATCGGCTAAGTGCTACAGTGCTGTGACCCTCAGACAGTTCCCTTTCAGATGGTGAAATAAAGATGCCGGTGACTGTGGCTGCCACGCTCCACTGTGAAGGTCCCATGGCTCAGGAGGTGTCCAGGACCCTCAGAAGAAACTGCCCGCATGGTATGGTAGAGAGTGTCTGCAATGATCTTCTTCCCAGAGTTCCCGTTTTATCTGGGTATGAATTTAGATTCTTCTTCAGTCTTTATTTCTCAAACAAAATACACAAGGTGGGGGGAAAACAGGTCCTTAGAGACAGAGCTCTGATGCTCCCAGAAAGCACAGAACACTGGCCATTCACAAAATCGGCACGCTCTTTCCAAGAGGACAGAGACAGAGAGGGGGTCAGAGAGGGTGGGCAGGTGGACAGGGAGGCACAGAGAGGGAGGGGGCCTTCTGGTTTCAGTGGTGATTTTAATTTAGTTGGTCTTCATACTGTTTCCGGAAGCAATCCCCTGCTGGGAAAAATTCCCAGCACCTCTCTTGATACATCTTCCAGACGTAAGATTCCTGAAAAGCAAAGGCAATGTGTTAACATGGTCCTCCAGATCTGTGTGTGAACACAAGATATAGACAGAAGCTCAATTATGCTAATGGAAAACAGGGAGAAATCCAAATTTATTTAGTTTCAAACTAACTATACCAGGCCTTATTTACTTCTGGGAATAAAAATATAATAATGATAAAAATATGCTTGTGATAAGTACTTTTGAGGGTTCTCTTAAAATATTATTATTAATTATATCCCTTGTCAAACTATTAACAATTTGTGGTGAGCAGTTCTGAAAGGGGACTTAGACATGTAATGTGCAGTCATTTTTAACTAACGGTAACAGAGTGAGCTGAAGTTCCTTTGAAATTACTGGTCATCTGATTTAAGCATACAAGGGCATTATAATTAAAAACACTCAATTTTCTTACAGCTTCTAAATGCAAACCCAACACTGAAAAGTTTACAATGTGAAATTAGAATTTTACTTTTTCAAAGAAGGCAATCTTTCCAGACTCCTCCAAGGTAACAGGCATTCACATCAGGACACCTCAACCAATACCTGAGTCTCATTCCTCCCTGACTCTGCAGGGCTCATGCTTTGCCCCAGTGTGTGGGGCTTCCCTTCCCATCGTTTCTTTCTAAAGATGTGTAGTCACCATTACCCACCTGTCCCGTGTGTTCGGTTTCATCTTTGTTTATGAGATACATCAGAAAAAACCTACAGATACAGAGAGATTCATGAGAAAGGGGTTATATAAAAATATCAGAATATGGAATATTTTATACATCTTCTGTTGAATTCCACTGTGGTAGGCACAGAGGAAAACCACCAACACGATTCATGGAAAATTAACTACAGTGCACTGGAAAGAAGGAAGGGCGTGTTTTGACTTGACTTTCTGGTCTGATGCATGGTTTCCCCCTGACTGCAGATTGGGGTACACACACCTGACTGCAGATTGGGGTACACACCTCTGTCGGAGTCGAAGCAACACTGATGAAATTTAATTGAAGACCTGCTTAGGAAGATGGCCCCACTTACTGATGGGTTCAATCCATCATCTAGTTCACCCATTTTTTTTTTCTTTACAATGCTCCTTTACATCTCCTCTGTTAGATACTAAAATTGGGTGAAACTAGGAATAACATTTTACCCAACTATAATTTTGGCTACTTCCACATAGTGGCCATATTTCTATGTATTAAAAATCAAAAGCAACTTTTAACTAGGTTTCCAGTAGTGCCTAAAGAGACCTGTAATTCTGCAGATTTAATAAAAGCAGGCTTCACATCCTACTAGGAAGCAGCTGGAGGATTCCTGTTTGAGATGGGGAAGAGCTAAGACCCCCACAGAGGCTCTGCACCCCACTCTCCACCCCTCCTCCACATTTTAGAAAGAATCCTTCATGTGAAGAGCTGCAGTTTCAATTCATAATTCAACCTATTCCAGAGGGAAAGACAGCCAATGGCTGATGGTCCTTCTTTTAAAGTATCTGAGCAACTGTGTAGAGAGAGCAGCTCCCCCGTCACCCCCTGCCATGCCTCAAGCTGCTTGGGATGGGCAGAGAGTCTGGCTGGGTACTCACAGGTAGTTGGCCAAGTTGTGCTCCTGCAAAGTGTGGGTTTCAAAGCCATGTGGCACTGTGTCAAAGTAGTCATTACCTATTCCACAGATGAAGCACTTGGTCTAAAGGACAAAGGGAGACAGTCAACGTCAGGGGTTCACAAAGCAAAACTCATCACACAGCAGCAGCAATTTGGTTTTCTTAATATACAAAGATACCTGTGTGGAGGTTTTGCCAGACCCTTGAAGGTGAATTTAACTGTTGCCACAACCATTTTTTAGTGTAGTTTAAATAATACTAGTACTGGCAGAAAGTAATAAATGCAGAGTGCAGGATGAAGACAGCCAAAAGGCTATGTTTTTTTGGCAGCCTACATGCAAATGTCCAGACTTAGCAACCACTCTTGATCATGACATTGACTACAGCTACATAGGCAGGATTAACTGTCCTCACCTGGCACTGCAAACTTAGTACCTGCATGCACCAAGTCTAGCAATCAAAGGGATAAAGAGGTACATTACTTCCCTTTGGGGAGGGTCAAATCTAATAACAAACAATGAGGCATCCCAGTGACTCTGTGGGTCTGCCCTGGACCAGGTACTGTGGGAGGTAGGACTTAGCCAATGGATGTGTGCTTCCCTGTCAATTCCAGGAACTGGCTACATGGTCTTTTCGCCTCCCTTTCCACTGAACTACGCCTCTCATCATGCAGTCCATAGAACGGCAGCTGCTTGCTTGACCACCTGCAGGACTGGCCCCCATACACCCAAGGAACAGAAGCCCCTCCATTTCATGATCTGAGTTTTGGAATTTAGAGTGACTGTGTTATCAGGCCAAGTGGATTTAGTGTTGACACCTCATTCCCCACCAACTGGAAGCTGTTTAATTCCATCTGGAGCATGCCCATAAGGCAGATCCTGGGTCCTGGGATCAAGGTGATGATGGTAATTTAGAAATTTCATCCTGCCTTATTGGTCAACAACTGCTGACCACATGTGGGATTTGGGAGAACAACCAGGTCTTTGCACGACTCTACTGGATGTCCTTTAAACCAAACAGGTTCAAATCATATTGGTAATCTGTTCCAGGAGCCTGCTCTTCCTACATTGACCCAGGAGAGCTAACTGAGCCACCAGAACCCATCCAGGGGCTCCTGCCTGCAGCCCAGGGACCTGCTGGCTTGTTCCATCTCCTTGTTCTGCACTGGGGCCGCCATGTTCTCTTCAAGCTCCCAAGTACATCTGTTCCATTTCATTCCTGCCTCGTCAGGGGCACTTCTTCAGCAACCTCAGATGCTCTTCATAACCTCTACCTGGAAATGCTGTGGCCTCTTCTCTGCTTCTGGTCTGGCCAGTTTCTAGTCCACTAACCCTAACCCTCATTTGAATCCACAGTTAGCATGTAAGATACAAATCTCATCACCTTGCTGTCCTCCTAAATCCTTGCCTTCTTTCCCACAGTCCATATGATCAACTAGATTTCTCAAGTGAGTTATTATAGGCTCTTCATTAACTGGTTTACCTCTCAAGCTCCATCACTAGCATTTAATGCTTCATCCTCAACCATTTACGCTCTCAAAAAAATTTTGGCATATCCAAATTCCCTAAAATCAGAGCCTTGGCAATAGGGCCTTAGATGGTGAGGCTCTCACACAATTGCATGTGAGTGGTACCCTGGAGATGGGAATGGAACAGGAGGGGATAGTGATGAGGAAGGTACCACTGTCCTGCTCTCTCTCTCTCAAACCTACACCTCCACCAGCTTTGGGTCTCACCTTGGGCATCTCTTCCAGGAAGTTCCCTGATCATCCAGGAGTGACCAGCACCAACCTTGGAGACCCCAGCGATCAGGGGTGTCCCCTCACAGGAGCTCCTCCCACTGCCCTGTAATCAACTACCTGTGTGTCTATCTGTTGGTGGATCTGTGGTTAGGATGAAGAGTCTCCCACTTCTTGAGGGTGGATGGCACCCATTACTGCAGTCCAGTTCCAGTTTAGCTACTATTTCAGCACATGTATTGGCTGAATTGAAAACCACAGTTGAAAACTGAAAAGGCCAGTGAAACCACATGTGGTATGGGTCCCTGAGCCCCTTCCCCACACCCATGCTTCTCTTGACAGAGGCAGTGAGGAAGATGAACATCATGATAACCACAAAGCACACCCCAGGAAGAGGCTTACCTCCATGTCTTCCTTGACTTGCTCTTGTTGGTCTCTCAGTTCCCCAAAAGCATCAATAATTAAACCTAGTGTTAAACAGAGACACAACTTAATCTTTATCGACCAGAGAATAACAAATTCATAGTCCTTTGCCCGTTGCATCTGAAGAAAGGGAAAAATATATAACTCTATAAGAGAATGCTCAAAACTTCATAGACTTACCAGCTCACATCCAATTTTTCTACTGGGGAGTCACTCTATTTTGGGAGGGAGAAGAAGTTACTGAAGCGAACACTCACTAAACGAGCTTTTAAAAATGAATGACAGAGTGCAAGAAACTTCTGATCAACTTGGCATATGCGGAGGGTATGTACCCACCTACTTCATGCTGCAAAAGAACAACTGGGGTTTGTGGCTGTAAAACACAGAAAATTCTTCAGAACAGCTTTGGAGTATCAAGTTGGGAATAAACCAGCACCTAACTGTGGGAATCCTCAGTTGCCTTCCCATGAGGTCCTACAGGTGCAGCTACCAGAAGCTGCAGTAGACATTCTGTTTCAGCCCCTGCACTTTCTTCCAAGGGTTTTATGATTTCGTCGTCTCACCAAACACACTTCTACTGCACTCAATAAAGACCTAACACATAGACTGTGAACCTTTACACTTCTCCATGTATTTGAGAAAAAAAAAAAAAAAACCCAGTGCCACTTTTTGCCTGTGGAACTTAAAGGATACTGTCACATTAGACATCTCGTTCAAGTCAGGATAAATGTGTTAAGCAAAGAAAATAAAATGAATGATTTTTTTTTATGAGAGTAAAAGACCACACTCCAAGTTAGCCTACAATAAAAAGAAGAACCAGGGGCTCATGGCAGCCCCATGGCTAGACATGAGGACTGAGTCCAGACGGCCCCAGTCTGGATGTGGGCTCCTGCCCAGCATGGTGGGACTCCACACTCTGCTCAGGCTGCGCAGCCTCTTCCCAGGCAAAGTGTGGGTAACAGCCCGGTCCTCATGATGGCAGTGAGAGGGGAACACATGCCTGGCATGAGGCAGGTTCTCAGCAGCGGGAGCTCTGACTGCTTATGTTGCCCTAATTACATGTCAGGCACCACACTGGGCATTTGAACGAGTATCACTTTTTAAAACCTCTCAACAACCATGCATAGGGCTTAGAGATTTACGTGACTTCCATGTGACAGACCCACATGGCTTTGGTTCACCCAGTCCCCCCAACTCCTCAAGCTCCTAAGCAGCAGGACTGGAATTCAAACCAAATGAAGTGCTCTGTCCACTGCTGTTCAAGGGAGACACAGAAAACCGCATCCCTCCCCTCTCAGGTCCCAGGCTGCTTGTTTTTCCCTCTACTAGTTTGACCAGGAAGAAACCGGGAAAGGGAAAGCTCTGTTTGGCCTTTCCAGAAAACACACTGCATCTTTGCCCCACCCTGAGCTTCAGCTCCAACCACAGTGGCTCTCGTTCCAGATGTCCTAACCCTGGGAGGAGGAGGCTCACCTTGTATGATAGCCAGGAGGATGACGATCACGAAGAAGAAGAAGGTGATGTCGAAGATGATGCGGTAGATCTCATACTCGTCTCCTGCTGGGTCTTCAATCTCATCTCCAATGCCCCCTCCAGCACGGACCCCCACATACATGTGGAACATGTAGCACTGCAAAGGGCAGAAGGTGTCACTTCTTGGGCAATGTCTCCCAGTTTTACACTCAAGATCCCTGCCAGATGAGGTGGTGTACACCTGTAATCCCAGCAGCTCGGAGACTAAGGCAGGAGATTGTGAGTTCAAAGCCAGCCTCAGAAATTTAGCAAGGCTCTAAACTTAATGAGATCCTGTCTCAAAATAAAAAATAAAAAATAAAAAGGGCTAGGGATGTTGCTCAGTGGCTGAAGACCCCTGAATTCAATCCCTGGCACCAAAAAAGAAAAGAAAAGATCTCCAAGATTTTCTCTCTGCTTCCCGATGCCCACTCTGGAAACGATCTCAGAATCATCTCTGCATTTTAATCCTGGTAACTGTGATGCAAACTCTTGGCTCCTACACACCACTGTCTTTCAATTAAAATTCTCTGCTGTGGGCTCTGCCTAGCACCTGCTATCTCACTTTGCAGATAATGAAAAATCCTGCATTAGCGTCTGGGCACCAATGCATTTAGGATAATAAGGTCTCATGATACCATTGAAGCGCATGAAAAAAAAATCTGTGAATGAATTGCCCAGTTACTTGACGATAGCAGCAGAGGAAAAGACAAGCACAAGACCCTCACTGAACCACCTGGAACTTCAGAAACCGAGCTGGAGAAGAGCAGACTTCACAACCCCAACCCTCCCCTCACCTAGAGTGTGTGGAATCAGGGGCTGGGAGTCTCTCCTAATTTAACATCTGAGATAAAGAAAAAAGACAGAGGGGACAGACAGAGGAAATAGCGGCTCATTGGTTCAACCCTGAAACATAAAAGCAGAAATTACAGCTGGCTACAGGTGCACAGCACAGGGAATAGAGGGTTCCTACAGTGGCTTCCGGGCAGGGTTGTTACCCCAGTGCCACTGGCATTTGGGTTGGGTAATTCCTTGCTGCAAGGGACTGTCCTAAGCATTGTAGGCTATCTGAGAAGGGTCCTGTGACCTCAGTCTATAATATATCAATAGCATCCCAGTCCCTGGTGACAACAAAACACTGTCTCCTGATGCCACCCCTATGGGCAGAGTTGTGCCAGGTTGAGAGTCACTGGCTTAGACCACCCAACGTTCCATCCTTGTTCAAGGCAGATCCTAAGTACCCATCTCGGGCTCAGAACTTTAGCCCCACTCACCCACTAAGCTGTTTCTTCACGGCTGCCTCCCCCACACCTCCTCCAAAAAAGCTCTTCCTGATCCTAGATCTCTGCTCTACATTCACCTAATGTGATATCCTTTCCCATTCTTATCCCGTCACAACTCATTCTTTGGAAATAAATTAATAATTTTTTTTTCCATAAGCCCTTCTCAGAATGGTCCAGACACTCTGATTGACCCGAATGCTATGTCACCCATCAATTCAAAGCCCATTTGCTGGCTGCCTCCACAGCACAGAGGCAAAGGCCCTGAAATGCCATCTCACTCGGTGACACGTGGCACTCCTAGCTTTCTGGCCTCCTTCTCAGCCTCCCATGCCAGTCCTTCCCATCTCCCTGTCTCTTGAGAACCAATGCCCAGGACTACGCTCTCCGATCCTTTTTCTTTTCCAACTCCCCCTTGGGGTACCTTTCTCTGTTTCCTGGCTAACTGATCTCCACTGGGCCAATCATTTCCAACCCTTTCTCTTTCAGCCTTGCTGTCTTCCTGAACTCCACATCTGGGCCCCAGCTTGTCTGATGGCCTATCTCACTCCGCTGGAACCGGCTCTGTCCCTTTCCTGTTCCAGTGCCAGTGCCTAAAATAACACCTGGAACATGACAGGAACTCTAAACTCGCCTGTGGATGAATGAGGGCGAGATGAGCTGTTCTTGTGGAGACCTGTGGCCTCAACCCATTGGCCTCAAATTCTCAGGTGACCTGAAAGAGCAGAAAGTGGAGGCAAAGAACAGATTGCAAGAGGACACCAAAATGCTCCTAACTGGACTGAGACCAAAAGCTCAAAGATCTGATGGATGCAGGAGATGACAGGTTTCCTGAGTCAGAGGCCTGGAGCCGAAGGAGCAGGATTCAGTGAAGATGAGTCATTCAGAAAAGTTCTGTGAGCTGGCACATAGCTGCAATGCCTACCCACGAGCACTGGGAGCCCAAGACATCCCTCAGATCTGGATGAGGCCGAGGGGCCTGGCCCTAACTGCACATGAGAATCTCTTGGAGGAGCAAACATTCTGGATTCCTGGTTCCATGTACTGAATTCATCTCTGGAAGTGAAATTTTAAAGAAGTCACTTAAAAAAAATCCCCAGAACACTGCAGTGATTTCTCAGAACTTTATGCCTGAAACTGTTGCCAGGACATTTGTGGGGTGAGGACATTTTGTTTTCACTGAATATTCCTGAACCCTGTTTCAGTTCGTTTTAGCACACATATTCCTTATATTTACTAAGAAGAAATGTAGACATTTTCTCCAAATCTGTGTTTCCATGTGTGCTCAGCTGTGGCCAGAGGAAAGGGACAGCTCTGACTACGGCCGCCCTGTGCCCAGTTCCTGAAGTGACACAGGCTGGTTCAGCTGTTCTTGCTGGCTTTACCAGCACAGCTTTGTATTCAGAATCTTCCTCTTTAGTTTGGACAATCCACTTGCCCTTGCTCTGGAAGACTGGCATATCTCTGTGAAACTCTGGTCCTGGGATACCCATACCAGTGGCCACAGGGAGCAGCAGGGAGGACATAGAGTTCCCATCCACATCTTGGAATGTCCTACTCTCCAGCTCTGCTTGCTTGGAGCTGCATGTGACAGTGCTAGCGAGTACCATCCAGGTAGTTCCTGACTGACTACTGTTGACCAAGACTTTTGGACTATAATTGGCTTTCCATAAACAGCTTTTCTTTAGGAAAGCAACTTACTACATGAAATCTTTCCCCTGCTGAGGAATGAATATAGGGTCTTGCACATGGTAGGAAAGCATTCCACCAGTGAACTACACCTGCAGGCTGCTATGTGAGCTCTTAATGAGTAAGATTTGGCATTCTGACTTATACATGAGACTAAATTACCAAGGCAATGTCTCTTTCCTTTTCTCTCTTGCTAGCCATTCAATCAGCCTTTCCTAGCAGTATCCCTGCATCTCATTCCCGACATTCCTTGTATGGTAATTCCAAGCATGCTGAGCCAGGGTTTCCAGCATGGTTCAATGGCAAATTCATGTCCATGCTGAAAAGATAAGAGTCTTGTGGATTTTATTATTTAGGCTCAATGAAATACTACATTTGAAAATAATAAGGGCACAGTTCACCAATGGGGTTTGGGTACTGCTTCTCATGACCTGGTTGTACCCAGACTCAGCATGGCTACAGTGGTGCCATGTGGGGTATGTGGTAAAGATCCACTTGGGGGTGTCAGTGATCCTTCTGGTCCTGAAAATGAAAATCCTTTGTCTACTTTTCTTTTCATAGAATTAGCCAAACATGGTAATAAGAGCTGAAGTTGGAAAGATATAATTCTTTGAGGGGAAAAAAAATGATACACTTCTTTCAGAGAATGTGAGTAATGAGGAAGAAAAAGTGCCTGGTCCCACAAACATGGGGACCAAGCAGCTGTTAATTCTCAGGACTGTACATGCTACACCTTGTCTTCCTCATTCACCTCCTCAAGGGATCTGTTCTGGGGTTGAGCACTACGTTGCCTTCAGGAGGACTGGTAAAGATTTTTTTTTTTTTATGTTTTGAGACTTTATGTTGGATAAAAAAGGGAAGGGGAGAAAGGGTGGGCAAAAAGGGTGAGAACAATTAACTGGGACCATCTAGAATGGTCACCTAACTTCCAGGAGGGTGCTCCCCATCTCCATCACCCCAAAAGCCTTTTTCCAAAGAAGACATGCCTTGGAGTCCTACCTGAGACACAAGTACAGGGTAGATCTAGGTGGTCCACCCACACTGTGGGTTTCCAGAGCTGCCCCAGTGACTCCTCTCCTGTGGAGATGAATGTCCTTACAGGTATTTAGCTGCAACCATCTTTTCCCCTGGACTTTAGATCCTCCTATGTTCTTGGCAAGGAGGTTCGAATTCTATCAGAACATTGCTAGTTTAATTAGATTCTCAGACTCAAAACACCATAATCCAGGAAAAAATACAATTAAATAAATCCCCAGTAAAGCAGGAGTGGTAAAACTGCAGCCACAGCGCCACCTGCTGTGAGGTAGGGCAGCAGGGGAGCACCAACCTTGAGAGGCTCCCTGGACTGCTGGCCTTGCCCTCCTGCAGAGGTGGTGGACAAGCATGTGAAGCTCACATAGGGGACCTGAGTGAAGAACCATAACTAAAGAGAGAACAGAGATTCTTGTAGAAGAGAGATCTCACCCTAGGAAAAGGAACTACTAAAAGACATTACCAAGAAGGGCTTCTCCTGTGAGAACTGAATTAAAGTAAGATGTGACAATTTCCTGTTCTGCTTCTTTCCTGTCGACAGGCACACTGGGCTCTACTTTGAAAGAGCATTGTGATCAGTTACACTTTACACTTGGTCAGCTTTTTAAAGAAGATACGGCATGCAGGTTAGTAAGAATCCAATTAACAGGGGATGCTTAAGCCCTAAGACTCAGAGTTTTTAAGAACAAGCAGCTGGCCTTGAGCTTGAGCAAAGCCTCAGACTCTTGCCTGGCTTTCCTGATCGGCAGCACCCATGGAAAGGCTAAGAGCTGGGTGTGGCTAGTGTCTGGAAAATGCATTTTCTCTGTGGGAAGGAAACATCTGAAATAGCCTTATGATGTCCATAAACTCTCCACCGTCCAAAGTAAGCGAATTGCTATGCCCAGAGATGTGAGACCCTACACCAGAGCTGGGCTCAGACAGTCTCAGTCCCAAAGACTCCCAGAAATCCCTTTAACAGAAAAGAACCAAGCTCTAGCTAAGTTTATTGTTCAAACCATCAAGAGACGTGCCTCTTCATGGTAAAGAGTGGCAAATGCTCCAGCTTCTGTGTTTGTGTCCTGTGAAACTGGGCAAAAGCAAGCAGGTGAAGGCCATCATCTTCCTAAGCAAAATTAACAGCAGTAAGGGAATCACATCCTGAGAACCACAGTGAGAATGTAGTCCTCTAAGGATGCTTTGTTGACAGCTTATTGTGGTGGAGACTGTGCTACAGCAGGGGAGACCAGGGAGGTGCCGAGGGTTACTCGGGCATGGAAAGGAGAACCAGGGTGGCAGATCATCCCCCTACCTAACACTGTCACTCAATGTCACCATCTGAGACCACCCCCACAGTTCACAGTATAAAGATCAGGTTCTCTACAAGGTTTTCCAAAACTTTGGAATTTCTAGGTCACGTTTTTCTTGGAAGATCTTCTTAGAAAACAAAGGAGCTTAACAGAATTTACAAAGATGTTATCATGCAAGTTCCTGAGGGCAGGGATGGTGTTTGCTCAGTCAGACCTTATCCTCAACAAATATCTGACACAAAAATAACAATTAATAGCCCAGGCACAGAACAATGGCTGAAGAATGACTCTTCCTAACCATGTGGCCTATGACAACTTGTTCCACCTCTCAGGAGCTCAGTCTCCCCATCTGTAAAGGTGGATAATAACAGCACTCCTATAGTATAATTGTTAGGAGGCCCTGGTTTTGGGCAATGCCTGGTTCATTACTTACTTAGTGTTAAGTCCCATGCAAGTACTTAATAAATAATCAAGTTCAAGTTATGAACCTGTAACTGAGACACCATTTCTCTTACTTTTCAGGAACTAGTTTGGATAAATGACCATGACTGTGACATGTTGTCTAAGTAGGTGACTGACACATGGACACCACAATGTCATGTACAGAACATCTTCAGGATGGAAACAGTGATGTGAAATTTGGGAGAATTAAGAGGGTCCTGTTAGTCATCCCCCTCAGCTTCCTGTATGCCCTGCCTCTCCCCCTGGCCAGGAAATCCACCCTATAGATGGTTATAATATTGAGAAGAATTGAATTAAGCTCTCTTTTATAATGTGTTGGGGATAAAACAGTCTTAGACTTCTAAAATAAATAATATATTTGGTTAAAAAAATAACTCAAGAAAATAAAGTATACAAAATGACAAGCATACATCTTTTCCTCTCCCCTGATCTGTGGTCCAAATCCCAGCGCATCCTCTCACAGTAATGCCCAGAGTCTTGCTTTGTTCCTGCCACTTAAATGCAATCTCTATGTCTTTCCATATCAGCATACAAAGAGTTCCCTCATTTTTAAGTAGTACAGGCTCTTAATAAATTTACATACTTATTTAATCAGGACTCTATTGATAATCTAGATTATCTCCAATTTGTGAGAATAGCTAATGGTCTACTAACATATAAGGGCATATTTGGAAATAAGCCATTCAGTAAATCACCAGCATTGATATCCACAGGTCAAAGGATATGTGTACTTCAAAATTTTTCTAAAATTATTGTAGCAATTCAAATTCTCAGTAAGATTCATGAAAGTGCAGGCTCCCCATCAATTCACCAACTGTAAGGGCTGACAAACTTTAAAACTTTTCAAGCTTAATGGATAAAAAGTGAGTTTTTGTTGTTTCAATTTGCATTTCTTTCATTGTGACAGAGATTTAGCATCTTTTCATATTTACAAGCCCACGGAATTTATTTCACTCTAAATTGTCTGCCCATGTAATTTGCCAAACTTGCCATTTTTTTCTACTGCTTCAAATTGTTCTCCAGGAAATAACCACTTTAGCTACAGTCCTGGATCATAAGAGCAACAGGCTAAGCTGGTCAGCACTGCCCTCCAACTCTAACCAAGTCACTCAGCAAGTCCACTAACTTCTAGCTGGGCAGCAGATGTGGTCCTTTATGTTCTGCTGAAAGGGAAAACCGCTGATTGTCTAAGAGCCCTTCAACTTTCTATTGTGTATAGTATTTTTTCTTCTGTACTGACAAAGCATGAATATATTAGATTGAAGCAGCTGGATAACTTTTTCATTCATTTAGATCAAAGCTTAGGAACTCACCGTTAGCATATCGTCACATTTCATATCTGGTGTATCACCATCTTCACTCTTATTGTAGAATTTTCGGAAAAAATTGAATGCCACCACAGTATATAGGTATACGACAACAGCCAATAATCCCACAGTTAATACCAGCTGGAAAGCAACATGACATTGAAAATGTATCAGAAACAGGACTTGTACATCTGGGTGGGAGGACCCCACAGGCTTTGCCCAGTAGAGGCTAATGTTGCCCATTACCTCTTCCTTCTCACCTTTCTTAGCCCCCGTGGGGAGATGTGTTCACATATCCTCTTCACCAGGTGGTAACACTACCTTATGCAAAACCTGCCTGCCTACCTGGCTAACAAAGGCCCAGGACAGCTGGAGTTGAAACTGAATATAACTTAGCTTCATGTCCAGAGAGAGCCGACACTGTCAATAAGCAGCTCAAAATGTTAATTTCTCTATCCTCTAAATATCAGGAGAAGAAACTTCATGAAATACTTTCCCTCTTTTTATGAGATGGAATTTCTGTAAATAATCCACATTCCTAATAAAGTCCATCTTATTTTTCTTATGATACTAAAAGGGGTTCCAAGTTATTTTCTCTTTCCACCACATTCTAGAATTAAGCAGGAAGTTGTGTTGCTTCTGAAACCTGGGAACACCACTGATAAGGATACATGGTGCACATGTTTCAAAAATAAAGCCAAGAAATCTCGCTTTGTAAACACCAACCAATGATCAATGTGAAAAATTCCATGGCTAATGGCCACAGCTATTCTGAAGGCTAGTTTTCCTCAATGTTTAATTAAGTGCAACAGTTTAAAAGGCCTTCTTTCTGCTTTATATAATCTTTAATTCCCAACTATATGGTTTACATACATAGATAACTTTAATGGGATATGCATACAGTGTTGAAAATGTGACTTACCAACCTGGTAGCAGTGTATTTCTAGTTGTATCACAGAAATTCTAAATATACTAAGACACATTACCTTTATTTGTCCTCTCTCTGATTATAACACAACCCTTCATTCTTGACTGTAACTGTGTATTTATTGTCTACAAAATCAGTTTTACAATTATCTCCAGAATTCATGTTCCACTGATAGAAGGCTTAACTCACTTCTATAAGTGAAGTAAATTTGTGCACAGTTTAACTCTTATGACGATTAAGCTCTCTGTATTTCTGCCAATGAAAATTTGACACTCAAAAGGACACCCAAAACCTTAGAGATTGTCTGAAAGTGGCAGCAGACATCTTGTGTAGAAACAGATCATAGGCTGAGCATCCCCAGCTCTGAACCTGCACTGGGAGCTCGGCATGAAGACGTGCTGGCTGGCGAGTGAGCACAGCAGACCTGTCACTATGATCGCCATGCATGCCACAGTCACATTCAGACCACAGACTGACATGGGTAAGAGCCACCTGCAGGAGCCAAGAGAGCAAAGGATGTATGAAGGAAGCTGCGGTGGACACAGTTCAGGTATTTTGGAGGGACACATTGTTTAAAAATGTGCTGAGTTAGAAGATTCTGGAAAAGGACTCTTGTAATCCAATACCTGAGAATGTGTTTCCGCCCAATGGACACTTGAGAAATAGCAAATGAGTCAACGAATGCACATTTCTGCAACATGATTCAGAGTAACAGAAAGTTTTCACATGAACAACTGATTGCTATAAGCTGATTATCTGAACCTAGACCAGCTTCTTCCAAAAGCCAGTATGATCTTGTCAAGAATGAAACATTCCTTTTTGTTGTTCAATTTAAAAGGAGAGAAAAGTATATAAGATTCCCAGTTTCAACACGTCACAGTACATTAAGCCACAGCATCTCGTGTTCTATTACTGATACGACCAGTGTGTCAGGGTGCGACCCATCTGGGTGCCATCTGGGATCCAATGGGGAGACTGATGCATGACGGGCCAAATAATAACTAATTCCTCAGTGCTGAACATGTGCTGTTCTAGGTCCTATTTGTTTTTATTTAATTTTCACAAAAATCCAATAAGGGAAGTACTTTCATTATTTTCATTCCAGGAAATAAGGGAGCTGAGATTTAGAAATGTTTGTTAATTCACCCAAGGTCACACAGCTAATTGATCAAGCCAAGGCTGGCATGCAGTTCTGGGCAGCTCTAAATTGTCATTCAAGGGTTCATTGCATTTTTGTTGACTTTATTTGTTGCTTTTTCACTTTCTGCACGGGGAAGAAAAGGATGAACTTTTACCTGTTTGCCATTGTGAGTTACTGATGACAAGATGGTTCTTAAGGTCTTGAATCCCATAGCAATGTCAAGAAGATGAGCAGCAAAAAAAAAGTTGTTATAGTGTCCAAGAACAGACATGGTCATATACCAGGCTAGGTAGAGGAAGGACTAGTAAGAGAAACAGGGAAAGGCACATCAGAAGACAGAAGACGTACCACAGTCAAACGCTATTCTGACATCACCTATTAAAATCACTCCACCTGCCCAGACCATCATTTTATAACCCTAGCCAACTGTAATAGTTCTTCATGTGTTTTATTGAGTTTGTCCTGGAAGGTTCAATGTCACTGAATGGCTTTTCTTACTTATCCTCCCATGGACAACAATTCATTGACTTACAACTTGATAACAGGGTTTCCCAACCTCAGTACAAGTGCTATCTTGGACCCCCTTTGCTGAGGGGGCTGCCCTGTGCACTATGGGGTGCTTAGCAGCCTCCAACTAGATGCCAACACCACATAGTTGTGACACTGCCGAATGTCCCCTGGGGGCAAAACTGTCTGGGGTTAAGAATCCCTGCTCTACAATCAACCCAAGAACCAACCAAGTTTTCCTCTTCCTTTTCTCCCTTTCTTTTTTATTTATTCATACACAAATCATTGTTTATTTAGACCTACTAGTTAAGAGAGATTATATGAGGAGTTTTGTTAACCAAGCACCTTGGTTTAACATGAACTCAAATAAGTCTAGGAAAAAAACAAAATACTATCTGATGTCACCAAAGGTTATGGTTAACCCAGTAACACCACGGATAATATATGTAGAACTCTTATAGATTTTTTTTGCATTATAATTCTTAGAGCTCATGTATAATGGCATAATTTGGTGTGAACATATTTATATGCAGAGTTATGAAAAATTGTGCCGTGAATGGGTAATAATGAATATAATGCATTCCACTATTGTCATGTATGAAATAAATACATAAAAACAATAAAAAACAATAATAATATAAAAAAATTGTAAAACTCTCCAGGAATATAATTAATGTAGATAATCGACTCATGAAACTAGAACATGTACACGTTTAAGGGACAGTGCATGAAGCAGAATAAAAATCCTGCGATTGCTTTAACTTTTCTCACTAGTGTTTACTATGCACAAGGCGGGTTTTGCTAGTGGAAAACTTTTGGGAAGGGATAGAAACCTTTGTTATGACCATAACATATCTCAATCTTTGAAAAATAAAGAAGGAAGAGAATTAGGTGGTGCAGGAGATGTCATGGGCAACATGAGACTGGAGTTAGATAGAGGTCAAGGGGAAGAAGAGAGGGTGGCATTTTAAAGGACGCTGAGATAAGGCTACGCAACGAGTGAGCCTGAGAAAGGAATTGGGTTGAGCACTGGGTTCCTGTGTGGGAAGAGCCGGCTGGAAAAGCAGAAGCAGTGGAGGCCCAGAGGCCAAGGTAAGGCACCCGGGCACGTCTCACAGGCTTTGGGAGCCACCAGAGCATCATGAGCAGGATGGTGTTTGTGGAAAGTGGCATTTCAGGAACATTTACTGAGCATGTGCTGAGTGCTGGTCATTGTCCACATCTGCATGCACAGTCTCTCATTTTATTCTAGCAAGATCCCTGACAAGCAGGCATCTTTAGGCTCAATCTATAAAAAAAAGTAAAATGAGTTCATTTAAGGTAAGTTTGTCTAAAAGTATTGTAAGAAGTAGAGCCATTCAATCAGGAGATGATGGGACAATTCCCAGCTGAGGTTATGCGAGTCACGAGGAGCAGCCAAGTTGGCAAGGCTGGGAGGGAGAATTACAGAGGACAGGGATGGGAACAAGGTGAGACAAAGCAAATGGACAGAGGCAGGTAATGGAGGGAAAGGAAAAGGCAGAGTCCAAGCTAATAATTTATAGTGTGATAACAAGAGCAAAAATGCCAACAGAGAAAACTGTGGGAGTGGGAGAAGTGGAGAGAGAAGATGATGTATTTGCCATGGACGTTCAGATGGAGGTATCTAGGAAAGGTTGAGGAGAAAGAACAGGTTCGGGCATCAGATAATCAAGGAGATATAAGTAAATGACAAGTAGATTCAAGACTGTGTGTGGATTCCACACCTGGGATGCCAGTTAAATTTCAACAAGAAAGAAAGAATAATTCTAGTATAAGTGTATCCCAGGTGGCATTTGGGACATAATTGTGCTAAAAATAATTTCTTTTTGCTTATATTACATGTCACTGGCAACCCTAGATTTCATCTGGCACCCTAGGCTGTATTTCAGAGAGACACTGTATGACTGAGGGCTAAGCACAGTGGAGAAGTGATTGGCCAAACAGAAGCCACAAAGCTGCAGAAGGCTGAAATCTCGAGGTTCTTTAGACTTCCTCCACTGTCTACCCAGGCCCAAATTCTCTAGAGGACAAGAAAGCTCCATAGCAAGGTGGATCTTGTAGACAGACTCCCCTGGGCAAAAGTGGGCTATGCCAGGACTGTGGCCTGTTAGACTGTCCCTAGGGGGCAGAAGGTAGGATGGACTGGCTACTGCAATGGAAAAGACTGGCTGGAGCCTCAACAGTTGAATTTCTGGAAGATATTCAGAGGACATGATTGTGAGCTCTCAGGAGATACCCAGAGTCAGGGCCATGGCTGGGTCAGGCAGGGATGAGGAGAGGAAGGAGAATTTGGAGTGTGTAGCAGCCTTGAGATAGGAGGAAGGAACCAACATATACCCTGAAAATCAGTGCTAAAATTAAAGGATGAAATCTTGGGTAAGAAAATAATAAAGGGGAGACAGAGAGACAAGGTGCAGAGGCAGGGAAGGTTTCAGAGTGGCTCCTTGTCCACATTTGGCAGCCACATTTATTTATACCAATAGGTTATATTAGGTCATTAGTACATAACCACATGGTTTAGGGTACCAGTAAGGTTGCTTATGCTGCAGTAACATTTCATAGTTACAATATGTAATGTTAGGAGCTTTGTGCAGTTCTCAAGAAAGTCCACTGTCTGAAGTTACAGTTAGGCAGGAAGCTCCAGAAACACAGGAGCTTGGTGAAACATTGTAGTTACACAGCAAATAAATTCTCCTATTCCCAGGAGCTTGATGAGGTTCTAACAGAGTCATCTCAGGGCACTGCCATATCAGCTAGACATAGCACATATATTAGCTACATTATTAGATCCTTAGAGAGATTACAGGGCATTCTGAGGGTGGGAAACAGGGTGCCTGTTACACCCAAGAGTTTTCTCACCAGGGGAACACTTCCCTGTACATTTCCATGGTCAGAATCCCTACAATCTTAGGGATAACTGGTGGTTTTTAGTAATAGGTGATTTTTTTGTTGTTGTTACATTTGAATATACACTCGGGCTCTATCTCTAGTTTCCAAAGATTCTATCATAAAAGAAGGATCAGTCAAGAAAAGAAACACAATAACTGAATGTACTTAGTTTGGGGAAAGTTTAAATTTAGTACACTTAAATTTAAAAAAATAAAATAAAATTTTAAAAAATTAAGATCTATGACCTTTGAAGTGTACATCTGCTCCACTAAAACCTGAAATAAAATGTATGTGAGTTGCATCTTAGTTGCTTTTCCTTATGTAAATATCTTTACCCTTTAACCTTTCAGCTTTGGGAAGAAACAGAAGGAGAGATGGGCTGTGGATCTCTCAAATATGGTCTGTATTAAACACACTGATATTTGAATAAATGCCTTAAACAACTGTCCTTCCCTCTGCAGAAATCCCAGACTCAGCTGTTGGGTGATAACACGCACTTACGTTGTCAGTAAAAACAACTCCCAATTTCCACATCTGATACTTCACATCAATGGAATTCAGTCTGGAAAGACAAAGAGAGAAGAACGTGTAGGTAAATATTAATCAAAGGCCCTAAGGAAGCACAGAGGCAGAGGGGCCTGCAGTGTCCTCCTCAGGAAGCCTAGCAGCCCCCCTGGGAGCTGGTGCTACCCACACAGGTGCAGGGAGAAGAGCAGAGACCTGCTCCTAGGACACCCCTGTCCTGGGATATTTCTTTAGTGGGATCTTGGAAAGCAAAACAAAACAGCACCACCTCACCTTCTGCTACTCACAAATAGCTTTTCTTCTTCACTTTTCCTTTCCTTCATTAAATATAAGCTAACCTTATTATATATATGACATTTATTCCTGAAAACTGTACTCAATTAACCAATGTGTGTACTTTAAAAGTTTCCTTACTAACCTCCATTATTCATTCATAATTGCATTCCAACAGTGATTTTTTTGGTTCAAATAATAAAAACTTACATACTTGTTATACCCTTATTTCACAGCTGAATTTATTTTGTAAATGAAATGAGGTTTTTGCTGTTATTTCCTTTTGTTTTTGCTAACCTTGCCTTCTCTGTTTCCACTCAGGCAGGAGCGAGGTCCCTCTTTGGTTGCCAGTGTCTCCTGGGTGCTGAAGGAGAGGGCTGCGGTAGCCTGCCTGTGAGGGTGCCTCTCACTGGTCTGTGAACTCCTGGCACCCAGCACAGCTTCTCACACATTAACTGTCTCTCAATGAATACATTTCAAATTAATAAGTCTGGGCATAAATATCCATAATCTTTGCAGATCAAAATACATAATGAGATATGCTTGTTTTTTTCTCATATTTTTTAGTCTTGTCACCGATTTATGTGCTAGAATTTTTGATAACTTTGTCAGCCTTTCAGTCTCCCAGTCCCAGTGACATGTTAGGATGTGAAAGGGTCCAACATAGTGTAACGGGCAGTGCTACTTTACGAAGAGCCTCTCTAGACTTAACATTGAAATCTTCACTTCCTCTACTTAGGCAACCTTACTATGTGATGACAAGCAGTTGCTCAAAGATATACAAGATTTTTTCTTTTAAGAGTGAAGGTTTTATTTACCTTAGCCCAGCATATTTTTTTAAGGAAATAAAGTTATCTTTGAATCACAGTTAATTTTATTATTACAGGAGCCTTTTAAAAAAGTATTTAAAAGATACTGTGTCCAACTGCAACTAAAAAATATTTAAAAAAAAATGTTCTGTAAATATTCACAATAGGTTTCCATATAATAATAATTTCTCTTAAATAAAAAAAAAAAGAAGAGCTGGAACAAAAACAATGGGGAAATCTGGAGGAGCACAGTTATTTTCCATGAAAGCCATCTAAAGCAAAATCAAGGTTTCTATCAGGATGTCTGAATTTTGCATAATATTTCTGACTTCATTTAAAAATTCTTTTCTGGTTGGTATTTCCCCCCACCCCTGTCACACTGATGGCGAGTTACTGTCACTATCACTAAGCACCTCTCCCCACTGTGGCGCAGGATCCCCCTTTTGTACTAACTCCAGCAGCCATGTGACCCCACCCTAGGGAGGCACCAAAGCTGACCCAGGCCAAGCAGGCTAGGCCTTCCCTGGGCACAGGTCTCGGTTCACAGTAAACTACAGCTAGAAGGTGGGGCCTTGCTGTAGATGACAATCTAACACAAAGGCCTCAGTTCCCAAGGGCCTGTCTTTCATTTTATATACAGTGACATGTCTTTAAATGCCACATTTGTCCTCCTAAAAAACCTATCTAATATTCTGGATCTAAGTGCACAGTTTCTGATACTTGGTTGCTTGTCTAATCACTTTTCAACTGAGGTCACTTTTTTTTTTTTAACATAAAAAGCACACAACCAATGAACTAGGTCAGGCAAAATCTTTTTAATGCTAGCTGAAATATTTATCTGAGACAAAATAATATTTCCTTACAGAACCATAAATATTTGTTTTCAAAGCATTCATCACTTCCATAATTGACTGAGACAATAAATACACACAAAAGGAAGGCTGGGCTAGGGCATGGCTTAGTGGCGGAGCCCTGGGTTCAACCAAAGCTCCTGCGCATACACATACACACATACACACAAACAATTGATGTGGCTTTTCCCAAAAAATATTGTTAAATGGAGACAATAAGAGGTGACATTTTAAAAGCATTTGTGCTTTGCTTCCATTCCAGAAATTCAGTTGATAAATTTGCTAAATAAATAGATATACGTACACCGCATATATTTGTGTGTGAGTGAGAATGAGAGAGATTGATTGATTGATTCAGTTGGGGAAATTCAATTCAACTGGCATATAACTTCTAGTTATATTATTATTCCATGAGAATACTACACAAATAATCCTTCATTTTGAAGTAAGATTTCCAAATAATAGTATGATAATGTTGTGTTTTTGGCATACTAATGCTTTGCTATTTTAAAAGATACAATAATTACAATAAAAAGATATGAACTTTGAAATTTTTAAATAAAAATTTAAAATAGTCTCTGTTTCTACGTAGTCTCTGTTTTAAAATCAGGATAATCAACTAATTTTCAAATAAACATCAGAAAACAGCTAAACATGCTTTTGCATATGTTTGACTTAAAGGGCAATTAACATTAGAAAAAAACAATTTAAGTTAAGAACTTGAATATTCTGTTTTTCCAAATAAGAAAAAAAGGCATTTTCAAAATTTAATAGAAGAGCTGTGGTTGTGGCTCAGTGGTAGAGCGCTCCCCTAGCATGTGTGAGGCCCTGGGTTCAATCCTCAGCACCACATAAAAAGATAATAAAGTTGTGTGTCCATCTACAGCTAAAAAATATTTTTTAAAAATTGAATAGAAAAATATCCAATCATTCCAGAGCTCCACATAGCAGGAGCATGAAAGTGGACCCCACGTGCACCCTGTTCTCCTCCTCAGCCTGCTCTTCTGAGGCTGAGGGAAGGGGTCAGCGGAGGCCAAGGCACCATGCTCCTCCTGACAACCTCCCACCTGCAGACAGAGCAGAAGCTGCACTCACACGGCTGACAAGGAGCTGTCTTTCTTTGGCTTCTTCTTCTCTCTGGCATCACTGAAGTCCAATGCAGCCTTGTCCATTCCTAGTAACTCGCTGATCCTGTCTCGACCATAGAACTCGCCATATTTATCCATAACCTAGAGTCAGAGAAGAAGCACTTTATTGGCTAAAACCATTAAGTAACACCAATGTGTGTGTGTGTGTGTGTGTGTGTGTGTGTAAATATTTCATTATTTTTACACTTCCTCTGTATTTTCCATGTTTTGAAGACCACACAAAACCTAGTCTACAGCTCTCTTTCTGACCACTTTGCTAAAGGTCTAAGCAAACCTAGAGCATTGTAAGTAATAACTGAGGAACAAGAGGTCTCATTCCAGAGAAGGAGGCCCACCAAAGGAAGATGGTGGACTAGAGAAAAAGGGTCAGCAGAAGGTAATATAAGGAAAGCAATCTTCAAATTCATACTTTGTGGCAGGAATTTGCCTCATTCCATGTAACTGTCACAATAAGTTTTATACTTTATAATATGAAAAATGCTTCTTTTCAGCATCCTATTTTGCAGATAAAGAAACTTTCTTACCAAACTTAACATAATGTGCCTGAGGCTGCTAACTTTAGCAAGGGATGGGGCCAGCAGCATCCAGACAGAGCCTTACTCCCAGCCAAAGGTCCTCTGCATGGACCCCTGATGCCACAAGAATGGACATCATAGTCTCCATTTCAGCCACTCCACTCTAACCAAAGTCCCCTTCCCACCTGGCCCCCCTCAGTGTCCTGATGCAGCCATCCTTCAGTAACTCGCAGACCTGCAAGCTTGTCACTGTCCCTCTGCTCTCCTCTCCTGTGTAAATGTTCACCTAGGACAGATGCTGTGTGCATTTACCCAACATTCCCTCAGCTTCCGGGCCATGTCTCCTGCACCACCACTGCCTGGCTTTCCCATTCCTTGTTTTGAGATTTGCACTTGGACATGACTCACAGCTCACCCTAGAGCCCAGGACGCCCAGCTCTGTATGTAATAGAGTACCCCAGCCTGAAGTTCGTGTGCCATGCACAAGAGTCCCACACAACAGTGAAGAGGGAGGGAATGGGGAACGCCATGAAAGAAAGGCAAGAGGAGACCTCATGGGAACAAAGAGGCAAAGAGGAGCCAAGAAGCAGGGGAAGAGGTGTGCAGGAGAAGCAGACGAAGCAAGAAGAGGGAAGGGGATTGGGAACAAGGGGAGCACTTAGAGCAGATGGAGAAAGAAATAGAAATGAAAAGGAAGGGTTGCAGAAATTTAAAAATGGACTTTTCTAAATGGGTACAATGAACTGAATGAATACATAAAAGAACAGTGGTAGCTAAGAAGTCTAAGAATGTGTGCCATTTGGATAATTAAAACAACTTGGTTTGCATTATCCTCACAGTGCTAAGAACTGGCCCATCGGACCTGGGTGGATGGAGGAACTCTAGATAGGGCAAAGAGGAGGGAAGGGGAGAGAGGAGGCAAGGGGCTAGGAATGATGGTGGAATGAGTTAGACATCATTACCGTAAGTACATGTATAAGACACAAATTGTGTGAAAATACTTTGGTTACAATCAGCGTCTTGAAAAATTGTACTCTATATTGAGAACTGCATTCTGTCATCATGTATAACAAATAATTTTTTTAAAAAAAAGTCCACAAGAGTGGAAAAAAAAGTTCCTAGTCAACTTGGCTCTTCCAGACAATTTCAGAGAAAATTCTTACCAAATCTTGGTACTATTATGGACTTTACACATTGATTCAGCTGAGTCTAGGGATGAGTGGATGAAGCAAAGTCTATTTATATTGGAGCTGCAGAGTCCATATTTCTCATGTGCTATTCTAAAAGTTCATATTCCATTCGAATGCCACTTTGAAATAATATTACCAGGCAGATATAACTCACCTCAATATCTCATTCTAAATATAAACAACATCAAATTCAAATCTGATTTGCACTTATAAAAAAGCAGAGAATGTATTCTTTCTAAAGAGTATTACCTTTCTTTTAACAAATTTATCCCAGTAGTTGTTGGGAAATGACCTAAAAACATAAAATCATAAAAGTTAAATACATTTTAAACAATAAATAATAGCATATCATTTGAAATGAACAATATGTAAACATAATTCTTGCACATGAAAGTATAATGATCTAGGTTACCATTTTATTTTCTTTATCACCAGAACTGTCAATATTATTTTGAGTATTAATATATAAGCATATGTGCAGACAAATCACATCAAAAAGATTATGGGTTGATATGTTAACAGAGGATAATATAATCATATTTATTAATAAGTAATATATTTATCATTTGTTTATAACATATAAATACATTGACTATTGTCAGTTCTCTTTAAAAATCAAAGCATTTGGATCAAAGCAGTCATTGTTTCGTCCTATGAAGTAAAAAGGTGTTTTTCCTACCAGTTACCATCAAAGAAACATTAAGCCCAGCACTCAACTCTGACTTTGGCATTGCACCTTGACTGACAGAGTTTACTAAAAGGGACCAACGATCAGAGTTAGTATTAAGGGGCAGATTTGCTAAAGAAAACATTTAACATTCAGAGCAAGCACATAAAATGCACAAATAAATCATTCCCACTGGAAAATTCAGAACCTACTGCACATTGTAGCTCTGGAACAATAAGCAAAACTAGTCTTAATAAATAATGTATTTCACTCTTGAGTATGAACTACTCAAAAAGTATTGTTACTAAGACTTTTTTTGGTGGAAAATCACATTGCAGTGGATATATACCTCAAGCAGCCACTAGTCATTTGGGTTTGACTTCATAAGACTAAATAACCAATGAATAGAGAGGTCCTTGTTCTTCTGTCTCACATTTTACATCTTCTCATAACACCGAGCCGGGTTTATCTAAAGCTCCCTGGTGGTACCAACGGAAAGTTTATAACTCAGATATAGTAAAAGTGTGAAATTTAGTGTTTGTGCTTCAGTGAGACTCCTCTTTTCTTAATGCACATTTTCTGCTTCTCAGCTTTTGGGTGAGATAGCTCTGCACTGCAGGTTATACCTACCTACCACACACTTCCCTGGATACCAGGTAATGGATGTGAAGTTCCATCAGTGCTGCAGAAATAGCCTCAGAGCTCTTTCTGATTAAGAACTGGGAACACAGAGGGCATTCATTGGGAGGCTGATGCACTTACTTTTTATTTTCTTGGCTGAATATATAACTACCATTCACTTGTGCTAAACTTTTAACAAATCTATATGAACTGCAGGAAAATGTTGTTATGTCTTAAATTTTCTAAGCACAGAGCTGTCTCTTAAAATTCTTTACTTACTGTGTGTTGATTACAAGTCTATCCCACTGGCCTTTAATATCATCTTCTGAAGGCTGCTCTGTAATATAAAGCCCATCAAATTCCAATTTTCGTGCTACTTCCTTTTCTCGTTTAAAAATAACTAATGGGACCTACAGAGGAAAAATAAACATGGTAAAATTAGCTTAGATTTACTGGCATCTCCTGTGGTCCCTATCTTTGCAAAACAGCTTTTGGAAAAAATATTTCCCATGGACTTTCAGGAAGGTAAAAATGGAATAAAATTGAATCAGTTACTTTTAGGTACAAAGAAACATCTAGAAAGTTTTGGGAAAAACAAGATAGAATAGATATTTTAAAGATTCATGTGTTTTAAGTACACAGGGGTTCATAGATACTTGTACTGATGGCACCAGTCTAAAGAGAAAAAGGTGACTAGGCCAAAATTTTCATATATATATATATGTGAATGAATGCAAAAGAATTAAACAACCATATTAATGTTCTAAAATGTATGTTGACAATTGCAGAGTTTTATAATAAATCTCTTTAATAATTCCACACTCAACATGTCTACATGCTATCTAGAGATAAATGTTAATTTCAGCATCAGCAAAAATCTTTTGTCAGTTTTTCAAGATGTCTCCAGGATCTACTGATAGTCTCCTGTGGACAAACCTTATGCAGGCACAGATACAGGAGTAATGCAGATGTTCTGGAAGTACTCAAAGAATATGCAGCTCCATACAACAAGGGGGAAAAAGGAAAGACAATTTACTGAACAGATTCTCTATGCTCTAATCTGTTATCCTGAGCCCTGGTTTTTCAAAAGTCTTCTGGAAGCAGTATAACCAGAGGCAAAGGACAGTGAAATGAAGGCACTGTAGTAACAAGGGTCTCGCCGAGAAACGATGACCAGCTGTGAACAGGTAGCCCTGAACACTCAAAGACTACCTTGAAATCTATTCACCACATCTCATTACTCCCTTGGCAAGGCTTTAGGGATAAAGCCATGTTATTTTCTGAGTGAAGTGACACAAAAAAGCATTTCTACCAAAGATAACAAAGGATATTTATCTAGTAACAGAACAATAAAAATGTCTCATGGATATCTGCAGGAGTTCTAATGAATTGGAGCCCTACCATGAGACACAGTGGGTGGGTGGGCTTATTTGTATGGGCTCCTGCAGTAGGTAAAACTATCCATCACATGAGTAATTCTTAACAGGTAAAAGAAAGCTGCAAGAAGACATGCCCTTTCCAGACAGCATGCAACTAACGGCTGGTCAGTGCAGATACAGAAAGACCAGGCTCCCAAGCCCCAGGCCCAGACACCCCTGCAGGAGCATCCTAGCCTCAGAAATGGATTCCCATGACTTCACCTGGCCATGTCTGCACCATAGACCAACCTTCCTCTCAGCTCCATCCTGTCTTGCCCTGCCCACAGGTGAGGATGCCCATCACATTCCCAAATGAACTTCGTAATCTCCACCTCAGAAATGGCTTCTGCAGAATTCCAGTCTCCAACATGCACATGCAGATAGGCACACAGACAGGCACACACCCAGGTCCTGTGCCTTGCTGTGTTACCTTCAGGCAGTAATATCCAATGATACAGAAGAAAGAGATGACCGTGTGGAGGATGGCGAGGATGCGCAGCGTGGGCTCCATGTAGCCGCTGCTCTCCTCCAGCACGTAGTGGACTGCGGTGATCCTGTGTGAGC
The DNA here is from genome assembly GCF_964194105.1 of Spermophilus citellus. Classification (NCBI taxonomy): domain Eukaryota; kingdom Metazoa; phylum Chordata; class Mammalia; order Rodentia; family Sciuridae; genus Spermophilus; species Spermophilus citellus. The sequence goes on from NC_138187.1 coordinate 96,851,352, forward strand.
TGCTGTCCAGGCTGGTGGTGACTTTTGCATTTTCACTGGAGCTTCGAGTGGGCAGCTCCTTCCCTTCAGCCACAGAGGAAGTGGAGACCTGATTCGAACCAAGTATACAGAGTGAGTCTGTTGCATGGAAGGAGGCCTTGCCAGCCAGACCCAAGGCAGACACAGCCTGGCTAGCAAACAGTGGATGTATAGACACTGCACAGTGGAAAGACTAAGAGCAAAGACTAACAGGAGAGCTTTCCAACACCAAAGGCAAGCAACAAATATGAAGTCCATTCTAACCCAACCAAGAGCTATAAGGCTCCAATGCAAATAGAAAATAATTAGATGTCTGATTTCACAATTACCCAAAATAATTTGCTTTAACACAGCTCATGCCACAGCCAGCTGCAGTAATAAGTAGGTATTCACCCAAATGACCCTGGGACCCCCAGGTATAAACCTCCTGCTAAATCAAATGCTGTTTCAGTTGACGCCCACTGAGACACTTCTCTACTCCAAGGCACAAATCTATGCTGCCTTCCTGGGCACAGTGATGGGCCTTGGCTCCCTTTCCTCTCTCATTTGGAATAGGATTAGGTATGTGCACTAGTGGACCTGTGAAATTTGTACACTCATTCGGTCTGTTTGTGCTCTCATATTGGTCATTAAAACCCCAATTGTGCTTACCTTGTAAAAGAGCAAGATGAAATTGATGGCAAACGCGACAAACAAGGCCAGCATTCTCATGTTGTAGAAGTTGCGTGCAAAATAGTTCTGAGGGTGAAAAAGTTATAAAATATCACTGAATCGAGAGACCTGGAATCTACAGACCACTTAAATAATGTATTCGCTCATTTAATCCAAACCCGCAGACAATTTACAGAAAGCCTTCCTTCATTTGCCCTAGACCAACACTATGGGTTGAATACCATTCTTGGTGCTGTAGAAACACAGTGTAGGAGTGAGTATTGTCACCATGGAGAGAATGAAGGAGCACAATGCCAAATAAGACAGTGTCAGGGAATGCTAAATGCTATGAGGAAAAATATATCCAGTTAAGGGATTAGGGAGGGGATGGGATTTGGAACAGCTGGTCAGGAAGGGTTTATCTCAGGAGGCACCTGGAGCACAGCCCTGAATGCACATGAGGAAGAATGTGTCAGAGACAGGAGCAGCAAGGGTGGCTGTGAGTGAAGGGCGGTGGTGGTGGGTTTGGGGAAAGTGTGAAGGACGCATGTGAGAACAGACCAGATGGAGGCAGGAGTATACAGGGTCAGGCCAGCAGGAGTCTGGGTACTGAAGGCTACTTACTGATGTAAGATTAAAATGCAGTGGTTCATGACATCTGAACCAATCCATGACCCTGGGACCACAATGCCTGGATATGAAGCCTGTCCATACCACTGGAATGTGGACCAGTAACTTAAACCTTGCCAGGGCAACAGTTTTCTCATCTGTGATGTTAAGAATAATAGAAAAAGCTGCTTCATAAGTGTACTTTGAGGATCACAATTATAATATAAGGAAAGACAGTTGTTGATTTTGTTTGTTTATTTATTTATTGGTACCAAGGATTGAACCCAGGGGTGCTTACCACTGAACAACACCTCCAGCCCTTTGTATTATTTTTTAAATTTTGAGACAGGGTCTTGGTGAGTTGCTTAGGGCCTCCCTACCTTACTGAGACTGGTTTCAACTTGCAATCCTCCTTCAGTCTCCCTAGTTGCTGGGATTAAGGAGTAAACTATTATGTCCAGCTTAAATTCTATTATATACAATATATACATAGTTATTAAAATGATAAGATTACTAGTAGGAGCCTTATTATTGTTCCTTATTATTGTTCCAATGACTATTTTATTCCATATGGGATGAGATGCCATGAGGGGCTTCAAGGAAGTCTTTGTGCAATCCTGTTGTGCTTAGAATCACTCCAGATGCTGAGGATGATAGGTAGTAATGGGGCAGGGGTTGAAGCAAGGGGAGCAGTTAGGAAGTTCTCATAGGACTGCATAAAGAGTGATATTGATGAGGTGGCTTCACTTTGGTGGTGGCCATGGTCATGGTAAGAACTGGGCAGGTTCTGGATGTATTTGGGAGGAAGACTGTACATGAGGTGAGAGAGACTTGAAGATGACATCTTCTGAATTTGGGGACCTGAGCAACTAAGAAAAAGGCTGGTAAGCCTTACTGATTTGGAAAACAAACAATACAACCTAGAAGATACGAGTTTAAGGGAATAGGCTATGTGGAAGTCAAGTATTTGTTTAATATTAAGTGGGGGCCATATGTAGCTACGCCAGGGGCAGCATGAAGCCAGAGCAAAGTAATCACACCTCTCAAAATCCCCTGTGTGTGCACTCCATCTCTGTTGGAGTCAGTTCCCCACAGGAACACCATCTTTACTGCCACAGTATAGTGGACCATGATTGGCCATCAAACTGGGCCAGGTGCACTGGTTCTCCTTGGAAGGTGGAACTACGTCACAGAGACTGAGTTAGCTAATGCTGGCTGTTTGAGCAGGATGGTCACAAAGACTCGGAAGAGAGGGGACCTATGGTGGCCTCATGTGGCTGTGTTTAGTCTTATGCATGCAGACTGCTGAGCAAGAACATCAACTGAAAAGAGATCAGGAAAACAGAGAAGCTGTACAGAGACAAGAGAATACGTGACTCCTGAGACAGAAAGAGAGAAGGAATACCTCAACTGCCTGGTTTATTCAGTGCAGTTAAACATCGTCCCGGCCTCCCGTAGGGTCCAGTGGAGACCATTCCACCTCTAAACCATCTATAATAGAGCTGTACCTGCTGCGATGGCAACCACAATAGTATATCAACTTAACAATTAATTATCCAGAGTTATCTAGAAAACATCTGTGTTCAAATGAACTTTGTAATAAACAGTATGGGAAAAGTATAAGTTGGAGACTACTTCTTCAATATGTGTATGTCCCTACATAAAGAACTGTCTTCTCCATTTTTATTTTATTTGTTGTATTCAAAGAATAATTTAGGGTTATCCTCAATGGAAAGCTCATTAATATTTTTATAATTAGATTTTTAATTTTATAATTAGATTTATAATTTTAAATAAAATTGTGATTTTATAGAAATATGGACTAGTCCAGTTCTGGAACTTCACTTGGAATTACTTATAACTTAGGAGGCCCTAATCAATGATAGGGCCTCAGAATCTATATACTGGCTGCCCTCAATTGAGTCTTGGTGGGAAGACACTGAGAACACTGTGCTGTGGTCACCAAGCCAGAGGGTCTCTAGTGGTGTGAATATCTATGGGGGCTATAGGCTTAACAGGGAGCAGTGGACCAAAGGCATTCACTGTAAAAAATAAACACATAAAATGGCTAGATAAAACACACAGTCAGTCATTCATGTGGTTTCATGAATTCAATCAATCATGAACAAAAAATATATAGGAAAAAGTTGCCTCTCTGTTAAACATGTACAGACATTTTCTAACATAACAATACAGTATAAAACTTTCCCATAGGCTTTACATTGTGTTAAGAATTATAAGTAGTCTAGAGATGCTTTAAAGTCTACAGGAGAATGTGCACAGGCTAAGAGCACGTACTGCATCCTGTCACACAGAGGACTTAAGCAGCTATAGGGATGGGGGTCCTGCAAGCAAGCTCTGCAGATACTGGGGAGACTGTATTTGCAGGAATGAATGGTTATTCCCTGACAAACCCCCAAGGAAGTTCAGTGAATACTAACTGAACATGAACTAGTAAGTTCTCATAATAAATCAGTTAAAAAATATCCATTCTTCACATCTTACTAGAAGCTTCTGTTGATAGGCTATGATCTTCTTCCAGAATGCTGACTCGGGAACTTCGGGTTCTCCGTATCTATGTGTGTGAAGCTGCCTGAGCTTCTGTTTGCCCTTTTCTTCTTTGGTTTTCTCCTCTTTCTCTCCATCTTCTCCCCTGTGAGAACAGGTGAGTGAAAGAGAAGCTATTCAGAAAAGGACTAAACTGGTAGCCTAAAACAATACACAAGTGAGCAGATACTTAAGATCATAGGATCACTTCTGAAAACTAATTTCTCTTTCAATGAAGGATAATATTTTGGGGTTTAGAGTCAGGGCAGGATTTCCTGCTGATCACAGGCCCCCATACAAATTTGGTGAAGTTCAATCTAGAGGACATTTTTTCAGGCTTAAAGGGTCTTCATATCCATATATAGCAGATTCTCATGGTGCAATAAAGACATTTAATTGAAAAATAGAGTAACAAATTAAAACTTCTTTTTGCTTTTACTTCCAATGTAGCTTATTTTTAAATTATGATTTTAATGTTCAACTTTTTAAATTTAGTCTTTAAAAATTAAAATCAGAGGTCTGTGCATTTGGTTGTTCACATGTATAAAGTATATCAATGTACTGATATACTATTTTAATTTTATTTAACTAATTTTATTAAGTAAAATATATTAATTTTAATATAAATTGTTCATATACGATTATATAATTTCAGACAATAATGGAATTAGAAGGACTGAAATTTTAGGACTTAAACATTTTTTAGCTGCAATGATATCAATCCTTCCTGAAAGTGAACCACAGTACTTGATACATGCATGTGTGTGTAAGCTCTCCTTGATGCGCATGAGGCACACCTAACAGCAGCTTAACATTAGGTAAAGAGCTCCCATGGAAATGCCTGCCATGTGGTTACACAGGCCCACATTTCACTCTGGCAGTCAGTTAGGAGTCCATCTGTCCAGCCGATCCAACAGTGTCAGATCCACAACAATGAAGAGTGTTAACTACGGAGAATATGCAATAAGAAGGGTCCAGAGAAAATAACAAGAGAGAGAAGAAAAATAAGATGCTAATGTGAGAACAGTGGCAATATAGGTGTCTAAAAACTATAATTCTTTCCCGAGTTTTTCAAATTGCACACAGGAGACGACAGGAAGTTGGGGACAGCTGGAGGCTTTGACTGCTGACACACAGCCAGTGTTAAGAGGGGGCTATGCACCTCACTGCTGCATCCAGCTGTTTGTTTCCTGGTGCTGCATTCATAGGTGTGCTCCCAGTGCCAGGTGTTGCTGAAAATGCAGGTTCCAAGGCTCCATACCAGCCCTGGGAGTCAGTCTCTAGGGTGAGGCCCAGGAACCCGTGTTCTTAACAAATTCCCCAGGGTGTGTCTCATGCTGTGGACCTGGGACTATCCGCTGAGGATTACCCTCCACAGGATTCAATGAAACCCATCTGGAATGTTTATTTCCTCCCTTCTCTAAAAGCACAGAATGACGTGTGTGAGCTTAAAGACTGAAATTAATCAACCAGTCATGGAGGAAGTGTTCACAGACTCTCTAGAGCCTAGTGCTGAGAGAGAATCACATAAATGGAATCCTCATGGAGCAGAGGAAGATGGAATGGCAATCCTGCTAGGCTCTACCCTGATGCCTGCAAAGAACCCAAGTCCTCACAGTCACAACCTCACGGCTGAGACGGTAGATTTGGTCACACAGCTCCTCTGCAGGGTCAGATTCTCCATGACAGCTCCCATACAGGGAGGATAAGAAAGAGACTTTCTGAAACAAAGGAACATACAGGGACTATACATACTCGGCCTTTTCAGGTTCGGATTTGGTCTCTTCCTTCTCTTCCTTTTCTTCTTCTTTTGCCTTCTGTTCCTAGAATAAATCAATTGAGAAAAGAAAAGCAGGATTGAACATCACCTGTGAATACAGTTATGGGGCTTGAGGCCAGGTGACCACATCCAAACGATATCCAACACAGAACACCCTCTTCCTTACACTGAGATAACAGGTCCACACATGCCTTGTATTCTGGTGGTTTACACACTTCTCCCTCTGCACACAGTATGAACTTTCTGGGCTTCCTTCTACTCTCTTTTCTCATTTCAGAAATATTGTGTGTGTGTGTGTGTGTGTGTGTGTGTGTGTGTGTGTGTGTGTGTATTTTGAATCCAAAGGTACTATATTACTGAGCCACATCCCCAGCCCTTTTTATGTTTTTGAGACAGGGTCTTGCTAGGTTATTTAGGACCTTGCTAAGTTGCTAAGGCTAGCCTGAACTTGAGATCCTCCTGACTTAGCCTCCCTAGTCACTGGGATTACCAGCATGTGCCACTGCACCCAGCTAGAAATATTCTTTTTACCTTATCCATCTACTCAAATCTTACTCATTCTTCAAGACCAATATAATCCCCACCTCTTTTTTTGTGGAGGCAGGAAGGTACCAGGGATTGAACTCAGGGCACTTGACCACTGAGCCATCCCTAGCCCTATTTTGTATTTTATTTAGAGACAGGATCTCACTGAATTGCTTAGCACTTCACCATTGCTGAGGCTGACTTTGAACTTGTGATCCTCCTGTCACAGCCTTTCGAGCCACTGAGATTGTATGCGTGTGCCACTGTGCCCATTAATCCCCACCTCTTAATTATCACCAATCTACTTTAAGCCACTCTGGTGTGTGCATTATTTAACATATGCAACCCATACAGCCCCCTGACTACCCTATTTAACAGTCAGTACTTTCTAGTCACTTAATGCATGTTAGTTCCATCTCTGTGAAGACTATGCTGAAGGCCATTTGAAAGCAACACCCTCCTATGACCCCAATATTGTCAGACTCAGTGCTGTTGAAGTCCTGGACAGACGGGGGCTCAATGGACTAATGTAACCAGGGTATACACTCAACCTTAATGGTTAAAGGGGATTAAAATAATTTGTAAGGAATCTTAAAGGGGCTAGCTCTGCTACCAAAACGCCATTTCTTCCTGGGAGATTCAAGTCAGATGTTCAACTCGGCTCTATCTCTAGCAGGAAACCTGGCATAAGGGTCATTTGTTGTACCCACCTGAGGTCAGAGAAAGAGTGGCCATAACACAGAGATAAAGTACCTGAAACTTCTCTTGCACCTCAGGGAGGGGGACGGGGCTGCTCAACAGGTCCCCGAGGCCGGCATTGGGGTTGTGAGGAATGAGCTTGTACTGCCCTCCTTCTCGCTTCAGATCCAGGCCAAAGATGTCTGAGAGAAGGTCGCTTTCCTCCGTCAGCTCCTTCAAGTCTGTCAGATCCTCAGAGGGCAGGGCGGCCTCCAGGGGCTTCCTCTCCCCCTCCTCTCCGTCTCCTCGCACCTCGTCCTGAGTAGGGTCCGGCATGTTGGCCAGAAGCTCTGCGACTTTGATTTTTTTGGCCCCTTCCACGAGGCTTCCTCCGAGCAGCAGGCTACAGACGATGCGGAAGAAGCCTCTGCAGACGCTGGCCACGAAGTGCAGCAGTGTCAGGAAGACACTGCAGTAGGAGGAGAAGAAAGCAGTGACCATGTCCCTCACCGTCATCTTCTTCACCTTCTTCATCTGCTTCTTGAGGCTCTTGAGACTGAGCATGCGCATCAGGCTCAGCACATTGTATCTGAGCGCCAACAGGGCCGACCTGACCGTCAGGATGGAAAAGAAGCCCATTCGGGGGCCCTGCTCCTCTGGCCTGTCCTTCTCACTGTCCTCCTTATTGGCTGAGCGCTCATTCAGGTCCGACTCGGAGATCTGGGCTGCCAGCTGCATCTCGAAGATGGTGTCCTCACAGAAGTTGACGAACAGCTCCATCTTCTCCTTTTCCCCTCCCTCGTTGACCACGTCAAATATGAACTGCCTCTTGGACTCCTTGACCTGCGGCTTCTCCCACTGGGTGCGGCTCGACTCGCTGATCTCGAAGTACACCCTCTCGATGCGCTTGGCACTGCCCATGATCTCGATGCGGCCCAGGAAGGGCTGGAAGTAGTTGAGCACGCTTTCTGCCAGCTCCAGGAAGGTCTGCAGCCGCGTGTCGTTGGGCATGTGCTCGGAGAGGTTGGTCAGGAGGACGGCGACATTGAAGCCGATGTCCTTGGCCGGCTCGTGGAACCGTTTGACAAACTCCTCGTAATCCAGCGTCTCGTTTTCATCAGTCTCTGCGCAAGACAGAAGAAACTCCGTTTCCGACTGGGTGTAGTGCTTGTGGCTCTCCATAGCTTTGTGGAAGTCCCTCTTGGAAATGACACCTTTACCATCAGGGTCATACTCCTTAAATGTGTCCGAGGATGTCAAGTCCTTCAGTTTGAGAAACATGTCGAAAAACTTGAGAATCATCTCCACGTTGTTGGAAGATTCCACCAGCATGTCCACCATCTGCTTGCCGATGGTCCCATTCACCACGTTACCTGGTGGGAAAGCAATTGTGTTTGCAAAATGAACATTCTTGACAAAACACGTACCTGTAGAGGGAATGGCAACATAGTTATAACACCTGGAGGGAGGGAGTCTCTGATCATCTCCCAGTGGATGAGTCTCAGTAAATGATTGAAGATTATTCTTGCACACACATAAAACCACATTCACAAAGTAATTAGGGAAATATGTAAAATAGTTTAATAACAGTTGACTTTTGCCTCCTCAAATTAATCAAATAAACAGGTGTCAGATTAAAAAAAAATGAACCAAACAGCCCCAAACTGAAATCTAGTCTCATATTAATAATAAAAATGAACATTGATTCAGTCCTTTAGGGTTGAAAATCACTATCAAAGACAATGTCTGACTGGATGCTCTTCTTTCTGTAAGGCAGGAACTTTTTACTAATCCTTATTCTACAGATGAGGTAACTGAGGTTTAGCAAGGCCAAATTAATGTGCCCTTCATGACATGACCATAAGACTTAGTGTCAGGACTTTGGATCCTCTGATGGCAAATTCTATGCCCTTTCTGATTCCCAATGGTAATACTTTCCTCCCACTCTTCATGGTCCACAGTGCTTATAGTTAGAAAAGAGCAGGTTACTGATAACCTTGAGAAAATTAGATACTATTCTGCATTATAGAATCACAGTCTGCTTTCATCCCTTGGACAGAATGTGTTACATGTCATATGACAAAACACAAGTAGTAGAAAACGTGCCTGGGGAGAGGTCTGTGTAGTCTATCTGTGCAGCAGTGAACAAGGGATGGCTAAGACCTAGAGCCACAGTGATGGAACAGTTCCAGGCTCCACAAGCCCAGAGAGCTAGTCTCTTGGCACCTTTGTGTCCTCCTTGGTAAAGCCTGGGTAGAATACTATCAAACTCTTAGGCCTGTCATTAGGATTAGGTAAGCACCAAGCCAGTATCAGCATATTATGAGAGATTAGTTTCAATTTATTGCTGCTGCTTCACTTACTAGTATTTTAAACCAAAATTCAGTCATGAACGGAGCCTGTGTTTGGAGAGTGAAAAACTGCTCCTGCTGCTGCCAATCATGGGGTTTTAAGAAACACTGCATCTTTGAACTCCTAGCACAGGCTGGACAATTTCCTGAGCTTACCAAAGTGGAGTTGTTCCATGCCTGGCAGACAGAGAGAGGGAGACACACAGAGAATGCATAAGAAGGAATTAAGGAAGGATGAGAGATAACACAACACCAAGCATTTCTTAGTTGCTTTGGTTCTGTTTATGTGATTTCACTAAAGTCTCACATCAGTCAAACATTACCTCTTTTTTTTGGAGGAGGACACTGAAAAATGGAAACCTAACTAGTCCAAGGGTCCCACTGTCGGGAAGCAGAAACTTAGGCTGCAGGTTTGGAGACCAGGCTCTTCACCATCATGCTTGACACAGAAAGGTAATGCAAGAGCAAAGAAAAATAAGTTGGTAAGAGATAGGAGGGCAAATGACAGCTGCAAGGCTCTGTGGGGATGACGAGACGGGATGGGGTCTTCCTATAGCATCTCGTCCTCACCCCTTGCCAAGACTTCAGGAACCCACAGCAGGGATATGCCATCATCTCAAAGTAGAGATTTACACAGCTGGATTCATGCCAATGTCCAAAATCCCCACTTTTATTATAAAATAACTGACAAAACATTCCTCCTTACATCTGTTAGAGTTAGAAGGTTTGCTCTGTGGGATATCACTGAAGACATGCAGACTGACATACACAGATTTTCTTTTTTATAAAAAAGTAACTTGAGAACAAAAATCATAAAGCCAACAACAGACCCTAGCTCTCTATCACACCTTCATGTTATTTTATTCTTCACTGCATGCCGACTCCATAAGTGAAAACATATTTATCCTTAAAGAAATAAAGGAAACTTCAAAGTGAAAATAAAAACTACCTTCCAACATGGACAGCAACATGACCACCATATCCTTCTGAAGATCCATTAATTCCTTCAGTAGCTCAATTTGACTGGAATCCTGAAAATATCAACATATTGCTTTTGAGATAACAGGAGAAGAGTCTGCAACAAGAATAGCATACTTATTCTCATAAAAAGGATATGGCTTGCCAATAGCAGACACCTCAATGCATGGCAGAACTAAGGGAAGGCCAGATGTAAGTATTCAGCTTATTACAAAGAGATTTGCTTCAGAATTCAAGCACATTTACTGTTGATTCTAACTTATGTACAGCAAAGTATATGTAAGGACTGTGAGTGTGTCAAAGAAGTACACAGGGATACCGGAACCGCAGTGCAGCTCCAATGTCAGATGAGACAAGTGCTTCTGCACATTTGACAACTTTTTCACTAGAGAGAATGCATCATTTTCTTTTAACTTCTCAAAGTTATATATTAACATATAAAATTTATTTATTCTATAAAATAGGCATATTAGTGGCATATGAGATAATCTTATTTTACATAAATCTAACCAAAACTGTCCGCTGGTATTACCAACACTGACATTGCAAATACTGACATGTATCCTACTAAACAACGTCATGAAGGTTTCCAGTATTCTCTGGTTTTTGAATTTTTCTGGATTTTGTGTTTGATTATTTGTTTGGATTATGTACCACAAAAAAAAAATTCTTTTACATGGACATGTTGTATCTAAATATCACTATGCTGAGATCCAGTGCCTGCAAGTACAGATCACATAATGAGCTCACACCTCATCCATTTTATTTAAGCTATTCTTTTCCATTTTCCTTTTTTAAAAATTTGTATAAGGTGTCAATTCCCTGGGGTTTGCTGCATATGAAGGTAAATATCTGCACGGCATGAGACTCTCTACAGTAGCCACCACAACACTGCCTGTGCAAGCCATCAAACCATGGAAATAAATCAAATGAGAGTTCCCTTGTGTGTAAATTTGGTTCATGTCAGTTTCCTATATTTAGTATATGTCATTAGTAATTAAAGGGAACATGAGATTTCCGTATTTGGCCTATATTAGCAATGTCCACATACTGTCATTCTCTCCTTGACTAAACCCTAGCCAGGCTTCTGAGTCCCCTTCCTGATTGGCCTCAGGTGAGCTACAGGGACAAGCAGACTCCTAACAGCTCATGGCTGTGTCCCTAAGATGACCCTGATCCTACTTAGAATGCCTACTAGAGAAAACACAAAGCTGTCCAAAAATGCACCCTTCCAGAGACCACCTGAGGATGGGGCCTCTGTCCCCAAGCCTCTAGCAGAGGACAGATGCCAACTTAGATAACAGCTGGCAGGCATGGCTGGGATCATCACATCATACTGACCATCCTCCCCCAAGCCTCCACACAGCCTCATCCTTGTTCTCTTATTCTCCATCCACACACCATTCATCCAGCTCCACACAAGCTGAAGATGAGTTCAGTCCACACCATGTGCTTCCCTGTTGTGACAGTTACTACTGACTAAGGTCATTCCTGGCCACTTCAGTGTCCAGCTTTGCTCACCTGTGATGATATGCCCCTGTGTACAGACCAGTGGGTGGGTGAGAGGCCTCAGATGGGAGGGAACCAGCCACATCCATGAGAGGAATGAGTGACACTTTGGGCTCTGGAATGGCAATGTTCTGACTCTCATTCTAGTATTCTTTCTACCTAACCACCTAGCAAATACACCTGACAGATATGCCAGAGCTTGGGATATGCCATCAAAATTCACAGTATTGAAGGATGCATTTACTCAAGCCTGACATTAAGAGCTTTTCTGTTCATGCATCCTTTGGTCTCCAAGGGAACAGACTTGGAAATGAGAAAACAAGAAGCTGATGGCACTCCCAAATTAATACAAAAACATGGTGGCAAGCCTGTTTATTCTTTATTTACTTATCCTTTAAGCCATTGTTTTGACTATCAGAAAGCTAAATTTCCTGGTAATGGGAGAATGTTATCTTAGCTTATTTAGGACCTATAAAAATTGCTTCCCTTTTAACAGGCTATGGATCCTTTCAAAGTTGCCTATGGAGGGAGGAAGATTCCAACAAGTAAACACCAGGGACCTTGTCTATGAAGACGCTGAAGGGCACAGCGTTCATGGAATCTGCTGTTATATTTCTCCATTACATTCAATTCCTTAATAATCTTTGTTACCAAATATGAATAAAGAAGTTTTTTAAAAAATCTTTTGATAGGGAATAAAAGGTATATAAAGAAGTGATATTTATACACCTGAAACCTTAAATAAGTGAAATAGATAACATTCAACATAAGAAAGCATGCTTAATTTGCTGCTGATCACAGTGTCACAGTTTGTCAGGTGAGAAGACCCTTTACCTGAGATAGCTTCATCTGCATGTGGGCAAACACGTGCAGGAAACCCACCACTGCGTCCCACAGCCTGCTGTGTGCCAGGCTCTGCTGGTTCCCGGTGCAAGGACCCTGGAGCAAAGACACAGCGGTCATTCCTGGCAGCATATTTGCCAAATTCAACTTTAAAATAATAGGGAAAAAAATGAACTCAAGGTTTACAAATCTTGTTGCTAACATATAATCTAAAAAGTTCAAACACGAAACAAAATAGAGATGAAGAAGATATTGGTGCCATGAGAGATAAGCATGTTCTTCTTGAAATGTTCAATAAATCTAAAAAATGTTCCTCAAGGATTTATGTGTCTTATTTCTCTATGAATAATGAAACACTGGCAAAGCAAATTAGTGAATCATTTCATTTTTTTCTGGCTTGCATCTCTTTAGAGAAAGAGGGTAAGGAGCAGGTGATTGGGTTGTTGGGTCAAATCAATTGGTGGCCACTACCTTGTGTGAAAATATGAGAATGCAATCAGGATGAGATGATTATTTCCTCTTCCTAAGCAGTAACCTGGATAAAGCCTTCACCCAGAGGAAAAAAGTCCTCTTCAGAGTTTTCCTAGTTGTACAGCTGTTTCAAAATGGTGCAACCACTGAGGTTTTTAAAAGATAAATACTTGGTCATTAATTTCGTAAACTTCAAATTCAAGGCAATTGGAATCTGATGTAACTTGGGAGGCCACTTGGCTGAGGGATCTGGTGCCAGGGGTTCCTACAAAAGCTAACCCAACCCCCAACTGTGTGTCCACTTAGAGGCTTAAAAGCCAGAAACTCCAACTAAACTCCAACTAGGGACTTTGTGCTTCAACCAATTATATTTTTAATTAATTTTTTTCACTTGCTTTTAAGTACCTCTGGCCTTTGGGTGGAGCTGAGCCACCTGCAGTCAGGAACAGCCAAATGCTCAGATAAACTCAGTGAACTTTAATATGCCTCTGTTTACCTTTCAACAAAATTAGCTCTGCTCTCTGAGCTCACACTTCTTAAGTGATCTTTCCTCAGCAGTGGAGAATGTGTGTGTGACTGGCAAAATGTTTTGATGCAGACAATTTTCGGTTTTACCTCTTAAGGAAAAATTCTACAATAGTTTAGGTTTTGAACACATCCACATCAACCATGCAAATAGATAACATGGTTTTTTTTCAAAGAAAAAAGGTATAGCTCTTAGAGTCTAATTCATTCATTCTTTCCTTTACACAAAGGACTCATAGTGAGTTTAAATTTGAAAACACATCAAAATGTGTCCATATTTTACTGCAGAAATGAGCGGGAAGATCTGACTGCACTAAAAATACTGAGGAGATGTTGGAGTGGAGCTCGGTCACATCAGCTGTGTGGAGGCCCCAACTCTGGGGAGAAGGCAGAGGAGCCTCTGTGTTACAGGAGCAAGGTGCCAGGCTCAGCTCCCACAGAGGAGGATGCACAAAGATCTTGCCACCCTAAGGCATTGTGGGGTCAAAGCTGACAAGGGGGACACCTGGGAGAGTGTACCCCATGCACAGCACTCCCTTCAACCCCCGTTCTGGTGGATGCGAAGGCACAAGCTAAAGTGCCAGGTCCCTGAGCTGAAAGGGAGCTACCTATCTGACCTTCAGAGAGATCACCAGAGGCAAAAGCCAGACTTCCCAGATATGCCAGCTGCCATAGCAGACTGACACATTTCTGCCTGGATCCTCACACAGAAAGGCAACTGGGAGTAACCAGAGGCTCCCCATCACTTTCCTAGTGTGCAGTCTCCCAGGCCTGCCTCACAGGGAAAGTGACTTCTCATTGTTTCTAGTTTCTTGATCCCTTCTCTCTATAAAAACAACCTCTTCCACTTGGCTCATTAGAATATTTATTCTTTTATGGAAAGAAGGATTGCCCAATTCTAAAATTAAAAATAAAATCAATTGAGATTTAAACTAAATGGTTTTAAGTTTGGTCCTTTGACACCTTTAAACCTGAGCAAAGGGAGAGGACTGTCTAGGACTTGCTCAACCTCCATCCAGTGGCTTCTTTAGCACCAATAACCAATGTGAAAGGGACGCTGGCCTCTGAGATATTCGGCCTCTGTGGCACACAGACTTTTGTTCTGTGCTGGAAGACGGGGCAGTCTCACTTTCAGAGGGACCTGAGGCAGAGACAGATTAAGCTTTCTCCTTAATTATCCCTGGTCTCACTCTAGGAACCCTGAAATATGATGTCCTTTTAGTCAAATGATTCTTTTCCTTCTCTTTTATTACAACTGAGGTTGCAATTTTATAAATGATTACTTCACAGCAATGTTTTCCAATCTTCTGCTTATGTTCGATAGTCAGCAAAAATTTGAATAAAAAAGCAAGGTACAATGTTGTAGTCTAAAAGGCAGTCCAAAATAAGCATGAAGCTAATGATGAGCTTGTTTTCATATATTAATATTTATCAGGAAAAAGGACACTAAGGCTAGGGTCTCCTAAATGTATCTCACTGAGCAAGATGTAGGAAACTGGACTGGATCCTGGAATAGAAAAACAGCATTGATGGAAAGACGTAAAATCAAAATAAAGTATATAATTTAGTTAATAAGACTGTGCCAATATTAATTTCTTGGTGTTGACAAATGTTCTACATTTGTGTGAAATACCAACATTAGGAAAATCATATACAGAAACCCTCCTCAGGACTCTCTTTATAACTTTTCTGAAAACATAAAATTATTGCAAAATTAAATTGTATTTATTAAAATACATGTTTCATGAATGGTTAAGTTACAGGAATGGGTCATACCAGCAGGCATAACAAGAGAAGCTAAAATGAACAGAATAGTCCAGGAGCCTTTACCTGATGCCTCTGGACACGTGTTTACAAATGTGTTCCATAGGAACACCTAGCAAGGAGCTCTGTGCACAGCGAGAACTCCACCAGCCCTGCTAGCTTCAGTATGATCACAGTTTCCTGTGTTTTAGGAAAGACATGCCCACTCAGGGCTTTTT
Organism: Spermophilus citellus; assembly: GCF_964194105.1. Lineage (NCBI taxonomy): Eukaryota > Metazoa > Chordata > Mammalia > Rodentia > Sciuridae > Spermophilus > Spermophilus citellus. The sequence continues at coordinate 96,866,819 of NC_138187.1, forward strand.
TTGGAACATACAAGCCATTCTACTGACCATTTATACAAAATTTACTTGCTTGCTAATGTAATTGTTCAAATATATTTAACGAGGACATGATTGTTGTCCTCATCTTTCTAGACAAGAAAACCAAGGCAATCAGGGAAGTCAGGAAAATGAGGAAACAGGAATATGAACACATATTGAACTTGAACTTGACTTTCATTGGATTTGACCATGGAAAGGAGGGAGAGGGCGAGTCACCCCACTCCACAGTTCCTGCCTTCCAGTGTCCCCAAGAAATGCAGTTTCACTAAACTTCTCTTCCCCTCACAGGATCATGCCTGGTCTAAGAGTGAACTGTAAGTTTCTCCTTCCTGTTTTATCTTACACAGGTGCATGGAATATGAGGACTGCTCACTCAAGGTAATACTGGCTCCTGAGACCAAAAATGATAGGATAGTGGCTGCTGAGGCTGCTAAGAAATAGCAAAGTGTAGTCACAAAAAATTGTTTTTAAAACTCTAAGCTTAAGACTAGTGGTTTCATCTAGGGAGAATATAAAATAAACAAATGTAAAAAGACATATATTCTCTTTGGTATTTGGATTTTATCTATCATAAACACACATATATGATTTTTTAATGCTCTTCTCGATTTTTCTTAATGTTGATGAAATGTCTTCCTCACTGTTACTGGAAATACTACAAAACATGGCTTAATGATCCTCTAGTCCCTCCTTTGCTTCCTCTTTCCTTTCTTAAGACTACTGAATACTTAATACATTGACATACAACAGAATGAATGGGTCAGGCCTCTAATAAGTTAATGACATCTTCATCTTCGAAATGGTAAAGCAACTTCGCCATGTATAGATACACACTTCAACCTAATATTTCAGTTTTGGTCGCTGTTAAAGAGACAAGGAAAGGGGTCAATAGGAGATGTGGAGAACACTTTGGGCAGACTGCATTTTTCTATCGAATTCAATGCTAATCATTTGCCTTTTTTATTTATTTTTTCTTGAAATAATAGAAATGATCAAACATTTACCTGGATATATTCTGTAAGAGTATTAAACACTTGTTTTGCGACTTGAATGGCTTTGGAGAAGTTCCGTTGTCCTTGTTCGTCAATAACATCTTTCCCGGAGTAATACCAATAGAAATCACTAATTGATTCCTGGGAAACAGAAATGACATCACTAAGGTGGATTGTAAAGTCATCACAAACCTACCTGTCCAGTCCTATTATTTTTAAATAACAGGTAAGGTAACAAATAACAATATCTGTGAATTAAATACTATTAATCAATTATTTTCTTAAACATACCATATACGTGGAAACTACTTCCCTTGATATAAATAACATTGCAGAGAAGACAGAAGCAGAAGATTTAGCTTTAAAAATCTGTCTCTGATGACCCTAAACTTCACAAATATAAGGATACCTTAAAACTAATGCATATTTACCCACTGAGCAAAGTTACGTATTTACAATTTGAACTCAAAAATTAGACACATCATGGAACAATATTTTGGGGGTTACAGACTTCTGTCCTCCCTTGTCTTCTCCTACAGGCCAGGGACATGTTAGCAGAAAGAACACCAGGATGTCCCTGATCTCCAAGCTGCCCCCGGGGAACCAGCTGGACAGGAACACCAACTCCATGAACAAGCTCCAATAAGACCCATCTTTCCAAACAGGAGTTTTCCACACTGACATTTTAAAGGGATTTCAGTTGGCTAAATACATGTTAAAAAAAATTCATTTGACCATATGAACTACACTTGAGTTTTGAGACATGGTTATAAAAATCATAATATGTTTTCAGCAACATTTTTGGTGTATTTTGCTTCAAAATGGACTTTTTCCCCCCGTTAAGCTTTAAATTAAAAAAAAAAATGTGCTTTTAGCTAGGCACAGTGGTGCATGCCTGTGATCCAGTGACTCAGGAGGCTGAGGCAGGAGGATCATAAATTCAAAGCCAACTTCAGAAACTTAGTAAGGCACTTAGCAACTCAGCAAGACCCTGTCTCTAAATAAAATACAAAAAAGGGTTGGGGATATGGGTCAGTGGTTAAGTGCCCCTGGATTCAATCCCTGGTATTAAAAAAAAAAAATGTTAAGGATAAAACCTAAAAGTTTGAATTTCCTGCCTTTAAAATACCATGTCTGTTTCTCATAAGTAAAATGAGGGGAAAGAAATTTCTACAGGGTTGTTATTGTTTAAGATGCCCAAGTGTCAAAAATGATTCTATCAGAGATATTTTAAGGTAATAAGGCACTAAGCTGAATTTTAAAACTAACATAAATAGCAGGACAGCAGAAAGGAACCAACCTTAGGCTACCAAAGTCAAGTTCAGGATAGCAGGTGGAAAGACCTTCCTATTTGTAAGAATATTTCAATATTCTTCCCCAAATTATCTATTAAAGAAGGAATAGAGTATAGAAGTGCTTTGAAAAATGAAATAAATTTAAAATACTATCAACCTAAAAAATAAAGGCTGTGGGTGCCAGGGGGAGAAGCTTGTATATAGAAAGAAATGAAGAACAAAGTAGCAGCCAGGATCAGAGAGAGATACAGCAGAGAGTGCTTCACCCTAAGAACTGCAGAAAAGACTGTGATCACAGGCAACATACCTCAGTGAACAGGTGGAGTCACAAACCCAAGCACATGAAGACATGTGGGTTTAACAAGGCCACCACTTTGCTTCACCTGGCCAGTCCTGTAGCTTGTAACCGACAGGGAGGCCACATACCTGAACCCTCAGCAGGTAGTCCACAGTAGAGATGATGATGTTGACAGTTGTATTGTTGCCAGTCTGAGTTCTCAGATAATTTTGAAAATCTACAGAAGATTGAAAATGCTATTAAAGTTCAGTCAAAACAAGTTGTTATTCCAGTAACTACCAAAGTAAATGTTGTTTACAGCAAGATCACTTGGCTAAAAATAGACTTTTATCTAATAATTTTAATATGAAATGACTTAAATTTCTCAAAAAAAAAAAAGTGTATGATCTTCCCCAAAATGCATCCTCACAGAACAACAATATTCAATTCTCGTCTAAGATGTTGGTCACACCAGTTCCTTATCCTAGTTCTAAAGCCCTGGACAAGACTGAAAAGGGGTTCCCATCTTTAAGGATATAAAGAAAAAGCTATTTAATTCAGTAATTATATATGCAAAGTGCTAGGGAAACAAAGCTAAATCTAAAATGTAATTCCTGCCGTCATGGACCCATGGAGCTGGAGAAGAGCCAGATATTAAACAGTGAACAGAAATAAACTAGGTAAGTCATATAATGAACTCCCAAGGTAAAGTGCTGCAAAAGAAATAAACTTCTAAGTTCCTCTGAAGGTATCCCATCTAAATTGTTTTTCACCCATCACCTGTCTTCTCTAATGTAAGAATGATTGACAGTGATCCAGAGAAACAGCTCTGCTGGGACCTTGAAAGCAGCAGAGCTACGTGTAACATGGCACAGTATCCACTGTACCCAGGATGCTCAGGAACTATTTGCTGACTCAAGCTAAAGTCTAATGGAGTTCAAGAGCTTCTGCTGTCACTGGCTTCACACATCTGTTCCTCAGTCCCACCTCATGGGCTGGGCGCTCACAAACCTGAACTGTGCCCCTCACAAAGCAGCTGCAGGAACCGGAAGAGGTCACAGGTGAACTCATCATCCTGCAGAACCTTTTCTCCTGCGGGGAGTGCAGAGGGATGAGCATTAGCGACTACCCAGACTCCCCCCTCTAGCCCCCACCCCCACTTGCAGGTCACCCATTTATTGCTCTGGACCCAAAGGGTCTCAAGACAGAGCCACATCTCTATCTGAAGCTCCTACAATCATGCACTTGGCAGATAGATGTACTTTTTCTTTGTAAGAAAAGAACATTTGAATCTCAGATTTCTGTCTGTTAAAAGTAGCAGCATGGGTTTGGCAACATTTTACAAACAACCTAAAGATGTAAATTTTTTTGTGGGGGGGAAGGTACATATAGAAATGGTGTGTCACAAATGTCAAATTTGCTTTGTTCCTAGGGCACGACCAAATGACTCTCACGCAAAGCCTATAGTGTATTCACAGAACAGTGCCAAAGGTTTCCGTTATTAAAGAATAATTAGAAAATTTTTGTGAAAACTGCAAATCCCTAGAAAATGCTTGTTAACTCATTCTAATTAAATCTTTAACCAGCTTGTGTACTGACTGGAAAATAAAAAAAGCCAAAACTTCAGACATCTAACAGACAGGACTGTTGTAGCATTACTTCCCAAGGAGGAGGAGCCAGCAGAGACTTCACTCCAATTAGCAAACCCAAGGACAGACTGTCAGGACTCAGCCGTGAGAGAGGAGAGCAAGATGCCTCCAGGAAGTCAGAGGCCACCTGCAGCATCAGGACCAGACATGCCTGAGGGGCAGGGACAAAGCCTCCTAGGGTTATACTGGTCCACTGCACTGCAATTCAATGGTCTCTGGATCACAACTTCCCTTGACAGCGAAAACACAAGGAAAGAAACAAACACAAAACAGCACCACACAAATGAAAGTTGATTTCTTAAAAAAAGTGTCAGTGGAAAAAAAGAAAGGTCAATGTTACATGAGTGTCTGCTCCAGAATCTAAATTTGTTTTAAAAGCAAAATGGCAAAAAAAAAAAAAATGTTGATAAGCTTGTGAATGAATATACTTATGTATTTAAACAAAATAATTTTTCACAGACTATAAATACTTTGGGCTAAGAAAGAAAACTATGCAATGATCATGTGTTTAACTAAAATCACGGATGATCATAATGACGGAGAGCTGATGGACTTACCAGTCCGCAGTCTGGGACTTTCAAAGTGGGAGGCTTCATGTAATGGTAGGATTAGGAAGCAAAACCATTGTGATAACTAATATAAACATTAAAAAAAGTACATAAAAGCATTGTACTCGTTTCCCTGTTAGCCCACAAGCTATGACATCTGGTGACCAAGCTACGATCACCATGTATGGGACTCAGACCCTGTGGCAGGTGAAGTGTGAAAATCAACTTGTTTAAATCTCACACATGGCTGATAAGTCCATTCCTCAGTGTGTAAGTTCATGAGAGGGTAGGAAAGAAAGCAAGAACAGTTTAGGCCAATAAGCAAACTAAACTCTTCATTGGTAATACTCAGTATCATTTTTATGAGACATTTAAATCAGAAGACTCTTAAAATGATATTTAAATCAAAATACTGTGTGAGCATCTAGACTTTTTGATTCTTTCCCTGTGAGCCCGTCTATAACGTTTTTCCTTCAGAAAATCAGGTCAATAAACCATGTATTTACTTTTATATTCATGTACTCAATGTGAAATAGATAACCATTGTAGAAACTATTTAGAACAGTTAACACCAAAATAAATATCATAGATGCTGTGTGCCTGAAAATGCTCTGCATAATGCACAATAATTCAGAACTGAAGTTTTTATCTGCTGTTTGCATGCACACCATTTTCTTGACTGTAAACGGCAACAAATACAAGTGACTTCACTCAGTAAGGCCACACTGCACGTAGCAGAACAAGGAGAGAACAGGATGGGAAGGGCAGGAGAAGGCAGAGGAGGGCATGGGACAAGCCCACCAGGTGCTGGCAGGTGTGCACTGGGGTGCCACTGCGTGACGAGCACATCACAGATGAAAATGCTGCCGTGGCCCATGCTGCAGGTAAGTGGGGCAGTAACAGAGACCAGGACGGCTTTATGTCTGCAGAAGGTACAGGAGCAACAGTCTCCTTGTGATGTGGAAAAGCAATTCCATTTTAAGATGGGAACTGAGATCCATAACAAATAACAGAATGGAGTGACACATAATTGAAAGTGCTCTTGCATCCTGAAAATATTGTCAAGCTGTGCGAGGGCTTGAGGCACATACTGTGGAGGGCATTCCTTTGGTTCTGTTTTTGAAAGGGGCCTAAGATGGCTGACACTGGAGTGAAGGGAGAATCAACGCAGCACTGTTGCTCATGGTGAGCTGGCTGCTTTGCATCTGAGGATGACCTGCACCTGTTCCTGCTCTACCTCATCTCCATTTTTATCAACCGTGAACAGGTTGATATATTAGGAGGAGAGGCAATAACATCAAATGAAGATGGCAGCAGCATTTCTAGCCGAGGAAATAGAGTTATTTGAATATATTTATGAATGGCGTTTATATTTTCTGAGAGTTATCTTAATTTTAATGGGACAAACTGTCATCAAAATTGTAAATTTTCACCATGGAAATAATACAGTTAGAACTTGCTGAGAGAAGCATGAAACAATAAATCCTATTTTAGATATCAAATGAGGTTAACCTGCTTTTGGTCACTGTCCTACTCACAGTTGGCTTATACAGTTAATAAGAACCTAGACAAGTCTCTGCCTAAATTCAACAAAATACTATGTGAGTGTGTATCTAGTGATCCCTTTGATGTCCATGGACTTTGCTTGAAGTTTTCAGCCTATTCTTCAGATGAAGCTTGGGTTAATTGCTAATAATTAACTTCCAAATTATTAAATTAATAAAAATTCAATAATATAAGTAAAAATTACTACCTAGTATGTACATGACAATAATTGGAAAAGGAAGACTCCAAAGGCTAATGTCCCCATTGCCTTTGTTTCCAATAACTCAAAGACAAAGGGGTGACTGGCATGACATAGGGACTGGCCACATCAAAAGACCTCTGTAATCCATTGTTGAGTGTCACTCGAAGGCACCTGCTGCCATGGAGGAAATCATTCTGATAATTGAACTCAGAGGATTTAAAGAACTATTTTGTACAATGGCAAAACTAAAGAATTAATACTAACAATATTTTTAGGTATTTTATTCCATGTGGGCAATTCCAATATCACTGTTGAAGTGGCTTCATTATGACTTCTTTAACTATTTTACAATTCAACTAATGAAATAAATTATTAAAGATGGAATCAAAGTTAACATTTGGAGACCTTCAATGTGCTCTTGTGCTAGATATATCATTTCATCTTGGGCTCATTATTATCCTGCAGATTAGGTAAATGGAATCTCATTTGGTGGGTCAATAAACAACAGAGAAACTAAGAAATTCAGCTAATGTCATACAGGTATATGGTAGTTAAGATTTACTTCCCACAAATGTCAATAAACCTTCACAGAGTGTCTCCTCTCTTCCAGGCACCTTGGGAGGTGAACACCATCTCCAACCTGAAGCAGCTCAGTTATGGGAGAAACAGGCAGTATCACATGGTCCTGTTGAATCCACTATGCCATTGTTTCTGAGCTCTGTAAAGTTGGCCTCACCAACCAGTACAATCTGTGACTATCAATCATTTCATGAACTGTATGTTCTTTAAATCTGAATTCACACTTGTTTCCATCGATTTCAGAACCCAAGGAAATCCATTTCTGAACATGTTATGTTGGAAAATCAGATCCCCTTTCTGAGCCTGGGCTTCACAGTTTTGCTATGGGGGACTGATAAATACCTCGCCTAATTTCCTAGGCTGTTGTTAGAATCAAATTGTTCAAATAAGTAAAAGTGCTTTGGAATCTGCAAAGCCTAAAAGGAATAGATGCAAATTTCCAACTGTGAAGCCATAGGTCAAATTATTGAAATTTCTAAAATACAGAATTTCATTAGATTGGGGGTGGGGGTAAAGACAATTCACCTACTCGGCTCACTGAGTAAGTTTATTTAAATGAAGTTGACAACCTGACACTGGTGTATGCAATGCATGACTATTTCAGATCCCAACACAATCAGAATGACCACTATGGGAAATAAATTAGGTATGTTCCAGGCATAAGAGAATTAAAATACTTTCCAGTACTTAACTCAATTAAAGTATTTATGGAGGAAAATCTTTCTCCTTTCCAATGTGAGGTGGAAATCATCTCACAGCCAGAGCCAAGGCTTCTCAACTGTCACTGTTCTGAGGTGCTCACTGCCCACCCATCTTACACAGTGTTGCCTGGGGTCTTACTCACACGCACCAATCCAGGGTAGTACTCAACAAAGGATTACGGGGGTCTTTTGATGTGGCCAGTCCCTGTGTCATGCCAGTCACCCCTTTGTCTTTGAGTTATTGGAAACACTGGCATGACTAGACCTTACAGCAATGGGGACATTAGCCTTTGGAGTCTTCCTTTTCCAATTATTATAATGTACATACTAGGCAGTAATTTTTATTTATATTATTGAATTTTTATTAATTTAATAATTTGGAAGTTAATTATTAGCAATTAACAGAATTTCTATAAATATAAACAGAAGGATTCCTTGAACCCTAACTAGGGAAAGTCTACTGTGAAAAAATGCCTCTCATGCATCATCAGACCTCCCTCAGAGCTCACCTATTGCCACAAGGAAATTCTGCCAGCCCCTATCTTTGGAGGACTCAGCTGTTGAATAGAGTAGTATTTAGTAATCAGTGCACTTTAGTGTTGGTGGGGTCTACCTGGAGCCTTCTTCCAACAATGGATGTGAGGCCATCATCCCAAGGGGATATTAGCACATAATATTACTCAAGGGTTACTTATTTAATGGCTCTTCAAGGCCTCATGGAAAAAACCACTCTAAAGGTCCTTAGAGCCTTTCACAAACTCTCTCTCTTCATCATCTAGTTTGGTCACCTCTTTCCACACCAGGTCCAACACAGCTCCCTGCTGGGCTGTACCCTCCTGCTAGAAGTCTTTGCCTTCCCTCTCCACCAGGATGCTGACTTCAGATCAGGTGCGACCTCTGTGGGGCCCATGAGTAGCTCCCACAGAGCACTTCTCTGAAGTGTGTACACCCCCAAGTCCTCACAGACTAGGCACTCAAATTTAAGTGAGGGCTTCAAAGTTTAAAAACTGCAAGAATGTTTGGAAAATGCATTTGGTGCCAATGCACCAGCATCTCAGGCTTTCCTTGAAGAGTATTGATCCTCAGAAATAGTGAATAAAGCAGGCAGAACCCAAGACCATACATGTGAAAACAGTCTGACAATCTTGGAGAAATAGAGTCAAGAAAATAATAAAAACTGTAAGAGGAATCAGGGTAGCCAATACTAGGCACTCAATATAATCCTTTTGCTTATTTAATTAAAAATTAATCTTTTTTGCTTCAACTTCACATAAATTTGATAAGATAATTATAAATAATAAGAACCTCAGTATAACAGTATAAGAAACCTCAGTATAATAGTATTAAAAAATTATCAGATCCAGGTAGAGGTTTGGGGAAGGTTAACTGGTAGTTAATATTTTAGAGAAGGTTTCTAAAAATCAATTTTTGTGGAATCAGATCAATTTCAAATATTTTTCTTCACTATGAAGTCTAGGACTACCACAAAAATGACCAAAATTCAACATCTTCTGCTATATTCTAACAGAATATGTAGTTGTTTTCCATGAAGGAAAACTACACTTTTAAATTAATAATGAATTGGTAATGAGGTTATATGGTTTTGATAAAAAATTAAAAATTCAAGAATGAGTTGAAATTTTTAAATATCCATATTGATTTTTTTAATTTCATTCAATCCTTAAAAAACTTAATGAATATAAAATTTACAGAGAGGACGACATTGACCACATCACAAATCCTTCAAACACATCTGCTGAAAACATTTTTTTTTTTTTAACAAAAAGGGAAATCCAGACTTTTGTCACAATGGGGGAATTTAGTAAGGAGGGACAGAGACCGGACAAATGTCCACAGCGGTAGTGGCAGTAAGGAAAGAAGGTCAAATGATTGGCCTGAAACTTTACATACAAATCTTAAAGAAACACCTAGTTTGTAGTGATATCTCCATACCAGATTAGAAACAGCATTTATGACATTAAAAAGTTAGAAGCAGTTTTGAAACTTCAGCAAAAAATGCCGAAGTTGGCAGCAGATTGTGCCCTGGAGGTGCAAAGAACAGGTACTGGGGCACAAAGTCCTCCCTGAGACTCTAGATATGAAATGGACCCTGACAAACATGTAGAGAAACCGAGCAGCCATGGCTGGCTTGGGGAGTCTCTAAACTAAACAGTAGGAGGCAGAGAGTGGCATTGCCTCTTGGCACTGCCACTTGGCTGTGGGATGCTGGGCAAGCCAAGTGACCTTTCTGCCCTTCAGTCTCCTTATGTATAAAACTCTGGTCACAGCTACTTCACTGTGGAAGTAGACACCCAAAGTTTGTAGACACCAGAAAGTTCATGTGCTTGGGCTTCCACGTTTTTCATGGCCATATAGTCTGGCCATATTACCCTCATGGGAGAGTTTCCGCCTAATAAAGACAGGGGATGAGGATGCAGAGGACCTAGTAGATTGAGCTCCAGCAGACTCTTTTCTCAGTGTTCAGCTTATGCTGAATCTTTGCAGCAATGGCACCAGGAACAGATTTGGGTCTTTGAGCCTTTTCTGTACCTTCCAAGAGCAATAACTGATTTTCCTTCTCCTATGAGGATCTGAGCTTTTTTTTTTTAACTTTTGCAGAATTGTAAATAAAAGAATGTCCTCACAATAGAAATTTTTAAGAACATGTTCAGAGAGGTCAGCACAGGGGTTCTTAAAGCAATGTGGGAAACCGTGTTATTAACAGCCAATGTTCCCCTAACCGTCCATGTCACCCTAACAGGTCTCTCAATCAGAAGGCACAATTAGTTGAAAGCGGTTGACAGTGCTAGGTCCTATTCTAAATCTCTTCCTTTCTTTATTACCACTGCCTAGGAGGCTGTTGAGAAGCTCTTTTGTCATACTGATGCCATCTTTGTTGTTCTATTAGTGTGAAGAGCAAAGAATTGCTACTGTTTCTAGTTTCTTTTCCAATTCAGCCTTAAGAATGAAATTAGGGTCTCCCTCCATATATAAGAGGTTATGAGGGGAATGGGATAACAAACATGGAGGGAAATGAATTACAGTAGATGGGGTAGAGAGAGAAGATGGGAGGGGAGGGGAGGGGGGATAGTAGAGGATAGGAAAGGTAGAAGAATACAACAGTCACTAATATGGCAGTATGTAAAAATGTGATGTGTAACCGATGTGATTCTGCAATCTGTATTTGGGGTAAAAATGGGAGTTCATAACCCACTTGATTCTAATGTATGAAATATGATTTGTCAAGAGCTTTGTAATGTTGTGAACAACCAATAAAAAAAAAGTAATTTAAATGCAAAAAAAAAAAAGAATGAAATTAGCTTTTATGTTCAAGGACTTTTAATCTGTGGTATTTTCAAAGGAACAGAGGAAAGCCCTGTAGACCCCCCAGAGCCCAGAAGGCAGTGGGCAGAGCACACTCAGCTGGTCGCAGCCCACTTGGGGTCTGTCACTGATTCTCATGCACCAACAGTGCAGTCATAAAGCCACGGTTTGTCCAAGACAGAGATGCCACAGGGAGACCTGAGCACACATTCTAGAGCCCTCAACCAAACACTGGGCCCACCGGGGACTCTCTTAAATAAAAGAAATGCAACAAAATAAACCCAAAAACATAGTTTAAATGCTTGGGGTCCCTTCATGTCTGAAATATTAATAACTTTACATTTTCATAGGAAAAAAGGGTAACTGGGCATATAAGGTATATAATATTAAAAATAATAGGATGCATAATGATAGAAATTAAATAATCTACTTGTTGAAACAGAATTTAAAGAAAAGCACAAAAACTGTCACTATCGAGTGTATACACATAGCTAACCACAAATAAAAGAGCAAGTGAACAGAAGGGCAGCTCACGGCTAATAATTACCACGCTCACGAGTGACGACTGAGGAAGAAAGGTAGGACATTTACAGTAGTCAAAAGAGGAGGGAACAGGAAAGAGAAAGAAGTTGAGATTTTTGTTTTATTTTGCTATTTGTAAGGAAATAAAATACAAAATGTGTTAATCAGTTGGGGCAATTATTTTTGTGTGTGTTGAAAAAAGACCACACACATTAAACCAACCTAATACTGAGAGGTGAAAACAACTCATATCAGAAAGGTCACTCAGTGATTTCCAATATGGGACTCAAAGGACCGTACTGCAGTCCACACCAGACTGGCAAAGGCCAGGGACTGCCAGTGGGGCAGCTGTTCCTTTGTGAGAACTGAGAATTAACAGGACTGAGAATGAGGAATGGGATTCTGCTCAAAGACTCTGGAACATTCGGTAGTAACTGTAGGGAAAAATGAAATTGATTTCTAATTCTAAGACAGGGAAGTCAGATTTACTTTTAGACATCTTACAAACAGAAAAGGTTCAGGATTCCCAGAGATGCTGGAGGCAGACTGTTAACTAGCCCTGAGATAGACAGTGGCCCCTGGATTCTCCAGATGGACCAGCAGGGAGAAAACCTAAGTTTAGAGCAGTGTTGCTGATTTTTCCAGAAGGTGACTAACTCCACTGACCCATATAATACAACTGGATCTACATATTCAAATGTCACATAATAAAACCCCCATGGGAGCCACATAGAACTCGCAGGGACAGGATGTGCCTGAGTAGTAAACTTCAAATATATTCCGAATTAAGCAGTTCTTTTTTCTAATGGTGGGATAAAAACTGATTAGCTAAAATTTTCAGAAAGGCAAGCAGAAGCTACAAATAGGAAACAGGAGAAAAATTTATTTTTTGAGATCAGATTAATCTGATCAAGAAATTAATGTTACCAAACTAACATATTGGCAAGAAGATAAATCCAAAGCTTGCCAAAGAACTAAATACCTGTGACCACACTAAAACAAGTGTAAAAATCAGACATATGATTAAAAACCAATATAAGTAACATTTTTTTCTTAAATATTCCTGAAAGGAATGGGAAGCGGTGGTTATTTGTGCTTTGATTGCACTGCAGGCTTGACTTTCAAGTTTTCGCCCACATTTAGTTAGAGAGAAACATTCTCAGGTGGCATCAATCACTATTTTTTTCAGTAATCAGAATCACATAAACAAAGAACTACTCTAACTTCTGTCACAAAATAATTGGTACTTTCGAAGATGCTGGAGACAGAAGGATAGTCGCTGACAGAGTGGAGGACAGGGGTCACTCAGGGACCTAAACGGCTGCTCTCCAAAGGGGAGGAGAGCCTGACAGTTGGCCAAAACAGCCAGGCAAAGCCCCGCCTTCGAAACCCTGGTCCTTCTGTGCACCTGCAGATTCTACAGATGATTCTCAATGGGGGGACTGTGCCACTCTCCTAAAACTAGGGCAGCAGGCACTGCCAGGTAGACCAGGACAAGCAAGAGTTGGGACCCATCTGGAAGACTGGGGGTGGTCTTGGGTATCTTGTGCAAGTGTCCAGTTCTGAACATTCAAATAAGTCTCATGAGCATTTTATCAATTTTAAAACAATTCTATCTCTGCTGAAAATGTAATTGACAATGGATGTGTTTCATGGAAGAAGGGAGACAAGGCGGTTTACATGTAGGTGGTTAGTACCTGATCCTTCCTCTGTCACCATTCCAAGTCCTTCAGCTTTGTTTTGTCGCTCAAAAGCATTCAGGTCAAGGACACTACAGTAACAAGAGAAAAACATTTAGAGAACAGAACACCTTCTCTGTTTAGGGGAGCAACTGTCCAATACCATGTGTCTTGAACACTGAAGGTTCAAGGTACTCTGAGACCAGGTCCCAACAGATGCCTCTCGGCCATGTGTTCCTGCCAACCTCTCCCCAGGGCCCACTCTGAGCTGACCAAGAGGAAAGTCAAACACATATCTTATGGTTCAGCTCAGGGAGAACACTGCAAAGTTACCAAAAATAGAATCATCATCATCATGCTTTTGCAACTTGTTACATTGTTTCTATCAGGTTCCTCAGACAAATGCTGTCTGAAAGATTTTAAATACTGTACAAATAGATAATGATTACAACAAATTAATTGGTTAAGGATCACTTAGAAAAAAAAATGAAGAAAAATGCCTCACATGTCCCAAATCAAAACAGAATTTTCTTCTTTATCTTTTGAAAAAAACCATATAGCATTCATCTTCAAGTATGTAGAATATAGCTTAGTAAGTCCCTATTTAAGCATGGGGGACTATTTTAGGACTCTAACAACACTGAGTAAGTGTGATAGGACATTACTAATACTCTAAACACAAAATAGGACAAAAGACACTGCTAATTGTCCCATCCTCAGATGTCTTCCAAAAAATATCTTGGTATAATTGCTATCAGCAATGAAAAGAAGACGACACTCTTGAAACACTCAGCCCAAGGAGCCAGGAGGAGAGCACATCCTCACCTGCAGGACTGCATCAGGCCCGCCAGGCTCTGGAAGAAGCCCACATCCTTCTTCTCCTTGAGGTAGTCGAGCATCTTCTACAGAAAGAGATAAAATCACATAGCTTTTTTATTAAGTAAATATAGCAACCAAAACATGCTTTCTATTCTGGAACAAATGTAAAAAGTAGCCAAACAATACAAGTATCTCTAATGTCATCTTTATCATGAAATGGTAACAAACATGTCAAAGAAAGACGACTGCACATTTCTATGTGCGAGAACACCTAGAAGTGAGGAGGATGGGGATCAGGGCATTGTTCCCACACACAAACACATAAATATTGGGAAACCAGTACTGGCAAACCTTTTCCAATCTCACTTAGTATTTGAGACTCAGACACTTAGTGCAAGGAAACCAGCAAGCAGATCCAAGTGGCTGTATCCAGCAACAGGGGTTCCCTGAACAGCTCTTAGAGCTGAGATGTGACTCTTACCTGCACATGCAATAGCCAGGAATCCAGCTTCCACACTGCCCTCTCTCACCCTAATGTACGGCAGAAACTACTGGACTATTCAGCTTTTCTCCTCTGTTTTTGGATAGATGGCCAGAATCTATGATTAACATTTTGGCTAAACTAAATGTAACAAAAGAGTTATTTTTAATATGGATAAAACATGGTGGAGGTTTCAAATAAAATGTACAGATGACCCCAACTCATGCTGGTTTAACCTCGGATTTTTCAACTTTGTGATGGTACTACAGGGATATGCATACTTGGAATTCTGGATTTTGATCTTTTTCTGGGCTAGCAATGTGCAAGATAACACTCTCCTGTGCTGCTGGGTGGTGGCAGCAAGTGGCAATTTCATCAGCCCAGGTCCCGGGAGCACAATCCCCTGAATTATGCTGTGCTCCTGAGATCTGCAGGACGCTGGAGCAAGTGATATTTTTGACATTGCTGAATTTATTGGTTAGAATCCCTGGCAAGCTAAGGAGCCTCTTTACCTACAGGACACCAGAAGGCAGACCCAAAGGTCTTAAGGAAATAAAGAAATTGCTTTTTTTTTTAATAGAAAAAGATAATTCCTACTGTCAGTGCTGTTCTAAACAAGCTCAAAGCAGCCAAAATGGTGGTAGTGATATTTTTCAGAAATACGGATGAAAACAACATAAACTAACTGTATACAGGATACACATGCACACTATATGGATGTATGCATATATACTCGTGTACAAAAGAATATCCATGCATGTAAAGTGTATGTATGTGTATACATATACACACAGACACATATATGTGTATGCTACACACAAATATAGGCAAAAACACATAGCCTATTAGTCTAGGAAAAATACCGGGGAAAATGAAACAGATTGATCATTTTTTTAAGACAAAGGAATGTGGCTTAGAGGATCAAAGAGACGTTATGGAATATGCACTTGAAGTTCTACAGAAAGAAGATGTGTACTGATAATAAGTAAATGCAACGCAGGGTCTCCAGTCTCCTCTTAGAGCCAAGGATTTCTGAAAATACTTACACTATACAAGGAATGTCTTTCAAAGTAAAACATAAGGCAAGAAAAAATATTTTTGAAATGTATTTTGGAGAGATTAGTTCAGCTTTATTTACTTTTCCTTAAAAAAAAAAAAAAACTCATGTAGTCATGTACCAAGGAAACAACAAGCTGGTTACCCATGCCAGGTTCCACAACTTTGTGATGGCTCATATCCAGTCAGATATTATGGCCAGAGAGTGATTCATGCCTCAATGTAAGAACTCATTGGGCATGGGAGAAGGTCACATTTAGATTGATGTTTCAGATACTCTCATACCATTCATTCTATGTTTGAGTTTGGAAGACTATCATATAATTACTTTTTCCTTTCTATGTTCTCTCTTAGGTATTGCAGTAAATTAAAATAGAGACATATTTTACATAAGAAATGAAAAATTTTACAGTAGCTCTTTCCATATGTAGTCTGTTTGAAAACCAAATCATGTAAATTACTCAAAGACCTCACCTGTTGTACTGTAGAATTCCCACCGTTTAAAATAGCAATTCCAAGTTTCAAAGTAGCAGCCACCATGGGTCCAGTTTCACCTTTAAAATATAAAAAGCAGCATTCCTTATATTTTTCCACAGATGTGTTGACATAGTCTACCTCAAAAGTTACTCTTTTTAATATTATTACTTATGACAAACCTATGTAACTTATGTACCCAAAACACCAAAATGATAAAATGCATATTTTGCCATCAATATTTCTGCTAAATTCTGTATAGTATATTTAAGACTTGAAACATGAAAACATAGGAAGAAACAATAGATTTTGAAATATTAATAGCTGAAATTATTAAGCTTCAAAACCAACCATGTGTATTAAAATAATGTTTAAATCAACAAGTTACTTAAGACTTTAAGAAAAATTTTTCTCCCTTCAACAATATTCTATTAGAATTTTTATCATTTTCATTCATCACCTATAATACTTCTAAAGTCTGACTTTATTAAAATAATGACTATTCTCAATTTTAAGTTATTCAGATAATGACAAAATTTTAAAATCCATCTAGTTGTTTATCATTTAGTATATTACATTTTATTTTTACATTATTCACCTCTTCTTAGAAATAAAAATGATTTCCATCATTTAGGGGCACTTAATGCCAGATTGTAACAATATTACTTTTCCATTTCATTACAAAGGGCTTACAAAGTTTTCACAAATAAGATACTGCTAATGCAGGGAAAGTCACCTTGAAATGATGGCTACTCAGATAGACAATGGTACTTTAACAGTTAAAAATCACTCATTAAAAATGTCCAAACATTTTAAGGTCAGGACACTATAGCCCTAGGCCCATGCAGAGCTTGCTACCTGCTGTATAAACAAAGTTTTATTGAAACATCCACACTGTTCACTTGTTTACGGTCAGCTTGCCTGCTGACAGAGCACCACACAGCCCATGATGCTTAAATAGCACTCTTTGGATATACAGAAAAGCTTTAAAATGTCTTATTTATAATGTCATTTTGCTAGAGCTTAGTTGGACCACACAAAAGTTGAAGAACATACATAAAGTAAGTCTTTCTAGTAAGAAAGAAAACAATCCACTAAACTCTGTAAATGATGAGCTGGTAGCTCATCATTTACATCATACAGCTTGTCATGAACTAAGAACCCAGTGAGGGAGCACCAGGAGCCAGGAGGCTGGCTCCAAGGGACGGACAGTGACCTCACCTTTGCTGGCACTGATGGTCTGCAGCACCATCTCTGCGGCCCCCCGGTCATGCAGCCTGGCTTGCTGGTAGAGAAGCTTCTGCTTTTCCATCTCCTTTTCCTGAACACAAACCCCAACCATTTATGTTGTGGCTGTCAGTAAGCATGGCTGCTTTCTATATTTTAGTCATCTCTTCATGTATGGGCTCTATGACAACATTATGGACCATTTCAACACCAACAATGTCATCAAACAGATCATCACATATTCATCTCTCATTTTTCCCCTTTATATTTTTCTTGATATACTTTTGGTACTGGTTCATCCGGATGGATTTTTCTCAATTTTAATTGTTTGATTAGTCCAAAGCCTGTATCACGGTTTTGTGCTTCATCATTGAAACTTGCACTTTCCGATTTGTACATCTGTGCATAAGTTGATCAGGTTTTTGATAATCTCCCCAGTCATGGCCATAACTTGATACTGCTCAGCGAGTTGCAAGTTATCACTGAATCACAGGAAGACATTAACTAAGAAGTCTTAGAGTTTAAGCAAAATTGAAAGCTGATATGGATAAAAAAGTAGGCTTCAACCAAGTAGTGGACTTATGGTACTGTTCTCCCCAGTCACCCTCAAAGAATAAGAGAAGCTATGTGCCTTTATATTTTGTATTCTCTGGTGGTTACAAACGATACTGCATGGTGTCGCCAGAGCAATGGCTGGAGTTGGTTCTTTTCCACTTAAGCTACCACTGCAAACATAAAGAAGGAGATAAGAATAAAATATAAAGGCACAGCAAGTTCAAGACTGGTATGATCATTCACTTGAGCGATCCAGTTCGCTGGAGAATTGAGACGGAACTAAGCAGTATAAGTTGCAGAATCAAAGTTGCATAGAGCCCTTTGACAGCGCGTCCATCAAATGGCGTGGTAGAGAAGCTTAGTCAATGGGACATGAAACGGTCAATTAGTATCATGTCCATAAACACAGCGGCCAAAACATATATGACCTAAGAGCAGTAGGAGCTGCAGCAGAGGTGGCCAGAGAGACAGCTTTGCTGCCGTAAACTTTCCATCCAAAGTACGGAAAATAGACACTGGAAGATGGAAGAGGTTTAAAAAATGAAGGCTTGCTAGTTACAGAATATGAAAAATAAACTAAAAGGAGGGGGAAAAGAAATGGGCTCAAACAAATGAAAAAAAGAAACCTTTAAACCAAAAGCAACCAACACAGACATTTATGCTGTTACCAGAGAGTTCTCGCCGAGGCTGGCAAATTTGTTTCTTAAATCTTTGATAATATCGTGCTGCGAAAACAAAATTGATCAGGGTTTTTTTTTCACACTATAGTTAAAGCTCCTGTGGTTAAATTTTTATTTTTTCTTAAATTATGTGATAGGCCTAAATGGAAGCAGAGAAAAGAAAATAAAAAGAGGCAGCTTTGCTTCATATGTAGCCATGCTAACATCTAAAAGGTTTGCCTTCATGTTTAAACCTCTTCCTGTGAAGTCAGAAACAAAACAAAAACAAAACCACACAGACACACAGAACCATATTGTCATTACAACACAGTTTCAGAAAAACTGAAAGAAGACCCTCCCAGGTGCGCTTCAGGGGTTGTTTAGAATCAGTCAGCAACACCTCATTCTTCCTTTTAGACCCAACAATCTTTTACTTTCTTCCCTTTGTCAGAACAAAGAATGGAACTTTTGCTTACATCCTAACTAACTCCTTTTGTGAAAGAGTTGTGCAATAAGAAAATGGTAAGGAATTATTAGCTTAGGGAACTACCCTGACATCTTCACACAGCTAAAGAGGCCAGAGAGGCAGGAAGAGCTGCTCTTCTACTGACCCACTGGAACACAGGGCCACAGTCATCAGGAAACCTCCAAGACACAAGACGGCAGCAGGCCACAAGTTCTTGAGGAAAAAACAATATTTGCCATTTGCACTCCAAAAGTGGGTAGACTGGTTCCAAAATCTGCCAGAATAACTTTCACAGTAGATCCAAGGTCCTGGTAGCCTCTTGGGAACTGGAATCACCTGTAACATGTACAGCCTCAGGAGGATCAAGAAACTGACAAGAGTATCAAACTACCTGCTTCCAAAATTAACTCCCTGGACAAAGAACACTTTTCCTTTTTATTATCTGGCTTCTCAATTTTAAAAGTAATAAGTATTTATGGGGAGATGATTTTAGAAAAAAAAGAAAGAAATCCTGGTCCAAAAACAAGAGAAAGCTCTGCTTCATGGAGCGAGATCAGGCCAACCTGGGATTTCCCCTTTGTTGGGCTGAGCTGGAGGCTTTCTTCAGAAATCTGCAACATGATCTCTTTCCATCCTGTGCTCTGTCCTTTCAGAACTGCTTCTTGACATATAATTTAATTTCTTTCACTGGGTAATTCTACCACCACCACAACAATAACAACACAAACAGAACTTGAGAAACAACCAGAAAGATTTCCAACTTAGTAAAAATGATGAAAAGTAATTATTTTTTGCCCTTCAAATTTTTGGCACATTAGCTTTCTAAGCAAATTGGAGATAGACCTTTTGGAAGCATGTTACTCAGGAAAACTGAATCTTGAAAACACCTTGTTAAAAACAGGGTTCCCTCCCTCAGCCCAGGTTCTGTTTTATCTGCCTCAGGGTCTTAGATAAACACCATGTTGTCTTCAACCAGCAGATTAGTCTTTAAATTATTCCTACATTAGAAAGAAAGTTTCAGAAAAATAAGAACAGCTCTACGATTTGGATTTTCTTTCAGGCAATAAGTTCTGATTGCTGAGAACAACCAGGAATCAGCAGCTCTCATCCTAACATGTTTGGCATCAGTCTTCTGAAGGTCAAGCACAGTGGTAAGTCAGACCCATGATCAAGTCACCTGCCTGCACTGAATGGAAGTACTTGACCTCATCATTTCTTTGTGTGTCACTGAAGTTTGTAATAAAATGGCTAAATTCTTCCATTGTGCCAAGAACTTTAATACTCGATGGGGGAAATGTACACAGGCTTGAAGAACAAAATATATTTGGTTCTGCAACAACTTGCCTTACATGAGAAAAAATATTGAAACAACAAATATAAATTACAATTGTCCCTGGCTCCTTGATGGAGAAAGTAGTATAACCCCAAAATGGAGACAGGAATTATTTTAAGTGGAATAGCCTGATGATAACAAAGAAATTCATAATTTCTGAAGGATTCTCTCCAGGTTGCATGGACATGTGGGCAGCCTGGACACATATCACAGGCTGAGGCCATAAAATCCATAGTCCAGGGTTTCACCAAAGGGCCCAGCTGCTTTGCTGCTTCTCTTTGTATTTCTAAAATGTCACCAAGGTCTTCATCGTGTGTTTCTCTTTAAACTGCATGTGGGAGCAAACTCTAGTCTAATAAAACAGAAAATTCCAGGAACTGAACTCTTAAAAGATATCTCCCATGTTTTAGTAATGTTATAATTCAACTTCATCACTCCTACTTGACATACTGAATATTACAGGTGATGTGGAATGCCAATATCACTAGCAAAAAAAAAAAAAAGGCTGAAATATAGAAGATCTAATTGGATAACCAGAGAAACAAAGTCAAAAGAGGGGAAATGGTTCTAATAACTTGATTTACAACAGAAGGTGGCCAACTCAAGACTAAGGAAAGACAAAACCTTAGCCGTTAGGTCCACTCTCTACCTCATTGTTGATTTGTTTCTAGCTTCCAAAACTATAGATTAGCCATGCTTATGTAGAATTGACCTAAAGTTATGGGAAAACACACTGAGGAGTATAGCTTTAATAATGAATGGTTACTAAAACTTTTAAAGAACTGAACCATGTATATGGAGTTTCTTAGAAGAAAAGATTTGTGAGGACTCAGCCATAGATTTTATTCGTGATAACTACATACAGTATGCAAACCCTGTGTACTGTATACCCCATATAGTTCCCTGCACATAATAGGTGTTCAGGGAAACCTGAGTGACAGAGAAAAAAAAAAGTGATGTCACATAGCTTGTGATCACAATATTTAAAATATTACAAATGTTATCTTTGAGTTTGAAAAGCTACAAAACCAGAACACTATCAAAGTTTATTTAATTTGTTCTCAATGCATGGTCAAAGCCGCTGTCTTTAGAATTATACTAACACAAACAAATAATAATCACATTGTGGCTTTGGCTCACTCACTGTTTTGTCTGTACCTTACACTAATACTCATTCTCTTTGCTACTGAAGTTTGAAATACTACAATAATCCTCCAGAGTTCTGCTTTTCAATAGGATGAGCATAGTTTCCAACACTACTTAACAAAAAAGAAACAGGGAGACAGAGACAGAAAAAAGATGTATTTACCAAAGCAAAGCTGTTTTGAATAGAAACTTTGATCAAGTTTTACTAACCTACTCAGACAAAAGAAACACTAAACCAAAGATGTGGACTTCAGTGACTGTCCTGGAGCTCTGAGTGGAGGAGTGTGTGTGGTGTGGGTCTACTGTTCACTTTCCTTCTTCTCGAAGCACATACACCTGCACTGACTGTAGAACACCATTTCCCTTGAAGTGAGAACATTTAGAATTTATTTAAAGGTATGTTAAAGCAATCAAGCACAGCTCAATTCCAAGAGTTTCCTTTCAGGGTCCAGTGAACAAAATTTATTCTATACCACAAAAAGCTCCATTCATGAGATATAAAACTGTGAAGGACAACTTGACAATCAGGAGCCATCAAGTCAGCAATGTTCAGCTAATCATTAGAGGCAATGATCACCCTGAGCACAGAACTGACTTAAAACAGCCTTCATCTGCCCATTTTCTTGGCTTGAAAGGCCCTGAATCCAGAAGGCAAGCTGGATGGATCCTTCCAGTCCTGACACCACCTGATAAGAGCAGAACCACCACCTAAGGCAACAGATGACCATGAATAGCACAAGTTGTGATGAGGTAACACAGGTTCCTGGAGGCCTCCTGAATCAGGGAGTGAGAGATTAGGGAGAGTCTCATCACAGAGGGGTCATGACTGGACATGACAAGCACTCTAGAGTCTGTGATTTTTAGTTTTCAAAAGTGGTCATGCACACTAATTAACTAATTATTAACTGTGACCCAGATCAACTCTGCATAAACTGCTACACTCTAATTACCTAACACAATTCCCAAATCCCTGCCCAGTGTCCCCACATTCCCCCAGGCACCTTGGGCCCATCCTATACCCCTCCCTCCTCGGGTGGCATCTAAACAACTGGGTTTCACTGGATAAACTCTCAAATAATTACTGTTGAGGACATTTTTCATTACAACAAATTGTCCTCAGGGGAGAAAAAAAATGCTGTTGATCTTAACTTCAGGAATTTTTGTTTCTCCTAAACAAGAAAACTAGTTTACTGATATTAATGAACTGCTAAATTTATAAAATTTCAGTTGGCTCCTAGAAAGCTTGAAAATCAAATGTGCTAACATCCCACAGCCAACTGACAAGACTCTATAGCAAAGGGTTTGTTGTTAACTTCATTGCTGAAGGTTAAATTTCATGAGTCTTAAGTACTTTATTATTATGCTTTTTCATATATACACACACACACACACACACACACACACACACACACGTTTTACTAACCTACTCAGACAAAAGAAACACTAAACCAAACGTGGACTTCATATATATATATGCAGTACTTCCCTAAACCAGGCAAAGGTGGAGGTACATATGTATGTATGGACATTACACATTATTTTCTATGAAACACTTTCATTGAACATTCTTATTTTAAAAAAGCACAGAATTTATTTCCCAGAGATCAGATAAAAAATGGAAATTTGCATGCCTTTATCAATATTTATGCATTTAGAAAAACTGTGAAATTGCCCAGAAAAACAGTAAGGACTGTGGCACATTAGCATGTAAGACAAATTTTAAAGGTGTACTTGATCCCGAGAATTTAAGGAAAAGCTCTTTATTCCAAGACAAGGCTGAGACAGAGCAGGTGAGTTTGATTAGCTGAAGATCATACAATACTCAGGTGAGACACCAGGTCTCCTGCCCTGTGTATAGTTCTTTGCTCAGTGTACTGCATAAGTTTCTGTATGGTATTCTCTGACTTGTTTTTGGAAGGGAAAGTTAAATTAGTTAATGTGTCAATAACAGCAAATACTTATAGAGCTTGTTATGTGATAGGCAATGCATGCCTTGTACATATTAACTAAATTAATCCTCCTTATAGCCCTAAAAAAATACTAAGATCAGTTCCAATCATAGGGGAGTTGAGGCTTAAATTCACACATCTAAGTGGTGGGGCTAGGATTCAACATAGAACTTTCACTGGGTGTATGTGTCCTCATGACTCTGCTGCTCCATTGATGGTACATGACTTGGCCAAGTGAAAGCTTCAACTGGGATTATTTTAAACATAACAGTATAAGAATTCAAATTATTATGCACATGAAAATGTACAATTCCATATTTGAATGTTTTCTATATTGCTTGACATTTATGTCTATACTCAAATGCCTCAATGATCACATAAAACATACAGGACAGTACTTTCTGGGAATTTCCTTGTACCAGGATCAGTGCTATTCTTCCACCTAACCCCTCTCTCTTGGACACTTGCCTTCCTTCTGAGTCCAGATGGCTGGTACCACATAGTATCCACTGGCTGTTATCATGACTACAACCTAGGAGACCCACTGCTGATGGATAAGGGGACTCCAGTGCCTGAGCACTAATAGGCTAGACCCAAGATGCCTCTGGCTGGCCAGGGGTCACCTGGCAGAGCCAGATAATATCAGTAGGAAGACTGAAGAAATGAACTCCTGTGGCCAACAAGAGAGGGCAGATGCTCCTCCTCCCTCCCCAGGAGGCACTGTCCCATGATGCAGTGGACTCTCTGGAGGCAAGCCACACCACTCAGCAGCCAGCTGTACCACAGCATAGCCACTTATGTTAGCCCTCCCCGCTTCCTGTATTTTTTTTTTCATCTTCACTTTTATTTCTCTGGGATTGTAACACTCAAAATCTCAATGAAGTGTTAGCACCTTAGCTTTTGGTCTTTGTTTTCTAGGAAATCTGGGCTAAGATGTGTGACCACTGTTTTAAATATCAACTTCATACACAAAAATGAAGTCGGCAGATTGCATCATTACTAGCCCCACTATTCCTCTCCCCTCTATGGTTCAACAGTAGCACATTAGTGTGTGTTTTGCATTCATATAGCTTTTGCAATAGGAACTAAGGAATTGTAAATTTTCTTGACAAAAGGGATACTTAGTTCAATATTTTATACTCATAGCTATATATTCAAATTTTAGACATGTAAAGTTCTCTTTGTTAAATTCAAAGTTCAAATTATGTAGCTATTAAGTAGCAATACATCTTAAAACCAATTCACTCTTTCAGAATTATAATAAAATGAAATCCTTAAAAATTGTATCTTTGGAGTGGAAAAAAAGTTTTGCTTTGTTTACCACTTGAGCAGTGCTGTATATTATCAACCCTTCAGACATTTTGGCCCTAAATTGACTCTCCCATTCTTCAGGGTGCTTACTTTGAAGCAGGAGTTGGATAGTGGTCTGAGCACTTCTGCAAGTGTAAAACCATGTGAATTACAACGGGGGTCCATCCAAGAGAGGACGTGCTAGTCCCAAGTTTTTATTATAAAATGTCAACTCTGCCACAGGCATATTTCGAATTTAAGACACAAGAAATTGTTTTTAATCTGAACTACTGAATAATAGGATCCTGGGGACTCAAGAGAAAATATACTTGTGAGCTAGAAATTGGGCATTTGCCCAAGAAGCAGCAACTTGCCTAATATTTCAAAAAGATGGTAGAGAAGAAAAGTTAATGATCCATTTTCCCACTCACCTAAGCTCCCCTGTCAGTAACTTAGGTCTTACAGTGAATAATAAATCCACATTATGGTGCCTCTACATTCCACACAGATACTCTCACTGGATTTTCATTTCAGTCTTTGGATTTTTGGTAAGGGCAAGAGAAAAAGGAAACTTCTGAGAATTCATAGTTTTAAAAGATGGTCCCCTAGAGTACAGCTCTTTGATGACCTTGCTAAGGAAAAAAAAAACTCATTGTACTCAGAAAAGTAAACATATTTGACTTAAACCATCATTATTTATTTATTGTTTTTATTATTATTTCCTTTGGTTCATTAAAAACTCAAAAGCTAAGTAAAGCCCACTACTGCAAACATTAACTCTGCAGGTAAATGGTAGAACGTGCCTTCCCTTTTCATAAGATTTAACTGTCCTCATATGGTTCTCACTTGGAAATAGCCACAAGTCTATCAAATAATTAAATATTCAATAGAGTTGTAAAATAAGTAGCTTTAAAAATCATATTTACATTCTATAGGAAACAGGGAACTAGATTATCAAGATGAATCAGAAAGGCTTAAATAGGATCATGTCAACATAACACACAGGGAAGAAAGAAAGAGCTGTCAAATACTTGGTGCCCCAGGCCCCTAATTAGGAATCCTGTATTCCTAATGGAAAAGGTCCTTCCAATACCACACTTCTCAAAGTGTCTACTTCTTTCCTCTTCTCAACATCTTAGTTGAATACAGATAAAGAATAAAAGTAGACACTACAGCAAATAGGAATATTTCATTAGTTACAGAGATACAATTCATTTACTGCAAACTTTATGTTCTTTCCATATTTAATATAATTTGTTATAAGAATTATTGTAACTAACAATTTCAGATTCCTTACAACTTACATGAAAAATCCTACAATGAGATTCTACACAAATTATGTCAAACAACCAGACAGCTCATTATAAACTGCCTGTAGAATACTAAATGCACAAAGAAAATACTGGTCCCTGGGCTGGGGCTGGAGCTCAGCAGCAGAGTGCTTGCCTCATAGGCATAGGCCCTAGGTTCAACCACAGCACTACCAGAAAAAAGTACTAATCCAATTGTCTGGTTACATTTTTTTGGTGGTTTTCTGGTATCACGTACTCAACCTCTGAGAAGAGTATCTTCACAGATGACTGACTCTGCTTCTCCCATGCAACTTTTGTATTACTTGCTCACAAAGCATGTTATTTTGCCAGAATAGCACATTTTTATCTTAATCATAGATAAGAAGTTGTTGTCCAAGGCATAGGGAGCTTAGTGCAACAACTTGGTAGTAGTGAAAATCCCCAAATTCAGTCTAAATTCAAAGGCAGCCCCTTCTCTCTGGTCAGGCTCCACACCTTGCCCAATGACTGTCTTTAGTCTGGCCGGACACTTTGAAGACCAGATTCCACAGCTGGCCATTCCCAGGCTTCTCTCCTGAATAAGAGGCTTTTCAAAGGTACTAAATTTGACCATACTCACCAAGTTGGACCTGCTTTTAGATCTCACTAAGACTGCAATCTTCCTTCAAAACAAAAATTTGCTCATCTTGTCCTGTCCTATCCTTCCTCATTCAGCAAATATCAGCACACTCTTAGGTAGGCATAAACCTTGTGCTAACGAGAAAACCAAATCTTCGGTTGATGTCATCCCTCAACAATTCACAGGAATTCTACCTAATTCATGATAAAAAATAAAAATCTCTCAAGTCAATATTGAACCCAATATCATCTATTACTTAAGCTCATAATATGCTAGAAAGTGTTATATCCATATTGTCATAAACCATCACATCCATTAAATTGAAGCTGTATCTGACAGTATCCTCATGTACTCAGATTCTAAAATTTACAAGAATTGGGATGTAAAAACAATATAGTCCTCCAAATTTAACAGTGAATCAAAAAACATTACAATGTGTTCCTTTTAGATTCTTTGTAACAGTCTAAATTCATTTTTTTTTGAAATCATTTTGAGTACTATCTATTTGGATGTTTATGATCAAATTTCCTATTAAATAGTCTCATGAAAAGAAAATTTAATAGGATCCATACTTAAGTAAAAAACATCTTTGTAATTTAGATGAAAATGTTTTCTTTTTGCAAATTTTCCAAATCAAATATTTAAAAGAGAAATAATCATCTGGCTCTCCTCTTTCACTGAAATGCCAAATTCAATATTGAAATCACAGTGTACTGTGTTTTGAAATCTCCAGGTACTAACACATAATGAAAAGCAGACTTCTCTCTAATCTCACCAGCCATACCATTTATCAGGTCCATTATCAAGTAGTGAGACTAGTATAAAAACACCAGGAGGCATGAGGCCCAAGACTGCACTAAAATGCTTCCCACCAACAGCTTAACCACTAACGGGCTCAACTCCTCTATTTAACACAGTCTGTGCGCAGATTTAGCAAAGTTCAAATTCCCAAGCAGTGAAACTGCAAGAAGAATAAACCAAGGAAGGGGAAGAGACAAATTACACTGGAGTTACAACCTTGTAGAAAGATTTTCAAGATGTTTTCTAACAAAAGAATCCAAGATGTTGGGTCTAACAAAGGCAAATGTCACAAGAAACTGAAACTCAGACCCAGACAAATACACACATATACATGGTTTTACCTTGCTGCGTTGGGATCCTGTGACCTTAAGGAAGGATGAGGACAAGAAGCAAAATAGCAATAAACAATTGCTCTGAAGACAACCGATAGACCATAAATGGTGTGCACTTCAGGAAAACAATGTTATTTGCTGTTCACGGCTCATTCTAATTTACCTGGTTCCTAATAATAAAGATGTATTTGAGACTAGAACATACGTACATTAGAAAAGATTACAGCATCATTCATGAAATTTAATTTCATGGATTTCTCTCAGCCAGCAATAGTTCTGGGTAATTCTCAAATTGCTGTGCTTTTATACTTTTGTATGTTGACTTCAATACTGCAGAGACACACATACAAATGGGTCCCAGAAGAGGGACTGACTGCTCACTCACTAGTTCTACCTTTAGTGTCCATCATAATTCAAGACTCATTGCTGGCCACTGATACACTCCGAGACTTCTAGCTCAAAGTCCAGACATGTCAGTTAATAGGAAAAAAAAAAAAAGATCTGTTCTCTATTTCCTTCTACTTGATTTATTTTTGAAAATTATTTTTAAAAATCAATAAATAAGAAGGGTGGTAATTAGCAACAACTAGCTGTTCTCATAAAAAGCAAAGTATACTATAAGCAAAGGGGGGAAATAATATTCACTTTTCTTCTGGCTAACTAATAGTAAGCAGCATTTCAAATTATATGAGATATCTAAAAGCTGAGCATGTTTGAGAAAAATAACTAAATAGAACCTAGTGCTATGAATATACACACTCCTACCTCATGCAAGCAAACTGACATGTGCCACCGTCTCCATATGTACACGGAATGAGTGGCCCAAGAGGGCAGAAATCAAGGGGCCAAATCTTTAAGACTTCAGTTTGGGAAAAAAATAGCAAAACACAGGTATGATTAAATCTTGATGTCATGTTGCTCTTCAATAAAGATTTTCCTCATACATCTTGGAAATTCCAGACCACAAATCCCTGAGATGAGATCAATCTGAAGCAGTCTCATCTCGGAGGGTGCTCAGGAACACTCATTCTGAACATATGGGCTTTATTTTATTATACAACTACTCTACATTCCTTGGTCTTAACTTCAGCAAAGGTTAGGACTCAGGTTTGTCCATCCAGCTCTGACATGCAGTTCCTTGACACAATAAGCTGCAATAAGCCATGAAGCAAGAAACATAAAGGTCAGTTATAAGCTATGAAACAATGCTTCAAAACAGAAAAGGCAATTCTAGAAAGATCTAGCTTACTTCGAAACTCTTCACTTCTTCTTCACCATCATCATCTTCCTCATCATGACAACTCTAATTTGGGGGGGGGGGAGAGGAGTAAAGAATATGTTAAGGCAGCAAATACAAAGAAATCATTTAACATAGAACACCAAGTGATTTGAATGAATTTATCAACAATGCTTGAATACATATATACATATATATGTCAGATACTAAGAAATCATGATTAATAAATTTATAACCTGAAAGAAAATTATATTATGCTTTTACAAAATTAAAATATCAAATTACCCTTTTTACAAATGACAGATTATTATGAGGTCCCTAACATACTACACATACTACTTATTGATGCATTTTCCTTGTTCAAGCCAAATTGAAAACATTGAAGACAAGAATCTTTTCCATTTTTATGTTTTCATTACAATGTACTAATGTAAGTATACACAACAATCATTACTTAAAGCTAATAGAAAGCAGTATCCATTAACTAAAATGTCTCTTGCAGCTGGGCATGGTGGCGAACACCTGTAATCCCAGGGGCACAGGAGGCTGAGGAAGGAGGAACGCAGGTTTGAAACAGCTTCAGCAACTTATAGAGGCTACAAGCAACCTAGTGAGATCCTGTCTCAAAATAAAAGGGCTGGGGATGTGGCTCAGTGGTTAAGTGCCCTTGAGTTCAATCCCCAGACCTTGAAAAAAGACTCTTGCAATCCTTTTTTAATATTCACTTTTACTGTATATTGCCTAAAGGAAGAAAGTGAAGTTCTATTACTGATTTATTATTTACACATAAAAATTATAAAGCTGACTATTCCATTATTTTTCCTGGAAATGATGAAGGAGAAGTACTAAGCCATGCATGAGCTATTATCTAATTCCCCCAGCTGGAACTTTTGCTTGCTGAGGTGGCAGAGGTATGGCGACTGGGAACATAGGCTCAAGAGGCAGAGGAACAAGATGGGAACGAGAGAAAGAATAGCTGGCTTTTTAAAACAATCTTATGGGCTAATATATGTAAAATTTTTGCAACTTGGGAAAAAATAGTCAACAATATTGACACAATAGTGTCAACAATAGTGAACTTTTCATAACTCTCATCTTGGTTTGGAACTTTGAGTATAATGCTGACTTAAAGGAAGCTGTCATTAACTAACACCCATGGTCGGAGGAAACCCGCAGCCACTGAAGTTACTATCCCAACCCTTATGAGCTCTTTTGTGTTTCTAGTAAGCATTCTGTGCATCAGTGAAGTGCATAGCGGGGGGATGGCAAAATCTAAATCAAAAAACTTCTTAGACCTCAAAGACTCACAGCACTCTGGCGTGGAGATAAAGTGAGACAAGATAGGAGGGAAGGTATGAGATGTAATCCTTCCACCCAGTGTAGATTCTAAAAGGGGTGTCACACTCTTTGATTCATTTAACAAAGATGTAAGAAGCACCACCCTTTCCACTTAGAATAATAGGCATGCGAACACGGTTGTAAAGGAGGAAATAAAGGAAGGTACACAGACTTGTGACGGTTTCACTATATAGGTGAAATGCTAAACTTACGATTGGCACAAAGGTAGGCTAGGACCACAACAAAAACGCACACACATGCAAGCAAACAAAAACACCTCTAAAAGATCTCCAGAAACTTTTGAATGTACTGGACAGAAACAGGATTTGTAGGCATGGGAGAAAGTTCTTCAATAGCAAATTATGTCCACATAATACATCTGATAATGCTCAGAAAATGAAGAATTATATTAGTCCTAAAGCACAGGATTAGCTTCCAGGATTAGATCTCTAATTTCTGAGCAAGCAAGAGTGATAACATGTGCCAGGAAGGAAAAGGTACACAATGGGACAGAAGCATGGAATAGGCAATTTTAGAGGGGAAAAAATAGAAAAAAAAGGCAGAATTCTTTGGACTGTTGAGGTATCTAAAATAAAATTCAATATTAACAATGAGAGTATTAAAGCAGCACATGTAGTGCTTTGATTTGTTGGTATCTTCTGGAAATTTTGTCCTATAGAAGGAGAATATTAAATAGATTCTTTGACTGCCTTTCTGACCATAAAGTTTCTCAGAATATGAAGGAAGCAAAACCAGAAATTTCCATATGGATTTAAATCTGATGAACCAAGAGCTAATGGGTGAGGTGGATAAATCTCTTTTTAAAAAGTGAAATGACATTTTATCATTTTAACCAACAAAAAAACAAACATTGGGTGTAACTTAACGTGTATCTTAGACATTTCAAAAACTTAGTAAGAGAAGGAAAAGGGAAGGGCAGGGTTTCCTTAGCCAGAAACTCAAGGGCGGAAACAGTACTGAGTGTTCAGTTTGTGGCAATATCATTCCAGGTACTTCCATGTGGGTACCTTAAGTGGGTAAAATCACCTTTGGGATTAAGCAGCTGCTGACAGGGAAGCAGGGTGGCAGATGGAAAAGAGACATTCTGAGGACTCTAGGAACGACAGCCACAGTGAGGACACCCTGGCTATCAGCAGAGAACAGAGCAGGAAAAGATGGCAATAAGGAGCTAACAGGAAGCTCTGGAATCCTCCCTGTGTGACTGTTAAAACAGGAGGCTATGTAAAGGAAACAAGAGTTCCTTACAATAAGCAAAACAAAGAGAAGATTAATCTACAGTTTACATCCAAGTGCACCTTCAAAAACATCATGATTTATATACTTTTTTAAGAAAGAGAATTTTTAATATTTATTTTTTAGTTTTCAGTGGACACAACATCTTTATTTTATTTTATATGTGGTGCACCCCGTGCATGCTAGGCGAGTGCGCTACCGCTTGAGCCACATCTCCAGCCCAATGATTTATATAATTTTTTGAAGTCACTGGCAAAGCAAGGAGGAGGAGGAGCAGCAGCAAGTGCGTGAGTCACAGCAGATGCTGCAGTAACAGAGATGGCGTGCGGGACAATTCCTCAGTTCAGAATCAGCCACCAAAGAAGTATTAGGTTGATAACCAGTACAGTACCCAGCCAAGGAAAATGAAAATAAAATCCTAGAGGAGTACCATTTTATACACTGTCTACTAACAACTTACGTAAACAGAGAATCACACTTATCAAATTTATGTTTGACATAAATAAATAAAAAGAGCCAGCATTGGATGATAGAACTGAACTTTCCAAAGCTTCTAGCATTGGACAATGGCCTGACTCTAGAGAAATGATGATATTTACTTAATTAAAAAAAATCTATCTAGATAAGGATATAAGATAAAACTGAACAGAAATTCACAAATGACTTGGATTTTAGGTTGACAGGTAAGCTCAAAAGGAGGCAAAAATGTGCTCTGCCAACATTTTAATGTGCTCCTACAACTAATGGTAAATGTACAGGCTCCTAAGCCCAATAAGCAAGGATACAGACCCATATGCCCTACAGAAGGGTGTACAACAAAAACCGAAACTTCTCTGGGTGCACAGATTGGTTAACTGGAGCACATGCAGAGTAGAAGAAACTGAGTGACAGAGCTTGGCATTCCTGGGTCCATCAGACAATAAAAGGGATATTTAAGTGTGAAGAGGAGACTCTTGGGAGAAAGGCAGACCATGGGAGCCCTTATTAAATATTTGATCGAATATCAAAAGAGATTCAATAGAGCTTTAGGATATAACAAAATTAAAAGAGAAGCCAGAGAGACATGTTTTAGTCACCAAGAAGTCTAACAATCAAAAATTGCCTGCCAGAAAACCAGGAGCTTATACCTCTTCCACCCACCTGCTCATGCTCCTTAGTTCTGAGGCCACAAACGCTGCCCAATCACAAAATCCCTCTGGCACAGTGTCCTCAAGAGCAATAGTCAAAAATCGTTAGACACCAACTAACTACCTGCCTTCTATAGGGGTTCTGAGAATTGCTAGGGAGGTCACACAGCCAGAGTGATTCTGCTGCAAATTCATGAACCACCACCTGAGCCAGGCTTTCTATGCTGCCTGGGACACCTACGCTGATTTCTAGTCAATAAATGTGCCAAATGTCAAAAGGTCTCTTTGGAGTCTTCTGTCTCTCAAAACTTCTATCCAGATTCCCTGCACCTAACCCCTTGGTCTCAGCTGAGGACTGTGAAAAAGAGCAGATGACACTTCAGCCTAGCATCTTCTCCTTCTTCTTTTTTGTTACAAAGGAATAAGTGATATTCCTCTTTTATCTTTTAATCCATGTTTTTTAACCAAGGGTGCTGTTAAACTGGATATCCACAGGTAGAAGATTGAAACTAGACCACTACCTCTCCTCTTATCCTGTATAAAAATCAACTACAAATGGGTCCAAGTCCCCAATGTAAGACCAGAAACTTTGGAACTACAGGAAGAAAACACAGGGGAGACTCTTCAAGATATGGGCACAGGCAATGATTTCCTGAATAGGACTCCAATAGCTCAGGAAACAAAAGAGAACTGACAAATTGATTTACATCAAATTAAAAAGGTTCTGCATAGCAGAGGAAAAGTTGACAGAGTAAAGAAACAATTTCCAGCACAGGAGAAGACTTCTGCCAGCTATTCACCCAACAGAGGGTTAACATGAAGAATATTCAAGGAAATAACATGACCTTAAGAAAGCCCAAGTAATCCAATCAAAATTTGCACAGATGATCTGAAAAGACACTTCTCAAAAGAAGCAGTACAAATGGCCAAGAAATATATGAAAAATGCTCAGTATCTTCAGCTCTCAGGGAATTGAAAATCAAAACTACATTGAGATCCCATCTCACTCTAGTCACAATGACCATTATCAATAAAATAACAAATGATGGTGAGAACAAGAGAAATAGAAACCCTTCCACTGTTGATGGGAATGTAAATTAATACAATCACTAAGGAAAACAGTGTGGACTTTCCTCAAAAGACTAAAAAGTAGAAACACCCTATGATCCAGCTATACTACTCTTGGGCATATATCCAAAGGAAATGAAATAGATTTAAAATAACTAAGATATGAAATCAGCCTCGGTGTCACCAACAGATGAATGGATAAAGAAAACATGGTATATATACCAATAAGTACCATTCAACCATATAGATGAATGAAATCATGTTATTTACAAAAAAAAAAAAAACATAGATGGACTTGGCAGTCACCATGTTAACTAAGCCAAACACAGAATGACTACTTGCACATGCTTTTGCTCATATAGGGTCACTTAAAAAAACAGATGACCTAAAAGTAGAAGAGGGAGCACTGGAGAAGAAAACTGGAGGGTGAGGGGGTGAGGAGTGTGTAGAAGAGATGGTGGACATGATCTAAATAGGATATATGCATGCATTGAAATGTTGCAGTGAAGCCTGTCAGGCTGTACAATAAATGTGCATTCATTATTATAATTAAAAATACAAAATCCCAAGTAGGAATGCTAAAAAAAAGAAAACAGTGGTTACTCGCCAAGGAAGTTAAGAGCAAAAACACATGGAATAATTAGGAATCTGAGAGTAAGACATGTCTTATGTTTCCATGATTTAACAATATTTTGTTTTAATCCAGAAGGTAAGATTGTAATACTTTGTCAAATTAAAATGACCTTATTAAAATATTAAAACATTAAAATTTGGAAGGGCTCTTACCTTTGCCATAATATCTGCATAAGCCATATATAAATAATCTTCCTCCAGTTTGCTATGAAAAACAAGAAAAAAAAACATCAATTTTAAAGAGAAGGCTATGTCATTTGTGGATGTACCATTATTGTATAAAATAGCGTGTTTGTTGTTTTCTAACAAGCATGATGTTTTATAATTGAATGAACATAAAATTTAGGCAATTTTAATCATTCAAAAATATCTTAAAGTCATAGACGGAAGATTTCAGAGTTCCTGAAAAGCTGTCCCCTGATCTTACAGAAGAAGCCTCACATCTCAGAAAACAAATGGCCTATTGATTTACACAGAAATGTAATAACTGTAATTTTTTCCAAACTTCAAAATTTGAAATGAGCAAATTTAAACAATGTGATATTTGACATTTGATAGAAAGACTCTCTAAATTATAAATTATAGTTAAAAAATAAGAGTCATAATGAAGATTCATAAAAATTAAGAAAGGACCAAATACACTTCTCATCTTTCTTAAGAAGAATGGAACCATTAATACATGAATAAAAGGTTTCCATCAAAAAATATGTAGAAGTTGCAAAGCTATCTCAGCAGTTTCAAATTTCAGCTATGAGAAAAATTCACTCATGAGAAACACCTCATTACCTGCCATGGGCCAGACAGACAGCTGCTCTATGCTTAGGGATGAGATGGTTTTGTTAGTTGGGAAATAATAAGAGAGAAATAGTGAGAGAAAGGATGGATCACATTAGATAAGAGAGAAATGTATACTGTTATGACATGCAAAGAGGTCACATGAACTCTTCGGACTTCTGAGAAGACATATGGATGTGGTTGATAATTAAATTATCTCCCAGGTTCTGCAGAGCACAGGTGAGACCTGGGGCAAAGCTGGCTTTCTTTCACAGGGCAGGAAAACAGGAAAAAATTTGATCATCTCTGCAATGCCCCCTCTACAGCACCAATCTTTGCAGTGCCCCTGTAATGAGCAGACGCTAAGACACATACATTGTGGGCCTCAGAGTGCCTTTGTTATTTAACTCCACAGAGGTTTGCCATTCACTGCCTTTGTGAATTTATATGACTACAAATGCAGAATGTAAGAAAAGTGGGCAAAATCCTTCAAATAAACCGTGGAGATATTCCCAAATTGAGATTACAACTCACCCACCTTAGAGGCTTCCAAAGACCCACTGTGCAATGGAGACACAGTTTACCTGGAAATCTTGGGTCGCTATTAGCCTCCATATTTTTGGCACTTGAATTTTCTTTGGTTTCTCTTGTTTTATTTATAAATTCTGTTTGTGATAAACAGAAAATCCATTTCATAATAAATCAGAACCAACTAAACCAGTTAATTATAAAATTGTTAAGAAAAACCAGAATTCATAGATATTAAAGCATGAAATTGAATGAATGTTGATCCAAGGGTATATGCCAGCCTTAAAAACTCTCTCTCCATACAAGATGAAACTGAAACATGAAACAATGACACACAATACTCAGACATGGATTCC
This sequence comes from Spermophilus citellus, assembly GCF_964194105.1. Taxonomy (NCBI): domain Eukaryota; kingdom Metazoa; phylum Chordata; class Mammalia; order Rodentia; family Sciuridae; genus Spermophilus; species Spermophilus citellus. Next base: position 96,902,964 of record NC_138187.1, read on the forward strand.
TTTATTTGATCCTCCCTGTCTCCTGTGAACCCCCAGCCATACCATTTCTCTGTTAAAGCCGTGCGACTGAACAGAAGGATCAACTGATGCAGAGGATCAACTCTCTTAGCGATATCATCTTCTTCTGGAGGTTCAGCCCCAGGTTTCTATAAGAAAGTCAGATTTATCAAATTTCACATTTAGAAGAAATGTTCATTCAACTTCAGGAGCAATAGGAGGGATAGGATCAAACAATAAAAGAGAAGCCCTTCATTTCCTATTGTAGATGTTTGGGTACACACATATATGTTTTATGTGTGCTAAACACGCTATAATGTATGTTTGTGTATAAATATGTGCACATATGTATATGTATTATATGTAATATATATTGTGTAAATAAATGTGACATAATGTGTTCATATCAATCTCATTGACAATGTAAAATTATGCAGCTTAAAACAGAGATATTTGATCCCTTTTCATATTTAATTATTTCAATATTTTTGCAGTATTGAACCCAGGGCATGCTAGCTAGCTACCCATGGAGCTACACCCATACCCTCAGAGATATTTAGTAATCCTGACTTTTTATTGAATGAATTTTATGTCTCCACTAACTCATGCATTTGAACTGATTGTATTTTTATATCAATGGTTTATTTCCTGGACTTAAGGTTTAATGTTATATGTACCAAGCAAATTTCTATAAGATATCCAAACATTTATGTTTGCTTTGAGCCTAAAGTCAAACAAAATTGATTTAAAAATTCCCAGAGGCAATAAGAGCCAGGTTTTAATAACTAAATTAGTTTATCCATTATATTCCCAGGTAATTCATGACATAAAAAAGTAACTTTCAGACAACTGGTAACCATGAAGCCTCTGACTAGCCTGCAAACTTTGATGGGACAGTATGCTTATAATTTTATTTTTAGCAAGATTTCCTTCATCAGATTTTGAAAAGATCCTCAACTTATACAAGATGATGACCTGCAGTGCTCTAGGCAATACCAGCTTCTGGGCACTGTCAGTGGAGATTCTGCTGGCTATCACCACACTTCCCATGGCTCCTCTTCTGGGCCACTCTAGCATCTTCTGCCCCATGGACTTTAAAAAACTGGCTACATTTTGTTAGTCTTGAATGTATTTTTGGTGGATAACTTCTTTATAGATCAGACTTTTATAGTATATCCTGGTTCTGAGTTTTAGCGGCTTTGGGGAAGAATTTAAAAGAATAACTGAACCAGGTTTTGTTAGTAGTAAACTTGCATTAGTCATCTGAAATTCTGAATAACTGATATTGATGAGATCTCTTGGAAATAAGAGTGACTTTTTCCATAAATGCTTAATGCAGTAACAATTGAGATTTAAAAGTTTCCTAAGATCAATGTAGTGCAATAATGTTTTTTCTTCAATAATCTATGATGACACTATTCCACCATGCTCCAACCTTCTTTCATTTTATAACCCCATTAAAAACATACTGCTAAATCTTCAATCAGCTTATCTTCAAAGTAATGTTCTTCTGTTTCAATCCAAGATTTTTCATATCCCTGAAGAAAGAGATTGACAGCCCGATGCCTAAAAAAGATAAGCACAATTTCAAACAAAGGTTTGGGTTTTTTTAAATAAAATTAAAAAGGAATTTAGCTGTGCTTTATTACTGGATTATCTGTGCACTAAAAATATAAAGTAAAAATAAACTTTCTATTCTTCATCCTCCTCTTGAGAGGTAATACTTTGTAGCAAATTAGAGCAAGGTTTCTCAGATCACATATTGATTTGGATTTAAATCCTAGCTCCAGCATTTCTAAGCTCTGTAACATTGATCAAGTTATTCAACTTTCTCTACTCTCATTTTTTCTTATTTTGAAAACTACAATAACTTCATCTATATTTCAGTTTTTAAGACTTATAATGAAATAAAGAATGTGAAGCACAAGACATGCATTAAATGGTAGCTATCATTAAATAAAGTTACTATTAATAAATGATGTAACAAATGTCAATAGATGAATTAATCTGTGTTCAAGTTAATATTAAATGTGAGTCCCGAGGATTTCAAATCAAAACATACTTAAGTGAAGTTTATGGGAGTGTATGTGCAAAGATTAAACCTCGGATACTGATAATGAATGGCCAGCTATGAAATGAAACATCAGCAAAGACTGGAAGGGTTGGTGATAACACAACAATAATGAGGGATGTGGGTAAGATTTCATTGTAAGATCAGATGAAAACTTCATGGCCATAAGAGAATGTCATGAGAGAGCATGGGGGGGGGGGTGACAGAATGATGGCACTGCAGGATGGGACACTGAGCTCAACGATGAGAAAAGTGGGCTGAGGACTCCTGGAACATAACATCTCACTTGATATGAAGCAAGGAACAAGTGACATAAAGAGGTGGCACCAAGGGAAGGATATTGATGGGAATAAGTCACAGGAAAACTGATGAAATTTTTAGAATGACACATAGGAGTAACCAAAAAAGGAATGGGAATTTGAATTCAAGGTTAATATTCTATTTGACCACCTGGTGACACCACGTGGTTCTAGAGCTTAGAAGCAGCACATAGTCTGAGGTGGTGGCTAGTATATCTTACACTCAGTGAGCATGACCTGATCATAAGGAATCCACATGGCTTAGTAGAGGAGAAAAGTGTGACACTTTGTTTTTATGGTTTTCATTGCCTTAATTATGCACCTTTGCAAACACTTTAACTGAATGTCCTGGCACCACTTGCTGTCCAGGGTGCTGAAAATATAAAATTAAACAACATTCTAAAGGAACCTGAAGTTGAATCAGAGATAAATACTTGCACATTAATACAGGAAAGTGCTACAACAAAAAGCAATATGCATCCTGTGAACAAAAAGGAGAAGGTGTTCCACTTGCAAGGGGGCCAGAGATGCAGCTCTGTTACAAGGCACAGATGCTTCTCTATTCACAAGTATGTCTATGACACCTCTAAGGGAAGGTGGTGGGTTTGTCAAACTTACATTATTCCATAAGTCAGTAAAGGATTAGCCCTTTTCCTCAAATGCTAATAATTACACAAATACTAACAATGGCTACATTTATCGTGCCAAGTTCACTTCTAAGCATACTGTGCATACTGATCCATTATATCAGCTGAACACCTCTACAAGACAGTTCCTGTCATGGTCCCAGATGAGGAAACTGCAGTGAGCTCAGATGAGTAACTTGACCAATGTCATCCAACAGAGAAGCTGAGATGCCCAGATCAGAATCAATACAGTTTGACTTCAAATAATGAACTCCCGACTACTCCACAAGGCCTCATACACATGAGCAGATACTCCTCAGTGTGTAAATATCAATTAACACTTACATTACAGATCATAGTTCTCCAAAAAATACCCAACAAAGAAAAATCACTTCCAAAATTACACAGAAGAATAATAAATCTAAATTTGGCTGTTATATGTATTTTAAAAATTCTGACCTTGGCAGATTATACAAGGGAGCCATCCTGAAGCAGGCCACCACTGCCCTTTTCCTCTGCTTGGAGAGTAGTTTGTGCCACACGGCCTTTTTAGATCTCTGAGGATGCTCCACCTGAGGGAGGATGACACAAAACATGCAAACTTACATCCCAGGCTCCCCCCAAGTACAACACTGAAGAGCTACACCTTTTCAGTCCAATTCCAAAAGTACCTTAAAATTATTTGCAGTAAGGGTCAACAATCTAAAAGTTACCCAAAGCTAAATTTGAGATAATTTCAAACAAAAGTGAAAATATTACATTTTCCAAGTAGTACATACTTCAGAAGCTTTGTCATCTCCAATGTTAAAGAAGCATAAAGGCATTCTACATAAAATCATTTGCACATAATTCTCAAAAATTTTCTTAGATTCTTAAATATATTTTCTGCCTACACAAAATAATTTTACCCTTTCTTTTTTCTGTATCTTCTGTAACCAATTTTACCATAAGAGCAGCAATCACAAATAGAGCTAATGAAAACTCTAGTGTTCCTTAACATGAGAGATGACAAGGCTCTGAGAAGAGTGCCAGGAGGGAGGAAAGGGATGTAACTTTGCAAAAACTGTTAATGTATGTAAGTATTTTGTTAGACGGGAACAAAGGAGAATTCAAAAGTCACAGTAAATGAGGCAAGCAAGCTGTCATTAAACTAATGGTATTTGGAACTTCAAGAGGAAAAAGAGATTAATTATTAGAAAGAAAAAGAATCCCAGCAAGGGATTCTAAATTCATTAGTAATCTCTAGGCAATTGAGCACTGTACTTCCCAGACTGTAATATCTCCGGCCAACACATTTAGATTTCTGGAAGAAATAAGAATGTTATGTTAGCCCCCCAAAAAGCTGAATTTACTATCCTTTGCAGTAAAAGGTCAAAATATGAACATAAAAATGCCTAGAAAATATTAAGAACATTGGGACTATAGCAGTTCAAAAATTTAGCAAGGCAACTTGTTTAATTGTAAAGCACTTCTTTCTGTGACCCTGTTCCCTCTATAGGATCAATAAAGCTTTTTAACAAAGGCCCACTTCATTTTCTTCTGGATGAGCAGGCTGAATAAAATACACCACTGTCGAGAACGTTGTGGGTGAAAACAGAATCAAGGGCAGTGTGTTAGATCTGACTCACTTCAACTTCCAGTTCACTCTGGTAGCTGAGACTGTACACAGGTGGCTTTTCACAGAATAGGGATGGATGTAGTCAGGAAACAAGTATGAGACACCCAGGCATTGACTGGAAAAGGCTCCTGCCATCAGGAGGCTCTCCACTGGCAGAGCCTGGTATCATAGGAGGAAGGACCTTGAGGAGTGGGCTTTCCAAGGAAAAGGGTCTCTAGGAACTGTGGCCTAGAGGTGCCCTGTGCCCTGTGCCTGTCACTGAGCATCCTGATGTGCTCCTGTGTGAGCTCAGCTAGAGAATGAGGATCAGGAAATGCACAGGAGACAGTCAGCCCTCCTGAGAATGACCAGATACACAACACAAAGCACACATCCCAACAGTTAGGACCCTATAGGGAAACTAAATCAACAAGTATTTCCTGTGCACCATTGTGTCTTATTTGTTTGTTTGGTGCTGGGAGTGAACCCAGGCCTTGTGCTTGCTCAGCACACATTCCTAAGCCACACCCAGAGCCCAGCACACCTACTGCTTCTGCAATGACTTCAGCAAGTTAAAACTGTCTTTGCAAATACTTTGTAACTCAGTTACAAATTAACATTAGAAGTGTCCAAGGGACACATTCCACTCATGGAAATAAACAAATTTGTAAGTTGGCTACTTTTACATGCCTTTGGCTCATTTTATATTCTAGTTCTTCTGACTTGTTGTGTATTTATCTGGTTCTGTGTCTGTGTACTCAGAGACCCTGAGCTCCTGGTGCCCAGAGGACACTCAGTCATGGGACCCTGCTGGGCACCAGCCACCCTGGAGTGTGCACCCACTGAGAGTCCCAGCAGGAGAGGATGTGTAGTGAAATGAACCTTAATTTAGAAATATCTTCATCTATCAAGACTGTATATTCTTGTGAACATATACTCCTTTATTGTAAATATAATAAAATATATCCAGATTTTAATGAGCTTCATTTAATTTACCTAAAATTCATCCAAGCAAATCCAGATTGTGTAGAAAAAAAAAAAAACATTTAAAAATTCATGACAAGTATACTGCTGGAAATGACCCTCCAGTAACCATTTAATTAACACTTAATGATCTCATTAAATATGTATATAAATTTTAAAATACAAGTCTCTGGCTTCATACATATAACTCAAAACTTCATTACCTCAAGTTCCTTTATTTGCTGATTAATGAGATTTTTTTTAATACTTCATGAAAACATGAAGGGAGTGTTCAGGGGAAACAGCAAGATTCAAGGTCTTAGACATGTAAGTGCAAGCCAACATCTATGTGGCCTGAGGGCACCCTAGCTGTAGTCATCTCCTGAAGTGGAGTTGGAGCAGTAATAGCATTGGGGACGTGTAAATAAGCAAGAAGGAAATTAAAAGGACAGTCAATGGGAGATGAGAATTTAGTCATCTTGTATTACCCTGCAGCCTTGGTTCTTTCTCTTCCTGTTCTTTTCTGCTATGGCTATAGTACAGTCTTCTTGCTTGCACTAAGGTAAACATGGTTCATTATAGCTATGTACTTCCCTTTCTTGCAAACTTTTGGCTTGTTTTGCATTGTTTTTGAGTAAATAATTGCCTCTTTTTTTTTTTTTAAAAAAAAGGGACAATTAGATAATATGTTGTTATTTAACAGGGCAGGGATGGAAGTTCAGATAATATAAAGTCAATCTCAAAGCAAAATGGTCATTATCACTATGATAATACTTTTAAGTATGGTTAAAGGAGATACAAAGTTAAAAACATTAGCCAGGCATGGAGGCACACATTTGTAATCCCAGCAACTCAGAAGGCAGGAAGATTGCAAGGCTAGCCTCAGCAGTTTAGGGAGACCCTGTTTCAAAATAAAATATCAAAAGGGCTGGGAATGTAACTCAGTGATTAAGCACCTCTTGGTTCAATCCCCATTGCTAAAAAATACACACACACACACACACACACACACACACACCACTTGGGTGGCAAAATGAGATAACATGGGTCACATTATATTTCATGTTTAGCACTAAGTAACCAAGTCCATCAGGTCACTGAGGCCCAGGGGTGGACAGCTCTACTGCAATCACCCTGAGCTCCCTCACTCTACTGTTTTTCACTAAATGGACTGAAAACAGAGACTGAAACTTTCATTGCATATATTTTATATCACCAGAGGACCACTTTTACAGAGATATAACCTTCTAATTGAGGATGTTTCAACTGTTCTGGGAATTCTTGAGCAAAGGGAGTGAATGAGGAACAAAATATACAGCAAACTCTGTAGAGTGAATTAGAGACACCCGGAAATTAGAAACACTTTTCTCACATGGGCATTGCTCTTCTCTAGGTATAATTTGTTCCTGATCTCAGAGGAAATTAACTCAAAAAGTATCTGTGATAAAAGGGAAGACTAACAGAATAAGAGAAAGCAAAATATTTCAACTATGAAACCCATGGAGGACCAGACACCAGATATGCTATCATAGCAGTAATAAAAAGATGCAAGTATAAAATAGTTAAGATCAGGTTTAAAGCCTGAAAATTTTGTTGAAAGGATTTAGAATTAAGTATTTAATCTTAATTATCTATACTATTTTAGAAATAACTAAAAGGCAATAAAAAAAGGCCTTGACATCCTGAAATACATTATCTATACACTGCCACAAAAATCATAAGCTTGAAAGTTGTGCTTATTAAATACTGGGCATTCCTGAATCATATTCTTTATAATGAGCATGCTGAATATATATAATTTGGGCCCACAGTTAACAAATTAACATACATCCTTTCAAAAAACATTTTTAAGTGGCTAAGGTGGACACAATCAAATCCACAAAAACTCTAACCTGCTCAAGATGAAAAAGCACATTTGCTATATCCAGAACTCTCTCCACTGTCCGCTCTGGATCTGAGGTATCTTCTGCTCTGTTTGGCAAGTCTTTGTAAAGAGCCATTTGCCATCTAATAGCAGGATCTTCTAACTGCAGAGAAAGGAGAAAAGTAAGTAAAATGAAAGGTGACACGCTAAGAGGCAAGGGTCTAACTACAGTTATTTATTCAACATAGCACAGAGTTAGACACTGCTAGTTGCATCTACACAGGATGAATAAGTTTAAGGGAATAATACACAGCATGGTAACCACAATTAGTAACATTGCATAGCATTCTGAAAATTGGCTAAGAACAGACTGAAGTTGCTCCTACCACTGAGGAAATGGATATGCAATTTGCTAGACTACAGTAATCACTTCATTGTGTACATGTATACCAGAACAACAGGTTGTATATCTTAAAAATATACAATTGGAAAAAACCAAAGCAGCACTATGCAGAGAGAAATACAGGTAAGTCTTTGCACTCATCATCTGGTGGAGAGAACAGGTAAAAGCGAACATTTACCATTGTAATGGATAATGCTAAAAAGATATACGGGGCACCATGAGATGCAATCTACTTTGTGGGAGGCTGGGAGGATTCCCTAAACAAATAAAGTTCCTTAGGGCTTAGAATGAGTTACCAATGGACAGAGAATGGGTAGGGCAACCCTGGACCTTTTCCTTCTCCACACACATTCCAACTGTTGATCCTATATAGGATCACATTTATTTGCAAACATAGGAATTTACAGCACAGCTTACAATTACATATAAATCATTGGAGATCTCTAGAAATCACACTCATAATAAGGGAGTCTACACACTTCACTTGTTAATACCATCAAATTTCCTCCATGGAAGTTCTAATTGATGTCTTCATGTATTTAATAAGGTTACTGTAAATCATAAAAACTGACCAACATAAGCATCTTACTGGGATAAAGCATCTTGCTCCAAAGAAAACAAAGGGAATAACTGTATCATCAGAAGCAGAAAAGGCAACCCCTTTTCTTTATCCTCCACTTCATAATTTCCATTAAAAATGAGAGACTGAGCTGGGTGTGAGGGTGCACACCTGTAATATCAGCGACCCAGGAGGCTGAGGCAGGAGGATCATGAGTTCAAAGCCAGCCTCAGCAAAAGTGAGGCACTAAGTAATTCAGTGAGACCCTGTCTCTAAATAAAATACAAAAATAGGACTGGAGATGTGACTCAGTGGTTGAGTATCCCTAAGTTCACTCCACAGTACCCATCCCCTAAAAAAAAATGAGAAAAATGAGAGCTTGAGTGTATAAAGCAGAAGCAAATGGACAACATGTAATACTGCAAAACCCCTAGCCTAAGAAAGCACAATTTGAAATGCCAAAAATAACTTTCATTTAGAAACAGAGATTGAGCTTTGTACGTGAGTGACTTTTATACACCATTTGTCCTCTGATGAAATAAAATGCTTTTCTTGGTAGACTTTTTGATCCACAGACTGTACTTTGGAATTTCTAGATTTGAATCTGCATCCTTACTTGTATTTAATAGATAAATATATCAGATAAATTAGAATCTTTATTTTATCTAACATAAAATTATTCCACTGGCTTCAGGATTATTTGCCTTACAATTTCAAGACAGTGTATTTAAGAAGGAGCTTGATTTTGCAAGTGTGTATATTTCCTTAATATGTATGCCTCACTCCTAGCACTAGTATAGACCAAAATATTAAAATAACCATATACTTCTTACCACTTTACTTTCAGGGGTCTTGTTTTGGGAAGTAAAATATTGACTACAAAATTTTAAATTTCTGAGCCCCTCTTTCGTCCTTTTGCCTCAATACACTATATAAATTGTCCAGATTATTGGTACAAATGACCCTCAGGACACAATGGAAGAACTTATGCAGGTAATAACCATCTTTAGCTGGCCATCTTCTAGGATGAGCACAGATTTCTTCTTCAGAGACACTGAATATTTCCAACCTCTAACACAGAAGTGACTGAAGGAGGCCAATTGCTCTCAACACATGGCTGGGGACACTGAGGACCACTGCAACCTCTCATAGTTCCACACTTTCCCCAACACTCATACATGTAAAAACAAACAAAAACCAGTGTCTTTCACTAAAGGGGCAAAAAACTTGTACTATAAACTCTGCAAATGCATTTCAGCTGGAGACTGAATTTCTTGGAAAGGACATAAGAATAGAAAAAAATTAATAAGAGTTGAACTAATAGTTAGACTTATTAAATGGTTTAATAGGTTCTGTAAACAAAAAAATACTTTACTCTTTGATATGAAAAAATTCCAAATAGTAAGTGCTCAATGGATTACACAACTACATCTAATGCTTCTTTTACCTGTCATTAAAAAGTAGGTATTACATCAGTCTCCAAGTTTTCTTTCTGAATTTACATTTCTCACATTAGATAAACTCTTTTATTCTTTTTGCAGCAATTCTATCTTTTCTCACTAATAACTCCTGAGTACACATACTTGATTTCTGATCACTAAGTGCAAAATTTCTAATTTTTATTGATATCTGTCTCCAAGTCCCCAAACCCTTAAACTCAGCTAAATCCAAACTTTATTTCAACTGTTGTCATAGTTGTTTTCAAAATCTGACATTTTGTAACAATCTACTTTACAAATATAAAATTTATGGCCTTTAGGATCTTAATATAAAAGAATTTGCAAGTCCAATAATGACTAATTAAGATATTTTCACCATCTTGATTGATAAATTAACATTATTTATAGTTTTAGTCTAAAGAGAAATTAACTAATTTATAGATACTAAGTGTGTATTACAATAAAATTTGGCTTACCTTGCCTTGTAAATGAATATTATTGCGGATTATGTCTCGTACTTCATCCTCGGTGTCTTTCTGTCAAGAAATACATGTTAACTGTTATGGTTTAGATATGAGGTATCCCTCAAAAGCTCATGTGTGAGACAATGCAAGAAAATTCAGAGGCAAAATGATCAGGTTATGAGAGCCTTAACCTAATCAGTGAATTGATACCCTGATGAGATTAAATGAGTGGTAACTAAAGGTGGGTAAGTTGTGGCTAGAGGAAGTGGGTCACTGGGGGCATGCCTTTGGGGTATATATTTTGAATCTGGTGAGTGAAGCCCCCTCTCTGCTTTCTGATCATCATGTGAATCACTCCCCTTGGGCCACACTCTTCCTTTCTGATGTTCAGCTTGACTTCAAGACCCAAGGAATGAAGCCAGCTGTCCAAGGATTGAGACCTCTAGAACCATGAGCTCCCAAATAAACTTTCCTCCTCTAAAATTGTTCTTGTAAAGTTTTTTTTTTTTTTTTTGGCAAAGAAATGAAAAAGCGAACTAACTTAAACATTACCTAAAATGAATCTTAAACATGTCAAGTGTCTCAAGTCAATAAAATCAAGTCAAATATCACTTAAAATAGTGTCCATCTGACAAACATCTTTATTAAAATAAAGGCCACAAATATGGAGCCTTCTCCTTAATGTAATTTTTTTATATTGCTGTAGCTTGAAACAAAGCAAGGACTCTTTAGCCTGAGAGAAAGCACGTCAAGACTGAAAGTAACTGGGCTTCCAATTCATTCCAATAAGGTGGACAGCAGCACATTTCTCTGGGCTCAAACAGAAGCCTTTCCACAGCTTTCTGTCAAATTCCAGAAAGCAATCTTAGCACCTCACAACATCCTCAGTGACCCAGCAGTAGCAAGGAATGTGTGTCTGCAGAATCAGACAAGAGTCAACAGGGCTGCACCTCTGCAGCCCACTCCCCAAAACTGTCCCTCCATCTGCTAGGCTCAGAGGTGCACTACAGATTCTTCTCAGGAACCTGGGCAGGGAGGACATGTCCTCCAATTTATGTAAGCATAAAATAGTCATTTCAGGTATATTTTTGAAAAATTGCATCCTTCTCTGCATACTGATGAGGAACATCAGAGTACATAAAGAATCCTGAAAACATAAATCTTGATGCTTGCAGAGGACAGCAGCTGTCAGTGTAAAAGTCAACACCTTAGCTAAGCACCGTGGACATGATAAATTATGCTTCTAACACTGAAAATTCACCTTTCATAAATTTGAATATGCCACACATCACAAATTTTATATATGAGTTCATATGTAATCCATTTTTTTTTCATTACCAGAGATTTGTGTCTTTTCTGTTTGGTTTCTGAATATGCCCTGGAGGTGATTGACCAACTTAAAAATAAAAATGACCTCAAAAAAAAAAAAGAGAGACAGTTTTTGATTTAAGTCCTAGAATCTGAGCAGAAAAGCTGCTTAATGAAGCATTGAATGAAAATGAAATACTGATATAGAGCAGGAAGCCAAAGAATAGAAACACCCGAGAGTCTGCAAGGTGGATGATTGCTACCAATGGAGAGAGGAGGAGGCTTACCAGACTAAATCGATATTTGGCCAGAGCAATGAGCTCCTGGTCCCCAGGGGCACAGATGTTCAACCCAATGGGCAGGAGCCGTTTCAGAGCTGCTACAATCAGAGAAGTCTGCATAGAGTAGCGGTCTCCTTTGCGCTTCATTTTCTTCCTTTCCTGGTCAGAAACAGCTGCCTAGGAACAAAGAGAAGTGCCAGGATCAGGACCTGTTTTTCTCCCATTCACAACCACAAACCTTCTCTGACTTGATCATTGTTTTATCTTTCTCATTCTGTGCTAGCCCTTATGTTTTAAAAGTCCTACTATTCTGAGGACATTTTTCTCTTCCCTTCTTAGCATCCTTACCTAAGTCCTACTTTCAGATTCCTAGGTCATTATAACCCCTGGCATGCATGTAATCTTTGGAGAACAAGACACACTACGGTGATAGGGAGGCAGAATGTGAGAATTCTGTGGTAATTTCAGAAATTGCATATTTTCTAATTTTCAGTGCAGGAGAGAAAGAAATTTGAGGCTAAAAAGGATTTTTTTTTTTTTGGTTTGGTTTGACAAATACTTGCTTTGCTATGAAGATACACATATATAAACAGTTTGTTTTGTTCATGTACATACTATGTGTATATACATACTCATATACACACATAAAAATGAAAAATGTATGGTACATGTAAAACTATTATAAAATACACTTTCCTTTTATGTAGTCTGCAAACTTGACTCCTTAGAGTTTCTACTCCTATCTGTAGAAATGAAAGTGATAGGCCAGTGAGCACTTCATCACGAGCCATAATTAGCTGGATGAACAGCTTACAAGGGAATCTCATGATGCCTTTGAGGACTACATTAGTGCCAAAGGTCACCCTGAAAGATAGCCTGATTTTCACTGGGAAGTGAGTATTTATGTTAAGAATTTTCTGATATGAAAATTAAAACAGTTGCCCTCATCCACTTCTTCATGCAGTTTCTTTTTTTGTAGCAATAACTCAAACTGGGAACGTAGTTTCATAATAATGATATTGTTTAATAAATAGTATTGGGCTATCTAAGGAAAAAACCAAAGAAAATTTTAACATACAAATGATTTTCCTTATTCAAAAGAACAGAAATAAGCATCATATTTATGTTCCAAAAAGATGCATGGATCTCACTTTTATATGTAGCAATGTATAAAAGATTAAGCTGATAAATTTTATCAGAAAAAAACACAACGAATAATTATTGGTACTATTAAATTGATTAATACATAAAATTAATGGATAAGTAATTTTAAATGAGCTCTTTATTAAAAAGGAAATGAAATAAAAATAATAAAAGTAATTACCCAAATGAAGGACCTTCATCCTAAAAATTAAATTGATACAAAATGCAAATAGTCTATTCAGTACTTATTATTTTCAGCAAACCTACTATATTAAAGTCTGAATATCATTAGCACTGGAGTTTTCTTGTATTTTTAACTTGTGTGTTTCTTTTGGTCTCAAGGTTATATAAGAAAAAAGAGCTCATACTGATTTTTGTTTTCCTTTGTGTGTGTGTGTGTGGGGGGGAGGGTGCTGGGGAATTGATTCTAGAGCTAGGAAAGTACTATATCACTTAGCTAAATTACCAGCCCTTTGTTTTGTTTTAATTTTTTTTTTTAGATAGGGTCTTGCTAAATTCCTGAAGCTGGCCTCAAACTTGGAATTCTCCTGCTTTCAGTTGCTGTACCCAGCAACCTGGTTCGATATTTATAACTACTGAAATGATCTGATAATAAAAATAATTTAAATCAACTGTATTGTTCTGTTTGTGAGAAACATTAGACAAAGAGATTCTACTTATGCTCACATAATAATCTTGATTTTTATCCCCTAGGAAATCTACAACTGGAAAGAGTAGCAAATCTTTGGACATTTATGGGTGAAATCACAGTATGAAGAAATTAAATCTACAACCAATCAAATATCCTCTTATACGTATATATTGCTGGCCTTTTGCCTGTCTCCTCCCCAAAACATGGGGTTCTGTGAGGGTACTGGCCAGACTTGCTCTGTCCCTTCTGTGACTTTAGCACTAAACAGACAGCCTCACCACAGGAGCTGCTTGAGAACTAAAGAAGAACTGCTCCAGTTATTGAACTTGTACACTATCTTCATTCTCAGTCTATTGTCCAACATTTGGATCAAATATGAACATGCAATAACATGGCCAATATATGGTCATATTTAAGAAGGAAAATGGAAAAAACTGAGCCCTCTTCTCTCACATTTTTCACATATAAATATGAAAAATAGCCCTACATTTAATAGAAAAGGAGAAGAACAGCACCAACTAGGTCACTCTTCAGAGCTGCAGCTGGCCTTCCGCCCAGCAGTCACCTGGCATGAAGTGAGATGTCCTCTTCCCTCCTCTCCTTATGGACCACCTAGACACTGCCCAGTTTCCAATGCCAATTTGAAGCCCTCACTTATCAGTTCAATCCTGGACCATTCTATCCACTCCCCACTCTGGTGGGTTATCTCAGTGCTCAGCACCCGTATGAGTGGTAGGTATTCACTTGAACATTAATGTTTTGGTTTTGTGAGGACAGCAATATTGGTTCCTTTGGGTGCCTGCCGTCTGTGAGGCACTCCACAGACACCACTGTTTCCTACCAGCTGGCTAAGGAGTAACCGGAATCCCTTTCCCGACATGGACTGCAGGTTCAGGGGTAGCTGAACTTCTGCAGTTACAAGGTGGCAGTGGACACTCATGGTCATCTCCTCTCAAAGCTGAGCCTTATCCTGAGCCACACCTTAAATAGGAGCACATTTTTACTCATTGTATATTTTTTTTTACTCTGTTGTTATATTTACCATATAAACTTTCAGTGGGGATTTACAAGGAGTTTTTTTTTTTTTATATTCTGACACTGAAATAGCCAGATAAAAAGGAGACTTTTTTAAAAATATGGTAAACATACTAATTACAAAAGTGAACCTGACTCTAAATGATTGGGGCAAATTATTACATTTCAACAGCACCTCCACTAGCAAGCTCTGATGCTCTGGGTGACTATCCACTTGCTTGATCATGCCAGGGCCAGCTATGGGAGAAAACTAGTGATGCCCCAGAGCCCATGAAAAGGATAGCAATAAGCCAGTCTGACAGTTGCCTACCCTGCCTTGCTTGGAAAGTGTAGTCAAGGCTCCGGACCACCCTCTCCCAGGTGCAGTCTCTGTGTTTCCTCTGCAAGGTTTGCTCCCTGCTTCTAGAGACCTGTGAGAGAAACTTCCTCCTTCCTGCGAGTCCTGTCTGTGTCTGTGTGTCTTACCAGACCTGACTCAAACTAGTCCTGGGAACTCTAAAACATTATGTGTCTTTTCATCAGTAAATAACATTAACACTCCCATCAGAGTCCAGTTATGAATCTCCAAAACAAATCCAAGTACCACCCATCCAGGAGAGAGCAATGAAGCACATCGCAGTAATACCTTGGACATCTTTGACTTGGTGTCAGCAATGAGGAACGACATATTGTTGATTTCATTCTGCACAACGAAGTTCTGCTCCTCTCTCTTGAAATTCTAAGAAGTTGCAAAGGAAATTTCAGTTTTAACTATTCAGAAAAGAGTGTGTATTTAGAGGTCACATAAGAGCCAAAAGTTTCTCAGGAATGGGTATTAATTTATGTACAACTTATCAAGAAAGGAAGCAAGTGTTTGTTGAGTGTGTAATGAGGGGGCGTGGCTAGGGCTCACAATCAGAGGAGCCACAGACAGCAGGTGTGTCTTAAAGAGGGGCACCCTGGTTCAGAAAGTTTAAGCCACAAGTCAGCCAGTGACAGGATGGGTCCTGCAGCCCGAGTTTCCCTGGTGAGCTGCAGGTACTGCCTCCTGAGGTAAAAGGCACACATAGCTGCAGCTCAACTTTCTACTCTGTCAGATACTTCACCCACTTTTAAAATATCATTACAGTATGAATTAAAATTAAAAACACAAAAAATGGCAAAATCATTAAAAATTTGGGAATGAATACAACACATACTAATAGGTTTGTATTTTAAATATGTGAGATTAAAAAGATATTCTGCTTTTTTTCCTAGACATCCATCTAAAAACTTGCCGATTTTAAGTTCCAAAAATATGTCTTGCATATAAATTTAAAGAAGCTTCTTTTGTACTTTAGTGATTGATATAGTTTAGTATTCTCTATTCCCCAAGGAAAAAATGTTGTATTTACTGCATATTATATTGATTCAGCCACATCCATGTTTATAGCAGCTCAACTCATAATAGAAAGCTATGGAAACAACATAGGTGTCCTTCATTAGGAATGGATAAAGAGAATGTGGTATACATATACAATGAAATATTATTCAGCCACAAATAACAAAAAAATGGCATTTGCTGGTAAATGGGTGAAACTGGAGAATATCATGCTAAGTGAAATAAGCCAATCCCATAAAACCAAAGGCTGAATTATTTATGGATGCCAACCCAAAACAAAGGAGTTTGGGGAGGGGAATAATAGAAATCTAATGGATTAGACAAAGGAAAATAAAGGGAAGTGAGGGGGAAAAGGGAGTAGGAAAGACAGTAGAATTAATTGTGGGTTAACTCCACATCACGTATAACATCATGAATGGGATCCTAAATAGAATAAGTTATACTCTGTGTATGTATAATCTTCCAAAATACATTCTACTGTATTCTGTAACTAAAAAGAATAATTTTTTTAGAAATGCTGTTTTTATTTTTTCCTAAGTGATTTATTCCTGGGAAACTCCTATTTGTCCACTGAGCATCATAGGTGGAGTGACCCAACACAGGAAATGAAAGGTAAAAGACCCCAACCCATTGTTGCTCTTTGGCAGTTGAAGATGGACTGATTTCTTCTAAAGTTTTCTTTCAGAATCCTGCAATTATCTTACACAGCCCTTTAAATGAGTTATATAACATAAGAGGTCACTGGCTTTTACCTAGAGGAACATAAAAAAAATCTAAAATAATTTATTATGACAAGAGAGATGAAGAATGTCAATGTGGAGATGCAAATTCACATGTAAGCAGAGCCATTATTTCACTTAATATTTCTGTGTGACACATTTTATAAATTTTTATTAAATTTGACAAGGTTCCTCAGATATAAGCAAGGAATAATATTGATTATCCTATTTAAGTAGGAATTTTGAAATATTACATGTTCAAAATGATTTGTTTTGTCCAACAATCTGATAATGCAAATTGCAAAGATCCCCTTGGCTGATCAAACAAGCTGAGGTTTTGATTTTATTTTCACTGTCTCCCACTTACAAAGTTTCACAAAATCATAACTGATATGAAAATTCTAGGCATTAGAGTAATTCTGTACCAAAACAAATACCCATATTTATGCTGCTTATTACTGGAAATAACTGAGAGAATGCTCTAAAATTCTTCCTATGATTAAGATCCTTTTTCAGATGTAAAAATCTATAGTTCTGTAACATACAAAGTAAAACGAAAATGCACTACAGATTCAGAAATTCCATCAGCAGGATTCTGGCAAAGCTTTATATCCAAAGTCAAATGATTCTAAAATGTGAGAAAAGCCAAATTCCTACAGAAGAGAGAATGTGATGCAAACAAGGAGAGGAGGCAGCTGGTCCCTGGAGATCAGCCTGTCTCGGCACTCAGACACCAGTACCACCAGGAGGCAGCAGAGTGCCCAGAGACAGGGAAAACCAAAGGTGAGATGGCACAGCTCCCGGTAATGCCAATCTCACACTCAGATTTAGGGACAAATTTTTTAAATGTTTTTATGCAATGCCATTAAAAATATGTTAACTTTCAAAGATAAATTTCAAAGATCAAAAGTAGGCTATGTTCCCTCAAGGTCTGCAGGGGCACCTCCCCTCTCTCCCCAGCTGTCCAATGAATCCTAGAGTACAAGTTTGAGAAAAAGCCCCCCAGATATTTACTGAGGGCCTGGTTTATGTTTATAGAGCCCCTACACCTCTAGCAGTAGTTATTGTCTGTCGACAGCATCACACTTACATGGGACTTCGACCAATAGATGAAGACTTCGGCCACCATGCGGAAAAGCTCCTCTGCTTCTGGGTTGGGCTCCTTCAGCCACTTGGCCCTGGATCACACAATACATGTGGTGGCTTCTCAGTTATTCTTCGAGTTATTTTTTTTAAAAAATCATCCTCCCTCCCACAGTAAATCTGTTGACCACAGAGCTCAGGATGTCTCAAGTACAGTTGTGACTTTAAAAAATATGTAAATAAGTGTCCAACTATCAACTTTCACATGCAAAAGGCAGAACACTTCAAAGTAGGATTTCTGATCTTAAATTTCAGATGCCTGGTGAAGATTAACCTACCTATAAACATTCGATCATGCTACAACCATGAGGCAACATCTCACTAAGCAGTTAGTAGAGAAGCAGCTCCTAGGATCTGTGAGCAGAGGGATTGTCAACAGATTGGGGAAATGGCTCTTTTGATGAGTGTACCTGTTATAGTCCACAAATCTAATCAAGAGAGGGTAGAAGGCATAGAGGTCTCTGGCCAGTGTGGTGAACTCGTCTAGGACGAGGAGCTCAGCCTCCGACATGTCCCCTCTGGCCTCAGCTTTCAGGTGGTCTTCCTCAGACACCACCATGGCAGCCTTTTTCTTGAGTTTCTCCATCAGTGGCAAGAAATGAGTTTTTAAGAGCTGAGGTTTCACTTTATTGATAATCGGCTGGGAAAACACTGTGAAGACAGACATCAGGATTCTGCTCTGTACAAACATTCATTCACACTAGGACAGGTGGTTATGACAACTGAGAACAACTGAACTTTTCTCTCCCCAGAACCTGGCTTCTGACAATCAAAGTCCAGGTCCCAGCCTTTTTTCTAGTAGAAAGCCTACCTGCATAGTTAGTGTTCAAAAATGATTACTGGGAGGCTGAGACAGGAGGATCACTAGTTCAAAACCAGTCTCAGCCTCTTAGCAAGGCCCTAGGCAACTGAGGGAGACCCTGTCTCTAAACAAAATATAAAAATGAGTTGGGAATGTAGCTCAACGGTTAAGTACCCCTGGGTTCAATCCCTGGTACAAAAACTAATAATAATTACTGAATTGAATTCAATGTGCTTCCTTATTTCTAAAAAGGATTGATAGCTAATTCTGAACAGTAAAAAAAAAAAATCTCCCTTACTTTGGAAATTAATTATTTTCACACGAACAAATCCCAAAATTGAAAAAGGTTCCTGCAGCCCTTTCTTTAAGAGAGATACCCTCTGCTGTGTAGTTATAAGACTGCACAGAATTTTTTCATTTTATCACATGTTCGCCTACAGAAGGGCTAAACTACACAAAACAATGTTCTCTTATTTAGTAGAACTTAGAGTTGTTAATAACAGTTCCAAACTTGAACAGGTCATTATTAAAAGGAATTTTCCCCCAAAAGTAACATATGTACATTGGGTAAGTTTATTAAGAAAAATTAGAATCAACCACAATCACTTGTTTAAGTCAATAAGGCACTGGTATGTGTCCTTGGTGTTTTCATCAATGAACAAATTCATAAATGTGTTACATCTATTTCATTCTGAATTCATTTTAACAACTCTTCTTTTTACCCTCTATGACATCATGGACATTTCCTAAGCTATAAAACACTGAAACCTGAATTTTTAAAGATGCTATAATGTTTTAGTATGAAAGCATACATAAACTTTTTAACCACACTCTGGTCATTGGGTAGATTACTTTCAATTTTTCAATATAAATATTGCAATGATAGATAAAGTATAAATACTCAACATCTTTTGATTTCTTGCCCTGTTCCCTTTGGATATGATTGAAGTGAGCTGCTTAAAAATTCAGTTTTATCTTTGTCTACCTAATCATTACCTACTGAGTAGCAAAATCAATATTTAGTGTGCTTATTGGTTAATCTTATGGAAACTGACAAATCAGAAAAACTTTAATAACTGTGGAAAGTTACCCAATGTCTGATTATATCCACTTTAAAGAACAGCAGGACAGAAACAATATTTCCAAGCATAGAAAAAATAGCAGTAAATATTATAACAGGAATATTTTAGTCTTCTGTAGTTCAAATCTCCTTGGAAATGAAACAGTTTAGGGATACATTCTTCCCTTTTCTTACCTGCTAACCTCTTCATCCAGGCCCCCTCGTCAATCCCCAGGTTGTTATAGATGATCTTCAGGATGTTCCCCAGGAGCGTGTTCATGTGCTCTGAGCTCAGGGCTGTGCAGCAGGTCTCTGCCCTCTCCGGGTTGCTCTCGGGCCCGTGCTCCCACCAGCGCGACATGTAGCTGCACAGCATGGGCAGCACCACCTCCATCACGTGGGGCATCTGCGTGTAGCGGATGCCAGACTCGGCCAGCTCCACGATTTCTTCCATGAGTCTCTCCAGGGATGGGATATTTGGACAAACATCTTCCACACTGGCTGGCAAACTGAGTGCTAGGGAAGCACACAGAGAGAAATGATTAGTGAACTGATGAGAAAAGGGTGGCTTCTAGCCTTCACAATCAACAAAGGCAACCATCCCTGTGGGGCGTCAGCTCAGAAAGCCTTGGGAGCTCCTCCTCCCACTATGGCAGCCAGGTCAGGGCTGCTCTTTTCCCCAGTGCCTGCCTGAGCACCATCCCCTCTAGGTCAGCACACAGCTGCTCTGCTTTCTTCAGGACAAATAAGGAATGCAAATGTCTCCTGTTCCCAGGCCCACAGCTGCCTGAGTCTGGTCCTACATGCTCCACCATTCCCCATTTTCAGAGGAAGAGTTTTGTGGTCCTGGGTCTTGGTTCTTCCAGCATCCTGGATGCTCTCCCCACCTCAGGGCCCTTGCTCAAGACTCCTCCCCAGCAGGCTCCAGAGGTTCAAATCTAAACTCCCTTTTCCTAAGACCCCTCTTCCTTAATGGCAATGGACCCAGACTCTCCTGAATTGTGCCAGTGGGACCCTCACTCTCTTCTTGCTGAACTCTCACATGGCGGTTTCTTTAAGATCTACTTTGGGCTTTTTTCTGTTTTTCAGCTTGCATGTCTGTCTAGGTACTTCCTGGCACTCCTGTGGGCCTCTGCTCCAAGTTCATAAGTCTCAGTGCCAGATTTCTTGAATTTTTTTTTTCTGGACATCTCAAAAGCAGCCAAACCAAATGGTTTTAAATCTAAACTCTTCCTTTCCTCTCCATGTGTTGTAGTTTGGATATCAGGCATCACCCAAAAGCTCATGTCAGACAATGCAGGAAAGTTCAGAGGTGAAATGATTAGACACTGAGAGCTGTGACCTAACCAGTGGATTATCCATTGGGTGGATTAATGGTTTGAATGGGTGGTTACTGTAGGCAGGTGTGTCACTGGGGGCATTCTATCTTGTCCCTGGCTTCCCTCTCCCTCGCTCCCTCTGCCCCCAACTCTCTTTCCTGGCTGTCATGAGGTGAGCAGCGTCCTCTGCTATGTCCTCGCCCCATGACGCTCTGCCTCTCCTCAGGCCCACAACAATGGAGTAGGCTGACCACAGACTAAACCCCGGAAGCCATGAGCCAAAATAAATGTTTCCTCCTCTGCGTTGTTCTTGTCAGGTATTTTGGTCAAAAGCGACTACCAACCTGTCTCTTGAACACGCACTAACGTGTTCAGCCAGCCAGGCTGCAAATCTGGGAGAACCTCCAGGTGACAAGGGCCCCTACCCTCACACCCGAAAGGACCCTACCTGCAGGCAATCCCCCCAAGATCTCCTTCCTCATCTACTCTGTCCAGGGGCCTTGCCTGATGGCCTCGCCTCTGGACCAGCCCCATGGCTCTCTGACAGCTGCTCTTGGTGTCCATCCTACTGTTGTCAGGACAGATTTCAAAATGCATATCTATTTGTGCTATTCCATTTTCAAGGACAGACTGAGGTAGGAGGATAGTCCACTCCCCTTTCCTGACAAAAATCCTGCCTGCTCCTTCCTGGGTTTTCTCTCTTCTTTCACCCTTCACCCTTTCTCTCCTGGAATCTCTCTCCAGCCAGGTCAAAACGCTTGTGGTTTCCCCCATGTAACAGACTTTTGGTCTCCCCAATTTTAAGACTCATCCTGAATCTGCTGTGATGCTTTCCCAGCTGTTCTCAACTAAAACTGCTTTTCTGTGTCCCCAGGGCTATTTATTCCCAATTCTATCACACTCACCACTCTCTCCCCCTCTACTGCAAAGAGAAACTCCCCAGGGAAAGAATCAAATCTCATTAATCTTTCTATCTCATCTCCTCCACCCACCCCCACGCACATCACAAAATTCCTGTCCACTAGTTGACTAAAAGTTGAATTAAATCCTTAAATTCAATTCCTTTGCCTTGTTATGCAGATGATTTGTTTACAGAAACTAAGAAAATGAATTACCTGCTTTGTATATTTCCTTATCTGTAAAGAGATAATAAATTGCTTCATGCTTGATTCATAGCAAAGTGTTAAGGAATTAAAAAGCCCTAATGAGACAACTTTTTATGTGTTTACACTGAGGATTACTTAACCATTTTTCACTAATTACAAATGTATTATAGAAATTATGTGGAAAAGTATTACTAAGGCACATTCAAATATTTGTCTTTAGCTTCACCTGCTACTGTATTCATCACTATTATAATAAGTAAAAAAAAAAATCAAACAATTCATTAAAGGGTTCTTTATTTGATGAGATCCACTATAAAATCAGTATAACTAGCCAATGGCTCCCATTAACACCCATCAGTTACACAGAAACAAGCCCATGAAGAAAGAGATGTGCATTTGAGAACTCTTTAGGGCTATTAAGCAACCAGATACCATAGACTTTATCAGAAGAAGTCAACCAGAAGATGATCCTATGAGGGGTCATGGGGTAATGTCCAGAGTTTGGGAACTGTGCTTTGACTGGTTAAGGCACTGACTAGAATATCTAGTATCCACTTCTATTTAAAGCTTGTCCAACTCAATTCAAAAGCTAGTTAATAATTCTAATTAGAATCCAAAGACTAATCACTGACATCCTCAGCAATGGTCATTGAAAGCTTTCTATGGGCAGATCATCATATCTTCCCAGAGGGAAGGCATCAATGAAGCAGGGGACATGTGTGGACACCAAGAATATGTGGATACTCAGGCAAATTCAAGATATTGACCAAGGGTCTACAGTTTATGTTTTTTTTAGCTTTTTTAATGATAAAAGTTAAACTAAACTATCTGAAAAACCCACATGGAATAAAATGAGGTCAACATATCTGGGGTGAAGAATAGTGAAAGGTACGAATCCACAGATGGAATGAATGAGGATGGCCCTGCTGACTGACTGCAAGGGACACCTGAACTGGAAAGCAGACCCACTTCTTTTTTCCATATTTGCTGATCACTTGGTCTTATTCTTGATGGTATTGATTTTTCTGTGACTCATTTACTTGGGAACAAACATATTTTCTTTCAGGAACATGAGAGAAACAGTATACAACATTAAAAAAACAAACAAACAAACAAAAAAAACCACAATGCCAACTACCAGCCCTTCAGAATAAGGAACCACGGATACCCTCGACTGAAATCTCCCTGGGAGAACCACTTTAGGAAAACACAACACATGATGTCACATTCTGCTTGTGTTATCAAGCACTGCGCACACCCCACCTTACCTGCTCTCTCTCTGGAAGACTTGGTGTTGTAGATGGAGTAAGGGTTGTGCTTGTCAAGATGTGTTTCCAAAAATGCAACAGGAAAGGCACCTGCGAAGGCCGCCAGGCACTCTCCCAGGGCAGAACGCTGCCTGCAGGTGGAAAATGCTTATTTTTTTATGTCTTCCATGTGAATGGCTGAAGAGGTCACATAAACATTAACCTTGGCAAGTCCAACCTACCAAAGGGATACTAGGATTGCTACTTAAAAAGATAAATCCCCACATCCAATTTCTTTAATGTGAAACATCATGTATTCAAAAGCGAAATCCCTGCCACTTCATACAAGCTATGTGTTAGCAAAAAAGAATTTTAAAGGGGGGCAGGCCAGAAGATTAAAAAACAAAAACACATACATAAAACAAAACAAGAAAAGCTCTGTCACTTCCCCTTCAACTTTGAACACTTTCCTCCCTCCTTCTTTCCTTCCTTCAAGAACAACCTATTGAACCCAGCATGGTAGCCACACCTATAATCCCAGCAATTTGGGAGACTGAGGTAGGAGAATAGCAAGTTAGAGGCCAGCCTCAGCAACTTCGAGAAAACTTGTCTCAAAATAAAAAATAAAAAGGGTTGAGGATGTAGCTCAGTGATAGAGTGCCCCTGGGTTCAATCCCCAGTACCTTAAAATAAAATGACTAACAAAGAATTCTTGCTA
Organism: Spermophilus citellus; assembly: GCF_964194105.1. Lineage (NCBI taxonomy): Eukaryota > Metazoa > Chordata > Mammalia > Rodentia > Sciuridae > Spermophilus > Spermophilus citellus. The sequence continues at coordinate 96,927,139 of NC_138187.1, forward strand.
GGTGAATAACTGGATTCAGAAAAAATTAAAAACTAAGCACTAACACAATAAAGCATTCCCAGCAAATTTATTACACAAAAGCATTGCTAAGACATACTAAATGCTAAAAAGTATTGATAACATTTAAAACTCATTTATCATTTACAAAGGAAGGAAGTTAAGAAATCACACTATGATCAATTAATTTGGGACAGGCCAGGATTCAATGCATTCCCTGTCAATGACATAAATTCTTTCTCTGTTGGCAATCGACTTAATCCAAAGTTTTCCTGGCACATTAACTTGTTTATTAAATAAAGAATAATAACAGAAATATTTTAACATATTATGATATACATAAAAGATTTTACATAAATACATTAAAGCTGATAAACTAGATCTAATTGAAGAACTACTGCATAATTCTCTTAGCGGCCAGGTTTAAATTCTTCACAGAAAAAAATACCATATAATGATGTGTTCCTTGAAGACCCACTATGCTCTGAGAATAGTGTCCTCAGGTGACTTTGTGAGCATTGTGTGTTCTCAAGTTTCCAGAGTAAGTTGTTTAACATTGTCAAATGCTGTAGACAGGTGAAGTAAGACCTGAAACTTAAACTTCAGTAAGAAATAAATGTCCATGGACTAGAGAAGAAAAACAGAGCAGGCTAAATAAGACATTGTGATAGGTTTAAAACTTAATGATGTAAAGCCTCCTAAAATTAATCAATAATTAATTATAGTACATTTTTCTTTTCATCAATCTTGACAAAATAATTTGAAAGTTCATTTTTAAGAATAAACCTATGAGACTAGCCAGTGAGATTCTAAAGTGAAAGAAACGTTAGTGAAAGGATATTCATTTAGACAACCAAACATTAATACTTACAAAGCTATACTAATCAAGGTGACAATTACATAGAAATAGGCAATTAGATCAGTGGACAAAAGTAATGGAGTTCACTCTGATGTTTTTAAGATTTTAGTTGCTTTTTGAATTAAACTATTTTTCAAGCAGTTTTTATACTTAAAAGATATTTTAGACTAAGGAAGCTTTACAAATTATTGAAGTAATGCACTATTTTTGATATGTAAATTATTTTCTCTTTTCCACTAACAAAAAAAAAAGCTAGATCTCTTCTCATTGATTCCTGTGTATGTTTATACTTATTTCCATTAACTCTGGTGCCAGGAGTCCAAGTTCTAGGGGTAAGCTGTGCACATCTGAAATGATTATGATACCTGTCTTTGCACAGGATTGACTCACTTTACCCTCTCAAGTTTTGTAATCAGATTATAAAATCTCATTTCCAACTATCTTTTTCTTCTGTTTACAAATATAGCAGTTACAATACAGGATCCCATTTTTATTCTCAAGTCCTCCCCCTCATTACCAGCTGCTCACTCTTGTTCACGTTTCATTTGCCACTTGTGTTCAGGTGTGCAAACTGCCTTTTCGCCTGATGTGTTTCTCTTGCTGATCTGTAATAACCCTTTTATTAAATGGTTAACCTCGTGCCTGTTATCTCTCATGTTTTTATACTTTTTAACATTGTTTTTGCCTTTATCATTCTCATTTATAAAACACAATGCACCAAGAATTCCTTATGACATGGGAATTTTGACATTTTACAGAATCAAGTCTATCAATTATTTCATATAAGGTCTCTCTCCTTAGTTTTATGATTTAAAAAGTTTGCACTCTCCTTGTAGCAGGTAAAAATGCAACTATCTATTCTAGTTGTTTCCTGCTCCCAGTTTAGCTTTAGTGTTTCAAGCCTGTGTTCTCTCATTCAATATTAACCAAGTGCCAGCTACCCAGATGCTGGGATGTAGCAGTGAACGCAACTGTCAGCTAACACCACAGATCTTACTATCTGATAGGGAAAACAAGAACTAACATGTAAACTGGTAATGTAATAATGGCTGGGTGTAATCTGCCCTCTGAGTATGCCCACAGTGTGGAGAACCAGGGAATCAAGATGCATCTGTTAGAAAGTGACTTTTAAGCTTATAACTAATAAATAATATTAATTTGGGGAGGCTTTACATCATTCAGTTTTAAACCTATCACGATGTCTTAGCCTACTCTGTTTTTCTTCTCTAGTCCAAGGACATTTCTTACCAAAGTGGGTTTTTTTTGTTTGTTTCTTTTATAATATTTATTTTTTAGCTGTAGTCATCAATACCTTTATTTTTTTTTATTTATTTATTTTTATGTGGTGCTGAGGATCGAACCCAGGGCCTCACAAATGCTAGGCGAGCACTCTACCGCTAAGCCACAGCCCCAGCCCTCTTACCAAAGTTTAAATTCAGTTCTTACTTTACCTGTCAGCATTTGACAATGTTAAACAACTTTCTCTGGAAACTTGAGAACGTACAAAATAAAACTGGTTTTATAAACTGCCTATATTCAGGCCACTCTGTATTTCTGATACACAGTGAGAAAGTGCACTAGCAGATTCTCACATAAGCCTCAGAAGCACTCTGTTTAAACTTTATGTTAAGAATGGTCTTTGCCATTATTGCTTTACTTTTTTGCCTAACTCCACTGTCCTTTATTAGATCAATTCTTATTTAGCTTAAAGATTGTCTAATAACTCTCAAGGAATTTAGGACAGTCTGGTCAAGTGCATAAAAAAGGAAAAAGTTATAAAATGAAACATCCTAAAATCAAACAGCTGTTACTAAAAAGTTAAACTTTAAAATTCTTAAATTCTTACCTTTCCACATAAATACTCTTGCTGGTTCCCAGAGCATATAAGCTAGTTAGAATTCTATAACAAGACACCTGCACATCTTCCACTAAGGGAAAAGAGAATCACACTTTAACAACAAAACAACAAAACATTTACACTTTGTCCTGAGAAACTTTGGGCTAAAATCCTTATTTAATATGTTCTAATATTTTTTAACATTTGGAAGAACAAAATAAGAACAGATTTATAAAAATGAAAGATAAAACTTTTTTCTCAAAGTTCTTGGTTTTTTGTTTGTTTGTTTTGTTTAAGGGAACTGAAAATATTCTCAAGAACATAATGCAATTACCCAGAATATTCTCGGAAGCAATTTGTAATTTTTCTCTGGGTATAAGAATAAAGAATGTCTCTAAGAATAAAATTAACCCCAAGAATATCTGGAAGGAGAGGGGATATAGGTAGAATTTGAGACTTGTTTCAAAAGTATATAAAATCTGTATCTTTTACCGTGCTCTTAAATGACTGACAAGGAGAATATTGGAGGGAACTGTTATTTCCCAAATTACTTGATATTTAAGGCATAAGTATGTCACTCTGCTACTTTCTAATGCTAGAAAAGCAAAAGAAACCTTATAGATGATCTATTATCCCATAAGACAAATTTAAAAGGCAAAGGAGTCTAAGAACTGTGACTTCCTAGTTCAGATCCTGTTACTGTTCCCTGTGGGTACAACGAAGCCTGAAGATTCAAGCCCTGTCTTAGGGCTGCTTGCCCAGGAACACTGTTCTGCCAACAGTGTCCTACTGGTTAAGATCAAGATTATGTAGCAGGTCCCTGCAGAAGCCCCCCTGAATAATTGGTTTTTACACAACATTGCCCATGGCCTGAGGAAGCTCCACGGGAGAGTAGGCACAGGTGGCTGTGCTCCTCGGGGTTCCCTCTTGTCCCATGTTCACAGCATCAGAGCAGGAAGTTAGGCCAGCTTGCATGCTATTTTTTCCACTTACTCTTGAGAATTCTGTGAATTTTTTTAAACTACAAATTATAGTCAAAACCAGTTGATTAAATCCCTCATGAATACTGACCAAAACCTAAAAGTCAAAGTTGAGTTCCCTTAGTGCTGTAATAATTTAGACAGGCTTGGTTTCAGTAGCTTCACGTGTGTTGGTTGTTGCAGCCTGTGGCAACACTCCATGTCTACACAGAACCAATTCAAAAGTGATTAATGTGGCATGTCATATGGTCCAACTGCACTAGAAAATTAACATGAAGAGAGGCAAGACAGAAACAGAATTTGGAACCTTGTGTTTCAACAATGTGGACACTACTGTCCCTAACCAATACTATACTGGTCCTCTCTGCAAGCCCATATGATCCAGAGATCTACCGCTATAAAAATGGTTCCTATAATTCAAAAAATGGTTCCTATAATTCCTATAATGATTTGCAAAACAAAAAAACATTTAATGTATAAACAGTGTTTGAATGACTCAGATATGTTTTTTATAATTTCTGACAATATTTTTTTAAAAGTGAAACTCTAAGTAATAGACAGATATACATACATATTAGATCTTCTCCAAATTGATGCTGGCCAATGTGTTCAAATAATGATGACAGCATGGGCAAGAGTGCCACCGTGGTGTAATTGATAATCTGTGTAACCCCTTTGGGCTGGTTCCGGGTGTGGGTGAACTGGCCCTGCTTCAGATTTTCCATGGTCTTCTCTAGATCTTCCGCAGCATTGTCCAGGAAGGCCCTGAGCGCGCTCTTCACATCCTCTAGACCGGTCTTCATCACAGTCCTAGAGAATCAAAAGGGGACTTGCACGGGCCCACAGCAGCCAACGCAGCCCAACTTCTTCATTAAGGCATCCACCTATCAACCCAATTTTTTAAATCAACTCCAGAATGTTTTTTCAGTATTCCTAAAGTGACAGGAACATTGCTCAGAGAACTGGCTTCATCATCAGCTTCATGAAGGACCTCAGAGCAAAAGGCTTTGCTAATAAGCTTGACGTGTTCCATCAGTGGTCTCAACACTGAAACGGCGGTTTTGAAACTAACACAACGAAGCTTCTGAGCCAGGTAGTTCATTCCAAATCCAACCAAAGGAGAACACATCCTGAGGCACTGAGTATGGAAGAAACCTTAAAGCTAGCTAAGTCATCTACTATAAATATCTTGTGCTTTCAGGGGTAGCATTGAAATCTTCTCTAGGACAGTGAAGGCTGACCTTGCTACAGAGTTAACACCCTAATGGCATCATTTTTAGTAGGAAGTGGAGGTACAAAAGAGTGTCTGTTTTCTTTATTTATTACAGAAAACACCTCAAGTAAAACCTGAAACATGGGAATGGATCAGCAAAGGATACTATGGAGTGTTTTCTGCAGTTGATATTTAAAAACTTTATTTAGATTTACCTGGCAGACTGTATGAACTAAATGCATGGTTTAGCAGTAAGCTCAATCATGCTAAATAAGGGGTGCTACATTTTGTTCACATGCTGGGTTTCAGTCAAGTTGACATAAGAGCAAAGCAGAAAGCACTCAAATGTGGGAGTTTGTCTACCCACGTGCTTACTGTGCAATCTTTAGCACAACTTTACTCATTTACAAATAGAAAATAAAACTGTCCTGTTTTCTATAAAGCCAAATGTTGTTATGAACATTAAACGCAAGTACCATGTCTGGAGACTCAGAGGCCTCTAAATCCACAAGTTCACCATTTTTCCCCTCACATTACATTCCCAGGTTGACCTTCGGTTACAATCTCAGCTGCTACAAAAATTACTGGAAATTTAAATAACCTGAGTAAAGTCATAAACTACTACTATTAGTAATTTACAAAAAGCTTTCTCTTTATCTAAGTCTTTATTATAATTCCAGAGAATAAAATCAAGACCCTGGGTCCTTTAAACATTTTTATATATAATTATTACATAGATTCATTCAGACAAAAGTGTATCCATTTACCTTGCATCCAAAGTCTGACCCAAAATATGGAGACAGTTGACGATAGACGTTGCATCATTTCCTAAAGGGGAAACAAGACACTGTATGAACTGCCCTGAGAACTTCCCGACTTGCTATCAATGTTTGTACTGCAAAAATTAGTCAACAGCACAACTCACTAATAAAATTCAACTGAAGATTTTAATAATCAAGTTTAAAATCATGCAGTTTTTCTGCTTAAAAGTGGTTATGCAAATGTAAGTAGGAAAGCAATAAAGCATGTCTCATGAAATAGCTGACATGCTTAGAAGCATTCAAAGCACTGCACAAAGCTGAAAGGGTTTCCAACTGAATTCTTCCAGAATCTTCCCTCCCCATGCTAGCTCATTTTATTTTTAAGTCATATTGTATGTGAACTTTAAAAGTTAGCTCATACCCTTTATAAAATGAAATGGGTTAAAAGTCTAACATTTTAATTCTGTTTTAATGACCCAGGTGTCTCTGCTTTCTTATTTCATTCAACTGCTTTAAGAAGCATTAATATGTCTGAATTTGACAGAAGATGAATTTGTTTGAATTTTGTTGGTCTTTGGCAAAAAGGAAGCACCAAACCATTGCTTAAACAATATCAGAAGTCGAAAAAGTTAAGCAATATTCCTGTAAGAGATTTGAAACGGGACAGATTCTTCCTGTAAGTAATGGGAGAATCCCATATTCTGACTATTTTATCAGGATTAACAGAACTAGTAGTGACACAAACACTGCATATATTTTGCTTTGTGGCAGGTATACTAAGAAGTAAATAAATAAAACAATGAATCCAAAGTAACATAGTAATTTGATCACTAAAATATAGTTGACATCGTTAGTTCCTCCTATACTTTCATCTCTTACACACACACACACACACTCATCTCCTGGGTCCTGAGGGTGACAACTCCTATTTGAATTTTTTATAACATTTGAATGAGTCATATCCTTTGTACAAAAAGCATCCTAAAATAAATCATGCAAATACACGTGGAAATTAATAATGATTCAAAATAAGAGTAAGCCAGTTTAGTGATATGATTTAGTGGCATGATGAATATATGAAAAGAGTAAAGTATTTATTACTGAGACTCTGAGTTTCTTAAGAAAATGTCTCATTTACTATGTGCTTCAAATTTCAGAATTTTAATACTAATGAAGAAAAATGAGCAGAAAGGCAAAATTTGTTATCTCCCTTTGTATTGGCAGATGCCAAACCTAAGACTTCTACTGCAGCCCTTAACTATTTCAACAAACATTAAATACCAGATATTCTTAAACTAATAAACAAAATACAATTCTTATCATCTTGGATTTAGTTGGAGTATAGATAATGAACCACTAAGCTAAAAATTAGCATGTAACATAATATCAAATCACAAAATACACGTGTGTATATGTCTACTATATGTATATATATGCTTGTATGCTTGTGTGTGTGTGTATATATATATATATATATATATATATATATATAAAATCTCAATCAAGTCACAACATGTGTATATATGTATATGTCTTCATCAGTACCAGAAATATATATTTAGGTATGTATATATGTAATCTAAATTCACAAAATATGTGTATACATACATATCTATATACTTAAGTGCGTATATATGTATGGTTAGGGGTGTGTTTGTGTGTGTATATATATAATTTCAAGGAATACAGATTAGAGTAAATGAACCCCTCTTCAAGGTAGCACTTGAGCAGTGACGTCAATGATAGGAGGGGATAAGCCACACAGGAGGCGGCCCTAGGCACAGGAACAGCACGTGCAAGGATATCAGAGTGGCCGGAGCGGGTGTAAGGTGGAGAGCTGGGAAGGCCTGGAGCCTTGCATCCACAGCGGTCTTCGAAAGGTGCAACAGGTAGACACTGTTAGGTTTTGAGCAAGATGTGAGCTAATAGGATTTATATTTTCCAGAGATGCAGCATATGCAGCTCTGGAAGAACAAGAGTGGAAGTCAGGGAACTACTGAAGGAGCTCAGTCAGTTTCTGTGGCAATGAACTTGAATCTGGGTATTAATGGTGAAGACTTTAAGGACTGATTGCAAGGACTTGCTTATGGATTGAATGTGACCTGAGAGGGAAGGGAGTCAGGGATAATGCCCAGGCTTTTTCTTGAATGACGGGGGGAATGGTAGTTCCATATAATGCCCTGGAGACAGGAGAGGGGAAAGCAGAGTGGGGTGCATGCTCCCTGCTTGAGATATATAAAGTATAGCAGGAGCCCCAGAATGGGCAGTTGATAAGAAACTCTGCAATTCAAGGAAGAGACCCAGCTGGAGCTACACATCTGGACATCAGAAACAGGTAACTTGAAAACTGAGTGAAATTCACCAGCCAAGTCTAGAAGGAAAAAGGTCCCAGGCCTCCCGGGGTTGAGAGGATAGAAGGTAAGAAAGACGTAGTATGAAAAGTGAGAAGAGGAGGGCCCTGAGCAGGAAGGGGACAAAGCTGTGTACCAGCCTATGCAACTTCCCCCCTCTCTCTTCCTAAAACACACAGCTCTCTCTGTCCCATGCTCTCTGATCTACTGTTGGTTATTATAGATGGTCACTGTTTGTGCTCTGTGCTGACTTTAGCAGTGTCCTTTCCATAAGATCAAGTGCCCAGCACATGTTAAAACCCCGTTCACATAAGCTTGAGCAGTGTAGTGAGCAGGGAGGGGTGGCTGGGTTTCCATGCATTTACGCTCAGGTAATTGCCTAATTGCTGAGTGGTAAAAAAAAAAAAAAAAAAAAAAAAGAAAAAATGTTTTAAAGTTTTGTTCATATGTTTTTAAGACTGTGTTATGTATAAACATGCATACAAAGATATATGTATAAATGTGTGTGGGCACATATGTACATAATTAAAATCAGGTCTGATTCTAGTGACAAGAGACAACACTGGGTCTGAAACAACATAACTGCGCTCGTAACAGAGCTCACTAAATGATGAAAATGACAAATATCCAATATAAATAAGCAGTGTTTAAATCTCAAATTGTATTTTATTTTTGATATAAGTATCTGTAACTGAGGAGTTCTCAGATCAAGCCGTTTCAAGTTCAACTATCATGAACCACTTCCGTCTCGTCATCTGATATAAGAGGATCCTCACAACGCTGCCTTTTCTCCCCCTGAAAAGAGCATTGAAGTTGTTCTAATTATTTGTCTCTATTTTTCTAACATAGCTCTTCAAATGGTGTCTGATTATATTCTCTTCTTTGAAGGAATGAATTATCTTGGCAGAACCCTTGTTAATAATGTGGAATAAAGTTATGCTAGCAGATATAAATTTCAATCAAAATTATGAGGGGATAGAGAGAAACTGAAGACTGTCAATGACCATCACTTCTGAAATCTGTGATATATGGAAGAGTAAAACTGAACCATTAAATGCTCAAAGTCAAGGCACATTTAATTCTCAGATAGGCACCAATCCTCAGAGATTCTCATTACTTCAAGTGACTTTGCTTTTCTACCAAACAAACAGGCACAGTCTGCACATCACTAGGGACACTATAAACATAGACTACTTCCCTAGTATCTCTGACATGGGATGGCAGTCACCATTTAAACATCTGCAGGGAAGAAGCATCAGAACTGTCATGGAAAACCCAATCCATTAATGTATGGATCAGGGGAGGTAGCTGTTGAAAGAATTCACTGTTTTACTTTACTTAGTATTTACTTTTAAAATTTTTCCAAACATAATGGTAAGATTAAGATGCACTAGTTAAATCAGAAACTTGCCTGGGGAGAAAAAAATGTAATAATAGTCCTGCTTCATCTTAACCATATATGTATCTTGTTGAACACTTGTGGCACTTTAGGGTGCATTGATGATGTCATGCACTAAGTTCTAGGGTCACTGTGAGGTCAAACCAAGAAATTCTAAAGTGATCATGACTACATTCAAAATGTAGCTTTGGGGCAAAGCTGGAGGTCCCTGTGTTGGAGATTCAAAAACTCTTCATGGCCCCTGAGCAATCTGGAGGATTCAGCAATATTGAAAATCACCAGAAAATTGGAAAATGGAAAGGGTCCATAAATGATAAATATTTTGTGCTGGCTTTCTTAGGTCCTTGAATTGAAATGATAATTGTTGCTGGAATTCAATGATATTGTCATCTGGAGGGTCATTAATCATATGCCATTTCCTTTTCACTGTAAGTGCCGTAGGCATTTTCATGGACCTCTTAAAGGAATAATAAATTTTAAAACTATGATTCTCATATATTATAGAATAATTGGATACTACGTTTTCCTTAATAACCTCTCAAGAAAAAAATAACTCAACTTGGGTTATTTGTGAATTAAGAACACTTGCAGATTCACAGCCTCTATTGTTGCGCCTGCTTTTTCTTCCTTCTCTGTTGGAGGATGGCAGGATCTAGATGGCTCAATCTCTCAGTCCTCAGCTATTGAAAAGGTCCCTATGCAAACCACACCTCCTGCCAGGCACTGAGGAGACACTGTGAGCCCCTGCAGAGTGGAGAGTCCTGTGCCAGTGAGGTTAGTTCAGCAAGCTGACCATCAGCAAGATGAAGCAAAGGTGCATGGAGCAGGACAGCGTTAGAGCAGGAGGCAGCCAGGGAAGGACTTCCAGAGAGTAATATGGCACCCGAGTCTGAAGGATGTAGAGTTCACTCCATTCCCAGTGCAAGGACTTCAGAGGACAAATGGTATGCGCAGGGATCACACAGCAGGTGCTCATTACTGCTGAGCAGGCCCTGGGCAGAAAGAAACACAACACAGACACAGTAGAGAGGAAGGGAGAAGGCCTGCAGAACAGAAGCACAGAGTGAGCAAGGAAGTGAGCAAGGGTCTGGGAAATTATGGAGAAAGAGGTCCACCAGGAAGCCAGGGTGGAGTGGGTACAGGTGAAGGAGTAGGATCTCTGTCCAAGGAAATAGAAACCTACAATATGCAGGAGTGTGACAAGAGACATTGGGAAGGTAAGACTATGGAGCACAAAGAGGCCAGTGGGCATTCAGAGAGAAGCTACTGTGGACTAGGAACTATAAGTGACAGACGTTTGTAGACTGGCCTCAGTGGAGCGCTGGAGAGAAACAGAAAACCACATTTCTCTCTGCTCACATCCCAAGAGAATGTCCTGTGCACTGTAGACACATGGTGTTTATTGAACAAATGCATTTAAGGCATTAGATTTATCTTTGGGTATCAAAATACAGCCCTTAAGGAGACCTGATGGGCACGTCTTGTGCCACTGTCACTGGCATTGCTGCAGTCATAGCTACTGTGTTCTGCTGCCTCTAAAGATGGCTGAAGGCACGTGCACCTTCCAACTGCCTGGAAATCAGTAGGCAGAATTTCCACTTAGCAAAAGTGGAAGAAAGGAAAGAGTCATATTTCTCCAGTCAACACTGGGTCCTTGAGAATGGCAAATGGGATCCTTATCACTAATCAACCTGAGTGCCGTTCACATCCCAAATTTCCAAAACTTATCTATGCTCCAACTTACAAGTCACCAGCAAGCATTTCAGAATTCAACTGGATGCCTGTATTTAAACATCATGATATTTTCTTTCTTCCCCTTCTAAAACATTGTTTGATTCACCAGAAACCTATGTGTAACACAGTTTGTCCCCTCTTTTTAAGAAATTACCTTTTCCCAATATAAAATAAAGTGGTTTCAAAGCCTCCAAAAGAAGAGATGAGGCCTGAGAGCACTACTGATCTTTTTGTTCTTAGATAAGGTGCTTCAATGCTTGGGAACTATTCTAAAGTACAGAAAAGATATACACAAACATGGAGTCCAGATGGATCTGGTAATCCTTCAGATGAAAGAAAACCCTTTCAACTACAGATGTTTGGGGTGTAGGAACAATGTGGGGCCAACTTGGAGTAAATATTCACTGCCTCACAGATTCTGCTCATCAAGGCTACCACCAGAAGGCATCAGTCTTCGTTTATTCTAATGCTCCTCTCTGGCCCCCAGTTCCTGATGTACTTAAATTAATGTGGACTTTTCTATACTTTCACCTTTGCTCATTCTCACCAAACTATTTCTTTGTTAACTTGACTTTCAATTGGGTCAATTAGGTTCCATCATGAAATTTCCCCTTAATTAAGACAGTACAGGAGATACATTTTAGAAATCAGTTTATTTCCTGCCAGAATGCAGGAAATGTAGAGCATAAAGGTAAGATGAAGGGAATAAATCAGAGTAATCCAACCTGGTTATACAGATCACCACTGCACCTGTCTGCTGGGTCCTCAGGAAGACCCACAATGCACAACTGGAAAATCAGAAAGCAAGCACCTGGATTATATGACTTCTGAATCATTCTGGAGATGGCAAGATTTTAAGTGTGTCATTGTACATGTAGTTTGAATGGCCAAGTCACCTAGTATGGCTTGTACATAATTCAATTTATTTAAATAAGATCTAATAAAGAGATTTAAATAAAATCTAATCAATTTGGAAACATTACAGGTGAAAGCTGAAAGGTTATAATTCATACAGCACTTCAATATTATCTCAGATTTGATGCACATAATAGTTATCTAAGACTAGGAGTAGTTTTAACCCATGAGGAAAATGAAAAAGCAAATGTTTAGAAATTTAAGTTCCTTTTCTAAATCATTCAGATGGATAGCTTACAAAGATAGAACTTATATCCAGTTTATTTTTTTATTCAAAGCCCATTGTTCCCTCTATGACATCATATTTTGTAAAGCTAGACTATAGCTGTAATGTGTAGAGTTACAGGCTGCAGGATTAAAAATCCTATTAATTGGGCAAGTTTCTGTTTGGGTATGTTTGATTAATAAAGGTCTCTTGAACTTTATGTACTTAAAAATAATGCCAAAACATATTAGAAGCAATAATACCTACTTTAATAATATAAAGAATGCATAAAATTCTGTAAAATCACATGAGAGGTCTCTAATAAGTTCCTGTTAAAAAATGAAAGTAATGGCATTCAAAGGTTAGGGGATTTACAACACAAAGTACAGGTCTTCTCCCAACAGAAACAACAAACGAAGTTATTCATCTATCTTATCCATCAAACCCTTGGATGATTTAGTCAAAACTAAAAATGGATGTTTAAGGACAGATAAAGTTAACCTAATGTAATACAAGGCTATGCATGGTTCCTTATAGATGATTATAATTTAGAAAATGGTACAAGGGGGGCTTCTGAGATGTTGGAAATGTTCTGTCCTGATCTGAGAAATTACCAAATAAATGGATATAGGTAATCCATATAGGATATAGGAAAGCCATAAAATTTCATTAAACTGTCCTTAATATTTGTGAACATGACTGTATGTATGGAATACCTCAAGAAAGTTTCCTCAAAATAAAAAAAAAATAGTGAGCTATAACAGAAAAATAAGAATATGTAGTATGTAGGAAGTTAGAACTAGCATTGCAGAGTATTATTATGCTTATTGATAAGAATGCAAAAAAAGCACCTGCAAATAAGCTCCCATCACAGCCATGTGAAACCTCATAGCACACTCAAGGGCAAATCAATATCTGAACCCTCTGTTACTTTGAGAATGCTACGAGTACAGGAACCCTGTTTGAATAATTTTCATAAAAATTGTTATCTGTTAAGGAGAAATTAAACACAAGTCAGTCAACTGGAAATTGATCTGAAGACACTTGCCCCATTGATTTTAGATAACTGAAATAATAATGAAAATTCAGGCAATTTATATGAAATCTACATTTTAATTATTAAGTACCAAATATTGTAAATTCTAGAAGTCCAATAGTGCGACATTAATTAAACCAAAAAGCTATCATTTCTCAAAAATTATAAAGAATGTAAAGTTATACTCCATGTACACATGTCAAAATACACTCTGACATGTATATATAAAAAGAACAAATAAAAAAAGAATGTAAACTGTGTGTGTGTGTGTGTGTGTGTGCGCACGCTCACGCACATGCATGCATCCAATTTCAGTTTATTCACTGTGGATTTTGTAAAAATGGTTACCCTTTTTCATATCCTTAGATTTTCATGTGTTGAACTTAGAAAATGTATACAACACATCTTTATATATCTAATTGCTAAAATCATTCAATGCTATCTCAAACCCTGTAGAGTGAAGGGCTCACATTTGGGCAGCTGATAAAATTAGGCAAGGATGTATACAATGTGAGTTCTGCCAGCTGTTATAGAATCCTAAGGTCCCACTGCATGGAAAAATCCACAGAAAGTAAGTGCCCACCCTGCATGGCTGTCCAGAAGCAAGTGCCCAGGAGCATGAACTTCAGCTATATGAATTTTTAACACAAACCAAAACTGAGTCTAGGGTGAGTGGTGCTAGAAAAGCCACTTTTGGCAAGGGAAGCTCCTTGGCTCCACCTTCTGGACTACAGAGCTCCAAAGTTTGGAGTGCAGGACATGCAAATCTGTGGTCAAAAGCATTGAGAACATAAGTGCAGTGTAAAGTTTTGATTTGTAACAGCATTAAATAACATAGCAAAGATTACCAAACAAAAATTCAGGGCCAGTTTTACTTTAGCCCTCCAATAAAACATGGTAGAACTTGCCATTTTCATTCCTTTGCTCTTTAATAATAGACCCTTTGCGTTTGCAATTATGCTTGGGACTGATGCAAAAAAAGACAGTCTTCCATTTCACCAAAGATAACACTGCTTATAAACAACCCTGAGGACCTTGTCTTGGCCTACAACCATGCATGCAGCCATGCAAACGTGCATCCATGCAACCTTGCAGCACACAACACAGTGCAGGAATGGCAAAGAAAACCAAGTGGTGGCCATGCTCATAGGTTTTCAAGGGTCTCCTTACCAAATAGTGAAATCCTATGCCTGACAAGAACTCCAAGTTTGCAGAATAGGCTGAAGACAAAAGAAAAACAAAAGAGAAAAGGGAAAGGGGGAGGGAAGGTAGAAAAGACAAGGGAAATTAAAAAAAAAAAAGAGAAAGAAAAAAAAAAACAGCTGATATGAGCCGGAAAAAAAGCAACATGATGTCACGCAGAAAGAATCAATTATCTGAGCAGAATGTGGAGTAAAGGGATTAAAGAAAGAGTCTTTGAGTGCATACCTTCAACAAACATGGTTAAAAAGCACATAGTATAAGAAACAAAAAAAAAATTGAAAGCAAAGCTATATGAACCCACACAAATATAACTGCCGAAAACCCAAAAAGAAAAATTCAGTTTTATCTTCCCAACTGCACCACTGTATTTCTAGATTTCTTTTTATTATGGCCTTTGTTTAACAGAAGAAATGTGGTGCTTTGGTAAATGCTACTTTAAACTTTAGTAAGCTTTATTACTTGAAATGCCCTTTTTTCCCATCCTTGACATAGACCAAATATCCAGTAAATTTAGAAAGAGAACTTGAACAATGCTAATCACTCAGAGGAGATCAGACGTGATAACTGAGAGAACTGATAGTGCCAGTGAATGAGTTGTGCACTTCTCATCTCCAAGCAGGCCCCTAGGAAGCCCTGCATGCCATGAGAGGCAGGAGATTCTAAATAGTGATTGCTGCATTTGATGTAATGACCCTGGTGCCCACTGCCTCTTGGATCAGACCCCACACCCTGGGAGAGTCTGCGGCCTGGTCTCTTCACTGAGCCTCAGTCCAATGGGCTCCTGCAGGTCTCCCTTTAGGAACACCCTTCATGCACCTCATGCTCTGTGAACTTCTATCCATCACTCAGGATCAGCTCAGATCCTGTCCACTACAAAAGTCTTTCCCGACACCTAGTGACCCATTACCACTCCCAACCTAAGCCAAAAGAGGTCGAGGTTGTCCCAGCTGCTCCCAGTTCCATTTGCAGATCTCTGCCCTAGGATTGAACCTTGAAGATTACAACTAGTGTTTTCCCCACACCCACCCACACTCTCTGAGCTCCCAGGGAGAAGAGGTTTGCCCCACCAGCACCGCCTACAACCTGGAATAACCCACCCACACTCTGCCAGATTTTCCCCAAGAATAGATTCTCATGGGCCATGCTGCTCTGGAAAGCTCTCCTGCCACCAGCAACACCCAAACATACAAAGCACCTGCATTAGGGCTGCAGACCAGGCAAGAAGGAAAACAATGGCAAATGATCCATGGCAAGAGGGGGAGAGAGGGAAGAGATGGTCATGCTTGAGAGGGCGACTACGTTAATAGTAAGCTCCAGTCATCGTACCTCACTGCAGTATCAATGTGGACTAATTTACTGATGAAAATTAATTAAAGAGGATATCTTATAGCTTTTTCCAAAAAAAAATGTTCATCTACAAGTGTCTGAGTGAAGCTGAGAGTTTTGGGAAATAACAGACCAAAAATTGGAAAAATAATGACCTACTAGAGTAGTTATTAGATAATTACATATTAGACCTTTGGTCTGCATTTCTATGCTGTAATTTTCTTCTGTAAGCTAAAAATAAAGACAATAAAATGAGAACAACTCTGTCCAGGAGCCTCATCCATCTACCATGCTTCACAGATGACGTCTGTGCATGCGAGTCAACCAGGGTCTGTCTTTAAAAAGAGCAATCGCCTTTAGAACAGTTCACCCTGGATCCCTGTATTCCAATCCATTTTAGGTGATGTCTTTGGCTGAAGCCTCTGGTTCAAAGTAAGACATTCTGAGGGGTTCTTGGTGATGTGGGGTTCATAGTGCTAGGATTAGGTTTTAACCCAATTAGGACGCTTTTTCTAATGGAATCAACGACTCAGCATCTCATCCACTGGGTTCTATTTAGTGGCTGAGAATCTGTCAGAGAAAATATTCTTCACAATATCCGCTGCCTCCTAATCACCTGGCCCCTCAGAGAGATGAGTTACATCTCGTTTCCCTCTTGTACCCTCCACCCAGGCCAGAGCTGCTGGACAGCCTATGAGATTTGATGATGATAAATTTCAGCCTGAACTTTCTCTAAAAGTCCTTCTCCTGATGGCGCTGTCCCATTTTTCTCTTCCTATGGCTGCCTCGTCCTTCGGAAGGCTGTGTCAGCACTTGCTCCTGCCTTACTCCAGCATTCCCTGGGGCTCATCAGTGGCCCTCAGCAACAACTCCAATTACATTTTCTCACTCGCCTTCTTGGAGTGCTCTCTGCAGTACCTGGCACTGCTGAACACTTACATCTTTGAAACTCTTGCCCCTTTGGATTTTGTTTTATAGCAGGTTTTTTCACTTCCTAATTGATTATGCTCCATGTTCTTCAGAGACAGGTTCTGGAATTCTCCAAATGCAGTACCTCTCCAAGTGTGGGCATCCAATCTTTTTGCTTCCCTCTCCACCTTCCTTCAGGATCATCTGCTTCCACAGCACTGGGTGCTCCATGTGCACATGCCATTTGTTGCCCTGATCCCTCCACAAGCACCAAAGGCACATTTCCTGCTGGACACTTGCAGCTGAATGACCTGCCTCTACTTCAGTAGCTGTTGGCCAAATTTAACAAGAGCTCTTGGAAACTGGCTCTGTTTCCAAGATCTGTTGTTTTGAGGATGACACCAGGGACATGCCAAGCACCCATAGCAGGAGCACAGGCACAGTGCTGCACTCCTTCTTTCTTCTGGCCACACTGCTCGTGGCCAGGACACACAGACTATTCCTCTTCTGTAGCTCCTGCCCATGGCTGAGAGCTCCTCTACCCCCAGTACTCTGACCTGTCTCTTCCCGGGTGCCTTGTATAGTTAGCCCTGCCTCACTCGGGCAGTTAATATCTATCCCAATCTATGTAATCCACCTTCCCTCTAAACTACCAGAGTCTACACCTACTGATATGATTATGTATATCTCTAAAATAGTCCCCTTTCTTAATTTTGACCTATAAAATCTTTAAAACCAGCTTTGTGGCGTGACTTCCACCATCTCTGGCTCCTGCAAGCCCAATCTGACATAGCCTGACTCTGAACCCCACTGCACGGCCACTTCCTCCCAGGAAGGCTGCATCCATGTTCATAGAATAGCTATGCTGGGCACCTTCCTACAGGCACAGGCCAACACTGCTTTTCTTTGTAGACATGATGGTGATGATTTTAGATCCAGTAAATGCTCAATATATAATTTATAGCATGAGGAAGTATATATCTAAGCATCGTATGGAAAAAAAAAAGTTTTAGATTGTGGAGAATTAGACCCACATGGCTGTTAAATATACACTACTCATGGCTGTTAAATATACACTACAGATGTCATGATAATGCTTATCATGTATGTAAATGTGTACTAGTTTATTCACACAGTTGCAGGGCCAGTTTTTTATCTACTTTATCAGATTTTATCTTTGTGACTTTATTACCCATTTAATTCACTTAAGTTTTAATGTTTATCTCAAGTGGTAAGATTGGAGACATGTAGGACTGGAGGTGTAGCTCAGTAGTAGAACACTTGCCCAGCATGTGTGAGGCTCAGGGTACAATCCTCAGCACCACATAAAAATAAATAAAGGTATAATGTCTATCTATGAGTTAAAAAAAATTTCAAAAAAAAAAGAAGGGGCTGGGGATGTGGCTCAAGCGATAGCACGCTCGCCTGGCATGCGTGCGGCCCGGGTTCGATCCTCAGCACCACATACCAACAAAGATGTTGTGTCCACCGAGAACTAAAAAATAAATATTAAAAAAAAAAATCTCTCTCTCTCTCTCTCTCTCCTCTCACTCTCTCTTTAAAAAAAAAAAAAAAAGAAAGGATACATTTATAAATTTAAGTAATCTCGATAAATTATTCAGATGGTTTTGTTATTGTAATGTTGCTATTGGTTGCTTTAAAACCTATCTGTATTATGAAATTTTTTTCATTATATAAACTTCTAAAAAACCATGTACTTTCTAGATATCTACATATATAAGTTTAGTATTTTTAAATTGGGTTAATACTATTTGAGCACATATTTCATTTTTTTATCACAATCATTTTCCTATTATTAGATATCCATATAAAAATAATTTTGTAATGCCATTATTATAGAGCATTACACATGTATCATTTACTTATCATTACAGTATTCATTTTTTCATTGATGAATTTTTCTGAGATTAAATTCCTTTGTGTGAAACTAACACATTATCATGAAACAAATTACTTTCTATTAGGCATCCATTTCTGTGTTAGAATTTTAAATAGCATATGTTCCTTTTTTGTAAATGTTAACGAGAGAAGTAAAATTCACCAACCCTCCTTCTATGAGGTGAGGAAAGACTCAGGAGGAAATAATTTAAAGAATCCTGGTGCAGAGATCAGAGAGCAGAGCAATCTATAGTTAGTCTAGGGCCTCAAAATTACATCACCTGAGGCTACAACAGAATAGCAATGATCTGATTCATTCCATGGGGAAAATGGAGTTGGTAATGAAAAGTTATTATTATTTTTTTTTGGTGTATAGATCTATAAATTTTTTCAGCCTTATTTAGGTATAATTGACAAATAAAAATCGTGTATGTTCAAGGTATACAACTTAATGTTTTGACATATATGTATTTCATGGTCCTTGAATACTTCTGAGAATAAGGCTAACGCTGAATGGCAGCAACAAAATATAAGAGAAGACGGGAAGAAAGCAGAATTTGCATCAATGTGTGTGTATTTTCTGACTATATTTTCTTTTGATTTATATAATTCAGTGATGTCTAAATTAACAACACCCTCCTCTGGGAACAAAGTTTCTATTACATAAAGCAACTGTCCCTGGGAGGAGGAGAAAACCTTGCAGTGTCCTCGGTTTCCGGATGCTCTCTGGGGATTTGGTGACCCTGGGAATCCTGTTGCTGGTGTGCAGTCACAGACCACAGTGATGCTGGCCCTAAGAAGTGTCTGAGGGCACTTAGGAGGTGCCCAGGGCCTCCACTCTCCCTCCTAGGGCTGGAAGGCCACATCCACGGGAAGGGTGAGTGGGCATGCACATCCTGCAGAGGGTGCTGAGGTGGTCCATCTGGAACCATATGTGGGAAAAACCTGTTACTAAGATGGACTCCCCCTGTTGTTTACTGTACAGCTTTATCAGTTCACAGGAAAACTATCATCTGAGGAGGTTTGAGGTTTCTAATGCTGTTACAATTCTATGTCATGTGGCTGTCTACATTAGTCCTAAAAATGGAAAATGAACTAAAAAGAGGAGCTAACACCTCCCTCCTAGCTGCATCTTC
The DNA here is from genome assembly GCF_964194105.1 of Spermophilus citellus. Lineage (NCBI taxonomy): Eukaryota > Metazoa > Chordata > Mammalia > Rodentia > Sciuridae > Spermophilus > Spermophilus citellus. The sequence goes on from NC_138187.1 coordinate 96,946,899, forward strand.
CATCAGGGCCCAGGAAAACCGCAGTTCCTCCGGTGTTCTACTTTACACCCTTTACTTGCTGTTAAAGAAATCTCATTCCAATACATTCTGACATGGTCTGAATCTGAAATGTCCCCCTAAGGCTCCCTACTGAAGGCCTGGTTCCAGGACAGCAATGTGTAAAGGTGGGGCTTTGGGAAAGTGACTGGACTCTGAAGGCTCTGATCTCATCAGTGGGTTCATCCACTGATGTGTTCCCAATGTGACATTAGTGGGAGGTGATAAAAACTGCAGGAGGTGTGTCCCCGAACTAGGCTCCTGGGGCATATCTTGTCATCGGCCCCTGCCACTCCCTGATCTTTCTGCTGTCTACTGCACACCCTTCTGCCATGCTGTTCTGCCTCATCTCAGGCTCAAACAATGGAGCCAGTCAACCATGGACCCCTGAAACTATGAACTAAAACTGCCTTTCCTCCTCTAAGTTGTTTTCCTCAGGTATCTCACAGCAATAAAAAAAGTTACACATATTATAAAAGGTTTTGATGATTGAGCAATGAAATAATATAGAAGTGGACTTGCTTACTTACCAATTCTCATGTGTACTAAGTTCTAGCAGAATTTTGAGAAAAACAGATCCCAAATACCGAGAAAAATCACTCTCACAAAATATCTAGAATGAATGCTTTAAGCATAAATGAGAAAGCATTTCTAAGACACCGGCCAGGAAGGGAAATGTTCAGGAAATAGATATTTTTATTTCATTACTTTTCAAAATTGGCCATTACTTTAAATTTTTCTAATTAAATTTGTGTAGGTAGGATTTGCTGTTCTCAAAAAATGCCAGCAAAAATATTAGATTTGTAGAAATATTAAATAAATTAATGTCATAAGCATCATTTCTTATAAATACAAATATGGCAATGCCTGCCCAGCCTTCTTTCTGAGGATTCTGTTTCATACAATGTTTTTTTCCTCTTATTCAGCATTGCATTTAGTAGCAAAATATACAGAAACTCAACATCTATAGCACTTATCTAAATTTGCAGAAACTGTCCTCATCTAGTATGGGACTTGGATCCAGGACAGGAAGGAGACTCTGCTCACAATCCCACCTCAGGGTCCCCCAGTTCTTGCCCCAAATGCAAATGCACTGAACTCAAGCAATAGTCTTTCTGGCGTGGCTGTTTACCTAGTCACCATCTCCTTCTCTTTGTTTGATGCATGTCCCCCGGAGCAGAGAGGTCGACTTGCTGCAGATAAGAAGTATAAACGGTGGTTTTTGAAATACTGATCAATTAAAGGAAGAACGACCTGAAAGAAAGGAAAAGAAAACAGATCTGTGTAGTGGACTCTGTTGGGGGATGAGCAAGAGCTGAAGTTTGAGAGCAGTCAGAGTTCTGTTCACAGGCCAACAGGCCCCAGGTACACACCCCCTGGGGTACAACTCTCTAATCTGCCCTGTGTCTAGTTCTTGAGTACAAGAGCTTGCACATGCAGGCCTGGGTTGGGGGGGGGGTGTTGATGCAGGGGAATGTGACTATGGGGAACTGAGCAGGTTTTCAACAGTTTGGAATGATCCTCAGTATTTTCAACCTTTTCTCAAAATGAGATATTCTCAGTGTTTTCATATAATATGATCCAAAGCTCAAAAGACTGAAAAATAATTATGAGGACCACAAATTGAGTCTCTACCATGAGTGAGGTCTGCAGTGGACACAGCCACTTCCCCTGTACTGGTAACTGCATTGGGTGGCAGGTCCTCTGGTCCCTGCCTTACAAGTAGCATACAAAGATGAGCAAGTGGCTCGTCACACTGCCACTGCTTGCCTACCCAGTCCTCACCCTTCCCAAAGCCACCGTGCCATCTCTGTACACATCCAGTCCCACTGGCACTGTGCCCACACACACTGCATACTCTGTACAAGGCACCCCTGTCAGGAGTCCTCTTCCCACTGCCCCCTGCTTCCTGCAGACCTCAGCTCAGCAGCACTTTCTCAAATGAGCCTTTGCTGACCTCCCAACTACATCAATCCCTGTATTCTCTGCTCTTCTAACACCTCCGACAATTCTGTATTTCATACATGTGCTGAAGTTTCTCTTCCCAAGAGCCTCCATGGTACAAGAGAGTGGGGGACATTTTGGGTCTGTTTCCCACTGTGATCCTCTCTTAGCTTCTAGAACTACTACTTGGTCTGTTTGGCTTACCACAGATTCTCCAGTGCCCAGGGCTGTTTTGGGCCCATACCAAGAACTAGGGAAATCATGGTTCAACAAATAAATATATAATTGATGACAGTTGCAATTAACCAGTATTCAAACTCAAGCCCATCTAAATATACCTCTTCATACCATGTGGTATATCACAGTTACATATGAGGAATATACACATTTTACATTATCTTCCTTGAGAGTTGTGCCATGGATTAAATGGAGTGGTTGACACATAGTAAGTACTGAATAAATATGGTCAATGAATGAATTACAGACTTGGTAGAAATTAAGTTACATTTTAGCACCTGTAACTAAAATTACCAGGGGCACAAGACAAAAATAATGGGAAAAAATGATGCATTTTAAGGTTGTGTTAAAAGTCACCAATACAGCATTTTGGTAATTGGTTATGAAGGGGGATTATGATCCAGTGGAGACAGGAGATGGTTGGTCACCTGATTTATCTATCTTTCTATTTATCATTAGCAACATGCACCCCAGGACAATTGGGGTGACCGGAACAGACTCTGAGTGCTCTGATGAGTGGAAATAAAAGACAAAAGAAATGATCTTTACAGTAAACATACAATTCTGAAAACATCATGGAAGACAAATATCAAGTAAAAAAAGCATGCAATTTCACTGAAGGAAAACTGACAGCATTGGTTAGATCTTCAGGCTCATTGCAAGGTGTCCTAGACAGGGTCACCTACTGAGGGCACTAGGCCTTCCCAACAGCACCTAAGCCAAGCTACTGCCTTCCCACACCGGGACATAGTTAGTACTGAGAAAGTGAATGAGCTCAGGATGGGAGCTTCTCAAACCTTCATCTCCTTCCCTCTGTGGCTAGAAGGAAGTTATGAATGTCCCAGTAATATAGCAAATCCTTGATCAATTCTTATTAAATAGAATGAAGAATAATGGGATATGATTTGTATATGAACAATGTATCCTCTTTGAGCCTAAGCATCCTCATCTGTAAAGTGAGTGGGACAAAGGTCCCACAATAATGATACTTGGGTTGTGCCCATGTACCAATTAGTAAAAGTTTTCCCTCCTTCTAAAAGAAAGATTCCTATAAAATATTAAATCATAATAATATTCAAATGTTAATAAACCGACACTTTTCTTCTATGTCATAGGAGCAAACCAAAAATACTAACTTTGACTTAAATTTCTGACAGCGCCAATTCATCAGAGGAACGTGGCAGGAGATCTGGGCGAGTCTGTGTGACCAAGGATGCTGGCAGCAAATCCACCCCACATGATTCATACAGTTATTTTTGTGCCACAGAATATTTACTTACAGTGAAATTGAATTACAGACAAGTACATTCTGAAAAGCACCAACGATCTAATGAGTATTTTTATAAACACACATATTGAAGCAAAAACAAGATGGATTGTATACTGTACTTTGGCAAAGAATTTGATTTCTTGTTCATAAGGGAAATGTTCTCCTTTGCTTCTGCTGCCACCATCTGTAGATAGGAAGAGTTTTTAGGTACATGTTGCACTTCAAACATTCCAAGATATTCACCCCAAATGCAAAAGTTCAGAATGCATTGCTGAATCCCATTAATCTACATATAAAAAGCCAACAAAGATGCAAAAACTAACTTCACCAGTGCAATTTAAAAAGGGGATTATAATAAAAGCTCAAATTAAAATCTAAAAACTATGGAAGAGGGCTAAGGGTATAGCTCAGTTGGTAGAGTGCTTGCTTCGCATGCATAAGGCCTTGAGTTCAATACCCAGCACAAAAAAAAAAAAAAAAAATATGGAGGTAAGCCCACGTTTACAGTGATGAGTAAAAATACATTTTATGTAGCCTTCAGACATTATTGACATTATTCCCTTTATTGGGGAATAAAGTAAAAATCCTACATCCTAGCTAGTTTTCAAGAAAGGAGGGTCCAGGGAGAGGACATGTGGAATGCACATAGCTGGTTGTGTTTTACCCCTTGTCTCTTAGAAAGATGGCTACCTCTTAGTGTGACAGAGTTAAGGCTTCAATTTTAAAATACCAACTGAAAATCTACAGGATGCCAGGACCTATGATGAGTAGGAGGATAATAATTTCAATATTAGGCTGAAAAATTAGCATTCTGAAAAGAACAAAGGAGTTCTGACCTATGTCAAAAGATAATTTCCATCAGTGAAGCAAAAACACTCACGTTTTCCCCATGGTTTAAAAAATGATTCAAGGTTAAGAATTTATTGACCTATTGCATTTAGCTTAGAAAGTAGCCTTTCTAACCAATTTCATGCATACAGAAGAGGTTTTATGCATAATGATGAGGTAATAATAAACTACAATAATCACAATGATATGCAGAACATACTAGAGAGTTGGAAAAGCAGACCTGTATGTTTCAGTAGAATTTGTAGGCAAAGCTTCCAGATTTTATGCAACTTGAAAAAGTCATTTTGCAATGAGAAATAAAAATAACAAGACACACTTTCTCAAACCTTAGAAAGTATGTTAGGGTAGAGCTTTGTGCACAACCAAGTATGCTAACATTTCAAGGAATTAAATAAGGAATCCTATTCATTATACACTTTAACAAAAAAGCTTACGTGCTACACGTGAAAAGAATTTGAAGAGAATCCTCTAGTATAATTTAAAAAGGCAAAGAATATTCTTCAGAACATAGTTAGATCTAAGAATGAGTAAATTCAATTTATTTTAAAGTCAGTTAAGTCAAGGACAGAGGAAAAGACAACACAGCATTCTGCTTACAGTGACCATGGAAGATGGGAATTAAAATGGATGGCAGCATTGACCACCTCAGCCCCACCTGCCCCTCTAAGTGGGTTCTTACTACATTATTTGCTCTGTCACAGCCATGGGAAAAAGGGACATGCAACATCAGAAACTGTAGAGGACACCCTGTGACAGCTGGCTCCTGGAGGCCTACGTGTTCCCAGTGTAGGCCCTCACCCTGGGAAGGAAGGGTACCCAGCGGTAACTCTGCCTACAGCAAGATCCTCAAGGCTCTCCATACACAAGCATTGTGCTAAGAGGCTTATTCAGAAACATGAATAAGTGTAAACAAAATTGAAACTCATTGCCACCCTTCAAATATACACATACACACATACATACATAAAATGTATATACATTCCCTTCTCCAAATGATGTTCTTTCTCTCTGTCCTCTATCCTGCCTTCCTAGAAAGAATACTGGACCTTAGACTTGTTGCCCGCATCAGAACCTTCTAAATGGAAGCCAGAAACAGTGTTAAACTTTGTGTGTGAAGGCACCAAACACTCAACCCTGTCTCATTTTTGTGCTGGGTTAAATTTCATTAATTCACACTAATTTGGCTACTTGTTAGGATGGATCAGGAATCCTATTTTTAAAAATTATAGTTGTATGAACTATAGAGAGATTATGTACCTTAAATTGGTTTGTATTATCGGTTCACATAAAACACTAATTAAGAAGAGAGCAAAAATACAGTATCTGAACTATAAAGGAAGAGGCAGGTGGAAATAGAGTTCAGCTCTTTTATAAGAACAATGCTGGACTGGAAATTTTTAATAACATTTAGGATGCAGGAGGCCAGGAGCAACAAATACCAGAGCTCAGATTTCTATAAACTAAGCTAATGCTGTGTTGGAAACGAAAGTTAAATTTTGGGGGGAAAAAATCAGTAGCTAAGGAATGGAGAATGATAGGTCCCAAAAAAGGCATTAAAAGACAGAAGGAATGGGCACTGAGAACAAAACCTGAGAGTGAAGAGGAGATCACAAGAGAATAAGAGCTGTCTTCAAAAGGGACAGACTGCAGCCCCCTGGGTCTCTCCACCACCTAGGCTGAAAGGGGCACTCGCAGGAGCAGGGACATCAACAGCTAGAACTTCAATGGACCAGTACTCGCTGAAGCAGATCATGAAGTAACAGAGGGAGGCTGGCTTCCTCCCAGGAGAAGTCTGTGTTGCCCCTTTTTAAATCAACTCTGCTTTATATGCCTGTCTGCACGTGCTTCTCTACTGTTCAAACTTCAACAGGTGAGGAAGCAGAACCTGTCACTGATAACAGGCGGTATCAGCATTAGGAGATAGCCTGCAGTCTGTGCTCTTCTAAACCTGATGTAATGACTAAGAACAACAAAATCTGGACCTTGGAACCTACCAAACTCCAGAATATACTGATGGGCTTCGTCCACATAGCGAATAAGCTGCTGGAGGAAACTGTAAGCAAATCGTTTCTCGATGGAAGGTGTGTCCAGTTCCAGGTCCTTGAACCCTCTACAACAGCAAAAGGAAAATAAGGAAACCAATATAGGCAATTTTTTCTTAGAAGGTAAAATTTTGGTCAAAAATTGCATATAAAGTCTGAGGGTTATCTGATATTCTTGTAGCTCCAAGCAAAAGTGAGACTTATAAGGAGTACTTTGCATCTGATTTCAAACCATAGTGAGTAATTTCATTACTATGTAAATAAAATGCTGCATTTATGAATACAGGGTGTGATATTTTGCCTCAGGATTCTGCCTACATGATGGATGACCACTTAACATACGCATCAAAAGGAATTCAGTTATGTGGCCAACAGCTAAGGGTGCTGACGATTCTGACATGTTTATGTAGTGGATATATTAAATAACACCCCCAAGCTTTAAGCAGACCACTGAATTTACTTTCAGCTTTAAATCTGATGGGGTATTTGAATACTCGGTCTCACAAAAAGAACAAAATGAACATGGAATAGGTGCACTTTTTTTTACCTGGATACAGCATAGCCATTGATCTGCAGGAACTTGAGGATGTCCTGTGCCTTCTCCCGATCCTTGGCTTTCTCCTTGGCTGTCAGGGTATCATAGGGCACCAGCAGGGGATGGTTTCCACCACCTAAGAGAAGGTCAAGATGGGAGCTCAGTACAGCAACCTGAGCACAACCTGAGAGGAGCAGCTGCTTGCAGGTAACAGGACTCCACTGTGGAATGCTGATAAGGTCCCCTGTTGACACCAGCAGCAGGTGGGCTTGCTAGTCTTCGACCCTGATTGCCTCAACATTCCAATCAGCTCAGCAGACCTGCTCAAAGAAAGACTTGCACAGCCCTCTTTCAGGAATTTAAGACATGAACATACACGCTTCTGTAATATCAAGTGCCAATAACTTCTGCAATCACCAAGGAGGGAGGAACACTAGTCTGAAAGTGTGGAGTAGAAAAAAGACAATAAAAACACACAGCTGGATCTAGTAAAATTAAAAGGCAAGATTCATGGTTATGTTTCATTATTCTGCCCCACAGAGAAAAGAGAAATAATAAAAATTTCTTATTTAACACATTCTAACTCCAAGAAAATATTTTATAGTCACATTATTTATAAATAATAAGTATCTAATACTTGAGTGATTAAAAAGCTTTGGCCAATAACCTCTAGTGAGAGTCAAGATTTTGAGTACATCTAATTCTGTTGAGAAATAGAAAGAATGGAGTGTTCCTTTAGATTTAAAAATTCTAGAAAGCATTTAAATTTAAAAAGAATCAGGAGACAAAATTATAACTTAAAAAAATTAAACTTTGTCAAAGTTATAAAAATATTATAAATACACTGTTGATTTCCTATGTAAAGATACCATGTAAAGAAGCTATTAAAGTGGCAGCAACTGAAGAGCTTGGTATTGAGGCCCAAGGCCATCGGGGGAGGCTGCACCAGCATAACTGCAGGAGACCAGGTGAAGGCAAGCCAGCTGACCAGCCAGCACTACTTCATAGTGCAATAGCAATATCAGGTGTAAAATGATCATTAGAAGACAATGCCACCAAGATGGTGTGAACAGTCAAGGATAGGGGAGGTGTTACTAAGTGCACTGGAAACCAAATCTGGCTGTTGGAATCAAATATGTAATTTATAACAGGATACTTTATGAGAAAAAAAATCTTATCAAACATCCAACTTAGTTAATACCACTCATTTCCAACTCTGTTACTGCATTTGGTTCTATGGAACTATATTTGGCAACCCAGTATGTAATCCACGAGGATTCTGGAGTCGAATATCAAAGGGTTACTCTGAGGGAGATGGGAAGAGAGAGAGCAAGAGTGAGAATGAAAAAATAAAAACTGTAATTTTAAAATTCCAAGAACACAAAGTACCTCTAACTCTGAAATTCTTCTCTCCTATTAGATCTCTGCTGACAGGGCAGGTGGGCACCTCAGAATCAGCCACAGACCAAAGCTGCAGTCCGAGTTGACCTCTTGATAGCAGCGTGGCTATGGGAACTCCCTTGCTCCTCAGCCCTCATCTTTTCCCCTGATGACATGGGTGCAGGCAGGTGCTCCTAGGGGAGCTATCTAAACCCAGAGTTACATGTGTCTACAGTGGCTGCACAATTCCTAGGTTGCTGCCTGGAGCCTGCTAGTGCTGGCTCAGGAAGTCCTCCAGGTCAGAATGCTTGGCCCCAGAGCTGCCCTTGGCCTCAGGACACAGTGCCTCAGCCAGGGAAGAGGAGACAGGGAGAAGGGAGGCAGGACACTAGCCCTTCATGGTGTTCACTGACTTGGGCGTGCTGGTAATACTTGTGAGAGTTTTCACCCCTTTTTCTCAATTACTGATGCATGTTCTCTTAGTGACACTTGATTTCCCCCTAACTGTTCCTAGATCCCTCAAGGAATTGAGAAAGCAAAGAGGACCAGATAACCAGAGCAAGCAAAGCAGGAATTTTTACACAGCACTTTCTACAGCAGATTCATCTTCTACCAACAGATGCAGGGATGACGAAAGAGATTAAGAGTGCTTGGAAAGGAAATTGCGGATTGGCACTGATTCTTTCAAAGTCTCTGATTTTCACACACACATAATTCACTATGTGTAGAGATTAAAACCAAATAAGTGGCACAGAAGGATCTTCAGTGCAGGATGCATGCAACTGAAGAAAATTCTATGCAAAGAAAAATACCTGGGAATCAATCTAACAAAAGCAGTGAAAGACCTCTACAATGAAAACTACAGAACACTAAAGAAAGAAATTGAAGAAAACCTCAGAAGATGGAAAGATCTCCCATGCTCCTAGATAGGCAGAATTAATATTGTCAAAATGACTATACTATCAAAAGCATTATATAGATTTAATGCAATTCCAATCAAAATACCAATGACATTTTTCAAAGAAATAGAAAAAGCCATCATGATAGTTATTTGAAAAAATAAGAGACCCAGGATAGCTAAAGCAAAGCAATCCTTAGCAAGAAAAGTGAAACAGGAGGCATCACAATACTAGATCTTAAACTATACTACAGAGCACTAGTAACAAATACGGCATGGTATTGGCACCAAAATAGACTTTTAGACCAATGGCACAGAATAGAGGACACAAGACACAGAGACAAGCCCACATAAATACAGCTATCTCATATTAGATAAGGGTGCCAAAAACATTCACTGGAGAAAAGATAGCCTATTCAACAAATGGTGCCGACAAAACTGGAAATCCATATGTAGTAAAATGAAATTAAACCTATCTCTCTCACCCTGCACAAAAATAACCTCAAAGTGGATCAAAGACTTAGTCACTAGAACAGAGACCCTGTGCCTAATAGAAGAAAAAACAGGCCCAAATCCTCACGTCAGCCTAGGATCTGACTTCCTTAATAAGAGTCCTAAAGCACAAGAAGTAAAATCAAGAAACAATAAATGGGATAGATTCAAATTAAAAAGCTTCTTCTCAGCAAAGGAAACAATAACATGAGGAAAGAGCCTACAGATTGAAAATCTTTACCACATGCAGCTCTAATAAAGGATTAATCTCTAGGATATATAAAGAACTTAAAAAAAAAAAACTTAACACCAAAAAAAAACCAAAAAAACCAACCAATAAATGGGCTAAAGAACAGACACTTCACAGAAGAAGAAACACAACAGATCAACAAATGTATGAAAGAGTGTTCATCATCTCTAGCAATTAGAGAGATGCAAATCAAAACTACCCTAAGATTTCATCTCACTCCTGTCAGAATGGCAATCATTAAGAGTACAGGCAACAATAAATGTTGGCGAGTGTGGAGTGGGAGACCAGTGTCTGAGACTACTGGGTCCCTGATGACTTCATGACTGTGGCATACTTGGTGGCTGGGAAACTTTCTGTGCAAAGGCATAGGATGCCTGGGTGCTATGGAAATGCCCTCCATGCTAGAGTCTTGTCAGCCTCAATCTTAATCTCAAGCCCAGCAGCTCCTGGGAATGAACTGCCTTGATAACAGTAATGTTTCACCAGTTCCAGTGCTCCTGAATCTGTCCGAAAATTAGTAACTTTAAACAATGGAATTTCTTGAGAGCTGCACAATAACCCAATCAATAAAAGGGCACATTGCAACTGTAGATTGTAACTGAGGAAATAGCTGCTTACTGTTGCTAACTCTGTAATTTTCATCAAAGAATAATGCTTGCATAATCTTTAATCTGATTTAGAGATATATATAATAAAGATTACCAGTGTAATTCTTTAGATCTGCCTCTCTATCAGAGAGCAGTGTCCCATCAGACCCCAGCTTTATCTTCAAGATCTGCATATGTTGACTCTTTATTTCTTCCAATCTCCCATCACCCCTTGCCTGAACCTTCTAGTTTGGCCAAGCTGGTCAAGGTAGTTGAGGATGTGGTGAAAAAGGTACACTCATACATTGCTGGTGGGACTGCAAATTGGTGCAACCACTATGGAAAGCAGTATGGAGATTCCTCAGAAAATTGGGAATGAAACCACCATTTGACCCAGCTATTCCACTCCTTGGTTTATACCTAAAGGACTTAAAATTAGCATGCTATAGTAATGCAACCACATCAATGTTCATAGCAGCTCAATTCACAGTAGATAGATTATGGAACCAACCTAGGTGTCCCTCAATACATGAATGGGTAAAGAAAATGTAGTATATATATATTCAATGAAATATTAATCAGCTTTAAAGAAGAGCAAAATTGTGGCATTTGCCAGTAAATGGTTGGAGTTGGAGAATACCATGCTAAGCGAAATAAGCCAATCCCACAAAATCTAAGGCCACATGTGTTCCCTAATATGCAGATGCTAATTCACAATAAGGCAGCACTAGGCAAGAATAGTCATTAGCGTTACCTTACATTAGGTAGAGGGAAATAATGGGAGGGGAGGGGATAGGAAAGATAGTAAAATGAAACAGACATCATTATTACTGTATGTATATATGTGACTACATGACCAATATGATTCTGCAACATGTACACTCAGAAAAATAGGAAATTATATCCAATCTATATATATCAAAGTGCATAAATGCATTCTACGGTCATGTATAACTAATTAAAACAAATTAAAATTTTTTGAAAAAAAAGAAATTCATAAATTACCAACAGAATATCACTTTAATATTTAAAAAGTAAGGAGAAAAGAGCAAGCATAAGCATTTTCTAGTAACAGCTGGACTAGACAAGGGAAAGAGGTGAAGACAGGAAATGAAAAAGGGTGGGAGAAGGAGCAAGGGAGGCAGATCTAATTAAATTTTACCTAAATCTCTGCTAAAATGGGTCAAAGACAGCCATCAAAATTCTTAAACACTAGTAATCAGGAAATTACAGAATTTCCATCCTTAATCTGGCACTGCTGCATATGAAACATTCCCATAAAATGAGGGCAGGACAAATCTTAAGCTTATAGAATAGTTCTTCCTTCCATATCACATACTCCCTTCAACTCATTGATTGGTTTCTCTTCTTTTCCTTTCTTTGCTACCAGGGATGGAACCCAAGGGCACTTAACTACCAAGCTATATCCTCAGCCCTATTTTGTATTTTATTTAGAGACAAGGTCTCACTGAGTTACTTAGAACCTTGCCTTTGCCGAGCGGGCTTTGAACTCGGGATCCTCCTGCTTCTGCTTCCCAGCCTTTTTATAGACTTTATTTAGAGACAGGGTGTTGCTGAGTTGCTTAGGGCCTTGTTAAGTTGCTGAGGCTGGCTTTGAACTCAGGATCCTCCTGCCTTAGCCTCCTCCTGAGCCCCTGACATTATAGGCATGCCCCACCATGGCTCTGATAGTTGCTGTATTTTTTTATTATTTTTTTTTACTTGTAGGTGGACAAAATACCTTTATTTTATTTATTTATTTTATGTGATACTGAGAACTGAACCCAGGGCCTCGCACATGCTAGGCAAGTGCTCTACCTCTGAGCCACAATCCCAGCCCCCCTCATAGTTTTTAAAAGAAGGTTTTAGAAAATACTACCTTTGGACTCCAACTCCATTTTCTTCTTCTTTGCCCATATGTTATGGTAGTTTTCAGCCATCATTTCTGCCATAGCCTGAAATGAACCAAACATTCCTGAGCTAACTTATACTTTAGTGGGCAAAACATACAATGTTAGCTTTCCAATATGCAATATCAAAGCATGCCCTAAATGAATGAAAGAGTATTAATGCCAAAATACTTTAAAAAGATATTCAAAAACATTCTTGCATTTGAAATTGAAATTCCAGAGAATTCTAATGATTTGTGAAATTACATAGTATGTAAATAGCATAGGAGATCTGATAGGAAGCCACTGTTATGCATGATGTTAAACACATATTTATGATAATTCACTAATGATGTAACTGAAAGCTCAGTCTCTGTCCCCAATGCCAATCAATGCCAATTTCATAATGAGGACATGTTTTGAGAAAAAGGAAAAAGAAGGTTTATTGTTTTGCCACCAAAGGAGAAAGAAACACAGGGGACTCCTGTCCTAAAGGCTGTGACTCTATCAGGAGGGACTGGGGGTTTTAAAGAAACTCTTAAGGGTCACATTGCAGGTATGCCTTAGTAGGGGGCCCCAGGGCACCCTGATGGCATGTTAGGATTCACTTATTAATTTGGGAGATGTTCACTTCCCAGATCCTCAGCCATCATCTCTTTCCTGTAGTGGGCATGTTCAGGGGCAATTAACTAGGGGGAAGAAAACATAACACTGTCTCCCTAATCTGTTAAGGAGTGGGAGAGGGGAGAAGCCTTGGAGCAAGGAGGGCTATATTCAGAAGGTGAAGGGAACATTGTTAAAATGAAACTTCAATATAGCTGTAGACTTCCACAGAAAATATGCTTATTTACAAGTTCTTATTTTAATTTTCATAGCTATAAAAGATAACAAACCTTACTAAACACTGAATGGAAAGAAAATCAGATGAACAGAGATTTGATTTCAAGACCATTCTCTGTTCAAACTGTAAGAGACCTTGGATAAGCTACATTGTTCACTTTGTGGCCTTTTGGATTTTGATATAATTACCTCTAAGTTTCTTTTCACTTTTGATACTCAACTTATTACATAATTTTAATATATTCCTACAGTAGCAATAAAAAAGGGCAAACCAAACAATTTAACAGTATATAAATCTTACATTTAGATCGTATTTCTCTTGGAATAATTCTAACAATAGCCATATAATTACATCATAGAGACCATTTAACCTTCAGTTAAAATCAGCCATTTCAAAGTCAGATCCTTAGTGACAGAGGAGATATGACCATGGATAGAAAACAAAGTGCCACCAATTTCTCTGGACCCAAAAAAAACCTAAAAAAATATATATTCTTTACTGAATAATTAAAGGTGGCCTTTGAGCACAGGATTATTAATTATTCTCTTTACATATATACCTAGCTATATTAGGATTTTTAATGGATACTATCTTTAAGAAAAATATATTGTGAAAGGGATATCCCAGAAAAAGTTTTTCAGTAGTCCCCCTAATCCTGAGAATTCATTGCAAGACCCCCAGTGAATGCTGAAACGTCAGATTGTAAGAATCCTCTGTATACAATGCCCTGCAGTGTTGAGGTGCAGTAGCAGAGTTAACCTATCCTTCCATGTTTGATACTCTGATGCTTCCTTTGCATCACTACTGTTCCTTGAACACAGCAGTGCAAAACCAGACAGCTGATATGATAGCCAGCGACCATTAAGTGACTAAGGGTGGCTAGCGTATACAGTGTGGATTTGTTGGACAAAGGCAGGATTCACATCCTAAGTGATGTAGCAGAATGGCAAGAGATGCCATTACCCTACTCAGAATGGAATGAGATTTAAGACTTATGAATCTTTTGCTTCTGAAACTCCACATATTAGACCACAGTTCAGCGTGAGTAAGCAAAACCTTGGAAGGTAAAAACCACCCATCAGGGAGTCCGCTGCAGCATTTCCTAGAGCACTAAAAAAATTAGGGACATAATAGCTTTAAATTATATTGGCCCATTATATGGTCACCACATTCAAACAAGTCATGAAAGTCTTGTTAAAAATAAATTTTCAGACTATTTTAAACACTTAATACTTACATGCAGGTCTCTAGACAGTGTAACATTGCTCATGTCGATGGCTCGGGGGCTGTAACCATGGGCAGCATCTACAGAAACCTAGACCATTTATGTAAAAGAAAAAAATTGGCAAAGCCTCATTTAAAACCCTATGCAAAGAGTCTTGAATGATACTTTAAAATGTAAATCAAACATAATGTTTTCTCAGATGAAAATAGCAAATGTCCACACAAAATGATTTCACAAACATATTTAATGCACTGAATTATATTTGAGTGTCTGACGATTATTGATGATAGAATAATTCATCTTAATCTTATACCTTAGGGGCTGTCAATCCCCAAATTTAACAGAATAATAGGATTCCATTATTCTAATTCTCATTAGAATTCTATTACTCTAATTCAAATTAGAACTCTATTATTCTAATTCTACCGTTCTATTAAATTTGTACAATGAAGGAATGAATCCAAAATTCAGAAATGCTAACTTATGCAAAGAGTCACTCTATTCCTGGGCTTCTTACAAAATCCTATTTAGTTGTGATGAAATTTACTCTTCCTCACCCAAGCAATAATGAACCAAAGGGGTAAACAAATGTCCTTATGGGCCAAATGTTAAAATAAAATATAATTCAATTTTTAATTACAAAAGTATACCATATGGTATTCAGTGTCTTATGACAAATGCCCAAAACCATAAGACTTCCTTAATTTCTAAATTTTGGCTACTTAAAAGTGAAAACTGTCTCCTTGTCAGTTTTAAGAATGTTTCACCATCATCCTGTGCCCATGCTCCATTCCACCCAGTAGGTAGGAATGAACTCTCAGTGCCGCTTACAAATCTGGAATTCCATCTTGATGTATTCCATGGTTGTACACATTCTCTTATTAGAAATAGATAAACAAATAATACAGAAGTACACTGTAGCATAAATCCGTGCTTGTAAAATACAAATGAGGCTAACATATGCTATAATTAGCACTGGGATCATAAGTGATACTCAGTCTCCTAGTGACTTCTGACCAAACCCTGGCATCTGTGCCTTCGCCATGGCTCAGGAGTCTCACACAGGGAATGTGCCAACGACCATTAGACTATGATCCTGCCTGGTTTAGCGCAACCCAAGCAATCTGGGGTGCAATGTAAAATTATATTCCTGTACAAGCTCTGGTTTTATTTCAGAAGCTTATATGATTTTAAAGGAAATTGTATATTGTTATCATATGAAGCCTGAATTTTGAAGGTCATAAATCTGCTATCTACAGAATTCATGGGTTAGTCAGATAGTTATTTCTGCTCCATTCAGAAAAGGGAATCATAAAAATTATAAATTCCACTCCAAAAAGAACCCTCATGTCAGCAGTATTTCTAGTTACTCCTTATTGGTTCACATCCTTTTCAATGATGACTAGTTCAAGCTTCGGTAGTTATTAGTCTTCAAACCTTCGATTATGTTTTGGATATGAGTGTCCCCCCGAAGCTCCTGTGTTAATATAGATATATTCAGAGGTGAAATCGAAGCCAGACAGGCAGATAGGTAAGGGTCACATCCAGAGAATGAAAGAATTGAAATGTTAATTTCTTCAGAGTCTTTCCTTCACCCTTATCAAGTTAACCTGCCCCTGCTCCAACCTGTTGCTAAGGTAACCTGTGCCAAGAATTGCCCCTCCCTACAGGGAGTTGTTCATTATGCTTCTTCCTGCCCATATCACTCCAACTTGGCCCCTGCAGCCCATCTGCTTCTCACCTTTTGGCCATCCCACCTGAGCATCTCCTGGGCCTATTCCATACACAGGAAAGAGAAAAAGGAAAGAGAGCAGGAGAACAAAGGAAGCTTAGGACATGAAAAGGCAAAATACCCTCCTTCTTGGGGGTACCAGGATATCAGCTATGGCCCCCTTCTCCCTCCCAGGAGAAGACTATGTTACCCCTTTTAAAATAAACCCTACTTTATATTCTTGCCTCAGCATGCTTCTCTAATGTTACACTTCAGGAAGCAGGACTCATCTGGTATCTGGTGGTATCAAAATTACTGGATGGTGAGAGCTGTGACATAATCAGTTCATCCTAGTTTAAATGGACTGACTGGGTAT
The DNA here is from genome assembly GCF_964194105.1 of Spermophilus citellus. Taxonomy (NCBI): domain Eukaryota; kingdom Metazoa; phylum Chordata; class Mammalia; order Rodentia; family Sciuridae; genus Spermophilus; species Spermophilus citellus. The sequence continues at coordinate 96,963,461 of NC_138187.1, forward strand.
AACTGTAGCAGGTTGGGTGTGGCTAGAAAAGGTAGGTTATGGGTGTAGGGGACCTGAAGGGTGCTTCTGCCCTGTGGTCTCTTCTCTCCTTTCTGGTGGCCGTGAATGAATGGAGCAGTGCTTCCACCAGGATGTTCAGCCTCACCTTGGGCCCAGAGCAAGGGACTTTTCACCCATGGACTAAGCTTCTGCAAACATGAGCCAAAATAAACCTTTTCTTCTAAGTTGCTCAGAATGGGTGTTTTGATTAGAGCAAGGCAAAGTTGCCTAACACTCCCCTCTTATTCTCATGACAGTTAACGGATAAAGATACCTCTTACTTTGACAAAAAGAGAAAAAGAAGATTAAATGGGCATTAATAGCCTAAAACTCATTGCCTTCCACTTAAAAAATTACCTGTTAGATTATCATTACCTCTAGCTTTCAGCCCTTGCCATTGCCCCCTCACATGGGAGCCTGTGACATGACAGCTTTCATATACTTTAGGTTATAAAATGACTTCCAATCTCACAGGTATAAATAATAGCAAATGGGTATTTTATACCTAGAAAGAATCAGTATCAGGCTCTTTATAAATTTTATTAATAGAGATATCAAGACATTTTGTTTTCAAAATCTTTGCACTATTTAATTTCCTCTTAGACCATGTTCCTTGTGTACCCTATATAACTGAAACACTCTTTTAGCTTTAGATTAAGTTCTTGAGGCCATTTTTAAGAATGAAAGCAAATATTTTTTTATTCAGGCACAGGGTTTTTTAAGTTTATTGTTACATGTTTCTTTATTTACATACGTAGAAATCAGAAGACTGTCCAGGTCCTATGTGATTTCCGGTGACCTGAAATAAGCACTTATCTTCAAATCAAGAGCGTCAACATTAATTCAAAATCAATTGGCAGTAATGAAAACAATGGCAACTTCTGAGAGAGTGAGGGATACTCATCCATGAGTTGGCAAAACTCAGATTATTCCACTGAACTGTCAGAACATCTTTGAAAAGTGATATTACTTTTTAATCACTTTAAAATCAGAAAAAGAACCTGAATAAATCATTTAAAGCACTATATATGACACCATATCATGTAAATAGTAAACAGTAGAATTAAGTTTAATTCTAAAGCACTTACAAAGTCCTTCCAATGGCCCCCAATGTCCTGCACCACCGGGCCCCTGAAACTCCTGCATGTGTCCACCTGCTAATCACTGGGCCCCAATCTCACTGGCTTCCTCATCTCCCTCCCACTTAGCACATGTACCCAGCTTGGGAGAATCTTCCTCCAAACCCCTCCAGAGACCTCTCTGGGGTCTTTATTCAATCATCTTCTTAAGGAGGTCAACCTTGAAAACTCTATGGAGTTTGCCCCAAACACCTTCCTACCTCATCCTTGGCACACCCAGCCTGCCCCCCAGAATGCATTTTCTTCTTTCCCTGCTCTGCATCATACTCTATAACATTGCTCATCTGCCATTAAAATGTAAGCTCCATGAAGCAAAGAATTTTGATGTCTTGTTTACTGATTTGAGAATCCTAGAATAATGCCTGAAAACTAACAGGTACTCAAAACTCTTCATTGGAGGAATGGGGGGATCACCCCTCCATGTTGGCCTCTGTTTTTGCTCTAGATGGGAAACACGTCCCTAAAATTTCACTCTCTTTTCACTCTTCATTTGTTTAAATAATTTTCATTTGCTTAAATAATTTCCATCCTACATACGTAATGCCAAAAAAAAAAAAAATACAAGGTAAGAAGTTGGAGTACATGGATAAATAAGCAATTTCTACGATGTGCCCAAGATGGCCAGAAGGTCCTTTTGAGCTGATTGCAGTACTGGCTCACAAGAAGGTGGACAAAAGCCAGTCCTGCAATCCCTCTCTGTAAACTTCTAATTCCGGTCAGCCTCCATAACCATTAAAGTAGGTTATCAAGTGTCTATGACATCATTCATGCCCTCAATATGCAAATTACAGAACCCTGATTAAGTTTCCCCTTGCAATGGTGAAGGGGGATAACAATGCTATTGATCTACATAACAATAGGCAGAGGGGTGGGAAGGGAGGGGAGGGGCAGGGGGTTAGCAGTGATGATGGAATGTGATGGACATCATTACCCAAAGTATGAAGACATGAATCAATGTGAATGTACTTTGTATACAACCAGAGATATGAAGAATTTGTGCTCTAATGTGTGTTATGAATTGTAATGCATTCCGTTGTCACACAGAAATTAAAAAATTAATAAAAAAAGTTGTGGCCAACCTGTACTGCTATGTGCCAGTCATTCTTACAACTGTCATCAGCATCACAACAGGGACCCCTCAAACATTCTCTGAAAGCAGATGCTCTTTTTATTTTCATTTTTTGGGGTAGGGGATGGGTACCAGGGATTGAGCTCTGGGGTCCTGTACCACTGAGCCACATCCCCAGCCCTATTTTATATTTTATTTAGAGACAGGGTCTCACTGAGTTGCTTAGCACCTTGCTTTTGCTCAGACTGGCTTTGAACTCACAATCTTCCTGAGGATTACAGGTATGTGCCACTGCACCAGCTCAGTTTCATTTTAAAGGTGAGAACACCAAAGCATAGAGAGGTTGAGCAGTTTGCCTGAGGTCACACAGCCAGCTACTCAGTGGTGAGAAGTGGGCCTGGCCAGGTCTGGCCAAGTTCATCACAGACTTCTTGTGCTTCCTAGAGCCCTGGTGGGTGAAGCAACCTGGGAATATCAGGCTCCAGAATCAATGGACACATGAAAAGTAGGTAAGATATGCTTTTATGGTCTTCACCCACACGGTATGAATCTAAAAGAATTTCAAGTAAAATATGCCCGAATCTGAATTTCATCTATTTAAAAGCGTTTTTCAAATATGCTTTTAGTAACCTCATTTTATTTATTCAAAAATGAAACAATTAGTAATATAAAGCAATATTTTGTGTAAAACAAGTTCATATCAGTCTGAGGAATCAGGAAAGGGACAATGACAGGTTTAGCTCCCCAAAAAAGCAAAGGGTCAGATGTGAAGGGTGCAGGGAGCCTTGTGACCATCTTAATGCCTAGTACCTGGTTCCCACTGCTTTTCCAGGGCTGGCTCTGCCTGCAGCATGACCCCAGGGCTGGAGTCCTGTGAGGCCAGTGAGTCCCAAAGCCAAGAGTCTGGCTCTGCCTATCAGCTCTGCCTGTCACACCTTCCCTTGCAGCAGGACAGTGCACCCTCTGGGGTCTGGAACTGGGTCTCCACTGTCCCCTAAGAACCAGCCCTCCGTTTTCTGGCTGGATAACAAAGCTCTATGCTTCCCACACCAGCCAGGAAATCATGGCTCCATGCAAAATTCCAGTACTCGACTCACGATCTGGCTCACTTCAAACAAAAAGGAAAGCAATATCTTTTCCTCTCTAATTTTGTTGGTCTTCAGAACATTCAAATTATTTATTTTAAAGACAATAATTAAATAAAAGATTAAAATTCCTATTGCTGTTATTATTTTGAGTCAGCGTCTTTCTCTGTTGCCCAGGCTGACCTTGAACTTCTGGGCCCCAGTGATCCTCCTGCTTTAGCTGATACCATAGGTGTGTCCCATGGCATAAAGCTTAAAATATTTTTTAAGTAACTTATTTTAAAATGCCTCATCACTGTGACTCTTACCTGGCTTGTCTGAGAAATGCGACGGGTCCGGTTGTAAAGGGCCATGCTGTCTCCCTCCCTGGTCCTTTCAATTCTCCAACCCCAAGCCAACATAGTCTTCAAAGATTCTTTGATTGGCCATCGATAAATTTCTTTTTCCTAGAGGAAAAAAAAAAAAGATATTATTATGAACTGAAATGGAAATGTAAAATATTTAGTATTTACTTCTGAAACAGACTACACCTTTTAAAAAAACTTGATTGGCGTAGTTTACTTAAAAATAAAATCAGAAAGTTAAAGTTCTACAGGGCGGAGCGTGAGCGAAATCTAATCGGACCCCTGTGGAAGAGGGGTCCTGGCTCCTGGTGCAGAATAGCAATCTGTCTTCTCAAGCCCCTGCTCCTGAGTCCTCAGAGACTAGAGAGGGGACACAGAAGACTAGAAGGGTGAAGAAGAGGCCAGTGTGAAGGCCTCCTGCTCTCTGAACAGAGGCGGGACCCCCTGCGTCATCTGCCAGGCCACAGAGTCCTCTGTGCTCCTTGTGGCAGAAACAGACTTGAGGACTCCCACCTAAGAAGCACATTAAGTACCACTTTATCACTGATCACCAAGAAAGGCTGAAGCACAGACTATTTAGTTCTACAGTTCTCAAAAATATGGGAGAGAGATAAAAAGCAGAAGAGAAATGAAAATTATTAAGAGACAAGATAATAAGCAATGAAATACTGACCCAAAATGAGACTGGAAAGCAAAAGATAAAATATAAGATAAAAAGTGGGACCTTTGAATAAAGGTAAAAGCTTAAGTGGAAAATAAAGAAGGTATCTCAATAGGAAAAAAAAATACAACAAAGACAAAAATTCCCACAAATTAAAACTTTATAAACTTAAAAACCTCACCTTTTCAGATAAGAGTTTATATGGCTTCATCAATGGCTGCACCTTAGAAGAATCCGAATATATTTCTCCATAAATCCATCCATTTGCCAACTATAAAAATACAAACACCAAAACCTGTTTTACGTGTATGATTTTAGACAATGCAGGTGTGCGTGTGTTTGAGAGTGTACTGGACCAAGTGTAAAATGAACCAAGATGAGAATTAAGGTTTAAATTGTATCTAGCATAAGTCCTATAAAGATTTCCAACTTAATGCTATTTTCAGTCATCATTTCAAACAAGTCTTCTTGTCAGAGATTGAAACATCTGTCTTCCTTAAAGAGATGCAGGTCTTTGATTGTACCAATAAACAGTACCCTAGGAGGCAGCTTCTGGGATGCATACTGTGACAGTGACAATATTTATTTTGACACATCTTGGAACCCCACCTGTGGCACGAGCTCATGAAATGCTCATTTTTTTAAATTTTTTTTTAGTTGTAATTTGAAACAATACCTTTATTTATTTTTATGTGGCGCTGAGGATCAAACCCAGCACCTCACATGTGCTAGGCAAGCGCTCTACCACTGAGCCACAACCCCAGCCCCAATGAAATGCTCATTTTAAATGGGAAAACTAGAGCATGCACCTCAGGAGGTTCACAGGACAGTATTGTCTGTTTTGCCCATTCCTATATTCCAAAGTCTTTCAATAGATCCATCCCACATTCTTCCGCCCATCTAGATACATCAGTACCTCCCTACATGAGCTGGAACTGGACTGCAAGGGACCGCATCCTGCATGTTCCTGGCCATCACTATTCCACCCACATGGTATTGACAAAGTCATTATGTAAAAATGGTCCTAACTGACTTACCTCATCAATCAGTGAACTGATGAGCAGTCACACATTTATCATACAAACCAACAAAAAAGTGCTTATTTGAGTGGGAAAAGGATTGGCTGGCCAGAGGGAAGCTTCACACTATTACCAGGTTACCCAGCATCCTGGGAACCCCCTGCTGCTTTTCATTCACCAAATCTGCATGTGGATTTTAGATTCTTGCACCTTCTGAATTCTCTGACAAGTCCGAGAGTCTTTTTCAAGTTTAAACTAAATCAATCCTCATGTATAGCCTTTCCTTTAGAACATCTCTTGATCAGTAGCAAAAATCTCACAGATTTCTACTGCTTTACTTTTCTCAATTGGGTTGTTTTCTTGAAAACACAAGTGTCATCTGGTCAGTTTAATCTACTTTTAGTGAACTACAGATCTATTTGATAATAGGAAACACAATGGTGGACTTGAAGGGATAAACTATTACTGAATCTTGATGAAGAATTTTCACGATTTTTGATCTAATATGAAACTACATATAAAACCAAGATGGATTTCGAACTTGGTGCCTCCAATTCTCCCTGAAGACCTTGGTGATTGTTACCTTTAACTTCCACAAAAAATAATATTCAGAATTATACTCATGATTTTATTAAGATCTTTTTGGAATATTAAACTTGTATTTTTTATGAACACAAATATTCTCTGTACATCATAACTGTGTTAATGTGGCAGAACTAGCTAAATATTATACTAGCTAATTGAAATTTGATGTACTTGCCTAAATTATTTTTGGGGGGTTTGCTACTGGGGATTCAACCCATGGACACTTTACCCCACCCTTTTTATTTTTTATTTTGAGACAGGGCCTCATTAAGTTGCTGATTCTGGCCTTGAACTTGTGATCCTCCCATCTCAGCCCCCAGAGTGCTGGGATTACAGGTGTGTGCCACTATGCCCGGCATTCTTACCTAATTTAGAAAAAGTTCTTCCTTTGAAAGAGAAAATGATCAGGCCAGATATGTCAGAGCATGACCATTATGAACACAGCAGCCTGGACCAGAAGGTAGTGTGTGGAGAACCATCTGTGGGCTGTGTGTGGACTCTGTTGCCAGTGCAGCCTAGTGAATAGGATAATCTGATGTCTGGGAACTTCTAGTGGACATTTAATCTGTTTGACTGCCCAGAGACATTGTGAATTCCTATTCTGCTCTGCTATGTCCCACACAGCATTGGAGATGAGGTGACCTGCTGTGTGTAGCTGCACAGCCCCTCTGAGATGGGTATGACCTGCCAAGATGCCAGTCAACCTGCTGACTGTAAGATATGATGAAATAAGACTCCACCCTTAAAACCTTACCCCTGCCTCTGATGTACCCCATTAAATAAACCATGAGAGCAATTGTTTGGCTCCAGCTTCTGTGTGGCTGGACCTATCAGGAACTCCCCTTTTGAAACTATTTTTTCGAGTCTTTTCTTTTTCACTAATTATTGTAGACTTTAATTTCTCATGTGGCTTACACCCTCTTTGGCAGGAAGAAGAACCCCCAAATGAGGCACTGGCCACCTCCCCATAGTAGTGCTCCAACTTTTACCTTGTCCATTGACCATTTGTCGTGGGAATGCTCTGCATATTTGTTAATGAAGTATTCCAACTTCTCAGGAATTGTAATACTATGAGAAAAATAAAGAAAAAAAGCTTGATTATCAAAGAATTTATAGGGAATCATATTCATAATTTATAATTTACAAATGCTTAGATCCTATTCAATGCATAAAGGTTAAAAACAGTTTTAACAAAGTTTCACATCTTTCAGAACAGTGAGAGAAAAGTCAAGCAGATGATGTTCCACCTGTTCATCTTAAGTTGATACAGCTTTTATTATGTTAATATAACAAATTAGGTATAATAAAATAGGCATGATATTAATTAACACATACTCAAAGATGAAGACAATAGATTATATGAAAAAGAAAACAAACCCTACGTCAAGATATGGCTAGACTCAACAAGCTTAAGACACACTTGTCTTCCATACTCTTTGAAGCCACTCTCTCTGACTCTCTCCTCTGCAACAATTGTAATTGGAGAAGACTGCTGAAATTGAACCTTTTAGAGTTTTAATTTAACCCAACAAGTGATGTGACAATACTTTTAAATATTAAGGGTCTACATAAAATATTATAGGTGTTACTGATATTGACCACAGGGAAAAGTAATTAACCAACTCCTGCTTTATGGTTTTGATAACACTCATTCCTGACTCCTTCCATGTTTAAATACACATATAATCCCTTATACAGATGTCAAGCACATCCAGTTGATGACCAAGTCCAACTTGGGAGTATCAAATACATCTATGAATGAAAAACTAAATATATGTATAATTCCATTCATTAAAGAATGCAACATATTAAAGCAATTAATTTTATTTTTTTTTCTTTTTTATTAGTTGTTCAAAACAAAGCAATTAATTTTAAGAATAGAGTTCTAAATAAAACCCTAGAATAATAAGACAATTTCCATTCTTTTCCAGAAAAGTAATCATTTAGTAGCTAACATACATGTACTTAAGAAGCAATGTATAAAACACAAGCAATTATCTCTATCATGATGTAGACCTGTATCTGTAAAGAAGTCCCAAAGGATCAAGACTAGTTAATTAATATACATGCCCAACACTTGTTAATTAATTGGATTTAATTAATCAACACTAAAACCATGACAATGTCCTAATGTTACTTTAAAATCCTGAATTATACAGTATGTTAACAAATCACAAACTTACCCAGGTAGAAATATGAACCTGTGATGTCTGATTACTTACTTTGGAAGAAATACAAAGGATCAATCATATAAGCCAAATACTGGGTAGACTCTTTCCCTACAGAACTGTCATCAAATACCAAATATGCAAATTAAAGCATTGACTAATGGCTTATCACTTGGGTTGAAATTTTGATTTCAAAATGAAGGCTGAACTACAGCCTAGGAGCTGCCTAGGAGCCTCAAAAGTTGAATTTCCAAGCAAATTCAGAAGCAGGGCACAGAACTACCAAATAACTGCCCTGCCAAACCGATCTTGCTGAGCCATGGTGGAATCAATAAGATCTTATAGCAGGAATAGGCAGCTGTCCTTGCAAACAGGGATCCAGGCTTCCACTTAGAGAAGGGGAAAGACAAAGTGCTGAGACTTGGGACACTTGAGGATCCAAGCATCCTATCCATAGAACAGTTCATGTAGTTAATCACACATAAGGAGTTTTGTCTTACTGATTGATGTTTTTGGTTAAGGTTGTCAAGCTGTATTCTAACTGCATGCTAAATCTTCCACTAAAAAAAAAATCTTATTTGATATTTCCTTCCATCTTATAATGTGTTTTATAATGCTAAACATTGGCCACTCATCCTGACCTTGGGTGATGGAGTGGGGGGTGGAGCAATTCCCTGACTCTCACAGAGACAGCTTTGCAACACTGCTGGGTTCACTGCAACTACAAGATGCCAGAGAGGGGTTTGACTATAGTTACTGATAAACATCTTGGGTCACTTTTCAACTAAAAATAGAGCTCATATACTTTCTTGACTCTCACCATCACAGATACTACCACCTGGTTATATTCATGGACTCCTCGTTTTGTTAAGAGTATCCTAGAAGGCACATCTTATGTATTTTTGATATTGGTATAATCACCATTATTACTCCTATCATTTGATAAATTAAAGGACTCCTATTAAAAGGATACCAATTCAAAGGGGGCATGTATTAAAGAAAGTTCACTTCAGTACCTTATTCAATTTCAGACTTCACACATCATTTACAATAAAAATCTGCTGCAATAGAAAGAGTCCATACTTGGAGGTATCAACAGGTTGTGGGTTAAAGTTCCCTTCAGAATCCATGGATGACTGTTTTTCCATCATACTGACATAGTTTGACTCCATGTAGTCTGGAGGTAAAGCTCCTGCGACTGCACTCAGGCAAGGCAGTGCCAGCTTGAAAAGTTCTTGCTCATATTTCTAGGAATAAAAGGAGGGCCAAAAATTTACCAAGTGACTTCATAGGAAAAGCCATCAGCATGATCATTGTGACAAAGATGACTCGGGAGAAGATCTGAACCGCCCTAGGCTAACTCCACTCCATGAGATTCTCTCTAGCAAATGGAACACAGCGTCATGAGAAGCTGCAGCCAAGTGTCCAGCCACCAGCTGAAGGAACACTGTCTCTGCTCCTTGAAAGTGCATTCTCCCAAGGTAAAATGACATAAACCTGACTATTCTAAATTTATCACCTCTTTCAACATGAATGTGTGATTTCAGTCCACAGAGACTGCATTCCTAACAGTTATGGATAACTGCTGCACTACTTTACAATGATCATATATGAAATCGTATAAAGGCCACCACTCCAGAGAGTGAAAAATTTACTGTTCCCTGTTGCATTTCAAAGGGATAAAAAATATAATCCAAACTGGGAAAATAGTTCTATAGGAAGTGTATGTAATAAAAATTTCTGGGAAGATGTATTTTTCTATTGGTTACAAAATTAGTTAAAATTTATAGTTGTGAATTTTTTTAAAAAAAATCAAAAATAATTAAAATATTTCACTTAGAATTTCCAATTTTAAATTGATGTTTTAAATGTTTCTAGAAATACTGAAACATTATTTTAGAAGGGCTCTCAGACTACCAATGGAAACTCACTGGAAAAAAGCATCACGAGTAGCCACCAAATGTAATCACAGATAAACTTTTCCCTACTATACAGCACATTTGCTGTTAAGCTGCTCTGTTCATTCATGGTACCAAGCAGAATTCAAGCAGATTTTGATTAAACATGAACCTACCAAATGTGGTGTTTTGATTGCCTTCAGTCATCTAAGCATACCTGAATGATATTCATTATAAACTCAGCATTACAAGGTAAATCCACACAGGCAAACAGCACCACAGAGGTACTTAAGCTTCCACAGAAGCAAGTAGAAGGTGTTGGTAGACCACTGGAATACTACAATTATTTATTTATATATATATATATATATATATATATATATATATATATGTATTTTTGTAAAGTTTTATGTTTTATAGTCTTATATTTGACACAATTTCTTGAGGTTTTATAAGCTTGAAAGATAACTAGGGAGAATTATAGTCCAAATTAAGTCCAATGCACTAGAAACTTAACTATGAACCCAAATTCCTGAAATGCTCAGCTATTTTAAATTCAGGAACAGTGTCATGATCACAAGCAACATGCCACCATAATGACTGTGAAGAATCAACAGAAACTGCACTCTCAATGCGTCATGAGTTTGAAAATGAGGGGAAAAAAATTTGTCTAAGTCCGATAGTATAGCCATTACTCCACTGGAAATACTATCTTCTCAGAAATCTACAGCATTTTACCGTTTTATCAATATAAATAAATCCACTAAACATTAAATTACCTTTTGAGACAGGGCATCAAAAATGCCCCAGAACAACTTCCTTGATAAGTGAAGCTCCTCTTCGGAGGCAGCACCAAAGCTGCCCCAGCCCCCAGGCAAGCAGTAGTACTTCCAGCATCTCTCGTAGTGATTAGTCAACAGCTGCAGGGAAGCCAGTCCAGAGGCAGTGAGCTGTTACCCTCTCTGTCCCCATTTCCCTTCTCGTGGCATTTTAAGGCCACACAACAAAGTCAATTGCTCAACCCCACAAGTCCCTTTGGAGAACACAATTGCTGCATCTCTTCAAACTCTAACACTGGTCACAATATGAGGACCAAACGTTCCATTTTACAGTTGACGGTATCTTCAACAGAATTTTTTATGAGGCAGTCTGAATACTAAGCAAGCTTCCAAATCTATTCTACTTGGATTATTTCTTTGGTTGTAGATGTGATTTATTACCTTTCTGATTTTTCACATATGTGAAAGACAAAAATAGACTTAAATTTGGTAGATTTTTGGAAGGATTTTTTCTTCATCTAAACTTGCCAATTTATAGAACAGCCTGTATGTATCAACTATAGCTATTTGGATTCTCTTTATCTAATTTTTTGTTTGTTTTGGAGTTTTGGGTATTTTTGTACCAGGGATTGAACCACATCTCCAGCCCTTTTTAATTTTTCTCTTTTTTTTTTTTTTTTTTTTTTTTTTGAGAAAGTGTCTTGCTATGTTGCTAAGGCTAGACTTGAAGTCATAATCTTTCTCTTTCAGCCTCCCAGTGGCTGAGATTATAGCCGTGTACCACCAATTCTGGCTAAGATTATTGTTGTTAAAGCCAATACATTCCTTAATATTAAAATATTTCTTCTCATTTTGTTACAGGGGTCAAAGGGTCCATCTAATGCCTGCTGCTTGACCAGTGGCAGCTGATTTCAAAATTGACATACTCTTCCCTTTCTTTTCTCCCTCTCCTACTCCTCCACCCTGCAAGAAAGAAGATTATCCTGATTCCATTTCTAGGCCAAACTATCTGTCCTTTGGACCACTGACCACAGGAAAAAAGAAATCCAGACTTTGGGACTGGCACCAGGGAATCTCTCTTTGGAGGCTACCACCTGGATGTGAATGACGACTCCTGTCACGCACACCTGGAATTCAACCATTGTGCCCTCTGTTGAAAAGCCTACCGCTCCACCTGGCAGTGAGAATCACAGCCTCTGGGACAGGAGCGTGTGTTCTCCTTTGCTAGAAAATCAGTAGATATCCTTCTCCTTTTCCCTCAAACCTCATCCTTGTTATTGGACTGGCTTTGGGGTTAAAGACAGAACTTTTAGTGTCAGTCTCCCTTTCCATCATATCTAATTTGTTTAGAAGGAAGTATCTACAACGTAAATTGTAGTACATGAATATAAGAAGTCACACTGTATATTTTATCTGCTATCTTTCAGCTTATTTGCAATAAGAATATTTTTCTTGACAAGGCCTACTCTACATGGCAGAAACTATAAAAATGAGATTTTGAGCAAGGATATAATCTACTTAATTAATTTACCTAGATTTATTATCCCAAATCAATTATCATAGATGAAATTGTTTCTGCTAAATAACCAGAGGTCCTTAGTATACCGGATTTAAAAAAAAAAAAAAAAGACTCATACATATCCCCAACCTCTCTACAGTGAGCTGTTACCCTCTCTGTCCCCATTTCCCTTCTCGTGGCATTTTAAGGCCACACAACAAAGTCAATCAGGGAAAGACAGATACCTACTAGCTGTTACTCAGAGTGGTCACCTGGAAAAGTACTGCTCTTTACCATACAATCTTGATACACAGAGACTCTCCTGAGTCTAGATTATTATATTAAAGGATAGGAAAATATTCAGAAAGTAGGTAGAACAGAATGGGACCTAATCATGTATTGTCAGTGACTTTTCTATACCGTGTAACAAACTAACTGTACACACACACACACACACACACACACACACACACACACACACAGAGGTTACCTTCCAACCCTGTAAAATGATATATGGAAACTGCTATGTAGTTACCAACTTAGAAAAGTTCTGCTAGTGATACTCTAGGCTAGGCCTCTGACCATGCCTTTCCACTTAAGAATATCTTGGCTTATCTTTTCCTTGTGTCCTTTTCCCCACTGCATTTCATGAAAATCAATGTTCAGAATCCTATGACCTTTATTGATTATTTCAGGCTGATGCGTACACTTTTATAACTTATGTAGCCGTTTCAACAATTGGGAGAAATTTCCCAGCATCAAAGCTCAAACAGGCTAACAGCAGGAAACAAAATCAGAGGCAAAAGCAATCAAATAACCACACACTCACCTTGAGAGGCATCTTTGCATGTTCATTTAATAAGGGGACATCAAATACCAATCTTCTCAGCAAGTGCTGCATCATAGAAGGCCTCAACTGGCTGTTGGAACAAAAAGAATTTTAATAATGGAGACAAATAAGTTTACACTCAGTAGCCAATTCTTTAGACCAAACCTTTTAACCAAGAACCTCCACTTTGTCTCCCTTCAGATGGCATCATTAGGTGCTGACCCTCATTCTAGCCAGAAGTGACTCTGAGACTGAGGGGGGCTGACAACCACTACTGCCTAGGGGCATCATAGCGGCACATCCTAGTAACACATGGCTCCATGTGCATTTGAACAAACCTATTGTGCTGCAGATGTGCAAAGCACAGCACACAAATCATGCCCCGCCCCGTGCATGACACAGATGATGATGACAAATGTTCTTCCACTGCTTTTGTAGGTACAACGCTTTCCCCTATTATCTTGGAGTGCACCTCCTCTACTTCATGTCAACAGCAGAAAGGTGATGGAACAGCACGGCATGTTGTGCTGGCAAGTGCCTGAGGGGACTGGGTCTCTTGACCGCATCAAGAGGCTGCACTGGGCGACAGGCCTACAATATTCTAGGTTAGCGCAAGTATGCTCTTCACAAGGCATGGAATCCCCAGCAAGGCACTGCTCAGAATGCATCCCAGTCGTTGTACAAGGCCTGACTGTAGTCCAGTCTAGGTAGGTTGCATTTCCAGCTCAGCTCCAGATCTGAAGACCACCCCCCGCTGCTACAGGAGATCACTCTTCCTTCCCTCCCTCCCCAGCCACACAACTGCAGCCTTCAGAAAGAGGGTGTTCAGGAACAAAAGTGAGGAAAAAAACACCGAGACAGCAACTCAACAGTGGCAGAGGGAGAAAGAACCAATGAGCAGTGAACAGCCCTGTCTTGGCCGACAGCAAGTGCCCCACTCTGCTTCCTGGTTAGAAAAATCCTGTGAGGAGTGGGAAATAGCTTTGCCAGCTACTCTTCTAACACAGGATTGATATCTAGAATATAAAAAGAACTCAAACAATACCAAAATATTAAAAACCCAATTGATAAATGGGCAAGTGAATTAAACACACACTTCTCAAAAGAAGAAATACAAAAGCCCAACAAATACATGAAAGATGTTCAATATCTTCAGCAATCAGGGCAATGCATATCAAAACTACACTGAGATTTCTTCTCACACCAGTTGTAATGGCAGTCATCAAAACTACAACAATAATAACTGCTGGAGAGGATATGGAGAAAAACACTTTTACACTTCGGGATTGTAAATTAGTATAACCACTATGGAAATAAGTTTGGAGACTTCTCAAAAGACTAGACATAGAACCACCACACGACCAGCAATACCACTCCTCAGTATTTACCCTGAAGAATTAAAGTCATCATAGCACAGTGATCCATGCATACCATGCATACCCAAGTTTATAGCAGCACAGTTCACAACAGCAAAACATGGAACCAGCCTAGGGGTCCATCAGTGGACAAATGGATAAAGAAAATATGGTATAAATACACAATGGAGTTTTGTTTAATCATAAAGAAAAGTGAAATTGTGTCATTTGCAGGAAGATGGATGAAACTAGGGACCATTATGTTAAGCAAACTAAATCAAAGCAAAAGGTTGAGGGTCATGTTTTCCCTCATACATGAAAGGTAACAAGGAAAAAGGAAAAGAAAGTGGGAGGGAGGCATCTCATGAAAATCAAAGGGAGATCAGTAGAGGAAAAAGACTAAGGCATGGGAGGTGAGGAAGGAGGAAGGAAGGGCTGGAGAATGATACTGGCCAAATTATATTGTTATATTGTGTATTGTGTGCACATATCAATATGTAACAACAAACACCATCAGTAAATACAACTATAATGCACTGATTTTTAAAAAAAGAAAAACCCTGTGTGGTTGGTATCTTGAGCTCATCCTACAGAATGAAGAAAGAAGGAAGTTAGTTGCCCACTTACCCACAGATGGAGAGCAAGCACACTTCTATGGAGTCCCGCTGAGCTTTGGTGAGCGAGCAGCCCTTAGAGAGCCTATACACGGTATGCAGCAATGAGTCGATGAGGGACGCATGGTGCTCTGTCCCAGCAAAGAGGGGAGCACACCTTGTCAGCAAAGGCAAGACAGCTGTGCAAAGGTATCGATTGAGGGCCAAGGCCATGTCTGTTGCACTCAGAGCAGCCTGAAAGGGAAGCAGAGAGCACACAGCCATTTGTGCTTTCTATTGGGAGAAAGTTATCAAAGAAATCCACAAATTGACCCTTCACTCTCTGGAAAATGGCTACATCATGAAAACAGAAATGCACTCAGGTGGATCTTTAAATGTGATTCACGTGATCTTTGTCACTAAAACCAATCAACTATCAATTGATAAGTAGATACAAATGAATGAAATGATATCCACCTTCTCCAAAACCCAGGAGGTCCATCCAGGTTCTATCACAGAACATCCCCATGGTCTTAGACATGAGCACTTTCCTGGGTTAGGGAGGAAGCTCATTCTCATTCAGTTCTTCTATTCAGAGTCTTTCTGAATTCTGTTTATTAATATTTTTTTGTATTCATGGACTGGGGATGTGGCTCAAGCGGTAATGCGCTCGCCTGGCATGCACGGGGCGATGGGTTAGATCCTCAGCACCACATAAAAATAAAGATGTTGTATAAACCGAAAACTAAAAAATAAATATTAAAAAATTCTCTCTCTTTCTCTCTCTCTAAAAACAATATTCATATTTCTGTGTCCATCAGCATCTATAACCAAACTTATCTACTGTTCAGGGCAGAATGTCATGTGAACACTCAAGAAAGACAAAAGAACTTTACTTTTCATTTTATGATTCCACAGGCATAATTTCATAGAAGGGCTATTGTCAACTTGAGGTTCAGCTTCCCCAAAAATCAAGATGACCCATTTAATTGATTAAATACATAAAATGTATACTAGGGTAACATTTGAAACTTCAGCTTATTCCACCATGTTTAGAGAGAGACGCGTTTACACTGGCAACAACAGGTCCTCCATGTGGGGTGCATATTCAGGACAGATTTTAGCCAAACTGCACCTCAGCAAATGAAAATATCAGGTTGCTGTTATAACTGATAAGACTCAACAATGCCCATTAAATCCTCTTAACACTTTGTTTCCATTGAGAAGTATAACTGGGCCAGTTTAGAGGTTAGCACTCAACAGAGGTCAATAGGAGCCACTGTGACCTTCCGCAAGTCGGGTTATGTGAACCTCTTAGAAGTCCCACAGCACTAATCAAAATTTCTATGACACTCTCGAGGCTATTCAGTGAATCCTTTGTAGACAGTCTATTTTGTTTTATTCACTTAATGCTTCCTAAAAATAAAACAGGCATGCAGCAAACTCTTTGCCAATGAGAGAGTGAGTGTATCTGTAAGGCAGCAGCTGCGCAGCCCAGAGGGAGCCAGCCAATGCTCCAGGACGTACCGTGTCTAGAGAAGCAGCAGCCCGGAGATCTGGCAGAAAGCCAACCTCGAGAAGGTGGAGGAGGAAATCTTGCACCTCAATCCCATAGACCCTGTCAAGGAACAAAACCATGGCTGCCTTGTGATCTGGGCAAAACCCCGCAGACATGTCAGGTTCCACCACATTCCCATCTAAAAGAGAGAAGGCGACACGCGGGTGTCAATGGCTGGGAGGCTCATGTTTTAAGTAAAGTTAGCAATGAAACAGTTCCCTGATCTACTGCCCTCAAGTAGGCATGCAGCGACCCAGGGACAAGCAGTACAATCAAAGCCTGGAGTCAGGGAAACGTCACTTGGGTTCCTGTTTGCTAAGTGTATACTCAATAAAGATGGCCCTACACTAGAGATGAGGAGGGAATGGAAGGCATCTGTGAGCCCCTTGGAAAACTCAGAAAAGCTGAACTATAAAGCAGGCTTTCCACTCTTGCCAAGGACAGACTTTAAAACATCAATAAAGCTTAGAGATCCCTGTGTGATCTTTTTGGCACACCTATGTTGCTGTGGCTTAGAATAATCACCAAAGGATAAATCAACACCATGAAACCAGCATGACTACCACGAGGTGTGTGCCATTAGTCCCAGAAGCAGCAACCTCATTTAGAACCCTGAGCCGCATGGCTCCTGCTGACCAGGGTCACTAGTGATGCCCACCCATAGGAGCAAGTCCTGTAGGTGCACAGGTTGGGGACCACTCCTATGCGCAATTATGAGACTGTGTGCCAATTAAAATACTGGAGAGCTAATCTGCTTCCTGTATGACCCTATGGTAATTATGCCACCCTGGTGCACTGTAAGATTCTGGAAATAATATCACAGGGTTTGGAACAGGGAAGCAAGGTTAAAGGAAGAAGAGCTCAGGGGAAGACCACGCAAGACCAGAACCATTCTGAAAGGATAAAATGAAACTTTTTTCCTGTTTTCACTTGTGATTGATGAATGAATTTTACATTTGGATCAGAAAAATGAACAAATAATGTCTTAAAGGAAATTAAAGAACAATACTGAATAGCTTCTACTCCTTATAATGGTACTAATCCCTAATACAACTACTACTTTCCTTGCCTTGGAAGCACGATAGCTCTTACTGGTGCAGTTTCAGGTATGAAGGTAGCAATGCCACCAGCATGATCACACACCACTTCCAGTCCTACCACCAGGCTGGAATGCAGTCCTATAACAGGAGATGAAAGCTGACTTTCAGAGAAGGAAAGCACTTGTCCAATGTTGTACTCTTAGTAATTAGCAGAGTTACAACCAAAGCCCATTTAACCTTCAGTTTACATCTGTATACTCTCACTTTCAAATAAAAATCTATATAAAATTCTGGTTCAATTTGCCTAAAACTCACATTATGAGTAATTTAAATTTAAATAGGATGCTACTGTTTACAGAGAGTTGTGCCTAAAGGAGAAAAGGAGCCACTCAGTGATCTTAATGAAAGTCTTGCCTTCCAGACTCTTCTTCAAGTATACATTCAGCTCAATGAACCCCAAAGCTACACCACCTGGGGCTCCAAGTGCATCGATTTGTGTCTCCTGCTGTTTTGTTTTCACCATTTCCCCAAACATACTGCGACAATAGTGTGATTCTCACACTTGGGGAGCATCTGATCTGGAAGGAGGTGGGCCTGTGCATTGGCTTCCCTGGGGCACCTGCTACACCTGAGCTCTTCATCCACCTGAAATTATGGCCTCGGAGAGGCTGCCCAGACCTGCTGGGCCAAGAGCTGCGCGGGTTTGTCCATCAAGTCTTCTAGACTCCCCTTTTTTTCATGATTATTCTGGGGCACACTCTGTTTCTAGAATGAATGGGATAGAAATGTTTGAGGAATGCCTTAGCTAATACTAAGAGGTGAAGAAGTCCTTAGAGGTAAACCTCACATGCTAAGTACAGAATATAGAAGAACCTAAATTACTAATGCTTGGAGATGTATCAGAGCCCACTGACTTGTCACTGAAACAGATGAGGGGACACTGATGGCTTAAGGTTTTCAGGGGAATTCGTGAGCACTGTGGCTTACAACTGTACAGGTCTTCAAAGAAGGTGAGAAAAGGAAAATGATCAGTGACCAATGGACTGCAGCTGTAAAATCAACTTCCACTGTGACTGTGAGAGTTTTTTTATATACAAACCTCACTGTACAACCATGAAGACAAACATGACTAATCAGTAAGATTAGAGTGGGGAGAACAGCGACCCCAAACCCGTCAGGGGTGGTGAAGGCAGGTGCCTGGAGGACACAGGAGGGAGGAGACTGCAAGCCATGTAAAGGGCCCCTGTGCATACTCACAGCCCACCACAGTGACACCTGGTTCCTACCAACGCTATCATAGGGTTCAGCCCTCCCCATCTCCTAACCTGTGGCCACTGACTGTTCTTTGTCCTGTTGGTATCAGATCTGACGCTTGCAATGTAGGGGAGGAAAAGATCTCTTATGAAAGCAAATGAACACAATTTAGAATTGCCAGGAAGGCAGGTGGGGACCATCTAGAGATGCAGGGAAGACACTGTCCCCCAGGTGGGAGCAGGTAAAGTAAGGGGACAATTTCAAGTCCCAGATTTCCCTACAGTTATAATGTATACAGATTCACAGTGGCAGTTTGTGATTCCTGTAGGTGTGCAAGGTGAGCATGCAGGAAGCTTCCCCATCTTGCAACCTCGTGGCTGACAAGCAGGGCGAACTCCCTCTGGCTGTATAGTAATTTCCTCCCTCTGGTGTTGGGGCACCAACAGCCTGCCTTCTTTAGGGTATAATCAATGAAAGGCAGATTATAGCTTGTGCTTCCTACATAATTACATTTTTGTTCTAAAACTAAAACTTTTACCTAAAAGTTTGGATAAAAAGTTATTTATGTGTAAATATTCCATGATATACTATTATGTGCAAATTATATATACCATGGTCTAAGCCAACGTTAGACCACACTAGAACTAGCTTTTATCCTCCTTGGGTGTTGAAACATACTGAAAATCTAAGAGGCCTAGGCCTACCCACTACACATGAATACCTACCCACTGAAAACTGAGCAATAGTGGAGTTTCAGAAAAGTGAAAAAAAGCACAAATGGAGATCTAACCTATCTTTCAGATGTCTCAAATAATACCTGCAATCTTTCTAAAGTTTTTCTCCTTCATCTTGAAAAGAACTAATTTCACAACACACAGGGAGTTTTTAAATCTCAAAGTCAAAAGCTATGATCAGTGCTTTGAAAAGAGTAGCACTACAAGAAAGTGATCCTGAGAACTATGAGGAAACATGAAGAAAGGCACTGAGGTCTGGAAGACAGAATGAGAACCAAGCAGGACGGGACACAGGAATGGGAGGGGTGCCTGTGTCCTCTTTTCTGGAAAGTACCTGAGATATCAGGTAAGAGAATGAGGATACCATTGGCAAAACAGTTGCTTAAAAACAATGAGAATGGAAAACATTTCATTAGAAAATATATGAGGGCTGGGGATGTGGCTCAAGCGGTAGCGCGCTCGCCTGGCATGCGTGCGGCCCGGATTCGATCCTCAGCACCACATACCAACAAAGATGTTGTGTCCGCCGAGAACTAAAAAATAAATATTAAAAATTCTCTCTCTCTCTCTCCTCTCTCTCTTTCTCTCTCTCTCTCTCTCTCCTCTCACTCTCTCTTTAAAAAAAAAAAAAAGAAAGAAAATACATGATACAGTTCTTTCTTTCTAAAGGAATCTCCAGCAAGGCAGCCAGGCTGTGACAACAGGGAAGGGATGCTGACACTGTCTTGCCAGGTCCTCCTGAGTCTCACAGAAGGGAAGGTGGCCTTACCTTTGGCGATTGTCGGCATCTGGAAAGCGATGCTAATGACTCCCACCAAGTCTCCCAGGGGAATCAGGGATCTCAGAATAGACCTGATTCTGATGGCTTCTCCCTTACCAGCATGAATCAACTGAGCAGGAAGAAAGACAAAGGGACGTTAGAGTGAGTTTGTGAAGTCAACACTATAGTTTTGTTTAAGAAACTTCTAAGTATGGGCATTGGGACAAAAGGTAATTTTCTATCAGGTATACGTGTAAAATTAGGCCTTTCTCAGAAACTATTTCAGGTTTACAGAAAGGTATCTCCTTGCTCCCAATTTTCACTTACTTCAGCATATACCAAATTGTATACACTGTGGTCTAGGCCAACTGGTTTACCCATTAGAACCTTAGTTTTTATTCGTTAGGTGTGAAAACACTGCAAATCCAATAGGTCTAGGAATGCTTACCCTCCATTACATGTAAATATTTCCTCATAACATGATCAGTAACATAAAGCAATAATCATTACCTTAATCACTGAGCATACACTAACATTGAAGATTGAGTTAGCCTCCTTCTTGTCTTGCAATAAGAAATTAATTGAAACTCCATCCATATTCCACCTGACTTTTCTCCAGGGTGGGAGGATGGTGGCCACAAATCCTAGGGGTCTCTTAGACTATCACTGGCTGGCAAAGTTCCCATGAGGGGAGTAGATCAGTGGAAAATCTCTCAGGCCATAGGATCCCTGACCCAGGACAGACATCTGCAACACAGGGTGGGACCCCGAGCAGGATTTCTGACATACAGGAGGTCTACTGGTGGCAAAGACGAATTACTTTCAGAATCACTAAAGTGATTGCTTATTAATTCACCCAGTACCCCAAACCGCAGATGTGACAACAGAACATTAATATGAATTCTATTTGGTTCCTCTGATCTTTTTCATTGAGATGGGAAAAAGAATGAGTACTGTGAGCATTAACTTTTTGCTTGTGATAACCTTGACAGCGTCTAGTAGATTTTTTTTTTTTTTTTTTTTTTTGCAGTGCAGAACCCAGGCCCTCTTGCATCCTAGACAAATGCTCTACCACTGAGCATTACACCTGAGCCTCAAACAAATTTTTGATAATCTGTTCTCATTTACTAAAATTAAAAATATCCTTAGCACAACCTGTTTTTACAAAAATCAGATACAAGGTTCTAACATTCTAATATTTCTCTATCCTGTGATTCCTCTCTGCTCACAACAGAAGAGTAGACCAAGTAAGTGTGAGCTTACAGGTGTGAAAGAGAGAGACAAAACCAAAACCAAACCAAAGAGATGGCAAGAGCAGGGGAGCAAAGTGTCACGCCAGCAAGCCCCTCTGCTTGGTGTGCACCCAGTTTAAAAGTAAACCTGTAGTTCCGAACCCTTCTGTCCCAGTCCTGGTCAGTATAGTTCAAACTCTGGGTTGTTCCCTTCACAGATCATGAAGGTAATTTTTATTGCCACTGGGTAGCATTTTTTAAAACACCAACAAGAAACTAAAACAGAATAAATTAAAATAAAGCAGAAAATTGCAGAATGTGTTCCAGAGTAAAAATATTATTCCAAGAAGCTCTAATTTCAACTTGGACAGAAAATTTTGGAGAATGCTCATCTCTGAAGGTCTAAATTCTACTTCCCTCACTGCAAGCACACCAAGAGCTAAATATGATACTTAGAAATCAACTCAGTGGAAAGACATTTCCTCTAAGAGTAAAGAAAATTGTGAGGTGAAAATGTACTCTTTCCTTCTTAAAACTGAGGGAGGTTCTCTGAGTTTTCAGACATAGGAGTGACTAAATACTCTATTAACTGAAACCTCGTTACTAATTTTTACAGCCAACAAGACATTTCCAACTAAACAAACACTCACTCAGCAATTAGGCTGCAGCCACTGCTCTCAGTGGGTATGGAAATTATGGGTTTGGGGTTCTGTAGGGATCTTTACCAGCCGTGGATGTCTTAACACAGATCAAGCAGGATTGCTGCTCCTGAGTCCCCAGGCACTCACATGCATCTCAGGGGCACAGCGCCCCAGGAGGTCAATCAAGGCTGCATAAAAGGTCATGATGGCGTTCCCCATGTGGATGGTGTCATCTTCCTCCTCTTCTGTGTCACTTTCATGGGTTTTCCAAAAGAAACAGAAAACAAACGGGGTAACTGACATTCACGCTTATCATACACGTCTCAGAAGAAAGGCACCTGTGTGGCAGCGCATTCTTGTCCCACTGAAACTTTCCATAGATATTCTAAATTTACAGGTTGACATTTTTAAAGGAAAACAGCAATGAGTTAGGAGGTGAGATTCTACTGCCAAGAACACACCTGCAGGAATGTTAGTATTAATGTTCCTTCAAAAGGGAAAAGGAAGAATTGCTAGTTTGATGGATTCTGCTCAATTTTAGTGGCAACATGATAAAAAAGAAAATAGCTGATGGAAGGACTGATCCTGAGCCCACTTTTTAAGTCACACACACATAGATGTGTCTCACAAGGTAACACATGCAAGCCACCCAGAACAGTGCTCAGTCCAAAGTGAGTACTTTAGAAATTTCGTTTCATAAATTCACCCACCCCTATGGTAATGACTCTCCTCCTCACCTCCCCCAAATAACCCAGCATTCTCCCTCCCCATCTCTGTGAAGAAAATATAAAAATTTCATTATTTTGATGAAGAGGCACAAATATGGATGGCCCTGGAGGTTCCCAGTTCTCCACCTTGGTAACTCAGCAGAGGCTGCCTTAGCAGGAAGTGGCAGTATGCAGAGTGATGTGAGGCCTCTGCTCATACCTTATTCCTCAGGTGCAAACATAGTGTGGTGCCCAGACCTCTGGGTACATTATCTACTGTGAGAGAATCTTTCTCCATGGGTACATTATCTACTGTGAGAGAATCTTAGGGTTCCCTATTCCTCCATTGCTAATAAACAAGCAGCATGGTGTAGGGGCGGATTCTCATTTTTGCTCTTGGTACATTTTCAGGCTTGAAATTCAGCCATAGTGTGAATAGCACATCTGTCCTTGGTTTGCATGTAGAAGAATATGGGTTTGCAGGACTGCATGCACGCTACCACACTTCTGCTTGAAAATCTGCCCGTGAGCCATGTGTTTGGTCTTACCACTGAGGCTATCAGTGTCAGTACATGAAGGAGGACATTTACCTCCACAATTTAAGAACATAAAGGCACAGATAAACAGAAAGCCTGGATTACCTTCATCCATGCTGGAACCAAGTATTAGCACTGTCTAATGGGGAGAGATGTACTACAGGGACCACTTTCTAGCTCTGACTCCAATACCTTGAGCAGCATTCCACTCATCAGAGTGACATCTTTTCTCTTTGCCACCATATCCATTTGTTCCAGTTCCCACTCTCTTGTTAAAAGTTTTTTTTTTTTTCCCCTGCGAGCATTGTAAGAACTCATTTGAATTTCCTTGCCACTGAACCCTAGTCCAGTCCCACATGCTCACTTCCCACCTGCCCAGCTTCCCAGGAACATGTGCAAGATGCATTATCCATCCCCCTACAACACAAGCTTCTCTACTAAATCCACTCAGTCTTCCCCAACAATCTCTGCTCATTCAACCTCTTCCATCAGTAAACTCCTTCTATTCTTACCTATATGGGACATTTTATTTTCAATGGGAGAAGTCATCAGTATCAGAAACAATACTTCAATATATAGAATGCCAAATATATTCTGTGAACTTCACCAAGTAGCATACTGTACATGTGAGTGTGCATATGAGACCTACAGGGTTTTGCTGGATCCGCTCGTTGGAGAGGGGCCATCTCGGGAAGGATCCTCAGCTATTTTTATGGCTTCTTCCATGACTGCAAGAAGACCATTCCCACCTTCCCCTCTCAAAGCAGGACCGAAACACTCAGGCCTCCTAATGAGCAATCTCACCACGACATTTGCATTTTCTTCCACACTTTCCCCTAAATTCAAAAGAGGGACATAAACAATCATGGGTTATATAGAAGCTCTGAGCAAATAAATTTTAAGACAATCAGTTCTTATTCAAAGCAATAAGTTAAACTCAAGAACGTATTAGCAAAGCCAGAACTTAACCCAAATCGCTAGCTTTATAATACAAAGCACAATTTCTTTTCTTAATAGTTAAGATTATTTAAGAAAACCATTATAGAGGCACAAACTACTTATTCTCATTGACTAATTATGGAAAAAGATGTCTTAACCCTAATTATTAGAATCCAATTTAAAATTTTGTAAGAATTTAAGTACCTAAAGATTTTAATTTAAATGATGAAAGCATTATCCATGCAAATTTTGTACAATAAATGATTACTATTAAGAAAATCTTCTGAGAATAAAATGCATGATTTCTCTAATAGCATTCACTTTCTCCATGAAAATACAGGGATGAATTCTTATTTTCATGTATTTTTAATAAAAAAAAACCTCAAGCAGCCTGGTCCTACCATTACAGAAGACAGCAAATCTGAGGAAGTCAAGGTATCTCTCCCCCTCCACTGGATTCCACCCGATGTCTGGATAACCCTTGGACACCAGCATCTGGCAGCTCTGCAGACCACAGCCAGCCAAATAGCGCACAACCTAGAAGCAAGGTGACAGGCAAAGATTGCCCTGTGGATGGAAGCATTAGAATTTACACTGGGTGTGGCATGTGACACCCTCAGAGCATGGTTTCAACAAGTGCAGCTTTGCAACGTCTTTTTAATCTCATGATAATCCACATGAATACCTTTAGCAAAACCTTAGATTTAAGAAATATTTAAATATAATAAAGTGTGGTCATGAAAAATTTAAAAACCTGCTCTATGGAAGAACAATATTCTTAAACTTCATATCAATTGAGACCCTGATCTACAACAAGTATATTTCTTAAGTTTCAAGAAACATATGTCAAATGGCCTCTGGCCCAATATTGAAACAAAATCCAAGATAAGAAAAGACCTCTCTAAAATGCACAGATCTTTTAAAGAGGTGGATTATTTTGAAAACAATGCATCAGTTAATGGGGGAGTGAATGTGAGGAGATGCACAGAGAGGAGGGAAAACCCAATATGGAGTCAAACATCCCACTTAAAATCAGAACCGTACTGCTCACCGGATTCCTCACTGGGAGCAAGCTATTCATGCATTTCAGGAACTGTTTCAGTGTCTAGAAAACTCGAGACAGGTTGAGCATCCTTCATTCAACAATCAAAAATCAAAAATTATCAAAAATTAAAAATTTTGAGTGCCAACATGATGCCACAAATGGAAAAGTTCACACCTGACCTCAAACGACAGGCTGCAGTCAAAACTCAGGTGCACTCAAAGTATCTTACGGAATCACCTTCAGGCTATGTGAACAAAGTGTTTAGATTTGGGTTCCTTCCAAAGAGATCTCATTATAGATAATAATTTCATTCCTATTGATACATTGCTTATCAATAGAAATCCATAACCCCAAAACCCCAAAGTCTGAAACACCTCCAGGTCCAAGAATTTTAGGCAAGGAATACTCAACCTATATACTACCTAGTTTTCAGTACTGTTGAAAGTAGTGCATCCAAAATTTCTACATAGCTTTACCTTTTAAAACATTTTGTTTTATATGAATGTTGGTCCCTTTTCAATATTTCATAAGAGATTCAGTTTTAAAAGAAATCCCCACAGAAGTCAACATCAATGGTAACACACTGTTAGAGGAGCAATTTAGCATACAAAATTATGTATAGCTCAGGGTAAAGTGGTTTGAAAAGAAGCAATATAGCTAAAAATGTGTATCAACAATGTGGAGGTAGAAGTGAGGTGCAATAGAGCCCTCTATTTAAAGCAGGAATCCAATGAGCTCCGAGAGATGCATGCAGCTGTAAAAAACACCCTACAGCCAGGATACAGAACATATCTATCATTCTCCCAAGGTCCCCTGTGCCCTCTTCAGTCCCTTCCTCTCTACACATCCAGCCCCAGATGATCCCATAAGATTATAACCACTAGTGAGGCTGAGCCGTCACAGTTTGTGAGCCATCACAGTATGTGTGAGCACACTTTAATGCCAGGCACAGTGGCACACACCTGTAATCCCAGCAACTCAGGAGGCTGAAGCATAATGATTCTGAATATAATACCAGCCTCAGCAAACCTCACTAAAAATTGGCTTCGGTTTTCTAGAATATTTATAACACCACCATGCATCATGTATCTTTCTGTACCTGGATTCTAAGGTTCCTTCACCCTGTAGCATGTCAGTCCTTACTTCCTTTCACTGCTGGGTAGCATTCCACTACATGGTGTGCCACCATCTTGTCAACTCATACACTGGTGGTTAATTCTGCTGTTTGCTATGATGAATAAAACTGCTTCAAACAAACATTCTTGTCCAAGTGTTGCATGCAGATATCTATTTTCCTTTCTACTGACTGGATTCCCAGGAGTGGAAAGGCTGGCCGGGTGGTTTATGGTGGGGTATGGGTTTAAATTGATAAACCACCCAGCTGCTTTTCAAATCAACTGTACCATTATTCACTCCAGCATCTGAATGGGGGATTAACTGCTCACATCCTCCTCTGCATTTGGTATTATCCAGCTTTTTAATATTTGCCACTTTAACAAGTGTACAGAGGTAGCTCAGAGATGCAAAGCTCTGGACAGAAGAATCAGGACGATCTGGGAAGGAGCTTCATGAAAGGCTGCACACTGAGCGTCACCTGTGGAGACTGAGTTAATGACAGAAGAAAATCTCTCTGACCTTGCAGACCTGATGGTGTGATTTAAACAATCCTGAGGAAATCTTTCAAAACACATTAACATGTAGATTTTAAACTATAGTCATGTGCTGCATAACAATGTTTTGGTCAACAACAGACCATATACTCATCCATGATCCCATAAGATTATAACTACTAGTGAGACTGAGCCATCACAGTTTGTGAGCCATCACCATATGTGTTAGCACACTTTAATGCCAGGCACAGTGGCACACACCTGTAATCCCAGCAACTCAGGAGGCTGAGGCATAATGATTCTGAATATAATGCCAGCCTCAGCAACTTAACAAGGCCCTAAGCAACTTGGTGAGACTGTTTCAAATAAAAATAAGAAGGGCTGGGGATATGGCTCAGTGGTTAAACAACCCTAGGTTCAATCCTGCTACCAAAAAAAAAAAAAAGCTGTGTATATTCATAAAAAGTATTCATTTAAATACCAATAAAATAAAAATGGGCATTTACATATGTGTGTATGTATGTATAAATGGAATATACAAATATGTTGTCAACTGTGGAGATAAAGTAGTAAAGGGTATAAGAAGAGCTTAAGGAAGCAGGACAGAGGTCTCAAAAATCAGGGACATGGAAGAGCTGATCAAGAAGGTGACAGTGAAGCCACAGCTGGAAGGACATCTGTAAAAGAGCCATAAACCCCTGGAGTGACGATATAGTACATGAAGTA
Organism: Spermophilus citellus; assembly: GCF_964194105.1. NCBI lineage: Eukaryota > Metazoa > Chordata > Mammalia > Rodentia > Sciuridae > Spermophilus > Spermophilus citellus. The sequence goes on from NC_138187.1 coordinate 96,991,304, forward strand.
TGGAACAGCAAGTGCAAGGCCAGGAGACGGGCACACCAACCACAAGAAGGAGGGAGGGCTGGAGCAGAGGGCAGGAGGGAAAGCTGCAGGGTGTGAAGTTGCTGATGTGTGGGTCGGACAGCAGAGGAGCTGGGGCAACACCTACGGGTTTTACTTAGAGGGATAAAGGCACACGCCAGAGTGTCCTTTTAAGTGGAACACTTTGGCTGCAAAGGTGAGAACAGACTCTAGAGGGACAGGGAAGGCAGAGGTGGCCACTTGGGACACTACTGCAAGGGCACTAGAGGGACAATCTCTACACACTGGTTAGCAAACATGTGGCTAAATGCGCTCGGAGTGCATGGCCAGAGTGCACAGCTGAAGCCTTGTATTGGGATACACAAATGCAGGCCTCAGTCACAATCACGTATGACATGTTTAAACAACCTTTTAAAAAACTGAAACTGCCAGGAGGCTGAGGCAGGAGGGTCCCAAGTTCAAAGCTAGCCTCAGCAAAAGTGAGGGGCTAAGAAACTCAGTGAGACCCTGTCTCTAAATAAAATACAAAATAGGGCTGGGGATATAGCTCAGTGGTCCTGTGTTCAATTCCCAGTAAACATCCCTTCCCCACCAAAAAAAAAAAAAAAAAAACCTGAAACTGTGTCATTGAAGCAAAAGTCATAGCAGACACCATGAAAAGGCAGAACATCCAAAAACACAGATGAAGTTGATTCCTTTTCATAGAAAACAATTGTCATCAGAGGAGATACCACATCTTAAAACTTTTTGATCTCTGACTAACCATAAAATAATGTGCAAAAGGACTAAAATGCAATACCTATTACATAGCAAGACTATTCCATAACCCTACTAGAAATGTAACATAGCCATTCACATTTAAGCAGTCCTGAGGAAGAGCTGTGAACAAGCCTCATTCCCTCAGACACACACAGGGCAGGAGTGCGGCTCACCTTCTCCAGATCTGGCTCCCGCAGAGCGAGGGCAAGTTCATTATTATCCATCACCGAAGCTGCTGCCACATCCAGTGGCGTTGAACCTCTCATAGCCGGTGAGGCTGATGCAAAAAAAAGGTGAAATAAAACCTGAATTGTGCTGTAACTATGAATTCTACATAAAAATACTCTAATTTTTAAAATCTAATTTCCATACAGAATGCACCAATCTAAAACAATCAACAAAGTTAGTTTCTATTTATTTTTGACAAATAAAATTATGTGTATTTATTGTGTACATGTTTTGAAATATGTATTCATTGTGGAATGACCCAACAGGTCTAATTAAAATATACATTCCTTCAGATATTTATCACTCTTTGTGATGATAATCTGCTCTCTTAATGGTTTTTGAGATTACAATACATTGTTACTAACTACAGTCACCGTGTTATACCCAGATCTCTTGAACATATTCTTCCTGTGTGCAATGTGGCCTTTGGCCAACATCTCCCCAATAGCTCCTCATGTCCTGGTGACCAGAATTCTACTCTCTGCTTCTATGAGCTTGACTTGTTCAGATTCTACATGTAAGTGAGGTTCTACAGCATCGATCCTTCTGTGCCTGGCTTTTTTTCACTTAACCCAATGTCCTCCAGATCCATCCACTGTCACAATTTATAGGATTCCCTTCTGTTTGAGGAGGCATAGTATTACACTGTGTTTATATCCCACATTTCCTTTACTCCCTCATCTGCCGATGGACACTGAGGCTGATTCTTGCAACTGTGAACACAAAAGAGCAGATATCGCCTCAAAAGATGACTTCCCTACCCTGGACATATACCTAGAAATGAAAGTGTTAGACCATGTGGTAGCAATATTCTTACCTTTCTGCAGACCCTCCAAACTGTTTTCCATAATGACTGTACTAATTTAGACTTCTTCCAACAGTGTACCAGGGTTCCCTTTTCCTCTCATCCTCTCTAAAACTTGTTTTTTTTTCTTTTCTATAATAGCCATTTTAATAGGTATTAGAAGATATCTCATTATGGTTTTAATTTGCATTTTTCTGAGTAGTGATGCTGAACATTTTTTCATATACCCCTTGGTCATGTGTATGTCTTCTTTTGACAGTATCTATTCAGATCCCATGCCATATTAACATGAAGTTGTATTTTTAAATGAGGTCTGTACACTAATTTTATCTTAAAGATTAAATAAAATAAAAGTTATACAGTTGCTTACCAAGACCAACACTGCTGTTCTCCAGTAAATAACTGAGATGATCAAACATGGCTTTTTGATTCTGCCGACTTATTCGACAGAAATAACAGAGAAAGCGACAACAGTTGGCCACCATCTTGGGAAAGGTAATCTCCTACAGAAAGGATGTTTGATTAGTCACTGAAAGCAAGCAATCTCCATAAAACTGAGTACAGAAGTGGGGGTCTCAGTCACACTGTCCATCTGTCTTCGTGCACCAAACATCAGATATAGGTGGCCTTCAAATACACGGCCTACGAGCCACCTAGTCCTTGGGCCAATGAAAATCAAGCCCAGCACCAACTCAGGTTGAATCTAGAATTCATCTACATCACTGAGGGCTGCCTGAGCCTCACTTAGGAATCAGCTGTGGTTCCTGACTATTACCAACAGCTGTGGTTCCCTGGGAAACTAAAAAACCTCTTTGATTCTGTTTAGTAAAACTGGGATAATATGGATACTAATACTCTAGGGAGGGAAGGAAGAGGACACATTAAGAAAATTCCTGAAAAATACATAGTTCAGAACTTGAAACCTCGTAACAGGGTTATTATTAACATTATTATTACTATCATTATTATTATTACTGAGAATCTGAGGATTCACAAGCTCCCCGACTTGCACACCACTTGCCTGCAGAGAGGAGTCCACTGATCAGAAGACCTGCCTGGTGGGCCCATCAAACATACACAAACATCCCCCCAGATGATCCCTGCAGTCCTTCCTTAACAGAAAATACAGGGACTATATATGCAAATACTGAATTTAGTACTAAAAATAGCATGTATATGAAATTATAATTTATAAGCCCTACTGGTAGACACACTGATCATGGGAAATATGACTTGTTCCCATAACATATAAGATGCATCCTGAAATTTATAATATAGAAAAATATACTGCACATAAAATTATACTGATTTATATCAAGTTATTTATTATATTACTCTATCAGTTTGCTTTTCCAGAACTTTGTTTTAAATTTTAGTCACTTAGAAGTTTACTTTTCTGTCTCACAACACATATTTTGTAGAGGATCACTGCCCAGTACTGATTTGATTCAGGAATTTAGTGGACCCAACCAGGATCCAGGCCAGGAGCAACAGTAGGATCTGAAGGACATGCTTGTGTTAGATTTGTAATGTGATGGGACTAGACTTAAAATTAAAAAACGAATTAATATAGTATTAATTTTTGGCATTTCCAATATCCCCCAAATGAGAATAATTATAAAGTGTAAATTAGAAACTTTTATCAACATTAAGAAAATAGTAGTATATCTAACTTTCCAGTTTCTAAGGTTTCTATGTATTTTTTTTAAAAAAAAGCAGTATTTCAAAGAGGATTTAAGAAATTCTCATTCTCATGAATTTTCTGGAATCCGTGTACTCTAGATTATGCTAAATAGCACTCCAAGAATCAAAGATTTTCCTTTACCTTGGATTCCCCACCTCCGAGGACATTGACCATGACCTCCATCACTGTCTCATGCATCCCAAGGGCCCTCATGAGATTCGGGTGCTGGTAAAACACTTTATTGTTCATGATATCCCTGCAAAGGACAATAGAGGCATTGAAGAGAGCAGAGTGCTTAGAGAAAAGCTTAAATGGACATTGTCCTTATATTTTAGTAAGTCTTTAGAAATAACTTATGTGCATGAAAAGCAAGAGTGATCATAGTTGCACCACAAACTTTAATGAGGGCAATTGAGTTTTCCTTAAAAATATTGATAACCTACCCAAAGTACCATACAAGTTGTCTATTTTTTTCAGTGACAAGAAACATTAAATATGTGGACTTTAGTTCCATGAAACATATTTCAGACACTTATTCCTAATTTTATAGATATGCAATCATGTATTCAACTTTATTTTGTACAGAAACAATAATCAATATTGTACATTTTATATAAAAATTCCTATATAAATTGACATATAGGTATCTCTGGTTTACATATACATGCTATTTTTACTACTAAATTCAGTATTTGCATATATAATCACAGTAGTGTTAATTTTTGCTATATTCATGATATCATTCTGGTGAAATGCTTGAAAGTAAGCATATTCTTCAAGAGAAACTGAATATGTATGAATTCCAGGTACAAGTAACCCAGCTCACTAAAATGGGCCTTTGATTTAAAGAAGTAGAGGCAGATGACATGTAAAGTGATTCATATCATTGTTACTGCATTAAATATTACTGCAACGTGTGTGTCAAGGTGTTTGTCAGGATCATGAAGTTCATCAAGTAGTATTACTGATACTTCTGTTCACTAAGTTCTGTACAGAACTTCTCATTTACAATTCCATCACAAATAAAATCAATGCATTTTCTAGAAAAGACATTTGCTAGCAAGAAAATAACACAAAGCCTTCAAGACAACAGATGGCTCTTCACCTGACACCCTTAATTGAATGGCTCACTTGCTCATTTTTTTATCATATGATAAATAGTAGTTACCGAGTTTTAAGTAGATGTATGATTCCACTCCCCAATAGACAGGTTGTCCTTTGAGGGAAACATTTCTAATACCACAAAAATTAGAATTTTATTTAAATTTTTATTAGTGTAAAATGGTGGTTTTAGTATCATTTTGAGTCTGATCACTAATGACTCATAATACTTTGATGTGTTCATTGAAGAAAGACAGCAATCTCTATTTCCTGGAAGACTTTCCTGTTTCTTTGGTTGAGATGAATATGAGGGAGGCCTTCTCCAGATGGGTTTAAATATTCAGACTCACGCTCATGCACCTGCACAGAGGACCACAACCTACTTGCGTGTACACTCTCCTCATCCCCCTTTGTTCTATTTGTATACTTATTCTAAGTGTGGAACCATCATTGTGAATTTGGAATAGAATCTTCCAGTCCATTTTCATCACTGTTAAATACTCAATGGGTTCACAAGCACCACAGTTTTGCTTTCCAAGTTTAAAATGTACATAAATAGTATTTAGCAACCTGCATTTTTATACCCGTATTTTCTTCCCTGGGGTTTATTTCTGAGTTCTGTCAATGAATAACCTGGTTATTCTATTTCACTGTTTGCCTTTCCCCCTCTAGGCTTCCTTCGCTGGTTTCAGTGTTTCTTTCGTTCTATTTCATTCAGTCAGCAGCTTTTTTGTCTCCTCCTCTTGGTACTTGTAAGACCATCATACAGTCCAAACAGTATATTTACATCCACACACCTACTGTACTGCTACTGGGATCAAAGTCGGAAGAAAGAGGTTTATAAGACAGAATGTTGCCAGGTTAAATAACTCACCCCAACCCACGAATCATAAGCTTCTCCTCCTCTTTGCCCATTCGCACACTCAGCAGAGAACGAATCTGACCGAGAGATGCCAGCAGGTTGATGGTGTCCTCCACAGAGACGCCATTGATGGTGTAAGTCTTCGGCAGTGCCCGGACCAGACCCCCTATGCCATCGTATTGACGATGCAGCAACACAAACATGGCCCTCACCAGCTCAGGGTCCTCAATGACTGACTCCTGGGCCCACCGAACCATTGTCTCAGATATCAACTGCTGAAGGGTGGCTGCAGAGTCATGTTGGGAATGTTCAAGGGGAAAAAACAGAAGAGAAGACATCAGTAGGACCTTTCAGCACCACATGACACAGCCCCAAGCTGCCACCTCTATTATAAGGCTAGGAATATTCTTCAAAGAAAATGAACTTCATTTAAATATTACCTGCACTTCAAAAAGATCAGTTTTAGTGAAGCAAGGACAAAAATAATAAACTCTTCTTTAAAAAACCATTTTTATAATTGAACAAGCCATTTCAAATTTGTAACTAATTTTCCAAACTTAGCACTGGTGGTCCACCAGTAATTGAAAGTGTGGCAACCGATACAAGGGGCCTGAACTTTTATTTCCTCTGTTCCACTGTTTTCCTTTCAGAAGGTCTGACATTGAACTCCTACAAAGGTCAGTCACAGACATTCAGGAGGAAGGAGTTCATCTACTTTCCTCCTTGGTTATGCAATACTAACCACACAGAATTATATATATTTTTAGATTTGGATCTAATTCTTGTCATTTAAAATGTCTTCAGAAGGATTTGATCATGAAGTTATATCAAAGTAGAAATTTATTTCATACACAGGTCACTTGCAATATAATATGCAAAACAATTACTTTAAAATAGAAACTTCTTAACCTCTAATGATATTATCAAAATTAAGTGGGGTTGATGTAACTAATCCATAAATAATAGTAAGGTAATACTTAATTCCCATCACTGGTACATTGGCTGATTTTTTAAAGAAGATGTTTACCTTGAACATAGGTATTATGTAAGGAAAACCAAAAACTACCAATTTTATTCAAAAACAAAATGCCAAAAAATTTCCATAATATCTCAAAAAACATTTTGCCATTTTAAAAGCGTAAGATTGGAAATCTGTTAACAATAAAAAGTGGTTTATAAGAAACTTGAACTCTGATATTGAAGATGACCTGACTCAAATTTCATTCTGACTGAAGAATAAATTTAGAAATAACTATATAAAGGTTTTCCATTATAAGTTAAAGATTTTAAAATGTAAAAATTGTAGTACTTTTTTCCTTTCAGAAAGGAAAAAGAAACCCTTAGTAAGCCAATACAGCATCTTAAAATCACGGGCGTCTCGGAGGCTGGAGTGATCTGCAAGTACACCCCTCAGACCTGCTCCAGGACCCCTTCAGGACCAGGGCCAGAGAGACTCAAAGCCCACGGGGGCTTCCAGGGTTTCAAGAAGTGGCAGCCGTGGTTCCTGGTTAAATGGGATATGGATGAACCAGAAATGCTACCGTTTGAGTGAATGTTTCAGAATGAAATATAATTGTAGGCAATATACATTTACCTTTTAAGACACATGTTTAATTTGATGTGATAACTGAAATCAACTGAGTGTATAACATTTGGATACAAAGGCTAAATTCTCTTTATACTTTCTCTTGATGGTCTCTGATCACAAACCTAAGTGTGGAGCTCTCTAGAGAGCCCATTCACCCTCCAGCGCTACTACCTCTCCAACTGGCCCTACACACAGGGAGATGCTGCCATCTGCTTCTGGGAGCTGCAGACATCGACTTCAGCATCAAATTCTAGGAAGTTGCAAACTCGTGACCATGCTGGCTTATCTACTATGTTAAGCATTCAAAGGATGAATAAATGTCAGGGGTCACATCACTGTGCCAGTGCCCCTTTAAACTGCTTACAGGACTTCTTGGAGTCGCTCTCCACTGGCTTTTCTGCTTGCTTCTTCTTCAGGTATGTCACCTTTTCTACCAGGGACAGCAGACGCCCTCTAATGGTTAAGTCACTGTTTCCATCCAGAGACCCATCTTCATCCAGCTCAATTCCTAGCATGAGGAAAGAGGAAAAAGCAAAAAAGGAAAAATTATTTGAAAACAATACATTTGGAGAAATAATCTCAGGCTTTGAAACCTTTCCATTAATAGCTTTGAGCAAAGTCTAAGAAGCTCAAGAGTGCTAGTTAAGTGACTTGCCCATCAGCACGTAAGTAAGATGAACCCGTCAGCTTTCCCTCCCCCTCCTCCCTGGTTCCTGTGAGCTCAGGGCTATTGACAACCAGTACAAAACAAAAATTGAGCAGAAACCACAAAGATACTATTAGGAGCCAAGATTAGTTCTGCCCTTCAGGTACCCTTGGGCATCTCTGACTCAGGATGTTAACTGCTGGAGCCCATGGTCCTGCTCTGCCTAACCCCAACCCACGCTGCCCAGCTTCCATCCTTTGCTGTCCCTCCCAAAGCAACAGTGATATCTGGGTGACTTATAAGACAGAACAGGCATGACCAGATGCCCTAAACCAGGGAATGCTGCTATCTGTACCAGTGATTCCACTGTTTTACAGTTGCCTTTGGTGACAGAATCTGCATGCTGCGATTCTCAGGCAGTATTCTAGTGGCTTTTCATCCATAACATGAATTAAGATGTATGGCTGTTTTATTCTCTTCACTTAAATAAGATGAACATCATCTCACTGGTGATGTGACACACATCTCACATCAGATCTATATAGTTCATGTAAAAATGACAAATTCATTTTATTACAACAATTTCCACATTGTTTCATAAAGGAATGAAGAACTACACATCCATCTAATCAATTCCATTTTAAAAGTTCTAAGAAGACAAGGAGGGGTGAGTCCCTTAACAGATTATGGCTACTGACATTCAGAAATGGAGGCCTTCCATAGACACTCATTAATTTCAAAAGACCCACTGGATTTCCCAGGCCTGTCCTGAATGATGGCCCTTTGATAGGAATTGGAGAGCAGTGACTGAGATTGGGGCTCTGATGACCTCATGGCTGTGGTGTGCCTGGTGCCTGGGAATGCTCCTGTGCAAGGGCACAGGATGCCCACTCCTTTGGTAATGCCCTGCATGAGGTGGCTCTGCAGAAGAGTCTTATCAGCTTCAACCTTGATCTTAGGCACATAGATCCAGGGAATAGAGGAATTCTCTTGCTATACAACCACAATGTTTCACCAGCTCTGCTGCTCCTGAGCCTGTCCATTTAACAGTAGCTTTAAACAATGGACCTCCTTGAGCACCACACAAAGCTCCTAACATTGCACATTGCAACTGTGGAAAAGCTGCATAAATGTTTTTAATTTCTGTAACTTTCCTGAATATAAAGAATAATGCTTGCATAGTCTTCAAACTGATGAGACGTATATAAATAAAGACTGCTGGCATAACTCTTTAGATCTGCTTTTTCATCAGACAGCAGCACTCTGCTTGATGCCCAGCTTTATCTTCAAAATCATCTGTATGTGTTGAGTCTTTATATGTTTCTCATCTCCCTTCACTTAGAGTTTATCCATGCTGGTCGCAGCACACAGGCATAAATGCTTTAACTGTTTGTCATCAAATTACTTAATTTTTTAAAAAAGAACTTTATTAGGGCACACTGATAGACAAAATGGCACATGCTTAATGTACATAATTTGATTTGTTTGAACACAGGTGTACAACCATGAAACAATCACCACAACCAAGCTGTAGATATAAATCCATCACCTCTAAGTTTCCTTCTGCTTTTTTTGTCAGAAGGATTAACAAGAGATATGCCCTATAAAAGTTTCAAGTTCACAGCTCAGTACTGCTACCTGCAGGCACATGCACCACAGATCTCTAGGACTTGTTCATCTTCTTTTACAGAAACTTCACAGCCACCGACTAAACCAACTGCACACTAATCTCTCTGCCAGAAGTGCCTGCCTGAAGTCCCCACCCTTCTTCTGATTCCCTAGTGGTGAATAAAAGAAGGTGAGCGAGAGAGGCTCTCAGCCATCTTCTGCTCAAGTTCACTGCCTCTTGACTTTTCTGACTCTTTGGACTTGACACAGAGGGACAGTCAGCCATGCTGCCATAATAAATACCATTATATGAACGTGTAACACTAGAGCTATTCACCTAGATACTTAAGTGTGAACCAGGATGTATGGATTAGGAATGTCCATCTAATAGCAATTACAAATCAAGAAGACCCTACCACAGTGTGTCATCAAATCTTCATGAAAATCCAATAGTTGGTCACGAATTTCTTCAGGACATGGACATTCACTTTTGTCATCCTTAAAATTGAGAAGCATATTGATCTGGAAGGGAAAACAGGAAGGAGGAGGAACAGGGAGAAAATTGTGAATTCCAGAAAGATACACCAAGAAAAGAGCAAAGTTGTATGAAATCAGCCCTTGAAGGTACACAAACCACTGGCCAATCAGGCAAGTCACCGTCCATTACTCAACTCAACAAATACCAACAAAGAAGTCAAATCATCCAAAGCTACACAGGCTGGAAAACTCATGCAGCGTCAATTCCTCCTCCATCCTACAGTAAGACTCGTGCATGTGTTTAAAATCCTTAACTAAGGGATCCTACAAGCTAATTCTTAAAGGTCATTTACTATGCTTCTCCTCCAATTCCACTATTTTCTAACTGGTAGCTATAATTTTTGATGATTTTTTCTCTTTGACTTTTAAAAAAACTTTTTAATTACCTTAAAGAACTTGTTTTGAGGATATAGCTGCAAAGAAGGAAAAATTAAAATATAATAAAATGGATGACAACACTGTTGTCAATATTCTATGAGATTCCTTTTTTAATGATTAAATGAAACCAACTGTGGGATACTGTCTTCCATTTGATTTAGTTTATACACATTGATATTAAACTTATGAAGGAAAGACAGGTCAGATGCAATTCTGTTTTCCTTTTAAAATTAGAATTTTGTGTAACTTTTGGAGTTGTTGTTGAAGTATTCTGAGATAACTGTAGATGCCATTGTTAAAAATAATACAAAGGGTTTGTATAGCTTTCACCCAATTCCTCCCATGGTAACACCCTAGGCCTGCAGCACAGCATCACAGCAGGCTGTCAGCAAGACAGGCTCAAAACACAGGAGGACTCCTTTACCTGAAAGGCCCCAATGCCTCCTCTTTGCCTACACCCACTTCCCTACCTTACCTGCCCTCAGCCTTAACTCCTGTCACCCACTGACCTGTTTTCCATCTCTTTGTCATTTTAAGAATGTTATTTTTAAAAGCAAAATGCAATATATGTATTTCCCTATGATCCACTTTTGAAAAAAAATTATTTGACAAACATACATATGGGAGATATACCTTTATGCTTTAATAAATGTATACACTCTTTTTGAAAAAGTAAATCAAGTTAATTGATACATCTGTCACCTCAGCTACTTACCACTTTATTGTAGTGACAAAAATATCTCACATGATCCTTCTAATGTCACTGGGTCTATAGCGACACCTCATTTCAACCCAGATGTTGGTAATTTGTATCTTCCCACACTTTTTTGTGGGGGAGAGCTTTTCAGAGGTTTGTCAATTTTATTAAATCTTTCCAAAGTAACTGGTTTTGGGATTCATTTTCTCCACAAATGTCTTGTTTTTGATTTCTGTCCTGGTCTATATTCATGCCTATCTGGGTTTTGCCTGCTTTATTTATTTTACTTGCTGTTTTCTAAATTCTTAAGAAGGTGGCAACCTAGACTATTAATATGTGTGTTTTCAAATGTAAGCACTGAGTGGCATATATTTCCCTCTGGGCACTGCTTTATCTGGTCACAGATTTTTCTATGTGATATTCTACTTTTTTTCAGTTCACTGTATTTTTAGATATTCTTTGAGACATCCTCCTCAACTCATTGATTATTAGAAGTATACTGTTCATTTTTAAGGATTTGTAGATACACCTGAAATATTTGTGCTACTGATCTCTAATTGGATTCCAACAGGATCAAACAATATTCTATGAGATTCCTTTTTTTTTTTTTTTTTAAGTTGAGGTTATTTGATAGACCAGGATGTTATACATCACTGCAAATGTTTTATAGGCCCTTGAAAAGAGCATGGCATCTGTGGCTAGGTGGAGTATTCCACCAAGGTCAACACCCATGGATGAGGTCAACCTCTAAGGCGCCAACATGAGGTTCAGTCCTGGCTGCTCTTCCTGCCCAGCGGTGAAGGTGCTGGGGTCCCCATGGTAACTGTGGGCTCGGCCCCTTCTCCTTGCAGTTCCGTCAGTTCTGCCTCCACCTGCTCTGGGGCCCTGCAGCTCAGTGCATGACCCTTCTCTCCCTGACAAGCAACTCTTCGAGCACCTCTTCATCACGGCATGATGTCTCCAGAGATTCTCTTTACGCTGAAGTCTGCTTTCACCATGTGGCACCTGCTTTCATTTAATTAATATTTTTCATATTATCATTTTTCATTATTTTCCTTTCAACCTATGGGGAGTCACACTGAGTGACCACACCTTCCAGTCCTGATGCACCACGGGATCTGAAAGATCACTGTAGTCTGGCGCAGTAGTGCCATGACTTGTGACTCAGTCTTTTCCCTACTCAAATAGCAAGGCCAGTCTTCTGAGTGGGCATACTCCTGGGGTTGAGCTACACTAAGCTGTTCCTTTGTAATCCTACCCCTTTGCCCTGTTTGGGATAGAATGTACCATGGAAACGCCCTTTTTGTGTCCCCTTCTCCTGCTCTGCCTCTGGGTGTGGCCTCCCCAAATGTCAATCTGCTGACAGCAGACAACAGTAAGCAGACATCAACCCCCTGAAACCTGACCCCTTGACTCATTTGAATGGCTTCTTCCCAATAAAAGGGTTGCGGGTGTGCTTGCTCTCTTTCTATTTTTTCCACAGACCCCAGTCAGAGGAGCCATCACAGAACTGAAAGAAAAAGGTATCTCTGTTTCTTGTGTGATTACTTCATGTGGCGCAATTCACCTGGAGTGACTCAGAGTGCTTTAGTCGTGGAACGCAACATCAACCTATCCACATCATTATATTTGAAGTGAGTTTAGACATTATAGACTTGGACTGACTTTTTAAAATTCACTCTGCTGATTCCTTTCACATTGTATGGGTTGTTTATATCCACATAATTATTAACAGGCTATGATTTAAGACTATCATTTTCCTTGCTGTTGTTTTGTCTGTGATTTATTTACCCCAACAGGCTGTGGGTAACTTGATCAGTTTATAGGATCCGTTTTGATTCTTCCATGTTATTTCTTTTTTTTTTTATTGGTTGTTCACAACATTACAAAGCTCTTGACATATCATATTTCATACATTAGATTGAAGTGGGTTATGAACTCCCAATTTTACCCCAAATGCAGATTGCAGAATCACGTTGGTTACACATCCACAATTTTACATAATGCCCTATTAGTAATTGTTGTATTCTGCTACCTTTCCTATCCCCTACTATCCCCCCTCCCCTTCCCTCACCTCTTCTCTCTCTACCCCATCTACTGTAATGCATTTCCCTCCTTGTTTATTTTCCCATTCCCCTCACAATCTCTTATATGTAATTTTGTATAGCAATGAGGGTCTCCCTTCATTTCCATGCAATTTCCCTTTTCTCTCCCTTCCATGTTATTTCTTAGTGTAGGTTTTATACAGCTTTTTTGGAGGTTGCTAATGATACTATTTCTGCATAACTTATACAGACTACTAATATTAATATTTGACCAGTTTGAAGTGTAGAAATTCTCCTTTAATGTCCCTTTATTCTCCCCCAGGTACAATATGTGTCTTGAAATTTTCCGACACACCTATTGAGAACCACCCCCAACAGCTTCAGAACACCAGCTTCAATCCCAAATATAATTCAGAGAATTCCAAAGAAAGAAGGTGCATTTTTTACCCAGATACTAACACGTTCCACTGTTCTTTCTTCCTGATTTTCCAGATTTTCTTCCTCTGTCACTTCTGTCAAAGACCCTCCTTAGCCCTCTGCAGTCACATCCCACCACTTCTCCTCACTTGGGACTGTCCCATTTCCCTTTGCTCCTGAAGAGTCTACACATGAACTCAGGCTGACAGCTTTTCCTCTCACACATGACAAACAGCACTGTGCCACCTCCCACTGAGCTGCATGCTTCCCTATGACAAGCTCGCTGTCACTAGAATTGTTTTTCCAACTGAAGGAAAAGTGTCATTTCTTTCAAGATCTTTAGTTTTCTGAAATTTGATTATGAGGTATCTAGATACAGAATTCTTTGGCTTTTCATGTTGAGGGTTTAATCAACTTCTTGAGTCCCCAGGCTCCTGTCTTTTAGTGAATCTGGAAGTTTCCATCCCCGCACCTTCGGTTATCATTTGTGGTTCACCTTCTTCTGTCCTTCAGCAACCCCAGCATCTTGGTGTTAGGCCTTCAGTCTCTCCAACTGGCCTCTGAAGGTCTGTTTTCTTGCTTTTCCTCAGATGGAGTTGTTTCTACTGGTCCCTCTCAGTTCACTGGCTCTTTCCTCTGCCCTCTCCTGTCCACTGATAAGCCCTTTGAATGAGGTTTTTATTTCAGCTGCTGTATGTTTCAGATCTGAAGTTTCCACTTGGTATCTTTTGCTTCTTTGCTGAGAATCCCATTTTTTTTTCTATTTGGAAGCAATCTTGAGATAATTGCTCTAAAAGCTCTGTCATGACGTTGACATCTCAGTGTTGGTGTTTATTGTCTTTTTTCACATAGGTTCTTCTAGTTCTTGGGATTATAAATTATTTTAATTGACATCTGAAGAACATCAGGTGTACTGTATGTTCTGGGTCTCATTTAAGGCTGCCATAGCTGTCTTCCTCTGACACTATTCAGCAGAAAAATTTAGAGAAGGGGCCCCTGTTGCTGCAGGGGAGGGGTGGGAGTTCTAGTGAGGACACCAGCCCTGGAAAGGTCAGAGGGTGGCTGCCTGTCCTTCCCTGGCCTCTATTAACACTCTGGGAGGGGCTGTCCCTGCTACTACTCAGCAGGGATGGAAGTCCAGCTCTTCTCTGGGGGCAACTTGTTATAGCCCTGCAAGTAGATGTTAGGACTCCCCACTCTGCTGGTCTGCTGAGTAGGGGTGGAGTGGGGGCAGCTTCTCTGTGGCTTTTGGATACTATGGTATAGCTATTATCTGAAGTTTTCATCTTGCTCAGCCGCCCCTTTCCCAGTCCTTTGGCAGGTGGGAGCAAGCTTCTGTTAGGCCCTTCTTGTCTCTGCCCACTGGTGTTCTTGGTCAAAGGCTTCTTCAGCTCCGTATCTGGAATGGATGAGGCAGAAGAAAATCCTTGGGACTCACCACCACACTGCTGATGGGTCCCAGGTTCTGTAGCCAGTGCCCTCCTTCTGCCTTACATAGCCCTCTTAGATGCCCTATCCAGGATTGTAGTTGCACTTAAAGGAAGAATAGGGAAAGGCAAACGCATTCCATCTTTCCAGAAGCAGAAGTCTTCCAACAGTCCTTTAGTAGACAGTTCATCTATGAGAGGGTAGGCTTGTTCTCTGCTCAATAAATGCTATTTACAGCAATAAACAAAAGTTCATGCTGTTCCCCCAAAGAGAATACATTCTGTTGTGAAAAGAATGAATTCTGTCTTACTCTGTAAACACTTTTGCTCTGAGCTAACTTGGAGACAGGAGAAAGCAGGTGAAAGACATGGAAGCTGAAATCTGTGTGCTGTACTCTTTAGCCAGCCCCTCTCCATCCTGTGCCCTGGAATCTGCAACATATACAGAGACCTGGATTTGGAGATGAGTCATCTGAGAAAGAACCATAAACAGGGTGGTCGAGCCTCCAGGAAGCTATGTGGAGAGACATTTGGCTCTTCTACAGGAGCCACTCAGAAAGCACCTTGCCTGGAGTCCTGGCAGTCACAGGTTCCCGGCAATAGGTTTCATGCCCACCAAGGTACCCTCTGTGCTTAGGCAGTGCCATTATCCACAGAGCTTCAGACTCTGGCATATGTGCTTCTCAGAGAGTCTGGGGCATGCCTGATATCTGTCAATAAGTCCCTCTTCTATTTAGACTACCAAGTAGATTCTTTTGGCAAAATTAAGAATATTGATTAAATTAACTTGGCTAGTTTGAACAGAATACAACAACAACAACAAGAAAACAGTCTTGCAACGTATGACACAATTTTTCAACTACAGATCCTGAATGCACTTAACTCCCAAGGAAAAAGGAAGCACGTGCACGTCCTTCCAGTACCTGCTCTTGAGGTGGTGATCTAAATTCCTTGGTTTTCCTGGCTGTGAGCGCAGCCGACATGTTTAAGGCTTGCATGACTTCGTTATATCGGAAACGCTGATTATCTTGGAGCTTAGCCACAAAGTCATCTGAAAAGGCTACTATGGCTTCTATCCGGTGCCGGACCTGGCAGTCACAGAGGTACTGGAGCAACAGGCACATCTGAAAAGACAATTAAAAAGGCACGTTTAACTCTAAGTCCTTCAAGAGTTGGAGCAGCCCAAGTTGCAGCCTGTTAAACATGCACAGCTACCCCCTCTCCTCCCTTAAAGAATGAATCCTAATTTTGTGTAGGTGGCAACATGCTCGGTCCTGGGGAAAAAACATATTTTTTTTAGGCCCAACAGAAAATACATCCCTGTGGTGGACACTGAGACTCTGAGCCCCCTCTTGCAGTCACAGGTGGTATGGCCAGTGGACTCAGACGGAGTGGCAGGCAAGGAGCCATCCAGGAAAGTCTTCATCATGAGCACTAGAACAGAATGCTTCCCATAACTGGGTGATAACTTGAAGACTGGAGAAGGAAGGCCGTAGCTAATGCACCTTAGAAGAAAACCACAGTCTGAGGGTCACAGAGCAGAGACATCACAGTCTGGGGCCCTGATGACATTCCCGAATACCAGTTCTGGAACTGCAGGCTTGGCATGGAAGTTAACAGACTGCAAATGCTTGCTTACTCAGCCGGGTGTTTCCTTACGGGAAACCAAAAGGATGTGCAACTGATAGCATGTGGTAGGCAGAAACGTGTCCAGGAGACACCTGCTAACTTTAGGAAAACAGTTGTATACACTAAGTACCAACTGGGACATATATACATAGTGGTACCTAGGAGGACTTTAAACCCCTGCACGCCACCATCCACAGTATAACCATTTCTGTCAACTTTCTAAAGAGAACTCTCTGTCATTCTCTGAAGCTGCCCCCAGATCTGTCCCCTTCTTCACCTGAAGGAGCACCTTCCCCTGAGGTCTGCACCAGCGGGAATGCCTGCTGAGAGTGCTTTCTCCCTACTTTCTCCCAGGAGCTGCCAGGGCCTACCCTGTCTCCTGACCTGTTGGGCTTCTGCTCCTGAGACTCCCTGCTGCTCTCTTGCTTGGTCCTGCTCAACTCCAGCTCCTTCATCTGCCCTCAGTCTAAAAGTCACCATCCCCAGGAGACCTTCCCTTCCCTTTCTAATAGTAATCCAATTTTCATTCTTGTAGGAACCCATTCTTCTACTTCAGAGTATTTATACACTGAGCTTCTGTAAGCAGGTTCAAGCCTATGTCCTGCTCTTAGGTTCAAGGGCACAGCCCAGAATAAGACTCAATTGATGATGACCAAGGGGATGAGCTGAAAACCATGACAGTGAAGCAAACATCAAACTGATTCCAGTGAACCACACACACAGGCTTAAAGGAAAGACCCTTCATTCATCTTGATCAGTGCAAGTCAGGCCGAGTGAATTCCTCATAACATGACAGTCAGTGGGGTAAAGCCTTGCTATGTAAGAATGGCCACATCCACTGGCAAGCTCATCTTCTAAGGTGGCAAGAAAGGAAGTAGGGGAAGGGGAGTTTAATGAATCAGATTTCAGGTATCCCAACATAAGTGAAATACATCTACAGGAACGAGAGACACAAGGAAGCTGCTAAGACTTGGAGAAGAATGAGAATTTAACTTTAGGAAGATACATAGTTCTGGGTGATAACTTGAAGACTGGAGAAGGAAGGCAGTAGCTAATGCACCTTAGAAGAAAACTATGTACATGCACAGAGGCAAACTGCGATAATACTTGGCAATTCTGAAATTGACAGGAGTCTTTCTTCTGGTTACCTGCAGTTTGACGGGCTCAGGCAGCTTCATTTGGAGCAGGCCTTCCTGGGGTCTCTTGCCCCCTTCGTCACCTGCTCCCTCCAGCTTCGAGTCTTCTGCACTGAGCTCTTTCTCCAGGGTGTGGCCCTCCTCCTCTGGTGTGACAGCTTCCTTGAACACACTGGGCTCAATCAGCTGCAAGATGTGCTTCAGGTCCTCGTTGTGAAAGACGCCCATGATCAGCAGAGTGTAGAACAGCTTGATGAGAGGCACAAAGAGGAATTCAGTGGTCCCTCCAACGGGGTCCCGAGCGTGCAGGCTGCCCTCTTTAACCGCTTCCGTCAGCATCTGTATGGTTTTGGCCTTCAGAATGTCCAGCGGGAACTCTGGACTGTACTGGTAAAATTCATTACTAATGCTCACAAAACTGGGGGAGGAGAACTGCATCCGGGGCCGGAGGGAAGTGCTGAGGCCAATCCCAGGGAGGCCATGCTTTTTGTTCTCGTCAGGGAAGAGAGTGATGCTCTTCGTCTCCTCAGTCATGGGGACGATGAACTCGTTGTTCATCATGAGCCTGGCCGTGGCATAGGAGCTCAGGTGAATGTCAATCAGCAGGTCATAGTAGCCTGTGCGCAGCAATCCAGGCATGTACTTGTTCTCGATGGCATAGAGCAGCTGAGGCTCGTCCACATGGCTGCACAGGGCGTGGGCCACCCGGTGGTTCCCAAGAGCACAGACAGCAGAGTACAGCCGCAGAGTGTGGTAGTGAAATTTCAGCAGCTCCTCCTGCTCCGTCAGCTCCAGTATGTCCACAGACCTGAGGGAGGGTGAGAGGAGGGGCAGCACCATTAGGAAATGGGCCACTGAAACAGAGCCGTTAGGAAAATCAAAGAGGATGGGAACAGACGCCATTTTCTTTTAATTTTCTGTGGCATGTTTGGTAGCTGCATAATAGGCTTTTAAAAATCACTTCTCCAAGTTTTCTTCCACCCAGAATTTGACACTGAAAATTGCCAAATGCTACTTCATCTAAGATCTTCCCTGTCTTCCACAACATCCAGGTACTGGGCACCTCTTCTAGGCATGTGAGTTTCAACCTACATCTGGAACCTGCCCTTTTCAGAATCTAAGCACTCTCTGGGAAACCATGAATCTCCTTTTCCAAAAGGCTAACCTGGCACAAGAAGCCAGAAAGCTTTGCCTGGACCATGCTGCCCTCCTCTCAGCACTACCATTAGGCTGTCAGCCTGACCAATCAAATGTAGGTGGACGGCATGCTAAATCCACTGGTATGAACTACCCCCACAGGCATCCCTCACAGACCCACATATCTTCTCAGCTGCCCATGTTTCCACCCAGGTCTGTGTAGCTCATGAAACAAGCACTATGCATGGAGTTTTCTACTTGGCAAAACAAGAGGGCACTTCCAACTTCTACTGGAGTAAGAGTTCACACTGAGTTCTTAATCCAGGTCACTGTGCTTCCACTAAAGCTTATGGCTAGGCTATTCCTTTCAGAACATGTAGCTTCCTTAGATGTAGTAATGTGTTCAAAGTTACTTAATTATATAGATTATTCATGGGTGACACTGCAGCATTAAGAGTAGAAATTTGAGGGGCTGGGGTTGTGGCTCAGTGGTAGAGCACTCGCCTAGCATGTGTGATGTACTGGGTTCAATCCTCAGTACTACATAAAAATAAATAAATAAAGGTATTGTGTCCACCTACAACTAAAAATTATATATATATTTTAAAAAGTATAGAAATGTGATATAGTCAAAGGAACTTCATTCATCTAGCAGGATGTTCTGAGTACTTCTCTCCATGAAAGCAGGGACTCGTGTGTGCTGTTGACTATTTCTCTAGCACCTTAGATATGCCTGGCACACAGCAGGTGCTAAATGATGTCCAAAGAACATACTTGGACTAAATTATATGTTTATGAAGTATGACTTAAGCTGGTGTGGCAAAAGAAATAGCACATTATTTTATTTAATGACAATTACAATATATCACTTTGTACTTCTCTAGCACATGCTCAAGATTACATTATTGTCATCTTCTCCTGTTCCTTCTTTTCTACAGCCAGAGTCATCTTGCCAGCCCTATTCTGGGTTTGAGCATAGAACTTGTTTTGGTCAATAAAATGCAAGTGGACCACTTCTGTACAATGTGTCAAAATGCATTTCTACTGTCTTGTATAACTAATTAGAACAAATTTAAAATTTTCTTTTAAATGTAAGTGGACTTAATATGTGATACGTGAACATAGTATCTACCAAATAGAAACTCTTAAAGGCCTGGAAGTTTCTGTGAGTCATTTTGCATATCAATCCTGGGTTGAGGCAGGAAGGCATATGGTCACACCACAGTATATCCCCCCATCTGGAGCAGAGTTGTAGGGGACGTATGATCTGGGCAATATGAGAAAGAGATATGTCGTACATCGTTGACATTTGGGGGAGTAGTTTGTTATTGTAGCACAATTCATCTTACTCATTAACAGTCCCCAGTGGAGAAATTCTTTCATATCTTGATATATCATTTACATATTTATCCAGTATCAATGAGTGCATTATGTATTAAGCACTGTATACAGATGATGTAATGGGGAATAGAACACACAAGACTCTTGCCCACAGGGAACTGACCATCTAGTAAAGGAGGCAAAACTGTCCCCTCCCAAGAGTAAATTAAACTATTAACTGAGACATGTTAAGAAGCAGCAAAATGGGGCTGGGGCTGGGGCTGAGTGGTAGAGCACTTGCCTGGCATGTGTGAAGCCCTGGGTTCAATCCTCAGCACCACATACAAATAAGTAAATAAAGGTCCATCAATGACTAAAAAAAAAAAACCCTAAAAAAAATAAGTATTAAAATGGACTTGCATGCCACAGTCCCACACTTTCCAGGAAGTGCCCTGTCACTGGGCCATCAGAGGAAGATTTCTCCCCATCACCAGTTGGTACCTTTCTTCTGGAATGTGAGTTTTGAAATGCATCAGGGTTTTTCTTTGGCTCTAGGAAGCACAAAACCCACAGAGACCTCACCACCAGCCCCAGCGAGTCGTAGTGTGAACCACCATGCAGCAGTCTGCACCAGGTTGGCCATTTTTCTACACTTTTTTTCTCTGCAACTGGATTCCAACTACTCATTTATGCATTCATGTTTCATGTATGTTGGAAAACTACTTCAAATCCTTTATGATCTCTAATAAAAATTTATCTATTCACTTATCACAGGAAATTAATATAAATTATGCATTATTAAGATGGAGGCATGTGGAGAGCAAAGACTTGGATCATGGCCTCTGACTGCCTCATGACTATGTTTGCACTGGGAACATTCTGGGCAAAAGTTCAGGTCAAGATTGCCCAGTTGCTATGGTTATGCCCAGCCCGAGGTGGCTCTGTGCAAGGTCACAGAATTATATCAGTCTGGACTTTGAGCTGAGGTACCAGGAGAATTCCGAACATAACAAAATAACCCTAATGTCTCATCAGTGCTGCATCCTCCAGTCAGCCTGCTTTGCAGAACCTTTCCCACAAACAACCTTTTGATGAAAAAAAACCTATATAATAAATGTACTGAGATAGCTCTGGGTCACTGTTACTCCAACAAAGGACAGTGCCCCACCTGGTCCCAGCTTTCTCTATGTATGTGTTCATCTTTTCTCAATTCTCCCATCACCCCTTGACAGTTTGTGAATTAACAGCTGCAGCAGAGCAGGCCATGACAGTTGGCACCTGAACACGGGCCGGACACAGGGGAACTTCAGTGATTAGATGAGGGGATGCTTCTGAGGACATATCAAAGAAAGGTGAGGAGCAAGTTTATACCTGGTGTAAACAAAGGCCATGCTGGATCCAAAGAAAGGAATCTCCATGTAAGCAAAAAAGGAAAAAATAATTAAAATGCTCTATGCATGAGGTTTTGCCTCTCAAGCTCAAAACAGCAGCTTTCCTTGCTTCTCAGCTTCTGCCAGATATCTTTTCTCTCTCTCTCTCTCTCTCTCTCTCTCAACTTGCATTTAAAAATGTAAATTGCAGTGGCAATTATTCAAAACTGGCTTGAGAATGAAGGAAAAAAATGAGTCACTTTTGAATTCAAGCTGCTTGTGGGACCTTTAGACTATCTTGTCCGCTCTCACACTCCACCATCCTTCCTTAACTAGTTCCTCCCTAACACTACAGCACTGGGAGAAAAACAGAATGGTCTCATATATAGAAATATTCTTTTCCTTGAAAAATATTTATGGGGGATTTCAGGACTCTAATCTGAGCCAAAAGTAAACTCTGATCTGATAAAAACTATTAACTACACTTGTCTGATATCCTGCTTTTTATAGTTAGAATAAGTAAGTGGGATTTACCTAAATGAGATCAATCTTCAGAAACATGTTAAAGGATACATCTGATTAATTCACAAAGTTAAATTGCTAAATATAAAATCAAGTACTCTTAACTTCTTAAATTCCATAGGTAATATATTTAAACATTAAATGTATTTTTATAAATTGTTAAATGAAAAAAGTTTGAGTTTGCTTTAGTGTCTATGTCTTCAATAAAATAAGGTTATTAAGAGGTAAGATTCTATTTGGTGTAATTCATATACAAAGTATAATTTAGATATTAAAAAAACAAAAAATATTCCATTTTATTAAAGCGGAGTAATTTATCTAAACTTGGAAATTTCATAAGGGTTTCAGAAGGTAAATTTAAAAAGGGATCAAGAGTTACAAAGGAGATATGAAAAGGTATGAAAATATATTTTAGTATTTAAAAAGGAGGGTAAGAGATATAAGAAGGTTCTAGGTATAGAAATATAAAAAGCAGAAGGAAAAAGTAAATATTTCTATATATACAATGTCTTTAGGTGATAAAAATAAAAAGTTACAGAATGTCTAAGTAAATTGCAGAAGTTTTGTTTAAGTTGCAGGAGGTTTGTGAAGGGTAAATTTTAGAAAGTTTGTAAGTAAATTGGTTATATATAATTAGTACAATCAGTTAAAGTTATCCAAGGCTTTTCCTAAGATAAAATATCAATGTTGATATAAACCAAAGTTTAATCATCTATGAGTTAAAATAATAAGGATTTCTTAAAACATCAACCTGCTCTTATCTGTCAATACAATTTCTTAGCTCTTGCACCTCCTACTAAAAGAAAAAATTGCTGGTCTCTATATCATCATCATATTTATTTATTTTATATTGATCTCATTCCAATACTTGTGAGTCCTTGTTTCTCTCATGGAAGTACCCACCCCTCAGATGACTTTACAACCTGTTTTTTCCAAACCAGAATTTTGCATCAGATCCCTCAAGTGTTCAAAACATTCCTAGGGGGGAATCCCAAACTCCTTGCCCTATGTTGCCCCTGCTCAGGCTGAAGCAGCCAGAGTGGTCATTGCCCATTTCTCCTTAGAGCAGTAAGGGTTCCCATACTCAAAGGGAAAAAGAGAACAGGACAAAGGACAGTCATCTGCAAGCTCATCTGACCCCAGATGTAACACTTCAGAATAGACATATATTGGTTATATTTTAAAAATTAAAAAGGGAGAGATATGGTGAGCAGTGACTTGGATCATGGCCTCTGACTGCCTTGTGGCTGCATTTGCACTGGGAATTTCCTGGGCAAAGGTGCAGATCAAGATTGTCCAGTTGTTATGGTGATTCCCAGCCTGGACTTTGAGGTCAGGCACCAGCTCCCAGGGATAGAGAATTCTGAGCACACCAAAATAACCTTAATGTCTCACCAGGGCTGCATCCTTCAGTCTGCTTGCTTTGCAAAACCTTTCCCACAAGTAACCTTTTGATGATAAAAACCTATACAATAAAAATGCTGAGCTCACTCTGGTCACTGTTCTGCCATCAGAGGATGGAGTACCATCTGTTCCAAGCTTTCTCTATGTGTGTGTTCATCTTTTCTCAATCACTCATTGCTCCTTCCTGGTTTTCCAAATTAATGGCCACCATAGAGTAGGCCATGGCACAGGCATATCTTGAGTTTATGATCACGGCACATCAAAATATTCTATTAGAACATTCAAATTCTCTTAGCAGGGAGAGAATGTGCTTCCCTCATAAAGACATACTCCTTCCCAAATGTTACGTTTCTTTGGATTGTTCAGTGTATTTGTTAGAAACATCTTCAAATGCAAAATTCTGATACAAAAGTTACCTCACAAAACATAAGTATGGAATTAAAAATAAAATCTAATCATAACCAAGAATACATTATAAAATATGTATTTTTCTAGTATTTCACAAAGATACATAAACATTTAATGTAAACAATTCAGTGGCACATTTAATTTTTCTTTGACTTTCTTTTATGTTAAAATGTCTTTGTGAAGCTACAATTTGCATACTGTCCAATTCACTTATGTAATGCACATAGCCAATAGTCTTTACCCATGAATGGAGTCTTGCAGCCACTGCCATAAGTCATACCAAGGACTTCTCAGCACCCAGGGGGAATCCAGAACCCCTCAGCAGCCCTGGTGACCACCAGTCTACTTCCTGTTGCAGAAGAGCTGCCTCTTACGGACCACAGTTTGTGGTCTCTGGTGGTTGACTTCCTGCACTGCACATGTTTGCCAGGTTCTAGTTTGTAGTGTCTATCTGTACTCCAGTCCGCTTTGTGGTCAAGTAATGTGGATAGATTTAACTACTCATCCGTTGGTGGGCACAGGGGTTGATCCTGCTTTAACTACTGTGAATGATGATTCTCTGTACGTTCTTGTACTACTTGGGGGACAGGTTTTCATTTGAATACATACTGAGAAACAGAGCTGGGGCACCTGATGACTCAGTATTTCATGTTTTGAGGAACTGACAGGTTTAATGCTGTTGTTGTTTCTGGTAATGCTGGGGATCAAGCCCAGGCGCTCCATGAGTTAGGGGAACGCTTCACCACTGAGCTCCACCCCTGGCCACAAAAGTAAATGTTAAAGGACTTAAAATCAAATGGAAATGCCAAGCACATACAGAGATATAGAAATGGACATAGCTCCTACAACCATTTTTAGATTAAAAATCTAAGAGAACAAGTATATTGGTCTTTATGCTGTTTTCATGCCATGTTTTCAGTCAACTTGTGACTAACTTTTGGGAGAGAAATCTTGGTTAAAAGCATATATTTATATCCTTATTAATAATATGTCTGCTAAAGTGAAATCTATACAATTAACTCACAATCATATGGAAAAACTGAAAATCATAAATGAAGCTACGTTTGAGTTTTTATCATGTTTTGTCATTACTAATCCTGTCTAGAACACACATAAATCGATCTGAAAGGGCTCACAATACTGTCACACCTTTCTTTCATCAAGGACTCTGGGCTCTTCACATCTATAAACTGAAGAGCTGAACTAAGTGATTCCTGATTCCACCTTCAATCTCTCACAACTCTGATCTCACCACTCTGCTAAGTCCTGAGTCACATTGCAGGTGCACCTGTCTGAAATGTAGATGACAATACTGCTATGTCGTCTCAAGGTAAAAGAAAAGGGAAGGACAGAGCCTGACACTACCAGTTGCATTTGCAACTGAAGTATCATTTTTTACATATAACAAAGTGAGCAGGAAACAGATTTAAACCTGGAACATACAGAATCATAATTTCAATGCCAACCAGACTGTTCAAACCTCAGTCTGTTCCTTGGCGCCATCTCTGAACCCTGGGCCCAAGTCTGATTGCAGCCTCCCAATAGGACAGTGAAGGATGTGCAGGGCTGACCTGTTCTCCTCGGGGATGTGGAGAGACATAAACTGCAGAGGATCCAGACACTGCACCAGCCAGCCTTGGCGCTCGCTTATCCGTGAGACGTCCACCTTCAAAAACTGGTTGGGCATCCTGCTCCACAGGACATGTGACAGGAACTGCACATGGAGACGCGGTGGGCACTGGGGCACGGGGTTCTTGTGCTCACTCTTGAACAATCCCGCAGAGAGAGGCATCACATTCTAGGGGATGGGGAAGCAGAGAGGGGTAGATTTACAATATCCCTTAGAGCTGCCAAAGCAATGGCTTCTCACCCTCTGTCCCCCATCATACTCTCCACCTTAACCCACTCCCTCTTATACTACATACCAGTGACAGCCCAACAGATAAACCCGGCTATCAACCAAGAAAATGGAATTAATTTAGTATTAAACAAGACAATTTATTTCTCATCTACCTCCAAAAATGCAGCTTTGGCCAGTCTTAGGAAAAGAAAAGTCTTGCCTTTTCTCAAAGATCATTTCTCCACTTAGATCCTGACACATCCCTGCTTTCCTCTTCTGGGACTACATGCAAATATGGACCTTCCATCTCTGTATGACTTTCCACCTATTCCTCTCTGGAGAGCTCCCACCACATGCTGGAGGTGCCTTGTCTTTAAAGTCTTTTCCTATTTCCTGTTTGGGGTACTAAGAACATTCCAATGAACATAATAAATAAAACCTCCGCCCTCATACAGCTTTATTTTTGTTTTTTATCTTGTAGCAGTGGAGTCAAACCTAGGGCCTTGCATTAGCTCAGAGAGTGCTTTACCACTGAGCTACATTGCCCAGGCCCAACTTCCATTTTTCTTGGAGATATAAAATTTTAAAAAATCAACAATAAATTAAGTAGTATGTTAGAAGAGATATCATGGCATGGGGGTGGGAAGCAAACCAGAATAGAGAAATCAGAACATAGGACAGCAATTATAAACCATTGGACATCAGAGAAGGTGACATTAAAAGAAAGACCAAACAGAGAAGGAACATGTAGGTATATGAGGCAGAAATTTCCATGCAGAGGAAATATGCAGGGCAAAGAACCTGTAGAGGAAGTTTAAGGAGGAGCTTGGGGCCACTGTGCTAGGGCACAGGAAAGGAAGTCAGAGAGGCAATGTACATCAGGTCTCTTCAGGGACTCCACATCTAGGTTTCATTCTCAAGGAACCAGGGCTTCCGGGGCTCTTGGCAGTACACTGATCTGACCTGACTTGTGTTTTTAAGCAGTGAGAGTCACTCAGTTGCATGGCAAGCAGATGGGCAAAGGTGAATTAGAAACCCATCTAGAAACAACCGGAGTCAACTAGATGAGAAATGACATCACAGACGTCAGAAAAGGTGACCAGCAAAAGGAATGGTGTGGGAGGTCAGCAGGTAGAGGATCTACCTGGGCTGGACCTGGGATGCAGAAATATAGGAGGGAAGTCCAGGATGACTCCAGGTTTGAGGCCTAAGCAACTGGATTTGTTATTATCCAACATGGGGAAGAGGGAAAGTCAGGCAGGGTGGGGGGAACATTGATACTGAGTCCAGTGAGGACATGGTCAGCTGAAGATGTCAATTAGACATCCAGATGGAAATACCAAATGGACAACTCAAAATACCAATCAGAGTCCTCTGAAACGGCTACTGATTGACAAATTTTCTATAATTATAACAGGCATCAACTTGCTGCTCCTTCCTTTCACCTTTGATCTTGAATTCAAGGTAACACAAGCTTCTCCCATCATGTCCCTGAAGTTCTTCTGGAGAGGTCATTAGAGCCTGCCTGGTTCAATAAAGGCTACGGATTCCTTTAGTCTACCTTGCTATGGCATCTGTATCTGAGATTGTGGCCACTCCAATTCTGAAAACCCTCTCTTTGCATGGCTTCTATGAGCTATTTCCTTTACTTCTCTTCCTACACTCCCAGCTGTGTGTCTTCAGCCTCTTGGCTGGTAACACCAGTGTCTCTACCCAGTCACCTTCTCACTCTCTACATTCACCCTCAGGGAATTCACTTACTTGAAAAGATGAATTCCACCTGACTTAATATTACTAAAAGCTTGATCTCCAGCCTAGCTCTCTTTCTTGGGGCACAACTGTATATATGTGTATGTGTACATTTGTATTAAACATATGTATTTTATAAAAATTTATTGAGAAGATGCTCTGTATCAGCCTCAGTTTAAGACTTTTAGTTATTTTAACCCTATAAAACAGATACCATAAGACCTATTTTAGAGAGGCAGAGAATGTGCTCATAGTTTAAGAATGTCCCAGGTCATTGAGCAGGACTGGAAAAACTATACTGTATTCACCCCAATGTGTACTTGACACTTCAATTTTAAAATTGCAAAATTAATTTCAACTTCTTTTTGTGATTTTCAATAAGCATTTCTATGTGTAGCATCAGTATCCACAAATTGTCCAAACTAAAAAAATTTGAACAAATCCTGATTCTAGTACTTCATTCCAATTGACAAATCCTATCAATTCCAATTCATTGTCAATCCCATCAATTTCTCCTATAAAACAGTTCATTTATCACTTCCTCCCCATTTGACTTTCCCAAGTCTCATCAACTATAATCGTCAAAACCTACCTACTGCTGCCAGATCCCCGCTCCATGGTACTACTAATTCGCTTTCCAAAACAAGTCTCATTACACTCAAATCTCCAATAACTGCTGCTCTACGAGGTGCCAGTGTCTTAGCATGGCCTTCAAGGCCTTTCAATCTGGACTTGGTCAGCAATGTCCAGCCATTTCCAGAAGGCATTCCCAGTTATAATCACACTGAACTCCTAACTTTCAACCCTTCTACTCTTACATACATTCTCTCCCTAAGAAAGCCCTCTCCTGGCCAACATAATCAGAGCACCAATTAAATTGGCAGTTGGTGGTCAACCAGCAGGTCACCTCTTCCTTCTGACAGACCAGCTTAGCTGTGCCTCCAGAAACATCTCCAGAGGACTCTGCTCATGCTATCATTCTAAGCAGCCCCACTTGAAGTATCTACCTCTGTAAATGAGCCCACCAGTGAGTCCAGTGATCACTGTATTGTCTGGAATTGGGCACTTTTCTTGTATCTAAGTCTAGTGTTATTGAATAATATATTTAAGATAATCAAAGAGAAGCTCTTTTGAATTATGTTACAAACATGGCTATCTTTGCTTCGGAGAGTGACTGGCTTGATCCACCTCAGCACTGAAAATACAGTGAATTCATCTGAAGTACATGTTAGACCCCACAGAAATGACACAAATGCAATACTAGGGAACAGCCTCCCTTACCTTAATTCTTCCCAGTTCAAACTGGAACACATTGGGGCTCGTAGCTTGTGCGAACACTGCAGGAAACAGCTTTGTGCTTGGCTCCACCTTCAACAAACACACAGATGAAGTGTGATTAATAAAGAAAGAAGACAGAAGGCATCTTCTTCCTAAAAACAAGGGAATTCTCCTCTCTCCTGTGAGTATCTTCTCTCAATAATTAGGGGGAGTACTTCCTTATGCCTGAATATTTTTAGAGGAATGAATGGCTTAGGCATTGTTAATATTCAACAGAAGTAAGCACACATTATTAACCCATTTGTTTCCATTTTCCTCTTAATTTCTAATTTATCTTTTGATATCACAATATGTTTCTCTTTACTGTGAGAACACCTCTTCCTACCTCAAGCATGAGGCCGTCACAGATCAAGTACCTGATAGTATGTGCTCAGCTCCTTGCCGTTGGCAATGAACGTGAGCAGCCCCGTGGCGGCGTCTACCACACAGCCGATCTCTAGCCCGTTGTTGTTGCGTCCTTGCCCGGGGCTCATGCTCTCGCCTGCACACACCATATAGCAGTTGCTGCGTTTGATACTGGATTGCAAAAAAAAAAAAAAAAAAAAGAGAGAACATTTTTATCTTTGTCTGATTGCAGATATAAGAGAAAGCATGTACATCTTGCAAACTAAACCTAAATTATGCGGCGCAAGCAACAAGCTCATGCTGTAATGGGAGTGGTGCAGAATGGGCCGGATTCTGTGATTCTGAGCAAAACTCCATTGACTGCGGTGGACGTTCTGAGCCAGGGCTGACACGCCTCTAAATTCCACACCTAATGGAGACAAGTCAATGAGTTTGAACCAAATAAGAACTGACCTGCACCTTCTCTCCGAAAACTCAAACCAAACTGGACCTTTTTCTGAGGTTCAAAAAAGCTCAACTATTTAATCATCATCAAAATTTGTAATTTTCATCTCTTTTTTTAACTGCTCATTCTGAGATGAGAAACGTTCGTTTCCACACACCATCAAAGCCCTTAGGCAAATTCTGCATGAGCAATTGTGATTCAAAAATCTTTAAAATTTGGCTAAAATTATGCCCCTTTACGAATAATTCCTGGTGATCTGTTATGAGAGACGAAGTTAACTAGAATTATGCACAAAATCAGAGATGTTAACAGCAAAACCACCTGATTTTGACCTCCACCAAAACCTTTATTGGAGATGGTACAAAGTTCAGTGCCCTGAGCTTCATCTCCACTCCTCCTCCGGCACTGTAGATGAGCACAGTAGCGAGACTAGCCAAGGCAGGCAAGCAGGAGGGGAGAACACACAGGCTGGGATGAGGCCAGTTTTGGACAATCAAATTCAGGCTGCGTCCCTTTGCACTCAGTACTTAAGATTCAACGACCCTTCCCTGTCCTCTGTTCCCTACACCAAAATCTTCTGTCAGTTCACCCATCCAGCTGTTTCTTTACATTGTTGCCATCTTTTAAAATCAAATTCAAGGCTAAAAATTCTCCTGGAGACGTGGGGTTTGGGGTCCCCTCTGGATACAAAATACTCCTCATCTAGGATTTTTTGCTCAGCCCCCATCTCGAGTGCTCAGTCACTTCACATGTGACAACCTGAGGGTAGGACAGCAAGTTTCCCAGTCACCAAGAGGGATGGCGCAGGTGTAGAAGGAAAGCAACGCCATGGAGGACTCAGCTGAGACCTGTCACAGCAGATCAGAGAGGATGCATGGGCACAAAGGGGAGAAGCGAATGGTCAGATCTTCTCTTGTCTTATTCTGCAAGGAAGATAGCCTTCTTCACTTTTTTGAAGGTTTGGTTTGAGTTTGATTTGTTTTACAAATGAAAAAGGATGGCACAGAAAGTGTAACTGACTTACCCAAAGCCACACAGCGAGTCAAAGGCAAAGCTGAGGAAAGAACCCACTGCTCCTCAGTCTGAGTTCAAACACACCCACCTGGCTTCAACTACCAACCCACACTGCCGCCATAACTCTTCCCACCACACATCCACTTCCCAAAATACTTATCAGACATGCTAAATACCTCACGGTCACCCTCCTGCGTCTAAAACAAAGCCTAAGTCCTGGCAACCCCGGTTATGAGTGTTGCTGCCTAAGGAACACAGAGGTATTGCCCATTCTTATGGACGCTCTTTGCTTTTAATAGATTCCTTGTTGGTTTATAGAAGTAACAAAAAGGACATGGGCATTAATGGCTTGATTATACTGTTCCTAGAGATATATCCTGGGCACAAAATCCAAGAAACAAAAATATCTAGATTTACCAATTTTTTTTCAGATGTCATTTATGTTTAAAAAAAAAAAACACTGAGGAAAACCAACCTTTCATGCACTTTTCCTTTTTCGTCTCCTAGAGTGACTGTCACTGTGCGAACTCTGTCCAAGTCAAAGCCTGTATCATACTGGTGGAAATCCGACGTGATCCAGCCCACCCAGACGTTAGCAGGTTCTTGTCCGGGAAAGATTCTCACTGAGTAATAGTACTGCCGAGACAGAAAGACCAGGTGTTGGACAGCCAAACAGAGCAACTGTATCTTGATTCACACTGATAGTGGCTGTCTAACTCTTTATAGTACCCAAGAACATACTTCTTTGTTTAAAGTCAGTTGGCCAGATTAAAATGTTTTAGGCATGAAAGACAGACACTGACAAGTCAGAAGTGTTTTATACCAGAGATCCAGAATTAACTCAGAAATAATGGAAAAGAGAGAAGAGATTATCTGAGCAAATATGCTGAATGAGTGGAGGTGTTTACACACTCCCAAGTGTGCATGCGTGTCTGCATGTGTACATACACACGTGTGTATGCACATTCGGTATATGTATGCAACAACAGCATCCATCTGCCTATGCAACAACACTCACCTATGCCTCTTTGAGGCCAGGCCACCCCTATCTCTGATAAGTATATTCTGACACTTTACAATCACTCTGAAGAAGTTCAGATCTAACATGTGAACATCAAACTCAAATGTGGGCGCACTCTACAACAGACAGGGCTGTTTTTCCTGTCTGGCAATTTGGGGAGAGTACTTTTGAAAATTTAACGTGGCAGAGAGCAAAACCTGAGCTCTCACAGAACAGGACAAATGATTTAAGGTGAAAGAAACTATATGCACTTAGAAAAGTCAAGTGGAAAATTGAAATTTCATCAAGAAACAGGACAGCAAAATCTGGGTTTGGGTGTCATTAAGGACTTTTCCCCTAAAATAGCTCTCTTATTGCATAACATACATCACAACATATAAATTATTTTTTCAAATTTTCCTTCCCTGAAATGTATCTAAAAATACAAACAAATCATTAAAGCATGTTGCTGGATACACTGAGTCCAAGCACAGGAGCCAAGACGCAGAGTCAGCAACAGCAGCTGCCACCGCCTACCGTGGAAGTCTGCATCAGGAAGTCATAGTCGTCCCTGTCATCAGCAAGGACATCTTCCGTCAGCCTTGCGGAGTGGCTGGTGCTGTAATCTGGCTTTGTTCTTCTAAGCAAAAATCTAAAAGATAGGGAAGAATCAGGAATGAAGAACAATAAAATGCTCTGCCTACATCAAATGTGAGCCTACAACCCACTGTGTGGTCCTCAACGAGGGCAGCTGTGCTCCCTGGGGGGTTTTGGGGACCATGTGGAGATACTCTTGGTTGTGGTTAGAGGAGGATGGGGTGCCACTGGCATCTTCACGGGTGCTCCTCGGTGCCCTTTAATGCCCAGTGCAAGCCCCTACAACCAGGAATGACCCCACAAAAGTAAACAAGACTGGGGTGGAGAAACCCTGATTTAGCCCAGGAAAGAATGCTAAAACAATTCATCTTTCTGACCACAGAAAAAAACTATTTAGGAGAACATTCTAAGTTTCAAGCAAGAATGTAGAAACAGACTCAAAAAGTAACTCTTAGAGTAGATTACATCTGCTCTAACAGAACACTGAGTTGATTTATCTACCCCTGCAAAAATCTTTCACAACAAGAGGAGGAGGAGGAACAAATTAATACTAGAAAGCCCTTTGCCCTTTGTTATAATTCTCCCCACAGCATAACTGCGTGCTTAGAGTCCTATCACGTCTGCTAACCACCTCTGTTTCAGACGAGAGGGCTTCTCCTGAGCGTAGTCCTTGTGGTTATTAAACTCCGGCTTTGTAGCTTCTTTATCTTTGTCACTCCGGTCAGAAACCAGATGGCCATGAGCTGTCTTCATCAGAACCTCAAAGTCAGAATCATCATAGTCCTCCAACTCATTCTTGGGCCCAAAGAGGCCAGCACCCGGGAGCCCCCCAGCCACAGTCTTGGAGAAGACCTCGGCGCACTCGATGGGCATGCTCAGGCGGTAAAACATGATGTCGGTGCTGCTGTTCTGGGAGCCAAAGGACTTCTGAGTGACCTTGAGACACGGGGAGCTGTCTATGGTGCCATCTATTCTGGTTACCTATGAAGAAGAAGCAGTAGTTCACGTTCTACTCCCCCCACCACCCAGTATTCATTTCCTGGTCCCCAAAAGGACTAATCCATATCATGTTTTGAGAACCCACAGTACAACCCACATGTGGCATCATTTAGTAAGAGATGAGGGAACACAGGACACTACACTGTGGAAGCACAATCCACCCTGACTATCTGCAGGTCCCACTGATGATGGAAAATATGCAGGAAAAACTGCAACTGTATTGAGTATAGTTAGGCCATTTTTCTTGTTGTTGTGCCCTGAACAACAGAGTATGACAACTACTTACACACTATCAGATATTAGAAGCAACTCAGAGATGATTTCATCTAAATGGAAGGGTGTGCATGAGCAAATACTATGCTGTTTTATCAAAAGGACTTGAGCATCTTCAGATTTGGGTAACTTGAAGAGATCCTAGAACCAACTCCTTGCAGATACAAGAGTCAATGCTCTCTCTGAGTCCCATTTGTAACCCTAAAGATGTCTTGAAAAATTCATGGCACGAGGTGCTCACTCAAATCTGGCCCAACACTCCCTACATATAGAATATAGGCATATAAGCATCATTCATCAGCCTAATAAGGTACTGGTCAAGTATCCAACATGAGAGGCTGAACCACTACTTAGATCCACTACTATGAAACACACTAGTGTCACCATTTTAGGTCAGTTACAATAATTTTCTGAGTAGCAACGGTTACATGTGTAAAAAAAATGTAAAGACAGTTCTATTCTTGGTTTTTGGAAATGGTCTAATTCATAAAGAAAAAGCAAACCTCAATATGTTCATGGTTTGATGGAACCTGGAGAAACTGAGGGAGCCTCTTGCTCAGCCACATGGTAATGTCTCTGTTTGTATTAACAGCAAACGGTTCGTAGCCCTCTTGTAAGCCACAAATGGTGAAGTACTTCAAGGTGCTGACATCCTTTCCGAAGTTCATCCTGCCCACTTGAGCCACCCCAAGGCTACACACTGGGATGAATCCTAGGAAGAAAAATAAAATCTTCAGTCTTCTTAGTAGGAAATCTTGTTGGTACAGAATTGACAGACTGCTCAGGACTCCTAGCTCTGCCGCCACCCTATGGAGAAAACAACAACGTGATACGAGAAATCTGACATGAAATCCTAGAGCATCCAATTGCAAAAGCAGGTCCACACCCAACAGCCTCCTGGCTCAGCAGTGCAGATCACTCTCTCTGCAGGCAAATGAGGGAGGACTCAGGGCTGAGGAGGGTGTGGGTCCTGTTGTCTTGCTCCTCTGTCTGGCTATGGAGTGTGACATGTCCAAACACAGGACACAGTCACACCACAGACCTCGTCACACTTCACTTGAGGAAGGGTATTTGCATCCACTGAAGGCTTACTTGGGATCCCTTTGACCCACAGCAGCAATGACCAATGGGTAAACCAACCACGCATCCCACCAGCTGATTTACTGCATTGCAGAGAGTGCGAATCCTTCCACTACTCAACAAAAAGTGTAACTATCAACTCTGCTAATTGTTTGGGTTCTTTGGGATTGATTGTCAAGGGGGAGATGTGATAATTTTTGACAAGGATATAAGATGAGGGCTATCTTATGTACTTTTTTTGAGGGCCATTTTATGTACTTTTCATTTCTTTCCAAGATGTTTTACATGGATGTTCAAATAGCATAATAAACTACAATTGGAACAGAGTCTTCAAATTAGATCATCCAACTTATATATTTAAATCTAATTTAGACTTCAGAAAATTATAACTAGTGTA
The DNA here is from genome assembly GCF_964194105.1 of Spermophilus citellus. Classification (NCBI taxonomy): domain Eukaryota; kingdom Metazoa; phylum Chordata; class Mammalia; order Rodentia; family Sciuridae; genus Spermophilus; species Spermophilus citellus. The sequence continues at coordinate 97,026,107 of NC_138187.1, forward strand.
ATTCAGATTAGATACTTTAAACTTGTAGATCAAAAATTTGTGTCTCCTAAGAATAAAACCAACAGTATTGACAAGAATTAAGGTTTGTTCTACCATTACAATCTACATTTCTGCCCTTGTTCAAATTAGTAGCAGTGAAAGCAATCCCTCACCCCCAACAGAGATGATGGAAACTCTGCCCAGTGATTCACAAAGACTTCACCAGGTTTGTTTCTATCAATATGTGCTCAAAGAGATGACCACATAATGGGGACACCAATCAGGAGGAAGCAATGTGCCCAGCTGCATCCCAGGAAGTGTGAGCTAGTTAGAGTTGAAGAGGCAGCAGCTGTGTCTGCAGATGTGCCAGCACGTGACTGGGATCAGGAAAGTCGTTTCACATAAGCATGTCCTAGGCACAGAGAAAGGGGCTGGGTAACTACAGTAGATGGAGACAATTTGAACTCCATGAGCATGGACCAGCAAATCCAACCACCATCTGGCATAACCCAGGGACACCAGGGTGGAAACGCCTCCTCTCTGTGGATGCCTACTTCTGATCCTTGTTATCTACAGAAGGAACTCCTAGTCAGTAAGCGGGGTTATGGGACAGCTGTACATGTACAATACTTTCATTTTCTAAAAACTCAGTGACTAGTGATATGCATAAAGATTTATGTCACTTAGCTATGTTTAAATTTTAGAATATTCTCATAAATATATAAGTTTTCATTAGAGTATTATTTAGCTTTTGAGAATTCAGTCTTCAAAGATTCATTAATACACAGGAAAATATTTACAGTATTATTCACAGAAACACATAACATGGCTTATTTTTAGATGATAAAAATCCCTTTGGTGTTTTCCTAAGTTTCCGAGTGGTAGGATTTTTTAAACTTTTTGTACTCTTTTTTTGTGTCCCTGAGTGTAAGAGACTTTCCTCTATGAACACATTATGAAGACAAGTGACAGGTTCATTAAAGTGCTTTATGTAGTTAAACAGGACATAACTACATGGCTCCCACAAAGAAACGTGGTGCAGATGTAAAATGACCCAGACGACACCCTCCTCAAGCCCTGATGCTCAGCACCAGAGTGTGGTGAGTGTAGCATCAGAAACGCTGCTTATCACATGAAACTAGAAGCAGATTTAAGTAGGACACTTTGTTAATATGAATTAAGAAACTTTCGACCATTCAGTTCTTTATTTGATAAGTACTTATTGAATAGTTACCATATACCAGAAACTAGGAATAATGAAAAATAAAAGAGGAAGAAATAGAACACAGAATGTAAAATAAATAAATAAATGCTTAAGTAAATAAAATCTTAAAAAGAATATATTACTGGAACTAAACAAGGTGGTAACACAGATCCCAGCCAAAAGAGGCTCACAGTCTGAAGAGGGCCAGGTGGTCTGTTGCAAAAGCAGCCATTGACAGTATGTAAACAAATGAACATGGCTGCGCTCCAGTAAAATTTTGTTTACAAAAGCAAGTGATAGGCTGGATTTGGCCTTCGGCCTTAGTCTGCCATCCCCTGCTCCAGGTTAAAATCAGCATACTATAGTGACATGGACAGATCAACATTTACAGCAGCTCAATTCACAATAGCTAAGCTATGGAATCAATCTAGGTGCCCTTCAACAGATGAATGGATAAAGAAAATGTGATATATATACACAAAAGAATATTACTCAGCCATACAGAAGAATGAAATTATGGAATTTGCTGGTAAATGGATGGACTTGGAGACAATCATGCTAAGTGAAATAAGCCAATTCCAAAAAATCAAAGGCTAAATGTTCTCTCTGATATGTGAATGCTAACAAACTGTAAATGGGGTGGTGGGGAGGGAAGAATAAAAGTTCATTTGATGAGACAAAAGGGAATGAAGGAAAGGGAGGAGGATGAGAATAGGAAAGACAGTAGAATGAATTGAACAGAGCTTTCCTATGTTCATGAAACTGGTTCATACCTGACCACTATAATTCCACATCATGTACAACCACAAGAATGGGAAGTTATACTCCATGCATGTATAATATGTCAAAATACAGTCTATTGTCACGTATATCTAAAAAGAACAAATTGTGGTTTGTTTTTGTTGTTGTTGTTGTTATTAAAAAAGAAGGTAAAACTGGCCAATATTTGATTAAATATAAACCTGAATGTTTTTTCATCAGAAGAAAAGCAAAAGGTCAAACTTACTTATGGTTTACTATGTGCCAGGTTATGTATAAACACTTTCCCATACATTATTTAATATTAACCTAATTTTTTTAGGTGAGGAAACAACTAAGATGTTAAATAATGTGCCTAGGGACCCCCTGCTAATTAAAAGGATGACAAGTTTGAAGCAAGAATGTAAGAGGGTAGGTAAAATAAACATTTTTCTTAGATTTCTGGGCTCTTTAGAACTTAACAGGCATAAAGACATTATCTCCAATTACCGATTTTATTTTTAGGAAATGAGAATAGAGAGACTATTTACCCAAGGCCATGTATTCTTCCTCCCATTGGCAAATGCTAATTTTTAACTTGTAACACTCCAAGTTATTTTCCCAGGTCTATATCATAATAGCTGGCAGCATAGATTGATGCTCCATCAAATTCGGCCATTAAGAGGAGCAAGTGGGTGTTGAAGATAGTACGATTCTTCTAGCCTATACTCATACCATGTCAGAAACACTCTTCTGAATAAGCCACACAGATCCATCAAGCTGTCTAACTGCTTTACTATTTCAACTAAGAACACAGAGAACAAGGCTAATAGAGTTTTATATCAAAAAAGCAGCATGATAAAATGAATAATGAAAAGGTCTCCCTGCCTCTTTTTCATTAGCTGTCTCTTCTGTCCACAGCTGTGTAGTTGTTTTAATTACAAAAATATTCTTCTATTTTTCTTCCATGGAAAGAAATCCCATGAGACTCACAGAACCAGTAATTCTGTTTTTGCTTACTGTCTTTTCAAGTGGTAGGTACAGAATCAGAAGTGTCATTTCTGGATTTTACCAAATCATTATGAGTGTGGAATCTGTGGAATCTGAGGGTCCCGAAATAGATTTTGCTTACAGAGAGCAGACACCATGAAAAGGTCTCCAGAGTTAATAAAGTGTTTATACACCATGAGATAAATAGGTGCCCAGAAAATATTTTCTAAAATGTAGGTAATCTTCAGGCCTACGTGACTATTCTGTCACTCTGCACAATATGGAAAGGTTTTAGATGACCCCCTTGTCTTAATTTAAGGATATGATCAAATCTACAAACTAGTAACATGTAGCAGTCTCCTTGAGAATATACTGAGAACAGATTAGAGGGGGAGGTGAGTGGAGATGGGGTGACATAGTAGATTGTTAGGGCTGTCACAAAGATTCACAGAGTAGGTGGCTTAAACAAAACTTGTTTTCTCACATTCTGGAGGTTGGAAGTCCAAGATCAAGATGTCAGCATGCCTATCGTGAGGCCCCTCTCCTCTGTGTGCAGAAGGCAGCCTTCTGGCTGAGTTCTTACATGGCCTTTTACATGGGAGCATGCATCCCTGGTGGCTCCTTGTCTTCTTATAAGAGCAGGAGGGTTGGGATTAGGGCCTCCCTCTATGGCCTCTTTACCATAATTATCTCTCTAAAGTGCCTATCTCCAAATATAAGCATATCGAAGGTTAGGGCTTAACCTACGCATCTGGGGGCAGCCGAGTCTACAGCAGGTGGCATGGAGACACGGCTAGAATTCAGGCTGCTGTGCTCGCCAGCAGACACGTCGCCTCCCAAGCCATGAGCCCAGACAACCCTGCACAGTTCCTAGATCGTGAATTCTACTTTGTGTGGAATTTCATTAAATACTCCCGCAAAGTATTTCTTCCTCTTTTTAGAAATGTAAGAGCAGTTGGGACTCCACCTCTCCAGGAAGCCGAGTGCCATCAGAGCCAGGCATGCTGTTATCTCACAGTAGTAAGCAGCAGCTTATCCTACATAAGCCCTTCCTTCAGAAAGCGTGGCAAGCACAAGTCTTAGGGAAAATCGAGTACCTCAATCTTCTGATGTCAATATGGTTGGTACATGGGAGGTCACCTGCATGTTCTTCTATTATTTCCTTAACTTTACTATATTCTTTTTAGCTTATTTTGGCTGGTTTTGGTGTGCTTTTCTCATATTGAAATTTAAATTACATATAATTGGGTGTAATTTTTATATTTCCTGAGGGAATCTGAAGTTCATACAACATGACAGTAAAGTGGAGCTTCAGTAGAGCAAGTAAAAAACTGAAGAACTAAAGGCAGTACTTTAGGTTAGAGAAAACACTGCTCGGGTATTGACAAAATTGAAAGGTATATAATATTGCTTCAGTAAAAAATGAGGTTTGATTTCTAAGGCACTCAGAACTGGACACATATAATTTCCTATTGAAAATATAGCTTTTGACCCATGGAAATTTTTCTTATTAATGTACTCTAAGAATAAATTATCTTCAGATAGCAGGGAAAAGGTCATAAAATAAAGCTAACATATAATTTTGTCATTGGCTGGTAATTAGTACTCAAGTTCTGATTTTTTTCTCCTTTGTTGAGCAGGCTAGATCATGTGTGAACACAAGATTCCCTTCTGTTTCCACAGAGACCTAGAGAAAAAACCACTGGTTAGGCTTCTTAGCTTTTCTCAGAGCTGAGATCTAATCCTTAGCCCTTGAGACTTGACCTTCCTTGACTCCTGGCCCTGTCCCCCATATATCATTCATTCATTCTCTCCCTCCCTCACACCCATACACTGAGCTATGAGAACTCCTGGGACTACACTGGCCCCACCCAGATCACACAGGCTAGCCTCCCCCTCTCAAGATCACCATCTGAATTGCATCAGCAAAACTCTTACCATGTAAAGCAGTACATTCACAGATTTCACAAATATGCCATGGACATCCTGGGGGCCATTTAGCTGACCACAGTAATCTTTTTCACATATTCATATTATCATAGCACTGTGATTTATATGGACCTACCTGTTCTCCTGAGGGTTGCATTTGGTTATTTCCTGGTTTTGGCTGTACGAATGGTGCTCCTATGAAGAGTCTAGTTTTTGCCTCTGTGCTGAGACACACATCACTGAGCAGCCGGAGTAGAACTGCTGGGTCATGAGTATGTGAATATTTGGTTTTTACAGATACTGTCAAACTGCTTTGGAAAGTGAAAGCACCCATTTGCACTCCTAAGAACAATACTAGGTATTCTCAAGCTTTGCAAACAATAACCAACAGAATGCAAAACAGTATCTAATTATGGATTTAAACACACATCTTAAATCTTTATTGCCCACATTTCTTCTTTAAAATGCCTGTTCATGTCTTTTGTATAATTTTTCCTACTGATTTCATAATGGTCTCTGACTCATGATGATTTAAATCATTTTTTTTACTTTGGAATAGTGCAAACATCATATATGTTCAGTAGAGATCATACTTTGAATTTCAAATTCTGATCTTTCCCAGGCTAGTGATGTGTAGGACCACACTCTCCTGCAACCTGGGCAGTCAAAGAAGCTGCAGTTCTGTCATTGTGTGATCATGGGGAAAGACAACTTGTACCCTACCAGGCAGTGTTCCTAAGTAGGACTCAGATTCATGTATTAAGTGCACTTTCAATTTAGGATATTTTCTCTAATAATGTGCTTAATAGGACATTATTCCATTGTAAGCTGAAAAACACCTGCACTAACATTTTTCTTTTTGAGTCTCACACATTAAGAATAGATTCCCCCAAGTATTTCCCCACTTCCACTGAGGTTTTTTTGTTGTTATTGTTGTTGTTGTTTGTTTTTGTTTGTTTTTGTTTTTGTTTTTGATGAGCACCCTCAACTTCTTACAGACAAGTTTATGTCACTCTTTCATAACCAGTGGTTTTACTTTTAAGAAAAAAAATAGTTTCCCACTCCATACCCTAAAGTTTTGCCTAGATTTTCTACTGGTAGTTTTGGAATTTATTCTTGACATTTAAAAATCCCAGTTTGGGGTTGGCTATCATCCATGTTGTGAGGAAGTGATCAAATTTCCTCTCTGCCATACAGATCACCATCTTATCATAGTACTCCTTTCCATAGCACCCTAATAAGCATGTGCTGAGGCTGGTACTTTTCTTACATCTCCACTGAATGACAAGGGTTAAACTGTTTCCCTATAGCAATATCACTCTGTCTCAATGACTGCTGCTTCACAACACATTCTGGTATCTGATAGAACATACATCCCCTTTCATCATCACCAAAGCATCATGAATAACTTAATAGCTCGATGTTAGATGAATATCCTGAATCTCTCTGAGTTCTTTACTCCAGTCAACATGATAAAAAATCACCTCCAATAGAGTCTTAAGGAAGATATAAATAAAGGGATGCTTCATATAAAAATCATTGCCTTAATCTCAAAACTCAATATGGAACAATATCTGGTTTTGGTAAAATTATTAAACTATGGATGCATCAGGAGAGCAACTTCTAGGTTCTTGCTATGCAGCAGATATCATAGCATGATTGGCTATTAGACCTTTGTGGGTATTAAGAATGTGATCAGGTGACAAAACTTATAAGAATGACTCTTGATTAGCTGACTGCATATGGACTGAGAGAATTATACATACATTTAAAAAGAATTTTGTTAAAGATAAATCCTTGATGCTTTCCCTGATCAACAGATGCTTTGTTGTCTCCTCCTGAATCTAACTGCATGACCACATCAGTCTTTTAAAGACTTTTTGTAATTTTTCTTTTTGATCTTGGACTAACAACTTATACTAGACAGGGTACCATTTCAGTCATATAAACTACATAAAAGACAGAGTTGACAAAATATGCTCAGTTATGTTATCTACTAAGCTGAGCAGGTGAAGATCTTTTTTGTCTATATGCATATGGATATGTGTATACATATACATACCCAGGCATACCTGTATGCATGTAAGTTTTCCATATGTATCCATCCTACCACAAGGTGATTAAGATTGCTTTAATAGCCAGTGTGTATTTGCTCAACTGATTATCTCTGTAGCCATAAGAAGGAACCAAGAAGATGGCAGAAAATACCAAATCAAGTCTAGCACAGACATAAAGACATGCCAGGTTTAAGAACAACTTGAAAAATTTATGCAAAATTTTAGGACTATAGTAATAACAGCATATTACTTGGCTAAAAAAAACTCTGTTCCCATAAATTAGCAGTTTGATAAACTTGGTCCTTCACACTTGAAGGGCTTGAGAACTTTCTCTCAGTAGTGGCAGGCAAATAAAGAAACTGTACGTAGGAATTTGTGTCAAGTTAATTTAAGAGCGAGACGATGAGAGATACCACTGTCAAAAAGCACAGGAAAGTCTCAGGCATAGATAAACTCTGACTCCTTGGAGACCACTAGAATGCTTCCCAAAAACCTCCAACAAAAGTCCAACAATACTGACTAGTAATTTTTCAGATAATTCATCAGAATTCTACATTAGCTTTATGACACAGGTATCAATATAAAGTTAAAGTCATTCTTTAAATTTTAAAAATTCTATGAAGTCTAAAGTCAAAAAACAAAGTTATTTACACAAATGTGGTGCTCAAACTCACTTCAGAGCCTATTTCAAGACTGCAGTGGTTCTTTATATATGAACAGTGCTGTGTCACTAACATTAGTTATGTCTTTGTGAACAGGCAACCCGGGAATCCGCATAATGCTGTGACACATATACAAACAGAACTCACGCATGCATCTAAAGGTCTTTAACTTCCTTAGATGTTCAAAAAGGAAAACATGATAACTGAGTATTTTAAAATAAAACTTATTATAAAAACAGTATTTCAGGTCTTATCCACAGTACAGATAACATGGAAAAGTCTCACTCACACCTTCCCCTGATACTTAAGACACCCAGAGTGGCAGAGGATTAGGTTGCCAATTTCACTACCCAGAGATACATGTGTTCAAAATAGAATTAAGTAATAAAAATGCAATTCTTATTTTGCAAATTTGTGTTTGATAAGTGACAGTCATATCGGCTCAAACACTTGCCCAGTGCCATCCCCCTTGCTATGCCAAGTACCTCAGCTTTAATACACATCTTGGCTCCTGGCCTTGTCCTGGACCATGAGAGAAGACTGCCCGTGCACCTTATTCCTATAGAGCTTCTCCATTTCTGCACTATAGAGGTTATGAAAGTGACACCATTTGCTGGCAGACTGCAATATACATAAAGAAAGGACCGAGCTCTCTCTGCTTCCAGTAGAGGGCCCCCTAGACAGTTGATTCTCCTTGCATTTTTGTGAACTGAAGAGAAAAAGGCTACAAGCAGGTCATTAACCAGGGGAATTCTAAATGAGCCCTCCAAGACTGTGGAACTCCATCCTTTTTCTCCACCTTTGTTTTCTTAAGCTCATCAAAGCCATTTCACCTTATTGAGATCCCAGCTAGTAGCACAGCCTTTCTGCTAAAGCTATTTCAAGTGCCCCTGATCCAATCAGCCAAGTGGTACTCATGGGGCTTCAAGCTGCAAATCATCTGCTCACTCACCCTCCAATGCCAGGCATCAGAACCACAGTCTCATTGTGCCACAAACTTTAAAATGAGCCAAATGGGCAGACTCACCATCACCAACATCAAAGTCCTTGAAAGCCAGTTCGGAACCTGAATCGTCCAGGAGAATTTCGCCATTAAGCGTGAACATCATGGTGTGTTCGTTCATGTCGACCATGCAACCCACAACATCGCCTGCCTGCCAGGAACGCCCGTAGTGTTCATTGCCCTGGTGCCACCGCTGGGCCTACAGGGACAGAAAAGCCCTTGTGACATAGTCAGCCAGGGAACAGAATGCACCCACCATTCCCTGGAGTGACACCAGAACAGAAGAGCTTCAGCCATATCAGCAGCCCTGGGCAAGGCCCAGAGCCAGCTGGAGTGGCCGGGTATCTAGAGGCCCTGATGATCACGTGGCTCAATCTTGGGAAAAACCCAGATGCTAGTTCATGCTTTTAGGACTTTTTAAAAATCTAACTCCACGTATTATTTTTTTAAAAATACACTTTTGTTTTTCTTTCCACTGAAATGACTACTTTCCTGGAAATTAGTGGTTTTTCTTTTAACCCCCCACCCCAAAACAAAGAATTATGACCTGGACATCAAGCTAGGAACTTATCATTGAAAATGACATTCTAGTTTTCACCCATTTCAAAATAAAATTTCATTCCTTGGAAATCCTGGCAATAATAGTTCAACATTTTGAAAATCCAGAAGATTTTCAGTTACATACTAAAAAAAAGACTTCAAATCAAACCTAAAAATATTCTTTTTTTTCCCAAAATCTAACAATATTAAGATATCTGCTAAAATAAGAAGCCAAAAATTGAATATACAGAAGTGAAATCTCAGAAATGCATTAGAAATAGTTTTGGCAAATGTGAATTTTAGATCTACAAGCATATTCCATTGATTTCTGGGTACAAAATCATTTATATTAATTATTTTGCTCACATCACCTTCATTGTGGATTGACACATAACAGGATACAGTGACCAATGCAAAACAGCGATACAATTTTTCTCAATATAACACAATGTATTTTTTAAAATTTTAACTAAATATCAAAAAAACATTAAACTTTAGAACCGATGTATCTAGTCTGGTGACCTCCTTACTCCACCACAGTCAGTCCCCAAAGTAACATCCTTTTACTGCCAGGGGTAAGGGGTACTTTGACTCCCCTGGGCAGTTCTTGCTGTTAATTATAGCTGATCTTCAGCAGAAATAAAACAAAGGCTGCCTTTTGTCTTATACTTTATTTTTTGAAATTTAAATAAAATTTGCTTTTTGATCAAAAGAGGGAAGCAGGCTAAAATTTTCCATTTGAGATTAAAAAAAAAATTTCAGGAAATGTGAGGTTTCAGACCACAGTAACCACCTGTCCTGATTTGGAGCTTAGAAACATTGTCCCAGGTGGTTACTGTTATTGCAATTCTATTCCTTTTCACATGGAGGGAAATTATTTTTAATTTAAAACAAATAGAATATATAGGCAATCATGAAGAAGTTAACATTTGGGTATTTCAGGTGTGTGAAAAGGAATATAATTGCATGAAGAAAATATTTTATATAACATAAAACAATCTTTAAACATTATTAAATAAATAACAAAATAAGGACTTGACACAGTTTAAGGAATAAATTGCTAATAACGTTGAAAATGAAAACTGTGATTATCAATAACATCACATTCAGCATTTTTGCAGCCAGTATTTTTCATTTAAATTCAGTTTTTAGCTGACACATTAAAAACAAAATTGTTTATGGGAGACCGCATGATATTTCCATACACATCTACATTCTTGTGATATTTAAATCCATCTAAACACTTCACTCTCCCGAACGTTTGTGGTTAAAAACCCACGGACCTCCTCCCAGCTACTGAAAGGGGGTTCTCAGTTAGACCCACTGCTCAGCAGCTGGACCTCTGCTCTGTTTAACTGTAGCACGGTGAGCGCAGCCCAACCAAGCCTTCTTCCTCCTCCTCCTCTCTGGTCCACATTCTACCCTCGCCTAGGGACTGGCATTTCTAAGCTTTTAACTGCCGTGCATTATAGCCACTATTTCTTGAAGACAAATCCTTGCACACCATATCTTCCATAATTTCTAAGGACAAGGCTGACCCATGCTTTTGGTGACCTCTTGATGACTATCACTGTGTGGGGAGGGGGGAAGACAGTTGCGCAACCACGAGGACAGCAACTTCCCTGCGTGGAGAAGCTGGCCTCTTCATTCACCTGGTGCCTGTAGGGAGGCAGGGACCACAGCGCATCCACCTGCGTCCACTCACCTTGAAGCCATCGAAGGCGAAGGCACGCTCATCCGAGCCCAGCTCCTGGTCAGGTTGACACCCCGGCCTGCTCCAGCCGACCCTCATGTCTCCTGCAGTGACCGCCTCGAATTCAAAATACCAGCGGCCCGCCTTCACTGCGTAGGTCTTCTCTGCGCGGAAGATGCGGAACCTCTCCCCGGTGCCGCTGCACACCTCAGCTCTGGCAGCTGCAATTTCAGACCAGGAAAGCGAAAGAAAAGGAAGGACATCACAGACCTGAGGGACACCATCCCGCGGGGGCAAGACCACCCCTGCCGTGTCCTTGTCATGATTCACATTCTACCAAGTGCAAGCTCCCAGCTGCGCCCGCAGGTGCAACCATGTGCAGCGCCAGAGCATCCCTTGCTGGGGCCGGGAGACGGCGACTCAGCCAATGCTGACCCTAGATGGGGACCCCTCCTTCCGCGCCTTTCAGAGAGAGAACTCTCTGGGCAAGAAAACCCAGGGGCCACCGGGCGGGTTGGCCAGGAAAGACCGCACGCGCAAGCTAAGCTCTCAACTGCTCTGCAGAAGAAGACATTTACCCGTGAGAAAGAAGAGGAAAGGCAGGCTAGGAAGAGAAGTGTGAGGGAGGAGGGGAAACCCTAACAACAGAGGCGTAGTGGATGATGAATTTCCATGGCAGGATGGCTAAGGGCCACTAATGTGATGCCAAACCTCACCACACCCACATTTTCAGTTAATATGCTCTACATACAGATGTGTCTAACAGACAGGGAAAATGAAAGGTCACAGTCCTATATTAGGACCAGGGTGGTGCAAAGGGAAAACCACGTACTTATCCACAGGAAATAAGATCCCAGGGAGACCCCACAGGAATCACAGGAGGCAGGACCAATGGCCCACTGACCTGATACTGCAGACCATGGAAAGGGTCACCTCAGCTAAGATCTGGGCTAGATGCACAGGAGGAACTTCAGTGGCTAAACTCACATCACACAACCTCCGGAGCCACCTAATGCTACAGCCCTGTTCTTCCCTCTCTGCCTCTGATAGCTAGTATAAAGTTAGTGAACACTGGATAAATATTAGTCCTCACCTTCCCCCCTTTCAAGGCCTTTTAAGTAATAAACATTTAATAACAGTTTAACCACTGAGTTGATATGGCCAATTTAAAATTATAAAAGTAAATCTGATACGCCATGAAAGTCACTAGTAAGACACAGCTGGATCATATGTAACAACTCATAATTAGATTGAAATAAAGCCATGAAAAGAACACAGGTGCCAGTCACAGTGGTGCTAGTGGCTAGGGAGGCTGAAACAGGAGGATCTCAAATTCAAAGTCAGCCTCAACAACTTAGTAAGACCCTAAGCAATTTAGCAAGACTCTGTCTAAAAGATAAAAAGTGCTGGGATACAGCTCAGGGGTTATGCTCTCTGGGTCCAATCCCTGGTACCAAAAAAAAAAAAAAAAAAAGCAACAACACCCTGGGCTATAGCATTTTGTAGCTCTCCACTATCGGTTTAATTAATGAAATGATCAATAACTGCTTGGGATGACAGAGGTGGGGATTAAAGAACCAACACCTGCTGACTTATCTTTCAAAAGCTGACTCAAGTCCCTAAATAAAATAAATCCATGGTGAAGACATTACTCTCATGTCTATTACTGAAGATTTAAGTTTTTGAGGAAAAAAAAATAGTATCAGATTTTATAATGCTTAAAGGCAGTTGCTGACACTGAGAAACTAGTTCTTAAAAATAATTCACTTCAGGAAAAGTAAAATTTAATTTATAATTCATTTTTCATAAAGATACACCTACTAATCCACTGACTCCTTAAATCATGGTTGTAACCTTTCCTAAGAATATAAACTATGAACCACACATTTGGAGATAATTTTCAGGGGGAAAAATGTTTTCCATATTTTTAGTTATGCTTACATTTGTAAGTAAAATCTGACATTATATTGTAATATTCAATTCCCAATTGTACAAGTACAAAATATTCCATTTTAAAAGAAAACTGAGTCACAGAAATGTCCCTGGTTCCCTTCCCCTTTACACTTGCAGGATATCAGAATTCACCAACATGCAGCTGTGCAGGGAAAGCAAACATTTTTTTGACAGCAAATTTAGTTTAAAATACATATTTTCTTCCAAAGCCTACTATAAATTTCTCTTGCTGTTGAATTAGACCACTAACCCCCTTCAGTAGTACAGGGAATGAAAATAACAGAGTCTACCTGGGAAATGTGCAACAGTAATAATGAGGAACTTCTTAGTTCTGCCATTCTCCCTGATCTGAAGCTGCTGCACTATTCTTGTGCTCAGTGAAGATGTACAACCTGAATTTGAGTAAGCATGGTCTTCACAAACACACTCATGCAAAGGACTTCATAGTAAGGTACTCCCCACTTTTTAACTTCTATGCATCTTCCTCCAAATGCCTGTATATTTCATATTAATATTATAATAATATCCTTTTGCCTCCCAAGTCTCTGGGATTATAGGTATGCACCTCTGCACCTGACTCATATTCTGTAATTTTCTTAAATTAGTTTAGGGTAGCTTATAACCACAGTTTTTGAGAAGCAATAGTTCATGGGAATTTTTTATATAGAGAGAGACACATGCAATCTTTAGAAAATTTTATTGCATATTCTGTAGCAAAAAAGCATCTGAGCACCAGCATCTGCTGAACCAAACTGGGAACAAAGACTTGCCAAAGCCTCAGATACAGGAGCCAAGCAAACAGCCAATGGGTAGCACCCTTGTCCAAGACATGGAGCTCTCTTCTACCAGCATGAAAGTCCTATGCATAGCTTACTTATAGACATGCTATATCCATAAGTTTTGGTAGGCAATTTTAGCTCATGTAAGTGTGTTATACAAATGATTTTTATATCATCATCACAAACAGGGTAACTGAAATTAAAAATGAGCTGTGAGCAGATTCGTTCGTAATGCACCTTGTCAAGGCTTCTTCTTAAAACTGGATAATTTTAGGAAATAGACCAATAAAGTCAAGGTTACAGACAAGGATGATAAAAACTGCATTCCCAGTACCCAAAGAGTTAGAACAGAGAGGGCACAGCACCAATGACTGATCAGACACGTCCTAAATAATTATACAGCAGCAGCTCCAGAGTGAGACTCCGCCACTAGGGGGCTGTCAAAATCTAATTATGTGTTAACCAAAGCAGCAAGCCTGGGATGCTCTAGAACTTTACAGCAATCTAGAATCTTTTAGGTGAATTCATCTAGTACTTGAAAAAAAAAACTGGTATTAACCAGATACCAGAACAACTCCTTAGTATTATTTCTACTAAAGCATTTCAAGTCTTGATAAAACCTGTACTGAAAAAATTTGAAATATTTTAATATTTAATTAACACCAATATTCCAACAACGTGAACTGAGTTCACAATTAACCTGAAATAAGTAAGCATTATGCTGAAAAAAATAGGAAATGTTAGAGCCCTAGTTAATTACATGGAATTAGGGATTAAAGTTTAGCAAACTTTTATGTTTTTAAGTTTTTAAAATGTCAGCAACATCCAAAGAGTCTAAAAATGAATGCTTTCAATCTTACCTTCATGGTCACAGGCTTTATACAATCAAATCTTTCACATCTCTTAATTTCCATTCCCATGATCCTTGTTCAGAAAAATCACAATTTTTCCAATGCTTCCAACTGGTCTCTCCTCTCCCATCACCTCCCCCTCCAATCTGCTCCTTCCCACAGTTGCCATGGTTATACTGCTATTGTAAACTGTGATCACACATCAAGATCCTGCTTGGAAACTTCCTGGGGTTCATACTCCCTGCACACATTTATCCACATTTCTTAGCTGGGATTTGAAGGTTTTCTGTCCTTAGCCCTAATCCTTCTACCTTCATCCCTTGCTATTCTGCCCCCACCATATCCTGAATTGAGCCGACTACACCTTCACCATGGTGTAGCTCTTTCAGTACTGAATCACATCAGACACCTTTTCCCTCTGGTAGGAATGTCTTCCTTGACACTAATCTCCACTTGCTGAAATCTGCATCTCTTCAACATCTGACGCAGGAGACTTCTCTCTTTCCTGAGTCCTCTCACTAGAAAATTTATCTTTTTTATGCACTTTCCATAAAGCTCAAATGATTCCCTGTCAAGTATGCTTGATCCTGACTATCAAGAAAACATGATCATGGCTTCTTCTTGGAATACACAATGTTTGCCTCTTTGATCACTGTTAATATAACTTTAGTAAGAAAGACCCTTGTCAATCAAATGACAACTTTATTTTAAACTTAAAATTCAGACCCTGTGCTGTTATCTAATCACCATTTTTCCTCCCAGTGTTCTCATTTCCTTACGTGAATGCATTCACTCTGCCAACTCAGTGAATGCCTCTCCTCTTCCTTACCTCTACATTCTCTCTCCATTATCAATGTCCACATCTGCTCTACAGAGTTTGCTGGAAAACATGCCCAGGATAGCTTGGTGCCATGACTCACTAGCCGTCTGCAACCTTGAATGGACCCTCAGTGTTCCTTTGCAACCTGCTCATTTATTTGCAGTCTGGCTCTGCTCCATTCTACAAAGCAGTCAGTCCTAACCTTTATTGCTGAGGGCTATCAGGAGGAATCGCAGAGACTCTTGCCTCTTGAAGTCATCTTCTCCATAAAAATCAGTGAGAACACTGGCAACTTTTACCCAAATCAACTTCCAGAGCTCTGAAAGTAGCTAAAGGTGAGCAACAATCTGCAGGGGTGTATAAGTACTCAACAAAAATGGCCTAGTGTATGAACAGTATGCCCCATTCCCATCCTGCTAGCTCCATGGTATGCTGAAAACCAGTGGCTCCTCAAGCATAGTGAAACCAGCTGCCTAGCAGGCTCTGGGGCAGGCAGAACAGGGTCAGTGTCCTCTAAAGCCTTTTCAGATCACTGTTGTGATTTTACCTGATACATCCTCAGAAAATCCCACTTGCAAGACATGTTGATTCCACCTTGCAGCATGCCAAGTGTAGATCGTCTTTTTCATGGGGACATGTACTGAAAATCACCAGAGTCATTTTTTTTTAACATGGCAGCTCCTTAAGATAGCAGTAGAAGAGTTGAGCCAAAACAGAAAGGTTGGAATATGAGATGTTCACAGCAGGCTACGGAAAACCAGAACACTCCTAGAAATCTACAAGGACATGTTCATACCCTATGCTGTGCATGTATTAAGAAAAGTCCTGAATGTGGAAGGTGCTTCCCATCATGCACATAAGGCCTCTACCCCAGCAACAACTTGACTTATCCAAGACACACGCTTCAATGGCCACACATGACAAGAGACCCTACAAAACTAATTCAGAAAAAAAAACACTATGCAAACAACTCTGCAGTGGGTAAGAATCCAGAGTTGCCACATCATGACATTTAAAATATCTAGTTAAAAAAAAAGTAAGACAAAAGAGTATGTCCTATACATGAAGGGAGCAGTCTAAAGAAATCATCCCTGAGCAAGTCCAGGTGCTCTTGAATTACACAACGACATTAAAACAGCTATTTTAAATATGCCCAAAGAACAAAAGGAAACCATGTGTAAACCATCCCAGACGTTTGGGAGGTTGAGGTAGGAGGATCAAGAGTTCAAAGCCAGCCCCAGCAAAAGCAAGGTATCAAGCAACTCAGTGAGACCCTGTATCTAAATAAAAAAATACAAAAATAGGGCTGGGGATGTGGCTCAGTGGTTGAGTGCCCCAGTACCACCCTCCCAAAAAACCCTGAAGTATGAGAGACTAAAAGTAATAAAAGTACTAGAGAACTTCAATAAAGAAACAAGAATTAGCCAGGCATGGTGGCACATGCCTGTAATCCCAGCAGGTTGGGAGGCTGAGGCAGGAGGATCTTAAGTTCAAAGCTAGCCTCAGCAACTAAGCCTAAGCAACTCAATAAGACCCTGTCTCAAATAAAATATAAAAAAGGGCTAGGGATGTGGCTCAGTGGTTAACTGCCCCTGAGTTCAATCCTAAGAAAGAAAGGAAGGAAGGAAGTGAGGGAAGAAGGGAGGGACAAGAATTATAAAAAATAACCAAATAGAAATTCTGGTGTTGAGAAGAAGAACTGAATTAAAAACTAAAGTGGCTCAACCAATAGAAAAAGAATCAATAAACAAAGATAAAGCTATTGAGATAATCAAGTATGAGAAAAAAAATGAAGAAAATAAACAGAACTTCAGAGGCCTATGGGATACAATCACGTGTGTACACATAATGAAAGTCAAATTAGGTGACAGGGGAAGATGAAAGAAGAGTTGAAGAAATAACAGTCAAAAACTTTCTAAATTCAATGAAAAACATTAATTTACAAATCCAAGAAGCACAACAAATCTCAAGGGGCATAAACTTGAACTTCCCCCAAATATATCATAATAAAACTCTCAGGGACAAAGGGAGAATCCTGAAAGTGGCAAGAGACAAGCAACTTATCACACACAAGGGAGACTAAAAAGGTTAACAAATGATGTCTCATCAGAAAACAAAGAGGCAGTGGATGTTCTATGCAAAGTACTGAAGAAAACAATGGCAGAGGAGAATACTGTATTCAGCAAATCTTACTGCTCTCTTAAGGCTTCAGATCCAGTCCATTCCTTACGGATCTTCCCTCTTAGAAAATAAACACATCTTCTATTTGAACCAGAAAACTGATCGACAATAGGACTGTCCTTACCTCTTCTCCTGGTTTTTTATGTACAAAGGTTTCTGCAATCTCTCCAAACCTTACCCCTTTCCCGTGAAGCCTGGGGGAATAAGTGTTCTCCCTTTTATATAAGGGAATTCCTTCACCTATGCTCTGAATTCCATTCCCTACCAAATCCTAAGAGCATTTTATTAAGTTTCTTCCTCCTCTTTTTCCAACCTCTTCTATCTGTGCAAATTTCTACCCCAACCAAAAAAGGTAATATTTAACTCTCTATTCCTAACATCATCATCCCTTGTGTCTCCACACCTTCAAATATACCACTTTCTCTGTTTGGAGTGCATGAACCTAGTGACATGAACTCCCAGTTGCACATAGAATTCATACAATCATCCTTCTAAATCATACCCCAGCTTTGCCTGTTTTGATAAGTTTAAAATATGTCCACAAATATTTTGTCACACTGCCATTTGAAAAGTGTGGACTTCCTTCAGTGATTCACTTGGAATAGACTATGGTGGAAGTTGGTGTAACAGCATTACAGCTTCCTTCTCATGCTCACTCTTAGATTATATGCTGCAAGGGAAGTGGGTTGTCCATGAAGGCACTCAAGCATCTCTATGAAGAGGTCTATGTGGAAAAGGCTGTGGCCATCTGGCTGTGTCTCCTGCTAACGGCCAGCAAGGAAATGAATCCTTCATCTACAACTATGTAAGTGAGCTAGCTGTCTCAGCATCAAACCTCCATCTTCAGATGACCTGGCCATGTGACAACAACAACAACACAGCCCATGATTCAGAACCACCTTACCAAGGTACTCTCAATTCCTAACTCACAGAAACTTTGAAGTAATAAATGTAGTTTTGAGCCATTAAGTTCTTCTGGGGGGAGTAATCTGTTATACATGAGTCAGTAACCCATACACCTCCTCTTTTAAGATTTCCCTCACATCACCAAGCTGAGTTAAACTCTTTGCAGAAATGATGCTTTCACCATATGGTAGTGTTGGAAATTTAGTCAACCATCTCTCCTTGCACTGAGAGCTACCATATAGATAAAACTTTACTGTTGTTCCTTGAATCCCAGATCTAGGCACAGTAAATGTGTGCCTTCAATATCCACATACTGAAATCAAATGGAAATGAGAATAATTTCAAATATGGAAGCAAAATGACATCCAATTAGGATTTTGTCCTCATAATTCATAGGAAAGTAGGTAATTGAAATGTAGCAACACATTGTCAATGAGAGTATTCAGAAGATTAAATTATATTATGGTTGTAAATAGACTGAATCTCTCTAAGTCTTCTGAATAACACCTTACCCAGCATCACCAAGAACAAAGTTCATCAATTACCTTTGATATGGAATTGATCAGAGGTAACTGATCAATTTTGTTCTTATGCCTTTAAGTGGTCATATATTTTAAAATAACCACTAACAGTTTCTCTGACATGCACTGCCAATTTCCATGTACAAGTAAAATGTACTCTCCTTCTTGGATACTTACCATCATTAACTCTTTACTCTTTCTTTGAAGACTCAAGGTTTCCACTAAATCCACAGGGATCATCTCTCTGAGTTGTGCTATCCACCCCCTTCTCTTTAGTGCTCATGATGTCATTTCTAACTTTATAACTGAGTGAGACTGGTTTGAGCACGACTCTCAGGTTATGATTTTCAGTGCGTATCAGGAAAGCAACAGTGAGAAGTCCTGATAAAGTTGAGTAAGTAACTTCTGAAAGACTTAAAATGCAGCAGGATGAGGGAAGGGAGGGTCAGATAATCAATCATGTTTATGAAGACTCCAGGTACCCAGAATATAAATATTCAAGGGGAAAGAATGAAAGCATGTTAATATAAAAATAAATGGTATGTCAGGCTAAACAACACTTCATTATTATCATTATAACATCTTTCTAACAGAAAAAAAAATATTGTCACCTCTCCTACCCTCTCTTGTAATGATACAAAAACATTAAAGAAGTATAAACTTAAAGGGTGCTAAAGACCTCTGTGAGTATTATATTCTTCATTTACCTGAGTAGTTGAATCAAACATTAAAATGTAGGCAAAAACACTGTGGGAAGTGCTATACTACCATTTTACAAGTAACGATTTTATGCCTGTTCTCTACGGAATTCACTAAAAAGCCCATAGGTCAAGTCATTTCAAAGAGGCCCTGTAGGGCTGTGAAACAGGATCCCTTAACACTGTGACCAGAGAGTGGAGTTTTCACAGGACACCATGGTCACTCTGAGTGTAACACCCTCCTGGGAAGCAGTGAGACACTGACACTCATAATCATGACAGATTACTAGCAATGACCCCCAGTAGGTGAGATGAGAAGGTAAGTTTGTGTTTGACAGTTTAAATCCCCAAAAGATAGATTTAGGATCAATTATTTGAAAAGAATTATGAAGTCAACTAAACCCTAAGAAGACCAAAAGCAATGAGAAAAAAAACATGAACTATCAATATCAGGAATGTCAAAGGAAGTGTCACCACAGAGTTAACATGCAGAATAATAAGTGGATGATGAAACAACTTTACACCAATAAATGAGAGCAACTTAAATGAAGCAAATTAATTTACTGGTGCACATAATCAAATACTTGTTCTAAATTTCAAATCAACATTTAAGGAAGAAATAATACAAAACTAACACTAATTCTTTCAGAAAATAGAAGAGGAAGGAACAAACCCTAACCTACATGGCCAGTTTTGCCCTGATATTGTAATCATGAAGAATATCCTCATTGACATAGATACAAAAATTCTAAACAAAGTATCAGAAAACAGAATCTGGCTCTGTTTAAAAAAAGGCCACTACATCATGACTAACAAGTTATCCTAGAAATGAAAACCAGGTTGAATGCTTGAAAGTCAATGTTAATCAAAATATCAACAAAGAAGAAAAATAGGTAAAGAACAAAAGCACACAATTCAACATCTTGCTCATGACAAAAGCTCCCAAGCAACCAGGAACCAAAGGTAATCTCTGCAGTGTGGTGAAGGGCACTGAGAACTCAGCTGCCCATGCTTCCCATCCAGTTTTGCAGTGAAACTTGGAAACCTCTTCCCTTAGGTCTTCCCTCACCCCCAATTCTACCCCCATGCAACCCTGATCTGAATTTCTTACCAGTCAAGAGGCAAAAGGTGTGATGGCTGTAAAATAAAAAGTTAGATTTTTCTTATAGATCTCATGATTATGTATGCAGAAAACTCTATGGATTCTATAAGGTGGGGCGGGGGGCAGAACAGATAGACAAATTTACCTAGTCAACATTAAGGCAGGATAAAAGAAAGGAAGACAGGTGGAAAGACAGGCCAGGAGACAAGAGGGACTGTCCCTTTAAATCTAGACTCCAGCCTCCCTCACTCCACTCCCCAGGTCTGAATTCCTAAAAGGTCTAATAAAATTTGGAGTATTCTAAGTCCAGTTGATCAATGCCTATATATCTTGTTAGCTTACAGGATGTATTTTAAGGATAAGTAAAAGGAACTGAGAAAAGAGACAGACAGAGATTTGGGGTGGGGTGCAGAGAGAGAAAGAGAAATAGTGCTAAAACCCCAAGACATGGTACACTGAAGTGCTATCTGTTAACCAGATAAGGTCACCCTGAAGATTCTGAGAAGAAACAGAGCAGGTCCCAGTGACAGAAACTGAAAATTCTAAGGCTGACCCCCCATGTGCTTCTCCTGCTCATATTTACAAAGCTTCCTTTAGAAGCAGCAGCTGAGATCCCCAGGGTGCACCTCTTTCCTGAATTAATCTCCTTGCTCTCCAAATAAATTTCTGCTTGGCCATCTTTTGATGCATCTTGAAGACCTGAAAGTAAGTCAATAATCTGCCAGGGCAGAATTGGGTCCCCTTATTCCTTCTGGGGCACCTCCTGGGACACCCCCTAGTAACCACAAGATATAAGATTAATATACAAATACCAATAATGTATCTCATATATAACAATAAATAACTGAAAAATAAAATTGTTTTTTATAAACATACCAAATATATCAGATAAATAACAAGTACTGTATGCAATCTCTATCCTGAAAACTACAAAACAAGGCTGAGATAAATAGGAGGAAATGGAACACAGGAATGTGCCACGTTCGTTCATGAATTGGCAAACTCCTGTTAAAAAAAACTCCTGTTAAAATATCAGTTTTCCCCAAATGACCTATAAATTCGGCTCTAATTCTATCAAAATCAAACTGATGCCAGGCCCAGGGACATTCCTATAATCCTCATGGCTCTGGAGGCTGAGGCAGGAGGATCACAAGTTCAAAGCCAGCCTCAGCAAAAGCAAGGCACTAAACAACTCAGTGAGACCCTGACTCTAAATAAAATACAAAAAAGGGATAGGGATGCGGCTCAGTGGTTGAGTGCCCCTGAATTCAATCCCCAGTACCAAAAAAGAAAAATCAAACTGATACATTGAATCTACAGTATATAAGAAATGCAAGGGGACAAAAAGCAAAGAAATCCTTTAAAAAGAAGGAAGTTGGAGGATTTATACCACCCGATGTCAGGACTTTTTGTAAAGTGATAACGACAGGGTGACATATTCTTACTGTAAGGTCCTTGCTTAGCATCTGGATGGCCATCTTAAATGACAGCGGGTATCTTAAGAAAAAGTTTTGGTTTCCCGCCCAAGGGCCTTTCTGAGAAAGACTCATCATTCCCTCATACCAACCCCACCATTAACCACATTAGGACCTGCCAGCTCTGATTCCTGAGCCTGCCCTATAAAAGTTGCAGAACCCAAGCCTGTATAGCCTCTCTGCATGTAAGGAGAGATGTGCCTTTGTTTGTCAGCTCTGACAGCTCTGTGTATCTCTGCCTGGTCTCTGTCTTTCATTTCTCACTCACCCATTTCCTGGTTCCTTACTTTCCTTTCACTTAGGGAGAGATGCGTAGGTCAATGGAATAGCATGAGCAGTCCGGAGATAGACCAATTTAAATGTGATCAATAAATTCTGACAAAAAGGACATGATAATATAATTTGGAAAGAGGATAACTGTTTGCACAAATAGTGCTGGGACAGCTGGATATCCATCTGTACAAAAAACAAACCTTGCTCTCAACCTCACATCATTAACAAAAATTAACTCAAACTAGGTCAGAGATCTCAAAGTAAAAGCTAAGATAATAAAACTCTTGAAGAAAATACAAGAGGAGATCTTTGTCTTTGCATAAGCAAAGATTTCTTTGGACATAAAGTATACAAATAGAAAGGAAAAATCATAAATAGACTTCAAAATTAACTCTATACCCTCACATCTTCCCCTCTCAGCATATCGTCCCATGCCCCACCCCCAATTCATTGTCCACTTTCAGAAACTGTAAACCTTTTTACAAAACTACTGATTATATTTTAGATAATAATTGAATCCAACATTTCTGTACATTAAGAATGTCTTTTCTTTGGGGGATTTGAAGTCCAGGGAGAGAGAAGTGGGGTCAGAGCATCCCCTTCAAGCGTGGTCTTGCTCAAGTTACATGACTTTGCTAACCCAAAATCCTCTCATCTACAAAATGGAAATGACAGTAGCCATCTCAAAGGGTCATGATGAGAATTAATGAGCTTGTGTAAGTAGCTTAGGTGAGCACAGTATAGTAAATGCTCAGAAAAGGCTGGCCAGGTCACAATTACTAGAAATCCTTTAAAGGGGGGCATGGAAGCACAGCAAGAGACCAAAGTAAGCCACATTGCTGGAGGCAGTAACCAGGATAATCCTGAGGATAATCAGGAAGTATTAAGAGATGCCCCTGACCTTAAGGATGAGATGAGATCACCTCAGATTACCTAACTGTGCCCTAAATCCAATGACAAATATCCTGATAAGAGACACAAGAAGAGCTGCACACAGTGGCACACATCTGTTATTCCAGCTACATGGGAGGCCAAGGATGGAGGATTGCCTAGCTGGAGCCCAGCCTCAGTGATACAGCAAGACTCTGTCTCTAAAGAAAAAGGAAAGAACACAGGTAGGAGGTGGCAATGTGAGGATGGAGGTAGGTCCTGGAGTAATGTGGCCACAAGCCAAGGATGCTGGCTGGCAACAACCAAGGAATGCAGTCTCTCTAGGTACTCTGGGGGAATCCATCCTTACTCACACTTTGATTCTGGACTTCTGACCTCTTGACTATTAGAGAGTAACTATCTGTCATTTTAAGCAAAAAAAAAAAAAAAAAATTTAAAGCCTTCTCTTTCAAAGACCCCATGAAGGAAATGAAAAGGCAAACTACCAACTGGAAGATAATATTTGCAATATCTAACATATTGCTTAAATCCAGGAGATATTTTTTAAGATACAATTCAACAAAAAGATAAATATAAAACTATGACCTGGCAATGATACACCAGAGTTTTGCTCTATGAGAAATGAAAGCATAAATCTACACAAAGACTCCTCTACAAATGTTCATAGCAGCCTTGTTTGTAACAGCCCAAAACCAGAAGCAACCCAGATCTTCAACAGAATGAAAATAGGTGAGCAAAATATGGCTTGTTAGTGCAGAGGACTGCCAAGAAGCCAGACACACAAAGATGTCTGCATAAAGTACAAGAAGGGACAAAATCTGTGGTGGCAGGATTTAGAAAGTGGTTACTCCACTGGAAACACAAGGGAACTTTCTAGAACAAAGAACACATTGGACCCATAGTTTTAGGTTGAAGTTCCTTTTGTGCATAAAACCATCAAAATTCGCCCAACTGAACATATAAGTTCTACATATTTTACTGTAAGCAAATTACATTTCAATTGAAAAATATAATTAAAAAGAACTAATTAAACATATCCTATGCTCAACAGCTATAGGACTTTTTCTAATTGTACTTTCTTGGCCTAGAAATCTGTTTTCTTCCCTCCCAGCGAGATGCAACTGACAGCTCTGTGAGGGGGGCTCTTGGCCGTCTTCTGCACACCCCTGCCAACCAGCAGCTGCTCCTAAGAGTGTACTGCATGTCTCTTGCCATAAAGCCAGCCTCAAGGTAAGCAAGAAGTCATACTGTAGTTACAAATATTATTGTTTTCAAGCCCATACTTAATTTTACTTGCAGCAAATGTAATGATCCAGTAACTACCAAGGTCTCTCAAGACATTGAGCTGACTACATTCTCAACTCAAAGGACAAAAACCTATCAGAATGCTGGTGTTAGAATCCTGCATCTACACAAAGCAGATGGGATGACACAGCAGCCCCCCGAATCTCAGTCTCCTAACCTGTACAACAGGCACAACACAAGCATCATTCTCAAAGCATTACCACAAGGAGTAAATAATAATTGTAAAGGCCTCATGAGCAATCGCCACTCTGGATAGTTCCATATAAAGCACCACATGAATACTGTCATCATCAAGATCTGAACTCATCCTTATGCACAGGTACCACACTGAAAATGAGTCCTCAGAGGATACGTGAGACAGATTTTTAAAACTTCCTTACAAAATATGTAAGTACTATAATGAAACACATAATCCTTGTTTCATTTTTGTCAATTCAAACTCTGAACATTAATACTAAATCAAACTGCATTAGCAAAGAGGTAAAGAGTCAGCCATTTTAGACCATTTTCTGAGAAGGTATTATTTAAGGGAAATGTGTTTTTATACCACCTTACAAATCCATCAACTTATCAAATATTTATTGAGTGCCTATTCTAGTGTGTTTTTCTTAAGGAAGAACATCACACTTATTAAGTTTTGCTGATATGTTTAAATATAAATGATGAAGGTGGGATTTGGGAAAACATACGTTTACCCCCATAATGAATGAAAACAGCTCTTCTGGAGGACTGGCCAGGCAGGGGAGCCAGCCAGTATGGAGAGGCAACCGCTCATCATGGACTCTTCTGGAAGGTCAGCCTCTCCCTTCCCCTACAGATTCACTGTGGTCCTGAGCCACCCCCTGAGAGACAGGCCTAATTCTGCAGGTGTCCATCAGGGAACAAAACCCACTTGGAGTCACTTAGACTAGAAGGTGCTACCGTACCAGCCCTTCCATTCCCTTATTCAGCTTTGAAGAACTACTCTTGAGTTTGGAAGCAGAGGTGGCAAAGCAAAACCACTACCGTGTTCTTGATCCGGGGCTTCCAGGTTGTAGCCGTAGCCCAGCAGCGTGCGCACAGCCTCACGCAGGCTGTCCTTGTTTGATTTCTTGGTTCTGTCATCCAGGAGGGTGTAGGGCACAAGGCGAGGGTTTCTTCTGTTCTTTACATCCTGCGAGGGAAAGAGGTGTGTAGTCATCAAAGCAATACCAGCAGCCTGCGGAACAAAGTGGCTGACGAACACATCAAAACCCAGTCCAAGGGTAAAAGCTTCTGCTTCACACTCCATTTGTCTTCCCGGACTCCAGAAATTACCAAAACTCCATTGAAACAAGAGATTATAGCACAGGAATAAGGGCATCAATTTAAAACAGGCTCTCAGTGAGAAGGGGGGAATAAAAGGACAGTCACCAAAGCAGCTTTACTCGCCTTCAACCACCTGCCGGGGCTGCAAAACACTGGGCTATTTTGGAGGACACACACTCTGCTAGCAAAGCTCACTGACAAGTCTCTGTAACAAGCAGGGCCTGATTAGTACTGGTCACCTCTCGGTGGTTTGAGTCAATGGACAACACAAGGCCCCTTTCCCTTCCTCAGACAGAATCCAGCATATTACTGGCAGCCACTCCACAGGCCTCCAAGAGCTTGGAAAACGTGCACGAGGCCAACTCCATCCACCCAAATTAGGTTAACCAGGAACACTGAAATGACTATCAAACATACTAATGGCCCATCACCAAAGAGGCTCTGGTGTTGAAATGGAGTTAGAATGTTACTGTTAGGATGCCTCATCTTGGAAAGCAGAAAACTCACTTCAGGGATGGATACAGATGCATCCATCCCTCCTGGGGCTTAGGCACCACCTCTCAGGAAAGTACTTCTTCCCATTCACTGTGGTATCTGCCGAGTTTCCCTATTTCAAGCAGCATAGTCAATACCTAACTTGCCTTGGCATAAAGAGGAACTGGGAGTCTGTGGGTCTCCCTACACGTTGTCACACACCACAAAGCTGTGGTTGCCAGGAGTGGTCCTGGTGGACGGGAGCTAGAACTGTGTCATCTCTCCTTTCTTCCAGCAAGTTCAACTACAATACCTAATTTTGGATGCCTGAACACCTACTCCCACCCGTAGTAAAACCATCCTGTGGCTCCTCGGGGCAGGGCCACTCGAAAACGATCCCCAAACCAACAGACAGTATAAACAGAGGCTCTGTACTGCCAATGCAGCCACATCCCTTTGGACATGGTATGCCCTCCAACTTCCCAATCTAGGAAATCTGCAGCTAAAGGGAGTCCCACTCTGTGCAGATTGGGTCCTGGGAATCAGAATGCTAAAGCTGCTGGCCAGGCTCCAGTGCATGCTGAGGTCTGATATAAGCTGTGCTACAGGGACAGAGGAAAGGACCATCAACAAACCCCTGCTTTCAAGCTGCTTAGAGTCCAGTTCTGATCTAGAAACATTAACTGGAGGGAGACAAAAAGCCTAAGACAGCATCATTCCCATAACCCAGAAAACATGTGGCAGGGAGACGAGTGTAAAAGAGTAGAGGGGTGGGGCTAGGAGAAGAAATGGAAAAATAGCTCAGACAATGAGTAGAAACCACCTGAGGAAGGAGGAGCACCCTCCTGGAAGAGGCAGACATCAGGGAAATCCTGCTTTGTCTGCAAGACACATGGTCTTCAAGGCAAGTGAGTCTTCTTTTTGAAGAGAACCAAAAGACTCCTTAACCTCTCTCTGGTAAAAGTACGGATTAGCATTAGCACATGCATACACACAGCATATTAGATTTAATGTTAATATTTGCATGGATTATGACCAGTATAATTCAATACAAAAATATCTCATCATTTCATGGGATAAATCATGCCAAGTTTTCTTTCTTCTTCCAAATGATATAAGCCATTAGAAGGGCTTTAGAAATGCATTTTCCAAACCATGTTTTAGGTTTTATATGGAACCCTATTCTAACCCTAAATGCAATAATCCATTTTATTCCTGAAAATCTTCATGTGAGGGGATCCCGTCAGAAGCTGGCAAGAAGCACTGTAATAAGAAAGTGGAGGACTCTGGCTCTGGGGTCTGAGGTCTTGACCACAGTCCTGTTTCTCCCACCTGCTGGCTGTGTAGTATTGGGCATGGTGCTCTTTCTAAGGCTCTGAGTATACCCTATGTGAAGTGGTCATAATTTAATTCCTCCTCTTGCAAATTCAGCTAATTCCCACTGAAGTGGATCTCAGAGGACATGCCAAGATGACCATGTACCTGCTGGATGCCGTAAGTCCAGCCCTGCCGTATTCGATCCCGGGCCCATACATTGTGAGCATTTTCTGCCAACTTGTCCACCATTGCTTCCTGAGATGGAGTGAGCTTTATAAAGCTCAGGTCCATTGGGGCAGGCTTGTATCCACTTGTCAGCTGGTAACTACAAAGCAAAGAAATTTGTAATTAAAATTTACAATCCTATGATAGTCTTGTCATGGTGCCACCAATCCCAACTTCTCCATAAACCAGAGTGGAACCCAGGGGTGAGGGACAAGCAAGCCTGCACCCCCTCACTTCAGCCTATGTGGTTAGGCACAAAAGCTACATGACCTGTATGTTTCCATTGTCACACCAACAGAAATAAGACGACTTACTCACTTTTCAAAGATGCTATCACCGCATGAGTTCCTAATAGTTAAGGCTTTTGAATAGTTTAAATCAAGCTACCAATTAACTATTAAACATCTAATGGATTTCTCTTCCTGTAAAATTCTCATTTTCTTCAACTTTTAAATGTTATAGTAATGTAATATTTGTCTCGTGAATCAGTGTATCTTTTTTACTATCTGTTCTTTATTCTACAGGGAGATTCTAATGTGTTTGTAACTATTTCTCTATTGCCATCCCTGGTTATGTTACCAAGGAAGTCACTAAATAAGAGAGAAAATCTCAGCCATGCAATCATCTAAAATGTGATTACATTTTATTTCCCTGGAGTTCAGGGAAGTCTTAGTAGCGGCTACTTCCACACTCTGAGTGACAGATTGAAGGTCTTACAAGAGTAGGAAGCTTTAATCTTTGGAAGAATGCAAAACTCACAATGTTGACCTCTCAGCACACACTCCCAAGTGCAGTGATGCCACAGACTCTGTCCACACAGTCTTGCCCCAACACTCCTGAGACTGGCACAAGGCCAGGTCACCATGGCTTCTAGCTCATTCTTCTCATTTATTCCAATGATCAACTATGCCTTGATCTGTTTCTGATCCATTTTTCTGCCATTATATCAAAAACAATTCCCAGCTGATAGTAGCCTTTTGAGTAACCATTTCTGAAGAAATTAATTTTATTTGTCAAACTGAATGTAAATAAACATCCATCTTCATCTCAAAGATTCTCCTTTTGTGAAATGAAAATTCACCAGATAATAATACTAGCTTTAAAAAAAGGCATCAGAATATGTGAGAAAACAGTCTTTAAAATGAAACTATAAATCATCCACTCATTCCAGTTCATTCCACTTCTATTTCTTTATAAAACATCTTAAAATAATTTATCTAGTGGCAAAAATCACAGAAATATTCTGTTTCAAGTAGATTAGTCTGGCAAATGCAAAAATTATAGCTAATTACTTTCTTATGTCATTCAATTTACACTAAATTTATAGACATGAAATTCTGTTCTGTCTTAAACAGAACTCTATATACATGGGTCAATATTATTTCCATTTTTTTTAAATAAGAAGCTACGTGACTGTTTTTATTCATTCATATGAATCATTGGATCTTACAGATTTCTGAGGTTTCAATGTACAAATTTGCAAGCTCCAAGTACATTCACATATACAAGCTCTCATTCAGCTAACATTTTCTTCAAGGAAGAACACCCAGAACCTTCTATACCCTGAACAATAATCACGCAGACAGAGTCTAATTTTCAAGTTGGATGCTATTTGCTGGAGGCAGCCTGCAGAGTGAGGAAGAGCCCCATCTGCACACCTCCCCACCTCTCTTCTCAGTCCCCTGAGGGGCCCACAAGGACCCAGCAGAGGGCAGCACACACCCCTCTTCCTTGTCTCCCTCTTCAGTTGCCCTCATCCCACCCAGCTGTCTCAGGAAACACAGATAATGAAGATCTGGAATTAAGACAAGAATCACCAATTAGAGCCAAGGCTACCTCACTGTACCCCTCAAAAAGGAGAGAAATGTCCTGGCAACTGGTCTAAAGCAGGCTTTCCAGCAACATCGCATAAACTGGGAAGGTATTTTTGAAAGTTGGAGGGTGGGAAAGATGACCTTGCAAACAACAAATTACAGACAAGTTCTACTAATAGATGAAACTGTAAAATATTTCCACAGCATGCCACTTTGTAAGTTTCCTCTTCCTGAGCAGAATTTCTTCCCCAGTTGCTTTAATCTATGATTGCAGTGAAAACCCATGGAGTTGGTTCACATCTGCTGGTCTGAAGAAGCACAATAATTAGTTCACACTCATTTTCACATGTGAACTAAAATTTTTTTTTGACCAGGATTTCCACTTGTGCAAATAAATAAATAAGCAAGCTTAAATGGTTCTTTCAAATAATTAATAATCTCACCCAAATTAAGTTATCATCATTTCTCTCAAACCTTTCATTTCCACATCTGTTAAACTAAAAATCATCTCATATTCCTGTAGCATAAAAATACAAATATTTTTGAAGTTCATAAATTCAACCAACCCTATTTTGAAGAAACTGATGACAGAATGAAATGACTGCTTCACCAACTTGAATTAATGGTATGAAAAGCAGTAACTTATAAAACCATTTTCCATCTGTCATACATCTTGACAAAGGAACCAAGAATCAAACCATCATAGCCAAACAAATAATATGCTAAAAATAATTAAATGTACCTTGGTAAATAATGTTATTAATTCATTTAAAGAGGTACATAAAGCTCAATCAATAGCTAATATGAGTTATTATTTTGTGGTCAAAAAAAGAACAACAAAGTCTTAAACAGAATGGGATTGACATGGACCTTGGAAGCTAAATGATTTCAGACTGATTCCTAGAAATTTAAAGGAAATAGAGATTATTATGGTAATTCCTGGGAAGTCAAATTTCATAGCCCCCAAGATAGGGAAAAGTTCTATCACTACCATGTGTATTAATACAAAATATGCACAGTTCATATAAAAGATTTTTGCATATTACATCCCACCTTCTCAAACTTCTTGGAAAAATTCTGCCAGAATCAGCCCTGGGTTCCTCTTTCCTTCCATCTATTTGTTTAGGAGGTTGGCTGTTTGGCTTCCATTCTTCTACTTTAAAATGCCAGGTTTCTGTGTCATCTATCATCTACAAAATTAGCTTCTGAGGAACACAGATGAAATTAAGCAAATTCAATCTGTTGGCTTTCTAAATATCCAAACTCTTCTAGTTAATAGCTTTTAGTCTTATTTTGACAAGTATTATAATCTAATAATACAAAACAATAAAAACAACAGTGAATAATAAATCATCCGAACAGCCTGGGTTTCAGTTTCCTTACAGTGAAATTTCTTTTTAAATAACTCTGGAAAAAGAACAAAAAAACCTGGCAAAGTGCCAGCTCTATTTGCATCAAGTTCTCTAAGATGTAAACAAAACATTGACAGCACTTGGCCCAGCTGAGGAGTCTTCTGGTTAAGTGGCAGCTCCGTTGTGCACTTCACCCATGTGACCCACGTGATTCCTACGCAGGTATTCTGAAGGAACCTTGGAAAAGAGCTTGGTATCATCTCACTGAAGGGCCAATTAAAATAAGGCAGCAAAACGTGGCAAAACACCAGAAACACTAAAAAGCAAGCCTTTCCTTCTTTTCCCAGCCACCCCCACTTCCCAAGCTTGCTTGTTTAGCATGAATCAAGTTAAATGAAGCTTGGAAATCATGTTGTAAAAGATGTGCGGTAAACATGAAAAGATGATGTCCAAGTTCAGTGGATGTTAGCTGTAAATTTCAATAGCAAATCAGCCCTGCAAGTGCCTTGGAACAAATGGGAAGACCTCAGATGACTGCACACCACAGAGACTAAAGGATGAGTTTGCTGGAAGCACATCTCCTAGAAATGAATCCTGGGCTGACATCTCACAGAAAGCGAGTAGAGAATATTCAAAAACCATTCTCCAGAAAACAAACACAGAAAAAATAATTTTGACATAGAACTTAGAAAACTAAAGTACAAGAGATGTATTTCTTCTATTATTTCACATCTTTTTGCATGTTTACTTTAAAAATAAATATCTAACATGCCTATGTGCCCTCTGTTACTACTCCTGCTCCTTCAAGCTTTTAAGTCTTCTACCAACACTCGGCCCTCTTCAGTAAGATCAGGAAGCATCCACTGCTCCCAAGAAAGGATCATTTTAAAGATAGACCCCAAAGTCTACCCTTCACTTTTCAAATTTTTACTATCACAGAGAATAGCCCTGTAATAGTAAAAGTGTCTCTTCTGACACAAAAAAAGCACCTTATGCCTTGGGATGGGAAGGAAAGACATGGTTCTTTAACCTAAGGTCTCCAGTCTTAGGCAGGCTGAGGTCCCAGAGCCTAGAGGCAAGGAGAGTTAGAGGAAAGCCAGTGCCCCTACCCTAACCCAGGTGCAATCACAGAGATCCCGAAAAGCCACGGCAAACCTGTGTCCTGCTTCCCAGGTGGTACCCAGGGCAATGGCCAGGTCCCATCATTTTGTACCCCTAAGCCCTTGTGCTCAGGAGAACAGAAGTGGTGATAAACCAAGTCCATCTTTTAGGCTGAAGCAACCTCTTCCTCCACCAAGACCCTGCAAAGTCCATGCTATCAGAAAGAGCTTTCCAGTTCTTAGCACTTCCCAGGAAGGCTTGGGAGACAGAGAAGAGCAGTGATCATAGAGGCAAGGGGAGCCCAAGTGTGGACCCACTCCCACAGATCAGAAAGGAAGCATGCACCACGTAAGTCTCCACCAGAGGCGAACGCTGACAAGCCAGCCAATGACAGCCAGATCAGTGAGAATGGCCAAGGATGGGACCCCCTTCCCAACCAGTGAGTAGCCCAGAGGGTAAACCTGAGCTCCAACACACCATCCAATACACATGTGGCAGGAGGATGTTCTGAGGCCCAGTTCAAGGAGCCAACACGACATCACTGAACAATAGGGTCACAAAAATCTACACAGAAATGTGTTCTCACTGGAATCAGGGAGTCCACAAAACAAATGTGTGAAAAATAGTCCACTTTAAGATTTAAGTGCTGTGGGAAAATGAAGCAGCAAAGGGTAACAGGGAAAGAACAAATTCAAAGGTACAAGTTTAAAGGGGTCGAGGATGGTGGCTTTGGGATAATACTGAAGTCAAGATCTAAAGGATGAACAGAAAATATCAACTAGGCTAAGTCTGTACTGAACAGAAGGACTGAGTTCCCAGTATTAGCCTGAACTCTGGCTGCCAGGCCCATTGGGTTTCAATCTGAAAATTAAACCTGATGAGAAGTGAAAAACTTACCTATGAGTGCATTTTTAAAATTTGTGATCTGTGAAAATTATCCACTACCTATAAAGAGTGTTACAGTTTTCTTCTGCCCCTTCATAGTTACAGTGTCTTATTACAGAGAAAGCAATTTATATTTTTATCATT
This sequence comes from Spermophilus citellus, assembly GCF_964194105.1. Classification (NCBI taxonomy): domain Eukaryota; kingdom Metazoa; phylum Chordata; class Mammalia; order Rodentia; family Sciuridae; genus Spermophilus; species Spermophilus citellus. Next base: position 97,059,256 of record NC_138187.1, read on the forward strand.
TTTCCTTAGGTAGTATTTGTGTAATCTGTATATATTTGTGTCATATCAACAGTACATATATTCTTGTTTTTGTGGCTCTGGGAAGGAAGCTGAGGGCCTCGTGCGTTTCAGGCATATGTACTACCACCGAGCCACACCCAGCCAAGTTAGTGCTATCTAAACATTGACTTCAGAGTCAGCTTAAATCAATACATGCATGCATGCACTGAGAATATCATTCTCAGCTTTTCCTGTCCTACCACTGCACTGCCCATCCCAAGCAGAAGCCTCATATCACTAGGGAAAAGGAAGTGGTGGGAAAGGACAGGAAATCTAGTACTAGTTTAAAAAAAAAACCTCTCAGATGAAACTGATATGACTTTTCCCAAGTCAACATCAACCACCTCTTTGCCCCTAGAGATAGAAACATGCAATCAGCTTCTGACCTCCTGTGTTCTGTTGATTTAATAAGAGCAGGTGCTAAAGCAAAGCTTCAATAAATGACATTAAAGTTCAAACAGTTTATTTTCATTTCAATCAGTAGTATTTTTCATCTCAGGCATATCAGATATCAGGGCCACATGCTCTTGGAGTAGATTCCTCTCCAGTGGCACTTTTTATTTGTATAGTAATTCAACTCAATGCTCATTAAAACATACAGTGGGTAAAGGGCTTAATTTCATAATAAAAGTGGGGAAATGAGTGAATTTAAGAATACATAATGTGTTGTATTTTCATTTCTTGCTTATGTGCTGGGAGAGAAGGAGAAGCAGGCAGGAAAAGGAAAAAAACCACAATGAATCATATTCTGCAAAAAATCCTTAAGTAATTTTAGTGAAGCGATGTATATTATATATCAGAAAAAATAAATAAATTGTTGCCAAATAGGGAATATAGCTTCTAATACCAAATAATGTACTGAATTTACATTCAAAATTCCCTAAACTATATGCAAAAGAGATTGAAGCAGAAATATCCTAATGTGGGAAAATGTTACTATGCCACAATGTTGCTCTTTCACAGATTACAGCCCTGGGGCTGTGGTAGAAATCCAGTGCAGGAGGTTCTCTCTCTAAGATTGCCCAGCTGGTTCCATCAGCACCTTGGTCTCCTCTAATCAGGTCAATATTAACTTCCTTGGAAGGCAGCTCTCACAACACCTGGACAGGGTCATATAAAATCTTGCCCTCGAATCCATCCCTCCTCTCCTTTACAATCTGTTGTCTCTGGTTCCTTCTACGTAAACATGCTCATGTGTCTCCTAAGCTTTCAAAAAGGCTTCCTTCCCCAGGTCCTCCAGAAACCAGCAGCTGGTTTTCTCTCGACTTCTTAAAACCCAATATATTGAATCTGCTGTCTTCTTCTCATTCACTTTTTAAAATGTTGATTCCAATCTGGTGTTCGTAACCAACTACCATTTTATTATTCCAGTTCATACCTTTGCAAAAGTGTCTGAATTTGTGTATCCACTTGGAGCTCCCATGTTGCCCCTTCACTTCCCCCCCGAGGGAATTATTGCCCTGAATTGAAGTTGGCTACTCCTGGGCATAATTTTCCTAGGCTTACTGGGCTCTGTAAACCAGATCTAAGCCACACATCATGTTCCTGAAGTTTAAACAGTATTATACTGTACCCATCATTAGCGTTTTCTTTTTCTCAAGGCAATGTGTTTGAGATTTGTCCTACGTGTTCGTTTAGCTAAAATGCATTTGTTTGAACTACTCTACAGAATCCCAATACAGATATCTAAAAGTTAAGTTTTAGATTCTCAGTGGACTTTGAAGTTCTTTCCAATTTGCTGTCAATCTATGCTATACAATCTATGCTACAACAAATCTTTTCAGGTGTGTGGGGGTTTTTTTGGGAGATAGAGCGGGGTGTTGCAGGGATTGAACTCATGGGCACTCATCCACTAGGCCACATCTCAGCCTTATTTTCTATTTTACTTAGAGAGGGTCTGAGTTGCTTAATGCCTCATTTTTGCTGAGGCTGGCTTTGAACTTGGCATCCTCCTGCCTCAGCCTCCCAAGCAGCTGAGATTACAGGTATGTGCCACCGTGCCCAGTCGTAGGTATGTTTTACATGCAAAAGCTTCTCTAAGGCCCATGTCTAAATAAGAAATAGTTGTGTCCTCTCCAATTTTATGAGATCAGGCTAACTTGGTCTTCATAGTAGTTGTACTGATTGATAGTCCCATGAAACTGCTCAGTTTTTGCCAACCTTGTGGGAGCAAAATAGCTTCTCCTTGTGATTTTAATTTACATTGATTGCCTTGATATTAGTAAGGCTGAGTGTCTTTCATGTTTATTGGATGTAAATTATCTGTATCCTTTGCTAATTTTTCTATCATGACATCTAATTAATTTTTAGGAGTCTTGGTATTGTTCTGTGAGTCTTTTCACTTAGTTTATTATCTCCTCTGATGCACATAAGTTTTTCAATGTAGTCAAATTTATTAGACTTTTTGTTTACTCACCAGTATCTATGGAACATTTAATCATGTGGTGGGGTTTTACAGTGAAGGAAGCCAGGGTGGAAAATAGACAAATAAGTATCACCACCTCACAGTACGATTGGAAAGATAAAGCAGGGCAAAGGAAATGACAACGGCATTAGACAGGATATGGAGGAAAGGCTCTCCAAAACATTTTACTGAATTAAAAATTTAAATGAAGTGAGAATGAGCATTTTTTCTGCTTAAAAAAATGCTTCCCCATTCCAAGGCCATGAAGATAGCCTATGCTGTTATCTTCAAAAAATTTTTGTCTTATGCAATTAGATCAACCTGCAAACATCTCTGTATGGGGCAAAGGAGAAATCTAGTACTTTTCCCATTTTGAAATCAATTATCTGAGCTCTGCTGACTAAGTGGTCTATCATTTTCCCACTTATCTGCAAGAACGCCTTCAGCATATATCGAATTTCCACAAGTGCACGTACGTCTTTTGGGACTGCCTTTGACTCATGTGTCTCAACTTTGTATCACTCAGTGAGATATTTTGTCTACCCTCAACATTATTTTTTATGTTCACCTATGTTGACATTTATAACTATAATTCATTCATTTTACAATACCATATCCAACATCATCCTGAACAATAATCCACACACATACCTTCTCTTTATTTATTTTTGCTATTGTAAATAATATCGATATAGACCACACTTGCATGTCTGCTGGTGTACTCTCTCTCCAGGGCACCTCTCCAAGGGTGGAGCCACTGGCTGAGAAGGTGTGCGAGTGCACAACTTGATACCATGAGGCCAAAATGCTTTAAAATGGTTCTGAAACTCCGCCCTTTCAGGTCATGCTGACACAGTTACTGCCAATTCCCTGTGGCAGATGGAATAAAAATTAAATGGTATCTCATGGTGAACTAAGAAATAGTACAGACCACAGGTGAGAGAAGTTCTCATTATAATACCACAGGGAGAGGACTCAGTTCCTCTAGGAAACAAATGTACTGCAAATCCTGTGTCTGAAATTTAGAAAGAACTGAGGTGGTTATTACATGGACATGTATTAACCCAGTTGGTTCAACAGTAAAAGAAACACTTCTTTATGAGAAAAGGTAATTATTTTAATGATTTGTTTTGATAGTGAAAAAATCAGCTTTACCAACTAGGTTACAGGGCAAAAAAAAAATCCACTAATGGAACAAGATAAATTATACCCCAAGGTTTTAGTGAAGTACAACCACATACATAACACACACATATAACACAAACACACACAGAGAGCACAGTGTAACAATTATTAACTATGTTATGCTTTCAAAGATAATATGAAATTAACGTTTCCATTATTTTATCTAGGTGAAAGAGAAACTGGTATACTGATTTGTTGTGTTTGGGGTTTTTTTTTAATCTTTTTAGCACCTTTTTCATATACATTTCAAAAATCTGAGAAAACTGAATGACTCTAATGACAGAATAATAAATTATTTTGCAAGTTACTCGGTTTCCAATTATTTTCTTCCCAAAAAATTGAACAAAGGCCTGACTGAGTTGTAACCAGAAAGATCATTAAGTGGGAGTTTTCATGATAAACAGCAGTGATTTTTGGTTCACTGAACTGAATGATCTTTTAATAACAAAAATTATGTATGTGAACAAAGAACGCAACTCATCTTGCAATTTGTCTCAAAGGCAAAGACTGCTGGACAAAAGAACATCACTCAACAGTACGATCTAGTGTGGGGCAAATGGACTGGAAATACACTTCAGAGAAAAATGAACAATGTAAAATTCCCAGTTATCGATATTTTCATGTGGTTTTTAAGTAGATTCTGATGGCAGATATCTCAGCTGTTACCATGAGATCCACTAGAAACTGAAGAGAAAGGATCACTTCAAGACACAAATGTATGAAACGTACCATAAAAAATCACACCTTTTCCTCCTGTTCACATGTTTGGAGAACACATCTAGAACCTAAGAACTTGCAAGGTCATGACACAGCTTCCACCAGCTCTCTCTGGAAGCACTGAGCACCATGTGTACAGCCTGCTGCACGAGGCCCTGGCTGGCATGGCTGCGATTTCAACAGGAACAACATTTCCACTTGGGTTTCATGTTTATCTGGGGGAGCCTGAAGCCTGGGGATACAACACACATGAAGAGGGGCTACTTTGTTCTCATCTCCATGGTATTATTTACCACATTCCCAGAACTGCTACTGATAATGTGTGGTCTCCACCAGCGGTACAGAATAGAAGACACAGAGATAAACCCACAAATTTGTAGACATCTGATCCTTGACAAAGGCACCAAACCATACGCTGGAGAAAAGACAGAACTTTTAACAAATGGTGCTGGAGTAACCATGTTACCCATATGTAGAAAATGAAACTAGACCTTTATCTCTTAACCTGCACTCAACTCAAAATGGACCAAAGTCCTAAAATTAGACCAAAAACTATGCAACTCCTAGAAGGCAATGTAGGGTCAACACATTAGGCATAATGATTTTCTCAATAGGACCCCTAAAGCTCAGGAAATAATGCCAAGAGTTATGGAATGACATCAAATTAAAAAGCTTATGCACAGCAAAGGAAACAATTAAAGTGAGAACCTATAGAATGGGAGAAATTCTTTGCTAGCTACTCTTCTAACAGAGGATTAATATCTAGAATATATAAAGGGTTGGAAAAAAGGTAACACCAAAAAAATCAATTAATAAACAAGCAAATGAATCAATAAATTTTCAAAAGCAGCAGCTAAAATGACCAACAAATATATGAAACAATGTTCAACATCACTTGCAATTAGGGAAATGCAAATCAACTACACTGAGGAAGGAGAATGGGAGAAGGGAGGGAAGAGAGGAGGGAAAGAGGATCATGAACTGAAACTGAATTCCATGCAGGTATGAGTTTATCAGGATGAACCCAATGCTATGTACAACTATAAAGCTCGAAGAGAAAAGAAAAAACTTCACTGAGATTTCATCTCACACCAGTTAAAATGGCAGTCATCAAGAATATAAATAATAATAAATGCTAGAGAGGCCATGGAGAAAATGAACACTTTTAAACTGCTGGTGCAACTGTAAATTAGTACAACCACTATGGAGATCAGAAAGGAGTTTCCTCAAAGACTAGGCATAAAAACACCATATGACCCAGCTATGTCACTTCTCAGTATTTATCCTGAAGAATTAAACTCATCTTACTACAGTGACGCATGCGTACTCATGTTCATAGCAGCACAATTCACAGTAGTCAAACTATGAAACCATCCTAGATGTCCATCAATGGGAATGGATAAAGAAGATATGATATATAATTTTTGTATTCCTTTTTCTTTAGTTAGCCATAAAGAAAAATGAAATTATGTCATTTGCAGAAAAATGGATGGAACTAGAGAACATCATTTTACGTGAACTAACTCAGAAGGTCAAGGGTCATGTGTTTTCTCTTATATGCAGAAGCTGAAGATAAATGAAATAGGGGCAGTTCTCATGAAAATCAAAGGGAGACTCAGAGAAAAGAGACCAAAGGAGGTGAGGAGTGAGTGAGGAAGTGCCAGAGAGTGACCAAATTATATTGTTATATTGTTTGCATGTATGAATATGTAACAATAAATCTCATCATCATGTACCACTATAATGAACCAATGAAAATATGTGAAAAAATAACATGTGGTCTGCAAATAGTGGCTTGAATATCTATGTTAGAATAAATGAGAAAGCAGTAACATCACAAAACAGCTACTATTCATCATATATCTGGTCATTTAGTACCTAACACTTCTCTATGAAGCAGGTAACTTCAAGGATGGTTAGCAGTGAGGTCACTGATGTTTACAAGGCTAAGCCCTGCCACAGGTACAGGTCACAGCGCTGCAGGCAGAGCCACTCCCACAGCATGTGCCTGCTCCTTTCCTGTCTTCAAACAGAAATAACAAAACTGACTTTGTAATTATTCCTTAAGCATGTTTTCTTTATAAAATAAAATTATAAATGATTTTGATAGAAAGTGGAAAGTCACATAAAATCATAAATACAGATGTAAGTGTTCACACACACAGACACTAGGAATAAGACTCTATAGAACACTACCAAGCACACACTGAACTTTGCTCCTCCTCTCAGCAACCTGAGAGTCTATTGCCCACCACAGACATGCAGCAGCCCCTGAGACTTGGCTCATTTGGATTTCTGAGTCTGAACTTGATGGTCAAGTGCCAGCGGGGCACCCAGGTCTCCCTGGGTCTGAGCAGGCTGCACAGAATGCACCCTGGAGTGCAGGGTCACTGCCTGTCACTCAACTTACTTCTTGGGGAGCTTCATTTTTTTCACCTTTTCTTCAGCATGTTCATCCGCTATACCCACGTGACATCCCAGTGCCAACAAAGTCCTGCAAAACAAAAGCAGACATGAGCTGCAGGTGCCTTCCCCATGTCCAGACATCACAACCTCACGGCTGTGAAAGGGACAGTGACCCACACTCAAAGCACAGCACCAGTCTGTTGTCTTAAAGCTAAACAAAATTTTTAAAAAAATGTAAATAGTTGTGGATGGATAGCCTGACTTTATTTTATTATTTTTTTTACGTGGTGCTAAGGATGAGTCCAATGCCTCATATATGCCAGGCAAGTGCTCTGCCACTGAGCTATGGTCCCAGCCCTGAACAAAAATTTTTTTTATTTTCAATTCTTTACTTTTGAATAAGGAGTAAGACCCTGAAAATTGAAATGGCACACAGAAGTAACTGGAAAGTTACGTCTCCCCCATACCTTCTGTCTAGAGCTTTTTCCTGCCCCAGAGGCACCGACTGCTGCCCTTCTTGTACATCTGCTGTACAAGAATGGGGGTCTGCGCACACTAAAGAAAAACGTGTGTCTGTGTGAATGTGTGTCCCAATAGTGGTGTTTCTGCCTTTCACTCAAATGGGCATATACAAGAGGCATTTCTCTAAGACTCACACTTTGACTTTATACTACAACTTTCAGATCACTATCCTTTCTTGTAAAGCTGATTTGTGTTTTAACCTCCCTGGAGTTGGGAACATCAGAATGTTTTTAATCCATTTTCTTTTCATTGTCTTCAAGGCAATCTTCAGTCCTCAGCTATTATAAACAATGCTGCAATGAACAACCTCTTACGCTGAGTACACTCACCACCTCCCACTCCCTTTGCACCTACCTGCCTACCTAGATTTCCATGTTTATGGAAGTCCATTTAACCATCTTGACATGGATGGATTGATGGAGAGATTGACAGAGCAATAGATGTCCCAATACACTTTCTAAATAAAGAATATGTGATTTAAAAGGGGACTAAAAACAGACAAGAAGCGGGAGTTAAAGGGTGATTAGAAGTTGTGAGTGAATGAGGAAGCCCAATAGACTCCCAGACACCTGGTCTGTTCTGGGGCACCTATAAGCAGGAGAGAGAGAAACTTAAAGAAGCCTAAGATGAAGAAGGATAAGAAAAATCAAAGTTTGGGAAATATGTATAATGTGCAAGCAAGCAGTCATCCAGATGAAATGTGGGGGGAACACCCTGTAAGGACTCCCAACATGACTTCTTTTGAGCCCCTGCTGTGGACACCAGGTACTAATGGTGTGTCAATGTGGGTTCATCAGTGTAACAAAGGCACCTGGTGGGGCATGTGGATGATGGTGATGAGCATGGTATGGGGGAAACCCTGCCTTCCTCTACACTTCTGCTGGGAACCTAAAGCTGCTCTAAAAAATTATCATAAAAATAACCATGGCATCTGCCTCCATGAAGCTTAGAGTCTCACAAGAAAGGCAGATATTAAACAACTCTGGAAGTGAGACTATGAATTATAATGAGAGCTATAAAAATTCTGAAAGATGTTCTAAGAGAGGGCAGGAAGTGATGGGAAAATCTCTACCAAGGAAGTGACATTAGTGTAAGCAGGGAAGAAGCCATGTGAGCCTTAGGTAGAGAACTTTCCAGGGAAAGGAAAGGGAACAGACAAGGCAGAAAAACACTAAGCTCACTGGAAGGAAGAGGTTGTGGGGGCTGGAACACAGGAACAAGGGAGGGTAAGGCACAGACACAGCAGGCCCTGTAGCTCCTGTGAGGATATAGGGTTCAAGAGCACCAAGAAGTCACTGAAGGGCTTTAAGCATCCCGTGGGTGGGATGTGCATGTGTGCAAACATGGGATTCCATGTGCGGTGTGGAGACAGGGTGGGAAACCAGCTGGGAGACTGTGAGTAGTCTGGGTGACAGTGATGGCGTGCACAGCAGCAGTGGGGGCGGGGGACAGACTGGAGCTGCACTTGGAGGGACTAATGACGGGCTGGACACAGGTTAAGACAAAAGGAGGTGTCCAGGATGACTCCAGGTTCCTGGCTGTGCGCCAGGAAAGTGGCCAGGAGCACAGTTGACAAAGAGGTGACGGTGCACTGAGGAGCATGTCACCTGTGGGCTGGGTATACACCTCCTCCCCTTAAAGCAGGTGTCTGTGTTAAGGATCAACAGTGGGGCACTGTGAGCACCTGTGTGGTATTAAATCATGGGTGTGATGAGAACATCTGCAGAGAGTGTGTTCCAGGAGAATAAAGGGCCCAGGGTTGAACATAAAGATGGAAACATGCATGACTGGGAAGATCGCTGCCAACAATGACCAACCACAAAAATAAGCACAGAAGATGGAGAAGAGGGAGGACCACCTGCTCCTTTAGAAAACAGTGATGGCTTGCCCTTACCTACCATCTCCCCTAGTGTCGCTCTTCTCCACTGTCCTGTGTCCCTCATTCCACCCTCTCCCGCCCCCATATATGTACCAGTGCCCTACGAATGATGCTCAAGAAAAAATACGTAGCCAGGAAAAACATCACTGACATCTAAACATTCTACAAAAGTATGTTGTTTTGGGTTAAACACCATTATAATATGAATTTCCAAACCCTGACTTATTGATTCAGAATTTAAGACCTGAAATTTGTACAATATTGTATCAAATGAACATTAAACCAGAAGCTAGAACCCCCCAGTCCACTCAGGGACACCTGGCTGCACACTCCAGTGACCTGTGCTGTTCACAAGTCTCCATGGTGCTACACCATATACAGGTGATAATTCAGGTCTAGAGTAAGTCATCTGCCAATGATTTACATGGTCACAGAGAGAGCACCACATTATTCACAGTAAATCACCCACTCCATCCAAAATGAGCAACATGCTGGAATAATTTTCTGCATCTTCACTATTGTCATGTGTCAGGATTCAATGAACAAATATATACACCCTCCATGATATACTGTAAAGCCAGCAATAGAAATCCTGGATGATGCTTGCTCTGCCAGACAGGTGGTTGTGAAGGCTTCATCAGAATGCTGTCACTGAGCCTCCACATCATGCCATGAAGTACACACATTACCATTACCAATGAACAGGGAGAACAAAGTCTAAGATCAGCAAGGCTGAGTCACTCCAAGAATGCCTTGGTGGAGCAAGTCCTTGGGCCCTGGCCCCCCAAGGCCAGATGCTATTCTCTCAGGAACTTTGCTGGGGCCCTTGCCAAATAAGTAAATGAACAATAGAAACACAGAAAGCACCCTACTTCTTCTGCACAGTGGAAATGGACACAGTGTGAATGTGGGAAGAAGAGCTTTACCCCTTCAACTTAATTTTTAACGAAAATAGGTAAAATCATTTCATCAGAAACCATATAAACAAACACTGCAGTAGCTATAAGAAACATTAGCAAAGAAATGTTAACAATGAGCTCATGAAAAAGGTCGTTAGCATTCACCATAGGGAGTGACACCACAGTTCATGCATCTAATGATTCATCAAACCATCCACCAGTAACTGTCAGGAATGAGAGTGGATTATTCGCAGCAGGCGGGGCTCAGCATTTACATGCAAATATGACTTCTATACTCCAGGATTTACTCTTTGCGATAGATGTCCTATCTGTCAATCACTAAAATTACAGGGATGTAGTTCAGATTTAACTAAATTATGTTGTAAAAGATGGGGAAATCATGAGCTGCCATGAATTACTAAGCTAAATATACAAACCTCATGCTATGCCCCAAGGAAAGGCAGGACACACTAAGTACAAAATCCCAGGGTTCAGACACAATGCACTGCTCAGACAGGCAAGCCCTCTTGTGCCATCTTCAGTAAAGTCTTAAGTTACTTGATTTGTGTGTATTCCTCCTCCTTTTAAGTTACTAAAAGGAGGCATGCCTGAAATCCCACCTACCCGGAGGCTGAGAAAGGATGATCACAAGTTCGAGACCAGCTTTAAACAGACCTCATTTCAAAATTAAAAAAAAAAAAAGTTAGAAGGGCTGAGGATGTAGCTCAGTAGAAGAGTGCCTTTGGGTCCAATTCCCAGTACTCAAAACTAACAAAACAGCAAAAAAGCTGTGAATAAAACAGAGACTTACTTTGTTTTAATAAAGCAGAGACTTAATTTGTTTATTTCCCAAATCCTAGAATCTGAAACATTATTTAAGTTTTATGTTCTGGTCCTTGGTAAAAAGGCTTCAATGGAAATAACTCCTTACTCTTTGAAAACAGAAACAAATCAAAAGGACAAACAAAAATGTACTAGGTAAGTGACCTATGTGCATAAAACCAGTTCTACAGGACATAAAGGATGAAAGAGCCTAAAGAAAAGTCACAGGCTTTTCAAAAACATTTTCTCAACTTTTTACCTAAATTTCAAAGTACATTCCTTCTTTATTCTACTCAGTCCCACTTACCTCTGCAAAGGAAGGTGGCAAATTCAAAAGCTCAGTGGGCACAAAGCCAGTGAAGAGCAAAGTTGCCTTTATGAGATGATATAAAATCGCTCACAAGAGCTTTTACCCAACAGTGCTGTCCAGATAGGAAGTCCCTCTAGGACCTCCCCAAAAAGGGTGTTGTGGCTAAGTACACCTAGAAACACCAGAGGCTGACTCCACCATATTAGCTATTGGCAGTACACAGGTGTGGAAAGTCCTGAAGCAACAGAGTGACTGGCAATAGAGTGATTTGTGAAGTGGAGATAACTTACAAGGGATGAAATCAGTAAAAATTACACTTCTTTAACAGTTTTAATCCAGCACCCTTTAAATAGGTCAGTTCAGTACTTCTAAAACCGTCTATGACAAAGGACTAGTTTTCTTTTAATTTCCAGTTCATCATGGTCTCAATCTCTAATAAGATAAAATAAAACTTTTTGAGTAGAATTAACATTTCAAAATGACAACATTTCAAGTTATCAGCTTAACAGGCATTAAATTTTTCCCTTAAATAGGGATAAAATTCCTAAGCATTTAGAAGTAATATCTTTACTCGTCTTGGCACAGATCAGTAACAAGTTTAGACTGGCCTGGTTCCTGGCCCATACTCTGAGTAGCACCGCACAGGATCACGAAATCCCCATACTCTATAATATCCATTGACACCTGTAGTATGCCTTTTGGGAAATGCTCAAGTAGAGCAAAAAGACACAACATATTCCCAACAAATATCCATCCAAACCACCTATACATTCTGGAAAGTTCTATCTAGAATTCAACTAATTTCATAGTGAGAGTAAAAGCTCTCTTCTCTGGCTTCTTTCAGGTGACATGGATTGGAAAATGAAAAAGCTGAGTAACTCACTTGAGAGTCTCGAGCGACATCTGTAAGTTGTAATTGCGCTCCTGTTCAGGCAGCTTGGAGAACTCCACCAGACACGGGTGCTGTCTCTTATTGTCATCTCTAACCTGGAACACAACAGGAAATTGGCATGGAGTACTCTCAGATATCAGACACAAGCAATGGTGCTTCAGTGGGTGGCAGTGGAGACCCATCACAATAAGCAGCACTCAGGGCACTGCCCAGGGATGCTGCCCTGGGATCCCTAGCCCAGGTCAGGTCAAGGGTCAGCAGTAGGGCGGCATCCTCTGCACTCCCTGCTCCCTGGCCCTGTCCATGCCTCAGTTCCCATGGGCCTCTGCCATGCATGCTTCTCTCCTGATGTCCACACCAGGATCGCTCCACTCCTTCCAGCATTTGCTCAAATCTCACTTTCTCCATGAGGTTCACCAGCCTTCCTAACAGGGCAGTGTGCCACCCATCTTACTCTTTTTATTTGTCCAAAATACTTAACAGATTAGATTCTTCTCTACTTATTTATTTTCTGTCTCCCTGAACTTGGAAGAAGAAAAGAGCAAGGATTTGGTTCTTTTGTTCTTTGATGTTTTCCAAACACCTAGAATGTGCCTGATGCATGGCAGACACTCAATAAGTTTAATAAATTAAAACAAATCCTGTGTAAAAACATGCGGTATGGACTTAGTTAAAATTTGCAGTATTTTTTCTGCTTAGCACAAACCTGGTTACAGACATCAATAAACAACTTGATTGACTAATACTGAACTTATTGAATTGTCCCAGCTGTTCATTTCATCCCTTGTAAGTTATCTCCACTCTCACAAATCACTCTATTGTCTCAACAAAACTGATTAGCTTAACATAGGCATTTTTCAAAGTAACCCTTGGTATACACAGCTGTCCCTAAGAATATACAGGGAGTGGAGTCCAGACCTCTTCATGGATACCTAAACCCATAGATGCTCTAGCTCCTTCTTTAAAATGGCAGTGTTTGTCTAAAACCTTAGAGCACCAACCTGGATATATTAAATTGTCTCTAAATTACTTACATTATCTGATGAAAAGTAGATAATAAGTAAATAGTCATTACACTGTATTGTTTAGAAAAAAAGTCAAGAAATAGGAGTCCACATATGTCCAATGCAGATGAAATCTCTTTTTCTTGAATATTTTTGATCTACAGTTAGTTGAATCCGTAAATGTGGAAACCAAAGATAACAGAGAACCAACTTGGACATTGTATTAGCAATGACATTAAACCAAATTTAAGATTTCAGGAATGAGGAAGATGTTCCCTATTCTTGCATTGGTAATTAGGTTTTCTTCTTAGAGACCTAATTACAGCACTAATGCCTCAGTGGCACTAGATGACAGCCATATGCTGTTAAGGAACACATTCCTCCATGGGAATAATTACCAGGTTCTCCAAATGCCACAGGAAAAGTATGCAAACAGAAAGGAGGACTTTCTTTGTCTTCATGAATCGCCCGGTTAGAAGTAACCTCTTCATTGTTTTCTTGCATCATAACAAACGAATCGGACTTATACATGAAACTGAGTTCTAAAATTTAGCTTGAGAAATATCTAACACTAAATTCTAAACATTAAATAAAAAGTGAACATGTGTCAGTCCCAAGGTAAACCTGCATGGAACTCTACTTTCACCTCTGCCTCAGAGAAGAGCCAATGCCACTGTCCTCTCAGGTGCCTGGAACAAAACAGAACCTGCTCTTTCATGTGGCATTCTTGAACCCTGAATCTCCCGCAATCATGCCCTTTGTCCCCAGGCCAGGCAGAGTGGGGACACTCATTGCCCATCCCCTAGGGCTATGGCTCTTCCATGGGACAACACAGCTCCCCCAGTGCAGGGACCTGAGAACATCACCGCCCTTTCTCAGCATTCTTTAAGCTCTCAGCCCCTCACAGAGTAAAAGCACACTGCCCCTGCCTGAGTGGCCAGACTTCCCAGGTTCTGTACACAGCACTGTCTCTGTGCTGTGCTACCCAATAGCCAGTGCAGATGCCTGGTCCCTTCCCCTCCTCACTTTACACACTGGCTCCTCTGCCCAGAATCTGGTCCTGCTCTGACTGTTCCTAGCCGATACTGGCCTCGGGGCTGACATCTATCTCCTGGAAGCCCCCAGATTTCTCAGAAGAGACCTGTGTGTGTTCCTTTTCTCTCTGTGACTATTTGCATGAATTCACTGAGCTGAACAGGATGCTCCTAAAAGGTAAACACTATCTTAGAGCCAAGGTCTTTCCAAATTTGGGTGCCCACTACCAAGCACAACCAGGCTAGTGGAAGGCAAGCAATAAATGTTAAAGGGACATATAAATGACAGAATGGATCTACCTGGTGTTGTTCTATAAAACAGAGCCCTCACATGATGCTCCTGGGAAATGTAACCCAGATCAACTATAAAATCTATGCAGAAAAGTACCAACTCAGCACACCAGGCAGCTAAGCATAAATTCCTAAACACACACAAACCTATTTACAATGTTAACAAACTTGTGACTTAGCCTATACACTGGCCAATACCTTACGCTAGAATAAGAGTGATCTTAAGGTTTGGATCTCTAACTATTCAACTGAAAGGAGTTTCAGGGAAGATCTTATAAACAAGCTGGACACAAGTCATGTGTTCAAAGAGAGGAGATGCAAAATCTCCTCATCTATCACTTTAAGACTTCCCCAAACAGATGACATGGAACCCAGAACAGGGCTTGCCCAGAAGGGTCCTGAGAAACTGCAGTAAGTATTTTTGGAGCACAGCTCAGGAAATGGGCAGATGGCAGCAGGACTGCAGAGACCCTGTCTCTTCCCTGGAGCCACATGAGGTTCAAGTTGATTCAGAGCACCCTGGACCAATCAAGAGTAACTTCAGGCAATGGGGGGTGGGTGTGTGTGTGTGTGTGTGTGTGTGTGTGTATGTGTGTGCGCGCGCGCGCCACTGTTCTACCTGAGACTCTGAAAACTCAGAGTTGTGTATACAGCAGGAATAGTCTGTATAGTATTGAATGGAACTGAATTTAGCTCCATTTTTAAAAAATATTTTTTTAGTTGTAGGTGGACACAATACCTTTTATTTATTTTTATGTGGTGCTGAGGATCGAACCCAGGGTCTCACACGTGCTAGGCAAGCACTCTACCACTGAGCCACAACCCCAGCCTTTTCCATTTTTAAAGAGGACACATAACAAACACTTTACTGCAAAGCATAACTATTGAGGTGATTTATGAGCTTGTGGTGAACAGCGTCTTCACTAAGCTCAGCCCCATAAGATAGCTGCTCTTACCCCAGAGGCACGCGAGTTGTTCTTTTATTTTTCTGCATGAGCTCAATTTTCCTAGCCTATAATCATCTTTGCTTCATCTTAAAACTTTTGGTGAATTGTATCTAATTCCTCTGGCATCCAACTATGTACACATTTATAATCTCTCTCTCCTACTAATTTTAACTGGGGGCTCATATTCATTTTATTTTTTTTACATTTATCCACTTCTCAAATTTTAAGAATCAAGGCATGCAATACCCAATTAGATACTGAATGATGTAACAAATATCTAACCACTGTCTAGTTAATGCAAGGACTTCATCTCTGGACATGCTTCGGCAAGTTTTGTAGTGAAAGCCAGCTCTCCACTGGAAGTTAGAAAACCTGGGTTCCAGTGCTGGATCTGCTACTCACTAGCTATAGGACTTCTTCAAAGGCATTTAACAACCCTGCAAAGAGCCTCAGCTATGTCATGAGATAAACAAATAACAACACGTAACCCATCGCACTCTAATGACAACTCAACTGGATATTCTATGAGAATGCAAAGCCATCTGCAGAGGAACACTACTGAGTGGTGTTGAGTACCTGGTGGTACAACTTACACTAGCTTCATTCAGAGCTTGAAGCAATAAACTATTACTTGGAGGAATAATTTTTGTATTTCTAAGTTCTTTGTTACTATAATAAAGCACTACAACCTTTGAGATATTTAGAATAACAATATTATAAAACAAAAGTAGTAACAAGGTCCTACTAAAAAAAGGTCTTTCAATTTATTGAAAAACTCTAAGATATTTAGAAATTAAGCATTTAGAAACATTTAATCATTACTTCTTGACCTATCCTCCTACTGTGAAACCAACTGTGAAGTTCTACTCACAAATCTCAGTCTACTATGTACAGCTTGAACTAAGATCAGACAGAGGAAAGAAAATGGACTTACTTCTTTTTACTTTAGGTTTGAGGTATTTTTTAAGTGGCTTAGAAATGCCTGTTGTCTATTAATCTTGATTTGAAAATATAACTTGCAGTTCAAAGATAACTTTCAATGACTTAGGCAACTAAACCATCCTTCAAGGAGCCTGCAAATAATGTCAGTCCCTTTAGAAAATAAAAATAAAACCTGCACAGAGCTAACATGCAGAAAAAACAAAATCAATCCAATTGATTCATGTCACCCTATAGCAGGACAAGGGAAAAAAGGATTTGTATTCAGAAAGATGTATTAACAGAATCTGAAAATAAATTTCAAAATTATGTACCGGACCATACTGCCAGCCAAGTTCGATTTTATTCATAACCCACAACTCATGGATATTCTCTGCCAGTTTTTCTCTTATCCTTTCCAGGTGAGGAGGCAACACAATCTAAAATTTAAAAAAATGAAAACACACACATGAGAAACACAAGTAGCACGGTGCTGGGTCATAACAATGCCTCATGAGCCATTAAGATACAACATGATAACTCATCCTAAATCACCTACTCCACAGCCCTCTTTAGGCAAACTTGGGGACCCTTTTTTAAATTTATTTTTTGGTGAATACTTAGGTTTCAGGGAGAAGAGTAAATAAAGTAAATGGAGTATTGATGGGAACAACTAACGGTCATGGGACAACTACCAAGGGGTGCATTATTTAAAAAGATAAATCACTCCAATGCTCTTACACCCACCTGGCTGGCGTCCACAGGCCAGGGGGACAGGAAGCCAGTACCTGAGTTATATTCCATGGGCTCTTTGCGCCTGTAGATATCTGACTGCAGTAATTGTGTTTCCCCTGAACCAGTACTCTGTTCTTTTAGTGGTTTCCAAACAAAATTTTCAAGGGGGGGAAAAAAAAACACACTTACCTGTTCTCATTAAAAGGAAGAAGTTTAATGACCTCTTGATAAGTAGCACAAAATGTTTTCAGGGTGGGGAGCTGGGTTTTTCCATCTTGATAAAGCAAGCCCTCCTGTGTGGCCCCATACCAGTTCCTCAGCAGGGCAAATGCCTGCAAGGCCCATTCAGGAGGCACCATTTCCACAGGGAGCAGCTACCTCTGTGCCCTCTCCCTGCACTGGCTGCAGTTATCAAGATCTTAGGTGACCTCTACACAACAGCAGTGCACAACCCCACTGCCCATTTTCATCTTCCCAAGATTTCTGGTTTCCTGATAAATCTAGATAACACTAAACATATCCTGCCATGTTTCTACAAGGGACAACACAAACTGAAACCAGACATGAACAATGCTTGAACACTTACTTTACCTACATAATATCAAAAATCTGCAGGGTGAAACCAGAAATGTGACTCAGGGAGCCAAACAAGTGGTTGATAAAGAAATAAAATTTATGAGGCCTTGTTATTAATTCAGCATCGATGTCTTCAAAAGCTAATCAACTTGATTATGGAGCCAACCTCACTGAGGTCATTGGGGCCATGTTTAATTCACTTCAACCTCAGAACCCGATATGTCTACCAGAGAGGAAGGCATGAATGGTGGCTGATATCCCTGGGTGTCCACCTGTGAGGAGGTGTTATCTGCTGACCATGTCAAATGGCCTCAGAATCCCAATCAGCAAGGCCTCTACCTTCCCCACAGTCACAGAGAAGACAACTGATCCCAGGCATCTTAACCCCAGTGCCCAAGATCTCAATCTTTCCCCAAGGTAAGGTCAGCTAATCATTTCAACATAACAAGAGCATCTGGAGAAAAGAAATAAAAATCTCCAACTCTGTTCTATGTACAAAAGTGCACTCCAACTCAGTATGTATCACACCAATGTGGTGCTACTTCAAGTGCAGTTTGCTCCCCAATATCAAGTCATCCTGACACTGTTACACCTTGAAGTCACTTGCGTACTTGTGTGCCTAAGCTTCACCTGCTGCTTTCACTGCCTGTTTTTTAAAGTATAATATGCATGTCATAAACTAAATTATATTGACTACTTTAACAAAACCTTAAAGACAATCTTGAACAATGCTTTTAAAACTTGAGGTCGGGACACATTTGTGCTCTATGAAAAAAAAATTTGGCAGTGGGATGACTCTGTTTTTCAGAAAAGAAATAGAACACAAGATGGGTGGGGTGGTGGGAAAGAGGACTATTATTTTATGGGATGCACTGCAAGCAGACACATTGGTTGCATTGCTGAAAATGCATCCCTGAGGGCAGCAGTGCAGGCTGCAGCCCCACTATGTGTCCACATAATGAGGGCACAAGTGCTGTCCGCAGGGCTGATCTCCATACCTGGGTGGTGTCCACGGGGATTGGTGTGAAGGCGGCTTGTGTCAGGGACACCGTGGGGCCCAGCAGGTCTCGAGTGTACGTCCTCTCCTGCTTGTACTCCCTGCTGTGCTCCACTTTCAGCTTTTCCTTGGGCAGAACAGCTTCGTAACAAGGAGCATACCCAGGTGGAGGAAGGAATTTGAATTCTCCATGTCGTCCCCCAAGCAAAAAGCGAACCCTAAAAAGAACGTATACAGAGTCAACTACATTCTTAGTGAATGTAAAAGTTTTCTAATCAGCAAAATTCATAGGAAAAAATATTAGTGCAAATTAACTTTATCAGAAGCTGCATTATTTCCTAAGTACCATCATAATGGCATCACTTTAGAATCCAAAACCCTCTAACAATAAAAGGCGAAACATGAGGGCATCACACTGATCCAAAGACAAAACCTGGTTAATGAGCATCTGTGGGCCAGTGGAGACCTGGTGGTCGCGAGAGAAATAACTAAAAGCACATATATACTTCTACATCAGTGAAGTGCAAGTCCACAGTAACTGGCCACTCAATGCCCCAAGGAATAAAAAGAAGAGAAGAAGATAAGATCTAAGTATCTATAGGCTTAACAATACTGGGCTGGACTAGAAGTGAGGCAATAACCACTTCCCAGCACCTAATTTACTAATGAAATTCCTTTAAGTGGAGTCAGGTTATCAACTACATTTGCTGAAGAAAGCACATAAACTTTATTTCTTATTGCTTTCCAATTTCAACAGCAATAACTAAACTTTCTAAAATATTTAGACATCATTTTAATTTAATTAAAAATAATCTGAGTTCTACTGGACAATGCTTTTTGAAGCCAATCAATGTATCAATTTCTTGGGGCTCTTGGCTTACAAAAATAAGAGCAAATTTTTAATTTCCCTTGAAATTTCTTTTTTCTTTTTCTTTTTTTAAAGAGAGAGAGAATTTTATTTTTTAGTTTTCGGTGGACACAACATCTTTATTTTTTATGTGTTGCTAAGGATCGAACTCAGCGCCCCACGTATGCCAAGCAAGCACGCTACCACTAGAGCCACATGCCCAGTCCCCCTCGTAATTTCTTTTCTAACTTTTGTTTCAGTTCCAGGTCAAAAAACAATAAGAAAAAGAAGAGCAAAAAGTGAGGAAAAACAGAAGCTTTGAAACAACTTGAAGTTTATAGGAACAAACACAATTTGAATAAATATACCAGAAAATGTCATTGATACACCTTTTCCTTGGGCAGAACAGCTTCATAACAAGGAGCATACCCAAGTGGAGGAAGGAATTTGAATTCTCCATGTCACCCCCCAAGCAAAAAGCAAAAAGAACATTATTCTGTTCTTATTCAAGATGGTGTTTTTTAAACTAGAAATTATTCCTGGGAGGAGCAATATAAGTAAAAGAATAATCAAAATGTACAATGGTCAGCAAGAACAAGGGAGACCCACGTACATCCAAGTGGACGACAGGGTGGCCCCTGGTTAGATCACTCAAGATCATGATGATCATGATCATCTAATTCAAGATAATGCTGATCATCACGCACTCAAGTTTTCTCTGTAAAACGCCAGGGTACTACTGTTTTAGTTTGTTTCTCTCTGGTAATAGCAAAAATGAGAAAACAGCTGGAGGAAACCATCTTGATACAGTTGATCACAGGCAGAGAATTTACCAGTGAAACAGGTGGAAGAGCCACGTGATCTCAACAGAAAGGGCAATGAATTTCTCCAAAATGAACGGGTTTGTGGTAGGATGGGGGACCAGGTAGGAAAAAAGGAAACAGTGAAAATGAATATAAAAAAGTGGAGTTTTAGTGGTATTATAAACTTCCCCTTATTTAACAGAAATACATTTCAGGGCGTTGGCTGGAGGGAACATTGCTATCCAGGGCTAAATGGGCGAATAGGTGAGCAAAGCACCCAGCTTCCCGAGAGTTCCTCTTGGGCAAACCTTACCTCTGCCTTGAAGGAACAGGCCAAATGCCCTGCAGACAGACACCAGGAGGAAGGAATAAAGGTTAGAGAAGCAGGGTGGCAGCAGGACAGATCCTTCTGCGGAAGGGTGAAAAGTGAGAAGGGAAACAGACCCAAAAAACAGAGGCATACTAACTTTATTCCTGCAGAGAAACTAACAACTGGAAAGAAGAGGCCATCAATGTTGAAATTCTCAAACATTCCTTGAACAGGCTGTCCGTTAATTCGGAATGAGATGCTGGGGGCACTTAGATCTAAACAGCAACTGATGACATCATCAGTTCTCAGCAGGTGCTGGTTTGGTGAGCTTACAGTGCGGGCAATACAACCTAGTGGGGAGAAACATTAAAGAAGGTAACGCATTTCATCTCAGAGCATCTAGGCAGTGACAAAGCAACACACAGTGCTAGAATGGACTCACTCTAATGTGACATGCCAAACTCTTGGAAACAAACAAAATGTTTTGTTTTTTCAGGATCCAGGCTGCCTCATTAGACAATGGACCACCCAACATACAGAAATGTCTGCATGTAGCAGGAAGAGCTTTGCTGCAGAAATTACCTTAGAGCAAATGCCATAAAGATGTTAGTGGACATTTTCCAGGAAAAGATCCGACTTGGAATAGCTGCCTTGTCACATAGCTGGTGCAGCCTTCAGCAAATTATGTCACTACCCTGAGCCTCGAATTCTAATATGCAGAATTTCAAATGCCATCATCTTCTAGAAGTGCCATGACAATTAGATCAATGGTTTAAAGGATCAGTCTTGGTCACACCAGATACTTGGCATCAGGTTCTTTTTCAAATACTATATTCCTTTTTTTTAATAAATTCAGAATTATATAAGGATAGTGAAAGAAGAAAATGTGATCATTATTTCTTGCAGTGTATTGTATAGAGTGAGAAGATTGTATGCCATTTGCTTTATTTTACAACTTATTTCACATGAGATCTTGGTTGGCATCCTTAGTGCAGGGTGCAATTGGAGGCAGGAAAATACTATTTGATAAATGCCCCTTTTCACCTGGCCAACCAACACACCAAGGCTCTTCTGAATATATCAGAACTCCTTTGTAATTAGTCCCAAGAGCGACTATTTTCTCATGGCATCCTTAAAGAAGGGAGGTAGGGGTCTCCCAAATCCACACACTAACTAATGCAAACATAGCCCTCTATTTGAGTAAAAACTGAAAGAGATTCATTTTGCAGGCTTTGGGTTTTTAATGACACTTGTTTTTATCTCTGGCATGCCAACATTTTTACCAAGAACACTTTTCAATGCCATTGATAGTATCTACTTTTTAAAATATGGCCACGTTTTATTTCACCAATATTCATATCTTCAAGCAACAAAATCACTATAAAGTGGCTCAGAATTCCCTGAATATAATAAAGGTAACTTTGAAAATTTATGTAGTAGCAATGCAGCTCATGGAAAAAAAGCATATTTCTGTGTCGGTATCAAAGCTACAGTTAATAAAAATGTTATTTTAGCTATTCTTACAGTCAAAACAGGTTGTACTATAATCCAAATATACTGCTCAGTTTAAGGGACATCATTATATACTAATGCTAATAGCTTACAGTCACCCTGGTAAACAGTTCTGCAATGTCTGAGATCGACAGAAGGACCCCAATGAGCCACCTGAATTTACAGTTTCAACAGCACTCAGGGTTGAGCCACTTGGCAGTATCTCCAGTTGCATCTAAGTTAACTCATCCTGGATTCATGAGAACCAATATGCGTGTTCCGTGTATTAATCAGAAAGGAAGGGGACAGCATTGGTGGAAACCCGACATGCTCCATTCTTCTTCTACGCTGAAATTCCTTAAGAGCACAAAGATTTCACACACCTGTACAATCTCAAACATCTGGGATGCCTCAAGAGCAACACTGCACAACATTTAAAATTAGAATAAATGGAGACACAGCTCAAAACTGTTGCTTTTAGGCCAAATACTGGTGCCAAGGAACATCTCCACTCCCCAGTTACAAAATGTTCACTAACAGAATGTGTTGTCTTCTCAAAGTCACTAACATTGACAATTTAGATTCTACAACAGTGACTGAAAATACAGAAACAGGAGCATAAACCCTAAGAAAGTGATCTGAACTACTATGAATCAGGCCTGTGTAACTCAAGATTCCAGACGTGCCTCTGTGGATTCTGAATCATAAGCTAGCAAAGCATGGGAGAGAATGCGTCCTTCAACAACAGGCAAAATGTAGTTTCTTGCCTTTTTTTTTTTAAATGGACCAATATTTTCTATTCATAAAAAAGTTTCAAATAATTTTCTCCCAGAATTCCAGAACTCCCCCATCCTTCCTGTACATGCTCAGTATCTGAAATGGATTTTGATCTTATTCTTCTATTCAATGATACTCCGTAATAAAAGGCACAATTCGCCCAATTCAGTTCCCTAAGCACTAGATTCTTTCAACATCTTGAAGGGAAAGGCTTTGAACCGAAAGCAAAACCCAAAACAGTACAGTGTGCCATGCACGAGGCTAAAGTAACTGGAAACAAGTTGGCCTTGTCTCATCAGAGTAGTTACTACCCCTAATCTCTGCCTAATGAGAAAACAGCATTCACCTGCCCAAGTGCCTATTTCCTGCAGAGTGATACTGAGCTAGAGAGATGATAAGACTCGAAGGCTGTAGTTGTAATGTATTTAAAAAATAGACATTATCCCTATTTTAGCTTGGACAGGCCTTTGAAGTTAGCACTCTTTGCTTTTGAGTGGTCTACAGGAAACTTTACCACGGGAACAAGGAACCGTAGCTGTCATCCAGCACAATGAACCTGGGTGCAGGCATTGCATGCCTCCCATGAGGACCCCGACCATAAGCCTAGATAAACTATCCAGAACGCATCTCTTCTGAGACTCTGGCATTGAATAAAGAAGAAAGTCAGTAGCTTTTAGTGTCTGATACAACTAAATAGTCTTTTTACTTTACAAACTTATTATCATGAATGCAGATTTAGTTGACTTTAATTTTTAAATTTCTTTTCATAAGCTGTTAGACCTATACAGCATTATAAGTGAATAATACTAGTATTCACGAGGCAGAGTTCAGTTTTTTATAACTGAACTTTCTTTTCTACACACTAAATACTTTGAAAAATATGCCAGGGTCATAGCAGGACTATGTTCTAAATGCAGCTCTACAAACATAAGCATGTGTCTGCAGAACCTAGATCAACTCCAGCATCTATAAAGCATCTACGTAATTAAGAGCCAGGCTTTTAAATCAACTAAACTATGACTCATTATGAATCAGAGAAAGGAATGTTATTTTATAACATATAGTACTCATTTTCAATATATGCTCAAGCAACAGAACTGGGAACTAGTAAAATGAATTATACATTTATCTTCAACCCTTTCTGCCCTTCTTCAGAGAAGTGTTATTTCATCATGGCCAGTCTCCTCACACAGCACCATGCAGAGTTCTGATTCCTTCCTCTATGTTATCTTGGAGGAGGCTAAACTCATCTACTACTTCTAATTACTTACCAGGGTTTGTGTTTTGTGCTTTATATATTGGAAGCTAACCTCTGCACATGGCAATTAAAGTTGGGAACACAAGTTTGAGCAGTTCACTCATATACTGGAATGCTATTTCTAAAATACACTGTTCGTAAGCAAAATATCCCTTTTAACAAGGTACTAAAATTGTAATTATTTTATTTTTCTCTAGTGAAACTCTGCTTTCCACTAACTCTTATTCAATGTCTCAAATATTAAGTTTCTGAATAATATGTGTCCCTGACAGAAGTGGCCCCAATCACTTTCAGACATGCACAGCAGGGTCACAAGATGTCCATCAGGAAAGAAAAAAGAAGTGCTCACCTGACCAGAGATGAAGGCCATCAAACCCGTAGGAGAAGAGGTCATCACCAACGCCATTGCCGCCCCACTCCTCGCCCCCTCCAGGGTAAGGCGAGTACCCCTCAGTGGAAGCCCAGCCCACTCTCAGGTGAGTCGCTTCCGCTGTCACGAAGGGCTCAGTGTGGTCCACCATGAGCTCATAGTACCACTTTTTATACTGAGCAGACCCTTCACTGACACCCAGGAAGATGTTGGGCCTCATGCTTCAAAAGAAGAAAAGAGCGTGTAAGTGGAGGACAGGCCTCTCCCTGTGTCCTATGCCCCTCACTGTTCTGAACCTCAGTCCTGCTTTTCTAGGGAGCCATCCTAATGCATCCCCTTCAGTGCTACAGAGAGGTTAAAACAACCCAAGGCAGCACTCAGTGACAGCCAGCCTCCAGGCTCACCTTCAGGGAACAGTGCTTGCTTTTTGGCCTACTGGGTAAAGCCACTCCAGTGTCGAGGAGTTTGTCTTATTTGCTCTACATCATCTTTTGTACCATTAATCAAATGTAAGCCACAAAGTGAGACACTTGGGGCAGCAGGCCTCTGGAACTGATGGGATGTTTACTGACCCAAGACATGCAGATAATTCCCAAACTGAGCTTCACATCACATGATGTGAGTCTGAAGCAGGTCCCTCCCTTTGTGAGAGAACCAAGATGACAAGTAGGGGCTGTTGCCTCTGTGAAATTGTGGCCAGTTATATTTTAATTCTTCTATCAGGAGACCTACACTCTGCAGTCACCCCATTAGTGGTGTCCTCAGAAAATACACTCGTTAGGACAGGGCTATTATATAAGGAAGCCTTAAACCAACCCTGTCCAAACAATGCAAGGCAGGACACACCACTGGCCCCACACCTTTGTTTAAAATAAGATGAAGTAGCACATCTCTCTCGGAATCACTGTTTTGTTTATTTCGAGGGGCAGGAAAGGAAATGGTGACAAGGCATGGCAGATAAGAGCTGGGTCTGGAGCTAGACCTGTGTTCCACCCCCCAGCATCCCCCTCAATCTGAGGTAATGTCAATGTCTGGGAACACATATACTCACACACGCTGACAGTGTAGAGCACATGGCTTGGTAGCTGGCACTTTATACCCAACAAACGTTAGACTCCTTTAAAAGGAGATCTGACTGAAAATGCCATTTCATTGGCTGTTCGTGAATTTGTGGTATTTCAGACTCCTTTTTATCCTACATAGTGGGAACCTTGAAGTGGTACTGAAGGATAAGGATTGTGGTCATACTGTAAGAAGGCATAACATAACTATATACAACCACAGCCCTGTTTAGTCATTAGCCTGCTCCTGAAAGCATAAGGGACAATCCATTCACTCGTGAACATGAACAGAAGCTTGGGTTCATGATAAATCTGTATTTTGTTTGGTTCATCTATTATCATTATACCATCTGGTTGGTACAAAACAATCCTTACATCATTCACTGGGGAAATACACTAAAAATCCTAATAAAACAAAGAGAACATCTGTACCTGGCTACAGAGCTGGACCGAGAGCTTTTTCTCCATGTGACCTATTTGTGACATTGTCCATATGAATTTACCTGCTAACGTGGTTCACAAGACGAGTCTGCAGTAAAAGATCACGTCCTGGCAGGAGATTGTCACAGATGAGATGCTGGTTAGACCGGACAGCGACCCCATGGCAAACACAGAGTGAACACAAGACATCCAGGACCTGAAAGAAAAGCCATTTCTGCTAAGTCTAGTTGGCCTCAGATCTGGGCTTGGGCAGCACCTTCCAGGAAGCTAACCCACCCTCAGTGACATCTGACTCAGCAGTTTCAACACACAGTGGGCACTCCCCAGGTTCTCCAACCTCCCTCCACAAATTAAGAGCTGTTCACACCCCACTGACACTAGAAAGAAACACAGATCAGTGTCACCCACCCACCACTATGAGAAGCACTAGTGAAAAATTCCATTTTTGAAAAGCTACTTAAACACATATTTTACTTTTTGTTTTTTAATTTAATTAGTACATGCAAACATTAAAATTTTACATATTTTATAGTACCTACATGTATATGCTGTGTAATGTTGAAATCGGGGCAAACATATCTATATGCCCAAATATTTATCATTTCTTTGTGGTGGAGACATTCAAATGCTTTCTTCTAAGCTTTGTAAAATATACAGAATACTGTTGCCTCACTTTAAATGATTCCTGAATTCATTCACAGAAATAAAATGGCTTACTTACTTTATGATTTCTCCCATGTTTATCTAAAAGTGAGATAATAGATTTAATATGTCCTTCTTTAATAATATTTAGCGCTTCTGGACTTTCCACTAACACACAGTGTAGAACTTCAAGAATACCTAAGGATAAAGCAGAGGGGAAATGTGACTGGTCAGCCCACAGGGATGTTCCTACCTTCACAGGTGATGAACTGTGCTCATTCTTTGACAAAGAACTATTTCGTGCTTAATGTGTTTGCCACAGGGCACTTCAAGAGGTGACAGGTGGCATTTGCAAGAAGGAACTAATATCCAAAAATGATGAAATCAGAAAGAAGGAAAATGCAAAACCCTAACTCAGTGTTAAGTGAGAAGGCTGGTAATTCCACTGGGGGATGCAAGAAGAAAAGGCACCGAGGGCATCCGGCTGCTCCAGGCCAAGCAAGGCAGGGTGGGAGGGGTTACAGTTTGGATATGCAGGGTCCCCAGGAAAGCTCATGTACCTGGAACAAGAAGTAAAAGGCAGCAATGTTCAAAGGTAAGTGATGGGCTGCGAGAACTATGACTTAATCAGTGGATGGATTAATAATGTGAATGGAGGTAACTGTAGGAGGGTGGGGCATGTGGAGGAAGCACGTCACTGGGGACATGTCTTAGGGCTCTATATTTTGCTCCTGGCCCCTCGCTGGCTCTTCTTCCTGGCTGCCCTGAGAATGATGCCCCTCCTCTCTCATGGCATTCCACCAAGGTGCTCTGTCCCACTCAGACCCGTGGCAATCGAGTTCACCGACCATACAATGAGCCTCTGAAACCCTGAGCCAAAATAAACTCCCCTTCCTCTAGGTTGTTCTTGTCAGGTGTCTCAGTCACAGCATTAAAAAGCTGAGCAACACAGAGAGCCTCAGTGAAGGCTTGAGCAAAAGCACACTGGTGTGCTTCATGCAGAGAAAGACCAGGAAGGGGAGAGATCACACGGGGCCAGGTTATGGGCATCTTGGTACTGCAGATGTAATCCTGCCATAAAGCAGCCTG
Source organism: Spermophilus citellus (assembly GCF_964194105.1). Taxonomy (NCBI): domain Eukaryota; kingdom Metazoa; phylum Chordata; class Mammalia; order Rodentia; family Sciuridae; genus Spermophilus; species Spermophilus citellus. Next base: position 97,086,922 of record NC_138187.1, read on the forward strand.
CTCCATGCAGCTCCAGCTCTTTGATGTTTATACTATGGAATGTTTCTCAGTTTGCAAAACGAGAGAAATATACAAATAAACACAAAGTAAATAGAAATACACAGTAACATGCCCATGGAAAATACAGAGAATGACTTAAAGTTTGAAAAATAAAAAAAAAAAAACTCCATTGTGAGAATGGTTAGCATGAACTTAAAAGCTTCAT